>NC_143012.1:237273053-237900553 GCF_055824585.1 Amblyomma mixtum
GGATCTTCCACGCTTGGTCCTGGCTTCAGCAGTGGTGAGCGCTTGACTTTCTTTGAGAATCTGCCAGGCTTGATAACTCTGGAAATTTATCACTACCTGTAGATTGTTTTTCTGCACGTGCTCGCTTAAGCATTTCACGTAGCAGCTTATTTTTGAAAGTCCTCGTTCGGGAATTGCCATGGATTTGAGCAAGCTAAAGAAGCCAGAGTTGATGTTGCTGTGTGAAAAGCTGGGTATTGAGGCCAGGAAAAGTCACAGAAAGCCGCAGCTGATTGAGGCTATTAAGGAATGTGGTGCTAAGGAGGAGGGAGACAAAATTTTGGAGACCTGGGAAGTCATTCAGGAGGGAATCAGGAACGCTAACGAGGAGGCCGACAGAGTTGAAAAAGAACGCAAGGAGAAGGCCGACAGGGTTGATAAAGAATGGCAGGAGCAATGCCGTAAGAGCCGCGCTGAGCTCGAGGAACTACGTGAACGAGAGCAGCAGGAGCTCACACGTAAGACTCAGTTTCTCAGACGGCGAAGGGCGCGAGATCGGTTGCGGACTTTTCAGAGAGGCGAGAGCTTCAGAACTTTCCTCGCGAATTTTGAACACATATGTACGGAGGAGGAGCTAGATCAGGGCGAATGGTCAATGATGTTGCTGGCCATCCTTCCTTGCGATGTCAGCGCCGTATTAGCGCGACTGTCCGATGAGGATGCCAACAACTACGACAAAGCAAAAAGTGCCCTCTTCCGATACTTCGGAATTCGTGTACAGACCGAGTCTAAAAGCCGAAGTGATAGCAGCGGGCAGCGCCCCCATCAGTGCGTCAGCGACCAGCCAAAGAGCCCCGCTTGGTCAGCTACGCACATTGTAGTTGCTCAGAAGAACAGTGGCAGTCGGGGAATTGATGTGATAATCTGCGGCACAGAGCGTCGTTGTCTGCCACCTGACAGCGACTGTGGCGCTCCAAGCCAGAGCGCGGCGTTAGATGAAAAGCGCGATGCCGCGCAGATTTCCCTTGCAACCCAGAAAGGCGTAGGCGCAGCGCAAAACTGTAGTCCTCCAGAAAGCAGTCGCGCGCTGAAAGCGGCAACTGCAAGTTCTATTCTAAGCGAGGAATGCGCCTCAGCGCTGCCTCGAAACAATGATCAGTTCAACGATGAGGGAACGACAGCCGCTCGCGACCGACCACCCGAAAACGAGTTATGCTCCAATGAAACTAGTGTGTCTTTGCCCATCGCCCGCGTCGCGATCGAGAGCCCGCTCGAGGTGCGTCTGACCGGGGCAGCCGTCTCCCAAAACCTGCCTAAGCAGCATCCCTCGATTTTCTCAAATCGCTTGGATATGCTGCCCAAAGAAAAGGGCCTTTGTTTTGGAGATAACGCTGCGCAGGTCCTTACCATTTCGAAGGCTCGTGAGGTCGCGGCGCCAGCAGAGCACGTGGATGAAGAGGGCAAACCTCAACCTGTAAGCCCGAAGCCTGTAAATTCTCACGGTGATGAGCTAGAGCAGGCTTTGTTACAAACTTGCGATGAGACGAACGCCGGCGATTTAAGCTGTGACGGCTCCGCGCTACCTAATGACGAGCCGGCCCAGGACTTACTCACTTCTAGCACAGGGGTAAAGAGCACCGATAGTAGTGCAAGCTATAGTGAGTCTTCCGAATCAGGCGCAAGTGATGAGCTGGAGCTAGGTGAGGAATTGAATACCAATCTTGTGTTACCCCACTCGGATGGCTTTCTCGAACTCCTTTGTGTGGACAGAGAAACGTTCACCGCTGAGCAAGAGAAAGACCAGACTCTACGAAACTTGAGTCACCAAAGTCACATAGGTGTGTCACGAAAGAGCATACCTTTCCAGCTCCGTTCTGGCCTGCTGTACCGCCAGTATAAGGATAGGAAGAATATCCAACACGACCCACTTATTGCCCGCGTCGCGATCGAGAGCCCGCTCGAGCTGCGTCTGACCGAGGCAGCCGTCTCCCAAAACCTGCCTATGCAGCATCCCTCGATTTTCTCAAATCGCTTGGATATGCTGCCCAAAGAAAACGGCCTTAGTTTTGGAGATAACGCTGCGCAGGTCCTCACCAGTTCGAAGGCTCCAGAATTCGCAGCGCCAGCAGAGCACGCGGGTGAAGAGGGCAAACGTGGCCCTGTAACCCTTATAAACTCTCACGGTAGTGAGCCAGAGCAGGCTGGATCACAAACTGACAATGAGGCGAACGCCGACGACTTAACCTGTGACGGTTCCGCGATGGCTAGTGACGCGCCCCGCAAACCAACAGCGAGGGTTTCCACGGAGCGGCAGCGTATAGAGGTGGCCAAACGGGAAGAGTTAATAAAGGGGAAAGTGCGGCTCTTGTTGACTGCTCGACTGAAATCCGAACCGCGTAGCCGCCCCAATTTGGCACCTCGGTGCTCAAGAGTTCGCACCCGCCCCGTGGGAACACAAGCCAAGAGAACGCCACGCGCGAACCCAATCCGAGAGAGACGGATACGCTGGCACGGCATTCGCACTCGTTCGTTCCCTTCTCGCATTCTGCTTTCTGAGCGTCAGCCAAACTTCAGAACCGCGAGACTTGGACGAGGAACAGTTAAGGGTCCCAAGCTGAAATTCCTAGCCTTGTGTCCTGTTGCACCTGCTAGAGCAGCAATCCGACCGCGGCCGCGCAGGGGGCGGCTGAAGAATAGGAACCAGTAAATTCCTCTAATCGTAACGTTGTTTCTAGACGGTTTCGAGGAATAATCCTATTCAGTTTATTGCTTGTTTTTTTTTGTTCATTTAACTCTCCTGTACAGAAATGCAAGCTGAAATTCCTAGCATTATGTAATGTCTCATCTGCTAAAGCAGCTGTCGGACCACGGCCGCGCAAGGGGCGGATATGACGCATAATCTCATATTGAGTTTAATGCTTGTTTTTTGTCTTTTGTTCATATCACTCTCCTATGCGAAATGAGAGCGAAATTTCGGAGCTTGGCATTGCGGGACTCAGTTCACATGCGTTGCCGAAAGGTGCGAGTAATGGCAACGCTGATGGCCTCAGCCGAAGCTTTCCCCCTGACTCCCCGGACGATAATCCGCTATGCAAATTTGTATTTTGTTTTTTGCTTTAGCGGGAATCATTTTTTTTTCTCTGTTTTGTATGTGTGTTCAGCAGCTCCACCTTCCCTTTGTGCTCTCACGGGCGGTGGCTTTCTGTGACAAAAACCGTGCTACGGCACCCCCCCCCCCCCAAAAATTTTAGGAAAATTTTTCCCTTTTGGCTAAACAAGCTCTGTATATTCTGGTTTGGTCAAACTTGGAAACTTTCGGAGGAGGACGTAAATTTCACGCGACAGCTCATTTTCTCTAAAGAGACTTTGTTGACCGAAAACAGCTTGGCAGTTCTTAAAGTCGGTTTGGCGCTTTCTGCTTGTTGGGCTTTGGACTTTGCTGGTTGAGCTCGTTACAGCTGTCAACGAAGCAAGAAGAACCTTTGGGCCCAGCTGTGACCAAAAACCGAACGGACACAACTCCAGGTCTCTGCGCGCAGCAGCGTTGGCTGCAACCACTACGAGACCTCTTCGGGCGGCGGACGAGCTGTTGTGACTGTACTTCTGACCACGTGGGCCCGATCAAGCATCTACCGTGAACAATCAACAAGGCCGACAACCTCGCGACGACCATGGGAAGTGGGATGCTTGGAATGCCCCTCCGAGCCTCAGCGGATTAGTGTAGCAGGAATGTCTAGGGCCATTGTCAGCAGTAACCCCAGCGAAATTCCTTGAGCGGAGGTGACCACTATAGCGGCGAAGGCCGGGGACGCGCCGGAGGTATTGTCCGAGCGACCACAGCAGAGGCGACGTGCCGGCGCCGGTCACGCTGGCGGATAATTGAAGAATTCTGTGTCCCCGACTCGCGTTCTGGGCAATCGGCGGGGAAGCAAGTTCATTCACCTGCTGGAGGACTTCGGGAGATTCCTTTCCCGCGGGGCTGGATGAGTCAGCATCTCCCCCTCTCATCGACCCAGCTGCGAGAGAGTAAAAAAAAACCGCACCTGCCCAGCCGTGGGTGGTAACAAGAACGTCCCCTTCGGTCCATCCGATTGGACAGTGCTCGTCGACCATTATTCCCCAGCCAGGGATCTGGGGAAACCGAACGATATTTAACTCGGCCGTGAGTGTGGCCGAGAAAAGCCTGCTAGCTCCAGTCGACTACGGTTGACGAAGACGTTCCCCTTCCACTGAGAGCCATTCTCAGTCCCGCTCTATGTAAATAATGTAAATAATCATGTAACTATGTAAATACAGGTTTTTCCTTCACTTCCCTTACTCCCCGTCTCCGGTCCACGTTTCCTTCCTCCTTCGGCAATGCGGCGGTGATCCTGGATCCGATGCCTGGTGGGACACGCTACTATAGCGGCAAAACATATCAGGTTGCACTTCGCTGCCCCACCCGTTTTTTTTAACCTCGCATGAACTGAGCAGTCTCGTTCAACTCAAGAAAGCGCTTTGTTCACTCGAACTTTGCGTTGCACAGCCGCCCGACACGTTTTGCTAGCGAGTTGAGCATTGAGCCACGAGGCCCTTGTGTACGCCGTTTCCCCTCCCGTGACCTACGTTAACCCTTTCACTGCCAGGTTTTTTTACTCACATCTGCACACACCCTGCCGGGTTTTTTTTGCATGTTAGTTTCCTGGAATTTTTTTGCTAGAAACGCACTAAAATGCTCTGCAGGACATGTAGACATGTTTATTCAGGATAATCTTATAGATATTAGTTGTAATGACTCAAATCTTCCAGCACCAATCTGGCCTGTCGGATTTCCTCTTCTTACGCGGATTTTTCGGTGGCAGGGGGACTTCATCGCTGTCATCACTCGACAAGGCACTTTTGCGGGCTCCTTCCTCGTTCTCATTATCATTGGACTCCGAATTGACAAGCAGTTTTGAATTTCTTCGTCCGTCAAAGCGCGGACGAGTGTGGCACATAGCATCATGGCTGCTGTGCGCAGTCCAAAACGAAGTGATTCGGACGTGGAAACATGCGCACCATCTGTTGTTTAAAATTTACCCTACAAGATATATGAATTTACGGAGTCTCTCTATAGGTGGCGCTACATGTTTGAATAGTTTTATTTACACGAGTATTATCGGGAGCGGCAGGGGGTGAGTTAAAAAGCCAAAACGAGTTAACTCGGGAGAGGCAGGGGGTGTGCATATGTGGTAGACCGAGTTATCTCGGGAGTGGCAGATTTTAAAGACATGCGGAGTGTGTTTCGGAAATTTTGCAGATCCAGTGCACATCGTCTCGCTGCCGCCTGCTGCGACGGAGCGGCCTGTATCCTGTTCGCCGCCTCCGGCTGCTGTTGCCCTGGCGACTACTGCCGAAACCTGGCCTGTAGTTTCCAACCGGCCCTCCTCATCGCGGGCCTGCGGACACGTAGTCCGCGGGCCATGCGAGACGTCCCAGCGGAGGCCTTCATGCCGCCTTCGGAATACCGCGGAAGTCTGCGTGGACGCTGTCGGCGTGACCTCCGCTGCAAGACCTGCCTCAAGTGCATGAAGACCAGGAGTCTCCTCCATAGCATGTAACTTGCAGGCGCGTGGGTCTATTTAAGGTAGGGGGGATGTGGGGATGCACTCGCCTCCCCGTGGTTCGCTTTCCCGCAACGCACTATTCTCAGTTAGGTTACTTTAACTAACAGGGGAGGGCGCTCGCGTCGCAGCGACACCAGCGCCACGGATGGCGTTTTGCTGCGCGCGCGCGGGGGAAAATCGGCTCTTCTCCCTGGGACCGGGAAGTGCGCGGACGTTTCGCTCGCGGCTCCGCTCTTCGTCGACGGGCGCCTCGTGGTCGGAACGCTCCCGCCACCCCGTCCCGTCCGGCCTCGGAGCTTTTCCCTGCCCTACCGTGGGCGAACGTTCGCTCGTAACCGTGCTGGTGAGTCGGACATCCTCGATTCCTCAGTGTATTTTGTTGCTAGCTGGCGTTATTGTTGTTATAGCAATAAATGCCTTGTTTGTGTCAGCCAGTGTGTCGTTCCTTTGTTCCCGCAGAGCAAGGCCCACCGTGGTCGGCGAGCGCTCGGTAGCGCTCGCGACCACGGGGTGGGGTCCGCGCGGTTTTGAACTAAGTCAGCCGCGGTTAAGCGAGGAGAACGGATTTATCTCCCCATTTATAAACCCCACAAGGTCTTGGCGCTAGAACGTTACCGCGCTTGTGAGCTTGGAAAGCACCGCGATAAGATTTTATTTGAAGAAGGAGATGCGCAATAACTCACTTTTATATAGAAATAAGCGTCACTTTTGTCAGACTGAATATTTTTTGCAGAAATATGGGAAGTACATTTCCTACGAACTTCGGGTACAATGAACGCTGTCCGCGTAACCGTCAGGTTGGTTATAAGTGGGCTCGACTGTGCATACAGTCGTAATAATGTACGCAGCACTAACCTTCTCTTTAACTCATCAAAGGTGCACTGCAGCCGTGCAACTCAAACGAAAGCTTCATCAAAGAGGTAGCAGTTACTGTTCAAATCCGCGCTTGAGAGCCGATGTATTTTAAGGTGTGTATGAAGAAAGCTAACCGGTGCGCAAGCAATTCTTGACAATTCCCTTCAATTTTTTTAGCTCTGCTGCCGCCATTTTAGCAAAGCTATTATCTTGCGTTACAGACAACATCTGCTAGGAGACGCGATAAAGGCGACTGCGGCCCTAGACGCCGGAAAGAAGAGTACATATATCCGGTGAGACACGAGCACATACATCACAGTGCCCTGCCGTAAGGCTTCCGATAAGCCAAACGAAACAGTTATCAAGGTGTAAACACATTAAAAAATTAAATAATAATAATAGAGCACCGGCCACACAAGTATGTCATAACTAGTGGGAGCATACCTCGATGGTAACGATGTCCACGTTGCTGATAAGGTTCCAGCGTGCCTTTCCATCGCTCGTGTAGCCGTTGAAACCGAAGCCGGCAGCGTTACAAATGGCTTCACCTGTGCACGTCGAAAAAGAGGTATCCCTGTTATAGAGTCAGCTGTTCAATGCTTGTGGGAGATCGCGTCGTCCGCGCTTAATGGCGTCATCCTGTAAACATCCGCCAGTGACGCCATCACCAGTCATGTGACCCGTCGGTCATGTTACTCAAATAATAACCTACGTTTAGCCCCTCATAGCTTTGATATTTCGTGTAGCTTCGTTTTTCGCGTTGTTGCTTCAACCTGGCACTCCCGTGCATGTAACCAGATTTTTAATCAGCACTGCTGCGGCTCCGCCATCACACCCTACTGCACCCTTTCTGGTACCCTTCAATTAGCGGCAAGATTCCAAGAGCTGTGCTTACAACAGTTGCACTGTGGTGACGGGTCAACGAGTAGTATGCAGGGATATATGACCGAGACAATGTAGTGGTGTAGTGGCGTTTGTCGACTCCGTCTAATCTCACGGGAACGCGACGCTGTCCGGATCTGTGACACGTCTGCGGTGCGAGTTCGGCGTTTCCGGGGCTTTCGACGAAATGGCGGTTGCGTTTGGTGCAAGAAACGCAAATTTTTAAGAGCGTCAGCTCCTGCTCATCACGCTTCAAGATTTCGTGGGGTCTGCTACCACCCTGAGATCACAGCGCCATCTGTGGCAGCAACTAGAAAACAGCACATTTCGCATTGAGACTTGCAGCGCCATCTACAATAGCATTGTGGAAACAACCACCTGCCGCGTGCCAATGATGACGTCACGGTCCAATACAGTGGATAGAGGTGAAACTTTAAAGCTCGTTACTGTTGGTCTTGCAGACGGTGGCAGCCTTTTTTTTTTTTTTACTAAACCTCACGGGGCTATAGTCGGCGAAGCTGGCTCGGCAACCTGAACGTTGCCTACCTTCCATGGCGCCTTCCAAAGAACGGTGAACAGCTCAGCTAAGCTCTGCCCAATGCGTTGCACGGTATGGCGCAAACAACGCGGAATTTCCAGTTAACAAATACGCCAGCACAATTAAATCGCGGAAACGCCTTCCGTTTACCTTTCACGGGAATTGTACACATACGCTCGAAGCATTACCGCTAAAGTTCCACGCTGCAGTGTAAACGAAGCCGCCAGGATAGCTGCATTCATCGCGAAAAAGACAAAGCCCCGCATCCCAACTCCATTTTCGGCCAGGAATGAATCCAACCACACAGTGCGCTTCATAACAGCAGTCTTTACTTGACCAGCAAGACGTTGCTACCTGGAAGTTATGCGGACGACAAAACTGACACATAAGTGCGCATGAGTCATCGATCAGGAGATGTCCCTCTGTCTGTTTGTTTATTTGTATCCGAGGGGCTCACTGTAGCGGCGCGCACCTGTAGGCCACGCGGTTCAAAGCGCGACGCCGCGCCTGCCCGAATACACACACACGCGCGTGACAACGACGCGATAAGCCCGGAGATACGGGAGCACGCGATCAAAAACAACCTTTGATCGGCTACAGGGGGACACTGTCAGAGTGTGGGAGGAAAACAGAAAGCGAAGGGACCGAACCGCAAGACAGCAGCACGAGGGCTACAACATAAGAACTCTATAGGTGCGTGCTCACAAGAATCGGGGCCATATCCGAACGCTCGAGGGGCTCTGAAACACTCCGTGTTGTCCCATTTTCACAGCGGTTCTCTCACAGCCTTTCGCCACGCTCCTTGAGGCGAGGGATGTGCTTCGCTTAAAACAAATTTGACATCCTCTAACCAGTTTTTCGTCGCGAAGCTGGCGCAAGCACGGCCAGGAGCTTGTCAATAAAAGGTTTTAAAAATATTTTTTTAATGTTTTCGAATGAGCGTATCTTGCCCGTACGCTCTAAAGAGAAAGGAAAAAAGAAGGAGTATGGGAGTAAGTTCTCAAGCGCACTCCCTATTTCATCGTACACATCCTGCACCAGGATCTCAGCGCACTTAGGTAAGCTGAAATTATGTCCGGTGTATATTTTGAAGAAACCAAAAACACCTTTGATTAGGCAATATAACTGGTTAGGGGTGTTGTCAACTAGAGAAAGAAAACAACTCACACTGCGCGGCCACGACGAGAGGTTATAATTCTTATGAAGCTTCGGGCAATTATATAAATTTTGGCGCTTTCAAGAAGTAGTTGCAGGTATTCGATAGAACTGCGATTCGCGTAAACATAATGCGCCGCTACTAACAAAGTAATACCAAACAATTCTGATCCAAAGCGCGACAGTAATTAAAAATTAATTTACGGACCACCGCGCTATTGCGTAAAGTGCATGCTGTATGCAAAATGGCAGTTAATTTAGCGGGAACAGGCGGGGGCATAAGAAGTGCATGGCGCGAACGCTTCTCGATGAACCCGCCGCGGTGGCTCAGTGGCTACGGCGCTCGGCTGCTGGCCCGAAAGACGCCGGTTCGATCCCGGCCGCGGCGGCCGAATTTCGATGGAGGCGAAATCCTAGAGGCCCGTGTACTGTGCGATGTCAGTGCACGTTAAAGAACCCCAGGTGGTCGAAATTTCCGGAGTCCTTCACTACGGCGTCTCTCATAGCCTCAGTCGCTTTGGGAGGTTAAACCCAAATAAACCAAACCAATCAGTAGAAACAACGGCTCGCCAGTAGAAACAACGGCACGACCCCCATGGAAGTGTGCGAGTGAAATATGTCGCACTGCCTATTCCGTGGCATCGACCAACGTCACGTGGTGGCTGATCTACAGCGCGATGGCTTCTGAAGACAAGTTCGCAGGGCTCTAACACTGCTTTATTTATATCGTGCGGGTTTCTGCGTATACGCTACCGCTGTCACCGCTAACGTTCAGTACGCCGTTGCCGCTATGCTCACACTCCTCACAGCGACTCCTAATGATCCCAGCGGCATACCAAAGCGACAGTCAGCCTGCGCTGGCGAAAGCGTAAGTGACGGTGAAAAGAGCGTGACCGTGAACGGCGCAGATTACGCAAAGCAGAGCCAGTAACAGTTATCGCCGTAAAACGAAAACGACATTAACTACACGATGCAGGCAAGCCTCTCACGGTTGTCTCAAAATGGTGCGAATTTCGCCAGTGTGTTTACTTCGCTTCAGCCGCCATGAAAATGCTCAAAAGGGGGCGGGAAGTTTCACGAAAACATTTTGTCGTCAGCATCTGTGAAGTACAACTGTCAGAAAGCGATTCATGACCGGAGTTTCATTAAAAATATATTAGAAATCTGAGAAGCTCTCAGTTCAGAGAGACACAGAGTAGCGAAAGAAGTCTTGCAAAGTCAACTCAGTTCGACGTTTTCAACAAGCGGTATCTGATTCAAGTCAGCACACCATGAGAGTCGCATTTAATGTGGGCTCGCGAGAAATCACCTGTGTACCTAGAATCCAGGCATGGTAGTACCGATGCCGGTGTAGCGAGGTAGCCCAGATGATGTACAGCATTTGCGACAACCTGTTTCTCTTGTGGAGAAATTCATCCTCTGAAAGAAAAGAGAACAAAAAAATCATCACTCACACAGTTACTCCTCAAACTGAAGAGTATTGGCTATCATAACGTTTTCGGTATACACATTCTAAATACGAAACAAGTAAATATTACGCACGTGCTGGTTTACTACTCGGAGCTCAGGGTTGCAGAGTACATCTTATAGGGGGTCGTACGAAGTACCCTGGGGCAATCACACGCAACAGTTCGCGTACAGAAAACAACTTTCAGCGAGCGTGGCACAGAACCACGTGCGACCCGCAGTGTCGTAGACCGCACAGTTTTGCGTCACCGCAAACATTAACAGCCACCGATTAACATTACGAAAAAGGCGCATAGCCAAGGGGCACAAAAAGTTTGTGCCTCTCCAAGAGCGTTCCACGTGAGGCAACCAAAAAACTTGCGATTTTGATGTATCAACACAGCAAGCTTAGCGAGCTGAAACACTGCCAAGTTCAAGATTCCTGGACATCAGTTTTAATTGTGAGGAAGCTGTGCAATGTTTTAGGGCACTGTTATGGAAATATTTAAGGTAATGGTCCATTCTACCGATACGTAGCAAAATCTTTGTCTTAAATTTCGTCCATCGCTCGCATCTGAGTAGTTAGGACTGCCATAGAAAAAACCAATGGGGAACGTTTTTGACGACAGTAAACGTTAAAAGGAAAAACATGCATGCCTGCTGAGAGGAGATCTGCGGTTATTTTGAATGTTATGGTGAAATCTTAGGAAATATTAAAGAAATTGCGTTCATAAAGAATTTCCCGTTGAAAAAATGCGCTTATTCACGCTGGAATAAAGCAACACCTTTCTTTCACTTACTTGTGATAATTTCGATAGGGTAGGCAGACAGCAGGTAAACGATGCTGAGGGCACTCAGAAAACTGATGAATAACTTCCGAGCCGTCTCCCACTGCAGAAAGAGCGAGGTTTTATGGATGAGGTGTTTGATTCGAGTACTCGCCAAGAAAACAACAATACGCTGACTTCGAACAGGATTTAGAATAACTTACAGAAAACAATGCGCAAAAACGTCAACGGATAAAAGATGTGCACAACATAGCAATAGGCACCTCCCACGTAAAAGAACACGCAGGATAAAATTATGCCAGGTCACTTACATTTGGCGACGGTTCCGTAATATGCGTGGGGTTCCCTCGTAACTGCAGCAATAGAAGAAAATATGAAGGTCGCGTGAGCGCTGTCATTATAAATAATTCAAGGCAGGAAACGAAAAATTAGAGTCCCTACCTCTACGCACTATTTTGGCAGAGTGCCACTCACCCGCGATTACACACATCGGTAGAATTTCACCGTTACCGGGCGAACTTCTGCACTAACGTCTATTTAAACGCCCTTGTTTCAAAAGCACTTGCTTCTTCTTGAAAAGATCTTGCAAAGGGACGACAATTCCCGGCTGCCCGTCCCGGTTAATCAAGAAGATGACATCATCTGCTGTGAGTCTACCCGCAGTGCTACGGAGCCTGACTGGGCGTGTACGTAACAATATGCAAGCCTGTGGAGAAACTAGCAGCTTAATGCTCCTGTGAAGGACTGTCGCCGAAACTTTCTTGTACTAATGGCACTTTCTTCATGTCGTCATCTTAAGCCATAAGACGAAACACCACCAACGCTGAAGAGACGTCTCGGGGACCCGAGAGGTCGGGGTTGCGTAGAATCAATCCAATTATCCTTTAGTTCTTACAATGTCATTAGGCTGAATGACGTAGCGACATCTATGCATTCGGTCTGCAAGCCAGGACATGCAGCGACGTTTTGTTTTCGCATAGCAGGCCAGGTTAAAGCGCTGAAATGATTTGAGTGCTGCGCGGGAGAACCGAAAAAGCCAGAAAACTGACCACATGGTGGAGCTGAAGTCGGCACAGTCGAAGCCCATTCGCATGCAGTGCAGCGCCGTTTCTCGCCAGCACACCTGGTGGTCGAATGTTGCATTACGCATTGCTGTCTTGACTCGCAGGGCCGCTCACAATGACAAAGAGGCGACCGGCGATTTTAGGTCATGTAGCATATCCGTACCGCGCGACCTCAGCCCGCCTCGATACCGGTACACGAAACAAACTAGCTTCATGCGCAATACGTGCGTTCTTCATTCTCCAATAATCCTCCGCCTGGTACAGAAGTAGGATGCAAACCAGCGCTCCATCAATAGCCTTGCAAAGCCTAACGCAACAAGAACGGAATGTGCGCCGGTTCTTTTGACCCCCTCCACCCTCCTTTTCCGGCCAAATTTTTCGCAGATACACAAGTGCATATACGCACGCCAGTACGGACGCTGTGCCTCAGGAACTGCCTTCCCCGGATGAAGTCCAGGTAGTCGTTGAAGAACACCAGCGGTCCGCACATGAGCGTTTGGTAGTGGAGGATGTAGCTGTAGAATTCCAGCGGGCTCGGGAGCCGGCTGCAAAGAGCGCATGCGCAAGAAAAAACAGAATTCACAAGCCGGCCCCTTGATAGCGGAAATATTTGTTTTCACAGTGCACGCACGTTATTAATGCTAAAGCATTATACGCCTCATGCGAAGAAAAATCAGTCACCGGAAGTTGCCCGTAAAATGTGTCCACAGGAAGTCGTACCTCTCACGTGACCTCCTACAAAAAAATTGGCTGTGGTTTAGCTCTGGTTAAACCTGGAGTGACGCGAGAGAAAGCGCTCTCCTGCTCTCCACTCCTCCCTCCCCCCCCCCCCCCACTTGACACGGCGCATGCGCACAGCTGTTGCAGCTCGGTTTCGCCACCGCGCCGCCGGCAGCAGCAGCTGCTCCGCACCACGTGACAAACCGGCTCAAGGCCACGGTGTCGCCACGGAACTCAAGGGGCGCCACGCTGAAGGCTCGAAGAGCAGGCGTAGTGTAGCTCTCGCTACAAAAAATAATGCCGCCGGCATTGGGGGTGAACACGTTGTAGCGTGTACGACGGTAAAGTGTGTTGAGGATATGTACTGATGTTAGCCAACGATGAGTTGCGAAAAAAATTGCTGACGTCATCCACTGGTCACGTGATAATTGTCACGTGACAACGATAAGTTGGAAAAAAATGTCGCTGACGTTCAAACGAAAATGCTTTAGCATTTCTCCGGTGCAGCACACTGCCGTGCTCACCAAGTTTTCCAGTTACCGAAATGACTAACCCCCGTCTCTTAATTAAAATAAAGTGTAGGTACAAATCTACGCTACTAAAGGCAGTCCGCACCCTTGCGTGGCTTTCGTTTGTGAATGGTTTGAAGGAAACCAGTTCTGATGAGTTTTTGTTATGTTGTGCTTTTTACCCTAAGTGCTATGCACTGAATTGCCCCATGTCTGATTGTACATTGTTGCTTTGCATTGTGTTTTATACTGTTCAACAAACGCAACTCCTGTCTTTGCATAAGCTGACAGCATGAATAAATAAATAAATAAATACCACAAATACAGCGCACTTATCACTTTCAGCCCACTCCTCGCCAAGGCCTCGATAAAATTCATTTGCGGAAAGCGGAGAAATTTCGGACGCAACGTAGAGGCCAGCTGGAACCGATTGTAAAATGAGAACAGCACTACGAACCACCAACTCCACATACGCCCCACCCCGGAGAAATTAAGAGCCGTTGTTTGGTCATTCGGGGCGGCATCGCTGCTAGGGTCCCGGCTGGGCGTTAGCAGGCCAAGGCTGCCAGTTAGCAGAGGGCGGTGCGTAAGTGGAGTTGAGCCACCGCAGCGCACACTGTCCTCTCTCGGCATCACATGCGATGGCCTGACGGTCCGAAACGAGGCCACCGCTTTGTAGCGACGGTCGACAGCCTATACACGACTCCGCGGATCGATCGAACTAAAATATCCGGACGACCAGTCGCCATCGCAAATACTAGGCAGTGCTTCAGCAGAGTTCAGCAAACAAAAAAAAAAGAAAAAAAAGGAACAGTAAGTGGGATATCAAGGGCCTGAAAGAAATCATTTAATGGGCGGAAACCTCCCCTGTCCGTGCTTGTTCGCCAGTACAAAAAAAAAAGCTGAAAAGAAACAAACTCCCAGCTTTAATCTCCCCCCCCCCACCCCTCCGCCCTCCTTTTACCGCCACTATCAGTTCGTGCTACTTGAGCGAAGTTTTTACCAGGGCAGAACCAATGCGAACCTAATCAAAAAGCGATTGCAACCGGCAATGGCCCAAGCTTCCTAATATCCTGCCATTGTTAATGTTATTATTGAGCTTTTTATCAATAATGTCGTCGCCATCGTCATTATCTAAGCGATAGAAATACTGACGGGCATGGAGCTCTTCCCAGAATAATCGTGTGAGACAATCAGTGAGCAAAACAATCGTCACTCTGCCGTCGCTTCAACTATAATCTATGTGATCACACAAGAGGGAGAGAAACAGTTTGGCACCCTTCCCGTCCCTTCCCCACTTTCGAAATCCACTTGCTACCCTAAAAAACAACCTGAAAGCCGCCCTGAAAACCGCCTCACTTATAACAGGAGCACGTAGCGGTCGTTTGGGACTGAGTGTCCGGTATATAACTGCAATTGGCTGCTACGCCTATTTATCATCACGCACAAAATGCGCACTCAATTTATTTGAAACACGTATAGAATAAGCAACAGCAAAAAAAGACGCAAAGAAACGCGGGAAACTGATCAAACTATTTCGGGCAGGTGCTAACTCCATCCTTGAATTAACTGTTTTCTTACCGTGCCCAGTGACCCTAAAAAACGGCGAATTTTGGTGCAAGACCGAAGAGTGCGGTGTGAATTTTTTCTGAGCAAGAATGGCACACTCCCTGATAGCCAAGCACGCTTGCAAACGACTTCGGCGTCGTGATTTATTTTTTGCCGGCTCGAGAGATATATATTTTTAACTCCTAACAGTAGTTGTGAGTCTCAGGGTAATGTCATATACCTATAGTCTGGTTTTTGGCTGGAACGATGACCGCCTCATAAAGCCAGTTGAGAACTTATGCCTACCGGGAAGCATTGTTCTCTGCCTGTTCCCGGTTTGAGGAAAGTTCGCAGTATTACGGCAATTATTCGCCATGCGTCTATATCATGTGCCATAGATTTGTTCCCGTTATCGCTTCAAAGACTATTTTTATGCCCGAGAAAAGATCCTCCCCCCCCCCCCCCCCCCGCTCCACCAATCCTGGGATCACGCAGTACAGTGAACCCAAATAGATAACGAGATAAGGCTATGTTCTCGGCTGTATTTCTCAAGCGAGGCAATACCAACACAGTCAACACGAATATATATGCCTGGGTTCTTGTCCAGAGCAAGCAACCTTGAGCTAAAGCCGATGACCCATAAAAAAGGACGAGCGTGGACAGGCGCGTCGTTCGATGCCTTGCTCATTTACAGGGCCACCGTTAAGCCCCTACGACTGCGCCTCCACCGTGACTCCAGCCTGGCGAAAATAAGCTGGCTACGCAAGCGATGCCAGCCTGTTTTCCCAGGTTAATTCCCAGGTTAATGTCTAGCAGGAATTTCACTGCTCTCCTCGTCATGCTGGATGTCTGTCCTCCAGTACTACGAACCTGTTTCGCCACTTCAGCCTTGTCTAGTGAAGGGTTTCTTTTGTAGGTGAAAACATTACTGAAGTAAAAAAAAATGTTTTATGCATAGCCTTTCATCATCACCATCATCAGCCTGACTACGCCCACTGCAGGGCAAAGGCCTCTCCCCCATGCCACTCCAATTAACCCTGTTCTTTGCCAGCTGCGGTCGCCGTATCCCCGCAAACTTCTCAATCTCATCCGCCCATCTAACTTTCTGCCGCCCCCTGCCTTCTCTTGGTATCCACTCCGTTACCCTCGAGGACCAGCGGTTATCTTGCATTTGCATTACATGTTCTGCCCAAGCCCACTACTTCCTCTTGATTTCGACTAGGATGTCATTAACCCGCGTTTGTTCTCTCACCCACTCCGCCCGCTTCCGATCTCTTAACGTAACACCTATCATTCTTCTTTCCATAGCTCGCTGCGTTAACTTAAGCTGAACCTCTTTGTTAGCCTCCACTTTTCTGTCCCATAGGTGAGTACCGGCAATATACAGCTGTTGTATACTTTTCTCTTGAAGGAACATTCGAAACATTTTCTGCATCTGACGCATAACAGCCAATTGTTTTTCTTTCATGACAATCGCATATCTTTCGAAGTTTTGCCGTTGTCTCACGAGTTTTTGTGTTTTACATTTATTTTGCATTGCAATTTACCATTTACTGTTTAAATGTCCATCACAAAGAAAGAGTCGATGTGCTTCCGCCGTTATGTAAAGAAGGCGCACAATGGAAAAAGGCGAGTGGTTCATTTGAGCGTCGCTTCCGGACTGAGCCTCAGTTAGAACAGGAGACGGGCGAGGCGAGCGCGAAAGATGAGAAACACAGAGAACAAAGGGCTTTCTTCCCCTGTAAGCAGCGAGCGCGTGACTTCGGTTTCGGTAGCAGTGCACTGAACAGAAGCGTACGACTGTAGTACACCACACATAAGCTCCGACTTAAGTATAACGCGATAGTGCACTGAGTTAGTTCTCAAATACGCAGAATGTCATACTCTGCATTCATAGATCCCTGGGAGTCCCCATGCCCCTCCTGGAACAGTGGTGCATGCAGTAGTTAAGCGATGCGCCACTGCCCTGCGACGGCAGGTGCTCCCAGCGTTGGGCCTTGTGCTTCCCAGGTTGATCTTCCCGAGCGACCAATCATTAATTTAACTGCCATCTGCCAAGATGGGCACTTTGCTCACTTTACGGTGGCCAGGTTGTGACGCCGCCGCAAGGTCACATGATCTAGGTGGCCCGCCTGCCTCCTAGGTTTCTTTCCGTGGAACCGCCTGCCAGAGCCGTGCCCGTGATTTTTCGCTCACAACGCCGGCACCGTATTTTCTCGACAACGGGGCCCTTACAGCTGTCGCGGTTTTGGTACGCTTCCAAGAAATAGCATCTTTCTATAAGGCAGTACGCATATTTTTTTGTAGCCGGAAGCGAATTTGATCAAAAACATCCCATTACTACCCATTATTTCTGTTTGAAATTCAATACTCCACACATTTTGCTACCTTTTGCTGCGCTGCATGTTAATATAACTAACGCCTATTTTTCAGTGAAAAATACTAACCTATAAAAAATTGACAGGGCGGTTACCACTATGTAAAGCGACAGTTGGTGAGGTATCTATATTTTACGATATGTTGATGCAGAGAATATGCGATCGACTTCATGTCTGTATAGCTGTAGAGCGCTCTGTTTAGTTACATACATACTCGTCACATACTCGTTTTTCTCCTCTCAACCTTCCGCTCCATGGCCACCGATGATCCTCTCCTCGGGCGGAACGTTTCGCAGCAGGCGCCGCAGATGGACAGTGCTACATTCGTACCCTCTCGCCATACCCTCCTCCTTCTACTGTAACCCTCCCCTTCTTTCCAGTTACCCTCCGGGCGGCTAACGTGGCAACCACCCTCCGCTTGCGCCTTATGCTATCGCCATGCCCTCCTCCTTCTGGGACAATTTCCGTGGTAGCCACCCTCCGGGTACCTTCCTACCATAGTCCTTCAAAAACACTGCAAGACTGTACTCCTATGCAAGGTATGCTGTTGATTAGTACCACCTAAACTACTGACACGTGAATGACCCACCCTTCAGCTGCGGATTCCTCCGAATGGTTCCGGTGATAACCACCCACCGGTTACGCATTCCTCTACTCAGGTGATACACTCCTCCTTCCACAGTAACCACACTCCGAATGGCTCCCATGGCAACGCAACCACCGGATACGCCAACGACTACGACATACTACTACTACAGCTACTACGACGGCGACGCGAAACCCGCTTTTCTCACGGCAGGGATACAGTTCTGATGTCGGAACAGATTACTGAGCAGTTTGCCTCTTTCTAACATAATGGTGTTAAAGCCGCAGCTCCCGTCATCGTTGTACTTCTGCTGTGCTGTCTATAGTTTCGCTTTTGTAGCGATAGCTACACTACGCCAGCTATTCGAGCCTTCAGCGTGGCACCCCATGAGCTCCGTGGCGGCGCCGTTGGTCACGTGGGTTGGTCACGCCGTGCGGAGCAACTGCTGCTGCCGGCGGCGCGGCGCGGTGACGAAACCGAGCTGCTACAGCTGTGCGCATGCGCTGTGTCGAGTGGTGGGGGGGAGGAGGAGAGGGGGAGAGGTGTCGCAGCTGAATAAGTAGGCGGCGGCTCGGCGGAGCTGCCGGGGCAAATATGGAGCGCGGAGGAGAGGACGAGCTGAGCCGCTGAGCTCGGCGGCTCTGAAAGAAGCCAGGGCTCGGCGTTGGAACGAAACCAAAAGGAGGCGGCGAGCCGAGAAGACGGAGGAAGAGCGTGCGATACGCTTCGATAAGCGGCGTAAGAACGACGCGGTTCGGAAGGCGCGCCTAGCCGCCAATAGTGAAACCACTCCAGGTTGAATCAGAGCAAAACCACAGCCAATTTTTTTTTTAATAGTGCTAAAAGGAAAGGCAATTTGGCAGGACAAGTGGATAACCGAGGGTGGACACCCGAACCGCCCGTGAGAGAAGGGCTGAACTGGGGGATTAATTGAAAGCAGGGAAAGAAAAAACTCGCTGCGTAGTGAAAGACTCCACGCCAATTTCGACTGCCTGCGCTCCTTTGACGCGAATACGGCCGCCGCGGCCGGGATTCGAACTCGCCACATCGTCCTCGGCAGTCGAACACCACGGCCCGTTATCTGTCACAGGAAGATGAATCCAGCTGTGACCCTGTGAACTGCGTAGCAGCAACACAGCCAGTCGGCTAGCACCGACCTCCGTCAATACCTCCCTTACAAAAAAAGTTTTAGACAGTTTAGAGTGTCTATAGACTTCTGTCTATAAAGTCTATAGACTGGCTATAGGCAAATCCTAGAGAACAGTTTATAGGCAATACAAATGCCATAGACAGTCTATAGACAATCTATAGATTTATGGCCATATACTTCTAGTAGACATTTCTCTATAGAAAGTCTATAGACTATGAATAGACAAGAAGCAATATCTATAGGAAGTCAATAGAGTCAATAAGAAGTCTATAGACTGTCTATAGACCGTTTTTATAAGGGCTGTCAGATGTCAGCAACCGAGCATCACTTTGCTAAGTTCGCGGGGACAAAAAAAGAAGATAGACGGTAAACTGCGTCGCAATCATCTGTCCGCGTTCGCCACGGCGAACTCTCAACGCGAATGACAGAACTCGAGCGTCGGGGCATGCTGTGCATCGGGTCAGCCGTATACATCTGTTCCCAGTGGCGCCAGCAATTGCACCGGCAGCTGAAGCAAGAGCAGAGTCCAGTCGAAAACAGCGTGACTCGCGTCAGAGCGCGCTATTTCCGACGACGGCGGAGTAGATAAGGGGGCCACAGCTGAACGAGCAGTAAACCTTTCAAGGAAGCCCCCTCGTTAACGCCAGCCCATCAGGCAGATACATTTGTTTCTCGCTCGCATTTGTTGCCTCGACGCACCTGTTCCTAATCTGGGCACGAAACGACAGCACAGTAGCCCCTGCGTTCAACTGCAACCAGGATGCAAAGCAACGCACGCTTATCTTTCTTTTTTCTAGTCGCAGCACGACCAGCTGGAGCAATCAGTACCGGGAACACTTGAGGAACTTAGCCGCGAGTAATGCGAAAGAAGTTGTAATTCTGTTGCAATTCTATTCCAATTCTACTCTTAATTCCATTGCATTTTTATCATATTCGTTTGTAGTTGGTTCAGTTGTGTGTACTAGTAACTGACTATTACTGTTTAACATTTCGTATTTTCCAGCCTTTGATGACTTTCACATTAATAACTGGAATAATGCTTTCACAATAATAACTGGATGTGAATGGGAAAGACCTTTAACCATCGTGCCCTCAACTCAGATGATGCTGATGGCTCGTGCAGGTGCAGTGGAGTCATGCTTCGATCTATTCTTGCGTCGCAGTTTCGAGACGGATGCAAAAAAAAAAAAAAAAACTTGGGGGAACACTAAAGCTCCGCCGATGACATAGTGTTAATGAGTTAATTCCCACATATGCAGAAGGTAATTCTCTACTTTAGATTCATAGATCGCTGAGAGTCCTCATATCACTCCTGCCGCAGTGGTGCAGCGGTTAAGCGATGCGCCATTTCCCCGGCATGGCTCTTCCAACACAAAGCCACTTGGGATTGTGAGACCGAGGTTGGAGCAACCTCGCGCAAGCAATCATTAATTTAACTGCCTCCTGCTACAGTGGGCAGGTTGTGATCACGTCACAAAGTGACGTAACCTAGGTGGCAGGTGGCCACCCCCTTTCTGAAATTTTTGAAATTTTGAAATTTAAATCGGATTAAACGTCCCGGCTCCCGCCTTTTTTTTTTTTTTTTAACTCACCGCTGACGGTAGGAGGAGTCAACCAACGCGTGGAGTGGCTTTCAGCCAGTCCCGTGTCAGCTTGCCGCTCTGCCATCGGCGGAGTGATACGTAGTGATCGGCGAAAGCAGAGTCCGCGCGTATTTTTTATTTCCGCGGGCCTAATTTGCAGCTATGTAGTCTCTGAATGTATCTATTTATTGACGAAAACCTACGAACAAAATAAAAGCAAAAGCGAAGCCGCCACGCTGTTGCCTGAAAGGCACTCTACGCATTAGTTCACTCCGCCTACCTTCAGCGTTGAGTTCAAAAAAGGCAGGAACATTCAATCCGATTTAAATTGGGGGAATCGGCCGCATAGGATAATAATTCGAAGTTTCTAAGAATCCTCGGAACGTACAGATCGAGTTCCCACGCTAAAAATTCGAGTTCAGATTCCTCTTTAGCGTATACCTTTAGCGCCGTCGTTTTAATACGCTAGGCGGTCTGTCAGTCGCGTGTCAGCAGTTTCGGAGGTACAAATCAACAGCGTACGTTTCGTACGAAAATTCACTGAGGTGGTATAGCCTTCACCCACCCGACACCCCGACAACTCTGGCTCGCCTGTGCAGTGCAAAGAATTGCACTGCGCAGTCTGTGTCATCCTTCCGCTCTGTATTTCCCCGTTTCCACTTCGAAGCATGGCTCGTTACGAGTTTACAGAATCGCGGGACAAAGCATCACGGCGACACAAGACAAACTTTACTGTGACAATGCAATCGAATAGCTTTTGTTGCGACTCGAAAGTGATCCTGTGGGTTGACTGTACCACTGAAGCCCAGCTGTACTGGTCGAACTTTTTCGACAGTTTTAAGACAGATTCTCGTACCACGTCCATAATAGGGCGGCTTTCAAAAAGCCACGAGGAAGAAGGTGCAATGCTACGTTTTGTACATCTGTCCATCCCCCTCCCCCGACTGTAATGCATATCGCGAAAAGCGTTTTACGGGTATTGCCCTCAAAGAGAGGGAGAAGTTATCAGAAGTAAAAGCTCAGATTCACTCTGGTGTCACTTTCATGTCACTGACATCACTTTTCAAAGATCTTATGCACAGTGACAGAGTTAGATGACGTAACCACCAGCGACGCCTTAATTACCAGGGCAGGAGAGGTTAATTATAACAGCGAGAAATTCTATTTATAATCACTCAGTAACAGCCCTTTTGTTCTACCTGCTACCACCACCAACTCAAAGCACAGCTTGGAGCTAGAAACAAAGCTTGACAGAGGAAGCAAGGGCACACGTTGTCAACGCTTCTTCTTGGGAACATAGCGCAGTACGCGCAATGTTAGGCGCGGTGCTCACCTGATCATCTGCCTTCTCTGCTCGGGGTGCAGGATGATGTCTCTTTTCTCCGAGAGTCCGTCGTGCAGGTTGAACGCAATGCTGGTCACCTTCTGAGTGGCCACCATCAGCGGACTGCGGAAAAGAAGAAAAAATTCACAGGGACACCTCAATACCTTATGTGTTGGTAGTGCGGTAGCATTACAAGATGTTGATGCCGCTGCCGGAAGTGACGTCATTTCCTATCCGTCTGGTCTGGTGACGTCACTTCCCTCCAACCAATGAGAATTATTCGGTCTAATGACGTCGATTCCCTCTGGCCAATGGGAATTATCCGGTATGGTGACGTCACTGGCCTCCAACTAATGGGTGAATTTCACAACCGACGACACATTTGTTTTTCCCGATGAGGTTTCTCCCGTATTAAAACTCCTCTCTCACGTAACGAACGATAAACGCTGTGTTTGAAATATACCTCCAAGTGCACACGAACGAACGTGACTTTCAATTCAGGCAGAAGGAAAAGTCAGTGGTCCCTTGCAAAAGCTTCAAATACGAAACTATAGGGGCCTCTACGGTTTGTACCCATACAGTGACGCGCACTGACCGCCGCTCAGTGAATCAGCCTTTAATTCAATTCCCTCCCTTAGTTGAAATAGCGCGGTTGTCTGGGCCAGTTGGTTGCGATTCCCGGTACAGAGTAAACACAGCGCGAGAAAGACGAAGCCGAAAGCAGGACGAACATACAGGACAGGCACTGCACTGTCCTGTCTTTTACGCTCCTCCTGCTTTCGTCTTCGTCTGTTTCGCGCTACGATCACTGCTTTCACTGGCGCCCCGTCCACGCTGTTGCACCTTCATATCCACTAAGAACATGAATGTCACCCGCGCCCCCCACTACTCGTCGTGTGGCACGTTACTGAGACACTGAGGCGAACTTGCAGCTCGGGCTTGCTTGTAAATTGGAGCTAGCCTAGTTAATACTTCTGCCTCCGAAAGTCACTACTTTGACGTGCGTTCTTGCTCTCGTTCATCCGCCGCCACAAGTTTTACCCGTTGTTCTATAATTTAAGAAGTTTGCCTTGACCTGAACCAAATGTTTCCTGTTTACTACGGCTCTGTCAAAGCATTTAACCATACTGGACAGCGATGAGAACTATGAGAACATTTGTTTGGAGCTTTTAGAATGGGCCTCATTTTGCCTGATGAAATCAAGAAAACAGCTCGGAAATAGTACATGTATTGCCCATCCAATAAATAAATAAATAAAATGTCGTTTTCTGCCTGCGTCCCAGTCTCTGGGCGGCTTTATTAGAGAGTTTTAAGCATAGCGAAGACATACTAGTGTATGTCCCGGATTACCGGACGCCCTCTGCGCACGCCCCGTGTAAAGGTCTCTCAAAGGTGGAGGAGCGGCTTTTGCTTCGCCTGTATACCAATACTTTGCTGTGCCCGGCAGCTCTCAAACACTTCGACCCTTCTTTCTCGGGCAGCTGTCCGCACTGTGCGGAGAAGTCTTCGGACATCTACCACATGGTGTGGGCCTGCCCCTCCAACCCTGCTATCCCCCCTCACCCCAACCCAACCCGGGAGGACTGGGAGGCGACCCTGCTCGGCTGCTCTGACCTGCAGGCCCAACGGGCCTTGGTCGCGCGAGCCCGGGCGGCGGCCGACGCCACTGGGGTCCCGAACTAGGGACCTCCACCTAGTACTTGTAAGGGCTGGCCCCCTCTGGGTCAGCTCATGCAATACCTCCAGTAGTGCATGTGTAAATAAATGTTTTCCACCACCGTGACAGAAGCGGGCCCAATTATAGGGCCACGGCGCATGCGCAGAAGGCGTTCGGTAATCCAGTTTACGTCCACTCTAGCACGTCTCAGCTATGCTAAAGTTCTCGGTTAACATACGTCTTACGAGGTACATTTGACGCAAGTTCATCACTATAGACGATCTTTCCAAAGAGCGGTCTAAAATACGCTTTTAAGCAGTGCTTGTTGGAAAAGCTTTTGTCACAAATTTGCTAAGTGTAGCGGGTTCTTCTGCTACCAAGTTACTCCGGGATGGAAATTAAATCGGTTTCCGAATAAAAACGTCTGCCTCGAAAAAAGAAAAACAGATAGCCAAATATTCCCGCTAAAAGGATTACTCCATTACTTCTTTCCGCAGTCCCAAGCATGGCAGAACTAAGGAAACAATGGCCTTTTTTTTTTCTTTTTGCCACAACCGAATGCGACTTCTGCACACACTTGTGATATCCCTTGGCAACACAGGTGTGCGTTATTTACCGCTATGAAGACGCAAAAACATGGAAAGTAACTCTCTAAGCTGCATCATCCACACGGTGATTATTAAAGTATTATTAAAGTAAGTTGTCTATGATACAATCCGATACTGGCCTACTTTCTATACACAACATAATCCGGATCATCTCAGTAGATTAGCTATCAACAGGTTATTCCTGTACGCAAAAAAGATAACAATCCGCTAAGTACTAGCTGCGGTAAAGGATCCACAAACAACCGTCACAGCTAAAACAAAAAAAAAAAAACAAAGGCCGACAACAAGATTTCATTCCAGATCTAGCGACCACGTCATCCTCGTTTGTTTTTTTTTTTCGTTTTTTCTCCTTACTGCTTTCCGCTACACGGCACGCCGTTAAAAAAAAAATGGCCTGTTATATAATGTTGGGGACTATTTAGTTTGCCTAACTGACAGTTTCAGTCACATACTCTTGACTTAGCCCACCAACAACGTCGACACGCTTTCTCAGATTCCGGCTCAGACTAGAGAGATACAAAACTACACTATACAGTTTATCCACACGTACAGTATTCGCCAAAAGTAACCAGGTCGCATGGTTTGCTTCTCATTCGTATAGTAGAACCTTCACGGCTTCCCTAAAGATCAAAAAGTTCTTTGAAGGTGAGGACAGGGGTTCTCCTTACCATACAGATATTTAGAGCTTGAGGGCTGGTATAATAACTTCAATACACGACTGAGAAAAAAACCGTGCAGCCTGGTTACTTTTGAAAAAAAGACTGTACATTCGAGAAACACAGCGTACTGCATACGCCGCGCGTGTCAAATCGTCTCCTCTAACCGCATTGCTACCGGCTATTTCCAGTAGCCAGACACTGAGACGGCACCGCTACAGCAGCTGCGTAAACGTTCCCGGATATGTGTGCCCTGCATGCTTCTCGGCTGCAGTCAGTGAGACAGCAGCTACAGTGAGACGTCGCGGCTCACCGTCGTGGATAGATCTAGTGCAGGCAGTGAAATACAAATGACAGCGCAGAGGCGGAAAGGTTTTTGCCAACAGAGGTCAAACAACGGCACGGTTGGCCCTCATTTACGAAGTTCATAAGTGGAGCCCAGCTGTAAAACTATCCCCCCCCCCCACTCCCGCATCCTAAAACATTTTTTTTGTGTGTGTGTGGCGTTCCTTCAGGCCGACCTCTTTGCTCTTCTTTTCATTAAACTTGTCTCCATTAATATTTCCTTGATGGTTAGCGCATTTTTTTTTCAGAAACAACATAACTGCACAGTAGTTCTCACTTTCTCCCTCTCTCTTTTCTTTAATTACTAGCAATTAATAGTGCACGCCGGATGATGAAGGTCATGATGAAAGCCGATAGCTTCCGCTGTCTGCCAGCAGCGTCGCTAACCACTACCAATGTTTATTTTAGCATATCCGAAATAACAACAGGTACTCTTGAAGCATACCGCGTTGGTCGCTCACTAGCTACAGATTGAAAACATGCATTCACCGCAATCAAAACTCTATTTTCTTTTCCACAGCACTCCAGCAACAAGCATAGACTGAGTGACGCTAACCGGGACTCTGCAAAAGTGTGTGTGCAGTGTTAAATTAAATCCGGAAGACCATGAGATGCTCATGAATCTGATCAGTGTCAGCGACGCGACACTTCAACATTTGAAATCCAGAGTTCGCGGTCTAGCCTAAAAATTATTTTCCTTTCTTTTCTTTTTCTTGCGTGGCGATAGGGGCGCAGTCTTTATGGGTGAGCCTCTACGCCCACTACTATGCTCCCATTACAAAATACTGGGGCAACCCGTAACAAGAAAAAAGATTTCCATCTCTATATATGAGACAGGAGCATATTTCAACTATACTCTGAGGTTTTGAAGTTCTGCTATTAAAAAGGCCACAAAAATCGATCGCACAGTGATCTCTCCCGTTCAGCTCCAGATTCCGCGTAATGTTCATACCCGCTAGTATTTAAATATTTTTTTATCACCAAACAGCCTCTCTACCAAGGATGTTACCAAGAGCCCCTTGTTTACACCCGCTCAATAAGCCGCCAAGATGGGACGTAACTTCAAACAATAAATCAATGAAAGCAATGACCTCGTTCCAGTACAACGTACGGCTCAGGTAACGATACCGTATATTTATAACTCAATATACGATCTAACTGGCACGAAGCTATCTTCCTTCGCCACAGCGCAGCCCTCCCGTACACTTCGTTTCATAAGTGTGCATCTCCAGTTATATAAACCTGATACAACACGCCGAAAAAATTGCGTAATTGAACTCGGCAGGTTATTCTTGTTGATTATGCTTATTTCGCTTCACGACCCACATCGCGATGAACAAAGAATGAGAGTATTTATTCGTCCTCGCATAGTTCCTAAGACACGAATACAAAGGCAATACGCCGCAGTGGGGCTCAGTATTCATGGCGCTCGGCTGCTGATCCGAAGACGCGGGTTCGATCCCGGCCGCGGCAGTCGGATTTCGGTGGAGGCGAAATTCTCGAGGCCCGTGTACTGTGCGATGTCAGTGCGCGTTAAAGAACCCCCGGGGATCGAAATTTCCGGAGCCCTTCACTACGGCGCCCCTCATAGCATAAACCATAAACAAAGGCAATGCACTATAATGAAAGGCCTATTGTATCAGTTTTACTGGATCGTGACGCCACCAATAACGTCGAATGCGCCGCATCGCGCGAAATTTCTGGAGCCCTTTACTACGGCGTCCCTCATGCCATAAACCATAAATAAAGGCTGTGCACTATAATGAAAGGCCTATTGTATCAATTTTACTGGATCGTGAAGCCACCAATAACGTCGAATGCGCCGCGTCGCGCGGCTGCGCTCGTAGATGGCGCTATAAAGCGAGAGTATGCAGGGTGCGGGCCACACTTTACCCGGTCACGTCCAAGTGGTATCCCCCGTAGTCGTAGATCTGGCGCATGATGTGGATGGCCGACAGGTAGGCCATGCCGACCACCAGCGCTATCCTGGGGGAGGATGGGTCGGGGAAGTGGGAGGATAAAAAAAGAAAAAGAAATGGGAAAACAGGGACGACGGACACAAGCATATATAGCCACGCCTACCCACACCAGCGAATGCCGAAGTTCCGAATAGACTCCTTCAGAACACAGTCTCTGGTAGAGGTTGCAGTAAGCACGGTGGCGCAGCGAGGCGTTCTGTTGACGGGTTCATTCCTCCACCCCCCTCCCCTTAAGGCTCGACTGTATAAGCACTTTGACTCCCGTTTCATGACGTTTCGGTTCACGTCACAAGGAGAGACCCCATTAAGACGTGTCTCAAGGTTCACTGCGTTTCTTTGGCAAGCAAAGACCAATTAAACATAAACGCAAATCCTCTGTTGTAACAATTTTTACTGAGACACATGCGAGTAATGCTCTTAAGCGCGCAAGTACGCCTTAAAGCAGAAGCAGGAGTGTCTGAGGTGTAATGGCGCAGCAGAAACTAAGGCCATATTGCGCCAAACGCAAGGCGATACAATGTGGTTAAGTTTACTGAGAATAATGATGATGATGATGGCGCGACCTAATCGAGCAGAGACAGAATGGCTCTCTCAGCGCTGTCCTGCGCATCCTCCCCGTAAATTTCTGGTTAAACCTGGGCGCCTGACCAAAACAAACGGAAGAGGGTCACTGCAGCCTCACAGGCAACGCGACTTCTGTGCTTTAACTCGGACTAAAACGCGACGTAGCTGGCACAGCTGTCCATACAAGTCCCTGCGGCACCTAACAGATCGTTTTAGCATAACGTTTCCGTAAGCGCCCCCAAAGCATATTCGATGTCGGCGGCTGGTGGCAGCGGTATAGGGCAAAGCTACGCTGTAATGCTACATTAAAGAATTCAACCAAAACGCTACCTCATACCACTGCCGTTCTCGCTACCGTCAAGAGCTATGCAGAATATTTCGCCTAAGAATTTACACGATTTTTTAAAAGTAAGCTTTTTGAGTTATAAGAGTGCTTTTTTTCGTAATAGCATTGTCAGCAGTTGTGCGTCAGAATAGAGCTAAAACGTGCTAACTAGCCGGCTGGTTAACTAACATTGAATACTTAACTTCTTTAACTATTGCCGTTAGGCTCCTTAATTATTGAGAGGCGTGTAGTCCACCGTATATAGTATCCATGTCCGTTTTTAGAATTTAGAAAACGCGGTAAACCTCGGCTGTGTGGCCCAACATATGTTGGTACTTCGACGAGTTACGTGCACTGGAGCGATTGCTTTGCCTGCAAGCTTTTCGAAAGCGTATGTATTTTGGCGCGATATAGCCAAAATTTGTTGGGCCACAGCGCCGAGGGTAACCACGTTTTCGAAATCCTAAAAACTGGTATGGATATTGTTGACGCTGGGTTATATTCCAGTCAGTAATTAAGGAGCCTAACAGTAATAGTTAAAAAGCTTATATATGAGTTAAAATATGAGTTAAAATATGAGTGCGTCAGTATTACTTAACCAGCCTGCTGTTAGCATGTCTTAGCTGTATTCCGATTTACTACACCACTGACAATGCCAAGCCGAACAAGTTAGAAAGCCTACTTTTCAAGATTGTGTAAAGTCTTAGGTGAAACATCCTGCATAGCTGTGCGCAAGCAGTGCGCGCATACGCGAATAGTAGGATGTTTTAACTTCCGGTCATATGAGCGTAGAGCACGTGTGCAGCTAGCTCAAGGCATGTTAAAACTCACTATCAAGGCACGCGCGCGAACGAGGGAGCGAACAGGTTGTTTCACTTACTTGTGCATACTTTCTGGGCTTGCAAAAAGGATTATTATGTAAACAAGGGTGGCTTGGACAACGAGGTGAAGAATTTGGCTGAAAGTAAGGATAGGAAAGAACAGTCACAAAGCGCGCATTTACAGGAAAATCTGCACAAATGAGACAATCGCTAACGATCTGCGCTGCCGCAGCTATGAGCAATTTCATACACCATCAGACCGCTGCGGTGGCGCCAGACGCCGTCACAACACTTCCGGGTGAGCGGGGGCATTCAGTTCCTGATTAAATTTGTTTACCAGCATGACGTGCGAAGCGTATGCATGATATGCTGACACTGCGCTCTGCGGAAACTTCTAAGAAGGAACTCGGCTTCAAAAAAAGAGTGGCTGTTTAGCATTGCTAAGCACGAAATGTCTGCGAAAACACGGTTTTCTGCAGGTGGACACCACTGCCACGTACCTCAAAGCGCGATTGAGGTGTCCACTGACCCAGGGAGCCAGTTACGCGCCCTTCCTTTCCTTGAAATCAACGGAGTCTCGGAGGTTAGTTTACTGTCGCGACACCTGTAGGCAGTAAAATAAACTGTGTACGGGCTACAAGCTCCAAGATGGTTACCGATAATCCTGGCGGCGTACAAAAAAAAAAAAAAAAAAACGTGAGGCACGCAGCAACGACAAAGCTTACATATAAAAGACCGGCAGTTGGACCAAAAGCTAAAACAATCAATTCATTTCAGAACGCTTCAGGCTAATAAGTTTTTAAGCACGAAATGCTTTTAGCTCCCATTCTCGGCAAATACATGGCGAACGTCGCTCGAAATTCGCAGCGAACTTAACCGAAAAGTTCCGAACTTTTCCGTCAGAACGGCTTTCGGCAGTAAAAAACTTGCCACAATATTTTCCCGCGCACGATTCGAACCAGTGCAAACAGAGCAGCTTCGCTGTTATCGGATGGGACAAGCTGTCTAGGACGCCGTCAGACAATTATCGAATAATATGAGTGCGTCTGTGTGTGGTTACAAGCAGTTGTGAGAAAAGGCGCGGTGACAATCTTCCGATCGGTGGACATACGTACTGCACTGCGAAAGAAGCGGTGAAAGGGGACGAAATTTAAAATAAAAATAAAGACGAAGTTTATGCTGGCTCTGACTGAGCTTCGCGAATTACCCAGCGTAGACTAGCGTAGCCATTTCTTTTTTTTTTTATGGAAGACCTTAAGGAGCCGACATCAGTGGCTACACGTCTCGGACTTTCCAACTGAACATACGTACTTTTTTTTTTTTACTTTCCTGCAATGCTTCAACGTATCCTAAGCTGCGTACAAAAGTGTGCTCCGGCGAAAGCAAGATTCAAAAGATAAATTCGCACGTGCCATCAAAAACTCGTTGCTTCTTGCTCCGCATTGCTCACAGAGCTTTCCAAGCACCCTTCGAAGGTCAGAACTCAGGACGGGAGCTCACCGACCGACGCAATAACCGCGCTCTGAACAGAAAAAGAAACTGGTTTCACGTAGCTATAGGCCAGAAGCGACCAGCAAGCAATGGGAAAGAACTGAGATCCGCTCCGGGCGAGCACGGGAATTTCCTCGTTCAGCCTCTCGTGCCACGTGCCTTAGATTGCAGTCTTCATCGGTTCGTTCCGAGCTTACAAATGATCGGCGCTGGCGCCGCGATCGTGCAATGAATGCCAAGAGCAGGCTGCCTGGGCTATATACTGGGTAATTCATTTTTATTTGCCGCTCCCAGCTGGCACTTTCAACTGCAATGCTTCGCGAAGTGGCCGTAGCCATAGGTTTCAATGCGGAGTTTCGCACCTGCTATGAGCAAGGATCTCAGGAAAGCAAGGGAGTGGTTTCACAAGGGGAAGCTCGAAACGTGCGGCGCGACAGAGCTGTACCTGTAGATTCTTTATCCACTGGGAGGGAGCGGAACGTTTTGTTTTTGTTTTCGGAGTTTATTTTTGTTACGAAAACAGCTCAGTTAGAGGCGCGTGATGCGCTGAGTGCGCATCGGACAGCGCAGCCACCCGTTGCGACAACGAACGACCGGGAACACCGCACAAAGTTTTACAGTCGCTTCATTGGCAGACGCCGATGCATTTCAAGCGTCATTTTTTATTTATTTTTAAAATGTTTTTGCAACTCCACCGTACTGTCCGACAGTGTCTAGACAGCTTGGAACTTAAAAAAAGTAAATAAACAATAAGCTTCTATCCCGTCTCTTCCATTCAACACCTGCACTCCTGCAAAACCTGGAGAGCCAAACTGAACACATTCGATATCAAATTTCTATCTCTGACAAAAAAGTAAGGGGGGAGCGCTTATAAAAATGATCTATAGACAGTCTATAGCCTTCTTATTGACTCTATTGACTTACTATAGATATTTCTTTTTGTCTATTCATAGTCTACAGATTGTCTATAGACAGTAGTCTACTGAAAGTGTATGGCCATAAATCTACAGATTGTCATAGACTGTCTATGGCACTTGTATTGCCTATAGACTGTCCTCTAAGGTTTGTCTATGAGAGTCTATAGACTTTATAGATAGAAGTCTATAGACTGTCTAAAACTTTTTTTTGTAAGTGAGGGGGGCTGAGAAGCTTTCTACATGGCTTAATTTTCGAGTGCAAGAACCCATGTTGGCCAACGAGTGCCGCGCAGTGTTTCAACCGCTTAATTGCGTTCAGGCGCTACACGCTAAAGCCAGTCCAAGCGAAATTACAGCCAGGGATGAGGTAAAAAAAAAATCTAGAATAATTTCCCCCTCGAACGTGTGATGCCGGACAGTGAGTGGTGGCATCAGTATACAGGGTGTCGCTGCCAACTTTAGCCATGGTTTAAAAATGTGCCGAGGCACTCTCTAAGGCGACGCGACCAAATGCATGTCGCTGGCTATTCTATGGAGCAAGTAACGCGATTTCTTGTATCCTGCTTAACTGCATAATCACTCGAGGTAAATTAACCAACCTCGCAAGCGACGAAGTTAAGCGAAAAATTCCAATGAGAAAGTTGTAGAACGCTCCGCAAAACGTCCGATTCAACAGTTTCTAGCTTTCCATGTATTATGTATCAGTTTTTATGCGAAGCATATTACTAGAGGTACACTACAGCCCTTCGCCGTGGTTACGCGCCGTGCACATCCACGTGACACATGACGTCACGACAGAGGAAGATGAGGGTGCACCTCGCGCCGTCGCTGTGGTTGCACGCCATGCAGACCACGTGGTACAGTGACGACACACCACGTGACATACCACGTGCCACATGACGTCACGACAGATCGCCGTCACGCGCTGGGAGAGGGAGAACGATGCCATCGCACAGACGCCGGAATGTCCTCGAGCGGCATTCCCGCGCATTTCGAACGCGTGTTCACACTCGGTGTAGGTGAAACGCTCGCTCCACCGGGCAGGCGGACGCGGCTTCCGTGGCAATCCAGGCGCCCACCCAACGCGCGTCTCGGGGTTAGTCGGCGTTCCGCTGTAGCCATGCCGTTGTCTTCCCCCACGACGAAGGCTTCTAGTGGTTGTATTAAAATGACCAAGTATTCAACCAAGGAAAGCCATGTATTACCAAGCCTAGCCATCAATATGCTTCGCATCTGACCAGGGTTAACCAAGTTAAGCCTCAGCCATTTTTTTTTCCACTCACAGCAGATGAGCCCCGCCGCGGTGGCTCAGTGGTTACAGCGCTCGGCTGCTGACACGAAAGACGCGGGTTCGATCCCGGCCGCGGCGGCTGAATTTCGATGGAGGCGAAATTCTAGAGGCCCGTGTGCTGTGCTATGTCAGTGCAAGTTAAAGAACCCCAGCTGGTCGAAATTTCCGGAGCCCTTCACTACGGCGTCCCTCATAGCCTAAGTTGCTTCGGGACGTTAAGCCCCAATAAACAAATAAACCAATCACCGCAGATGCCCGCGAAATACAAAGAAATAGCACGTGACACGTACGCTTGCGAGCAGCGATTGCAGCGCTCTCAAACGTTCCGTGTGCAAACGAACAGATCATTTAGCCATGTGCTGCGGCTTAAAAGGCGACAAGGCAGCGACGTAGGCACTGGCTGTGTGATTCACGCCAGCGGTATGCTTGCCTTGCGGCGGTTTAAGATACTGACACGCAAACGCAGCCCTTATTCGCTTGGGCTGGCGTAAATCGCACAGCCAGCTACTGCGCACCTGCCCTGTCACCTTTTAAGCGGCACACCCGACTAAATGATTTGTTCGTTTGCACGCGCAATGTTTGAGAGCACTGCAATCGCGGCGCGCAAGCGGACATGGCACGTGGTATTTTTTTTTTTTTTGTATTTCGCGGACATCTGCAGTGAGCGGAAAAAAAATAATACGTAACAAATGAAAAGTTGGAAGCTGTTCAATGGGACGTTTTGCGGACCGTTCTACAACTTTCTCATTGGATTTTTTCGGCAAACTTCGTTGCTTGCGAAGTTGGTTAATTGGTTTGGTTTATGGGGTTTAACGTCCCAAAGCGACTAAGGCTATGAGAGATGCCGTAGTGGAGGGCTCCGGAAATTTCGTCCACCTGGGATTCTTTTACGTGCACTGCCATCGTACAGTATACGGGCCTCTAGAATTTCTCCTCCAAAGAAATTCAACCACCGCGGCCGGGATCAAACCCGCGTCTTTCGGGTGGTCAGCAGCCGAGCACCATAACCACTGAGCCACCGCGGCGGCGAAGTTGGTTAATTAATCTCGCCTAATTATGCAATTAATCAGAATACAAAAAAAACAGTGTGACTTGCTCCATACAACAGCCAACGACATACATTCGCTCGCGTTGTTTTAGAGTGACTAGGTATAATTTTAAAACGCTGGCTAAAGTTAGCTAGGGTACCCTGTATATAACCACTGTCACGCCCTCTCCACACCCAGAAAACCATTACCAGAAATTCGGGACAAGCGCTTCTAGTTCCCCAGGCTGCCACCAAGTGGCGCATGGATTTGAGCATTCAAAAATAGGACACTGCCCGTGACGTGATAAGGAAATACAATGACGGAGTGGCTGCAAATGAATCGCTCTAGGCCGCTAGGCTTAGTGGCACTGGATGGGCTATTTCCTGAATTCCTGGTAATGACATGTGTTAGTAACTAGTAGTAGCAGTAGTAGTAGTAGTGAGTCGCCACTTACTATCCGAAGCAGAAGAAGCCGAAGACCAAGCCGACGGAGAGCGCCACCGCATGCCTCGTCGTCGGCGACACCCGCGACGGGTGCAGCAGCAGCCGGTAGGGGAACGAGAAGAGCAGGAACGCAATTTGGCAGAAGAGGAAGTTGAACTGCGAGGAGAACGACGACAGGCCAATCAGTTGTTCGAAGTGTTCGCGTTCAGGCGTCCGGACTGTTTCAACCTCGAGAACAGGCAAGGTTGCGCCGAAAGGCAAGGCTTCATGACGACATCACGATCATCATCATCATCAGCCTGACTACGCCCACTGCAGGGCAAAGGCCTCTCCCATGTCTCTCCAATTAACCCTGTCCTTCGCCAGCCGCGGCCACCATATTCCCGCAAATTTCTTAATCTCATCCGCCCACCTAATTTTCTGCCGCCCCCTGCTACGCATGCCTTCTCTTGGAATCCACTCAGTTACTCTTAAGGACCAGCGGTTATCTTTCCTTCGCATTACATGCCTTGCCCAAGCCCACTTCTTCCTCTTGATTTCAACTAGGATATCATTAACGCGCGTTTGTTCTCTCACCCACTCCGCCCGCTTCCGATCTCTTAACGTTACACCTATCATTTTTCTTTCCATAGCTCGCTGCGTTGTCCTTAACTTAAGCTGAACCCTCTTTGTTAGCCTCCACGTTTCTGCCCCATAGGTAAGTACCGGTAAGACACACCTGTTGTATACTTTTCTCTTGAGGGATAGCCCTATCGAAAAGTGTTAGCAGTAGTGTAAAAAGTGTCACTGAGGACAAAACAGAAGTTCGCTTAGTGTCGACAGATTACCACGGTCTAATCGTAAACTACTCCCAGCGAAAACGGAGCTTCGATAACCTAGAAAAGGGTAAAAAAAAAACTAACTAATACAGGTATCGCCCCCACCGCGCGTTTTCGAAATTAAAAAGCGGTGACGTCAAGAGGATTTTTTTTTTTCGCGCGGATCCCTGAGGTTAGACTACATCGCCATTCAGCTCAAAACAGTGATCACGGAATCTTTTTCGGACTTGACGTCCAAAGCTTAAACCGAGTGGCGGAAAACGCGGTATTCCATTTTAAATCTATTTTTTTTAGCAATAAATGCGTCTTTTGCTGCCGAGCAAAATAACATGACCAGAGAGAGTCGTATAATCTATTCTTATAAGAACAAAGTTTGTATGAAGTTATCCACAGTGTCCCTTTAATATTGAGCACATGAACAGACTGGGCACTTGCTGAACATGAAAAAGGTCTGCGCAGACTGCTGCAGTGGTATTCAGAGCCAGCAACGTGATATACAGCTGCCTCTTTGCAGTTGTCCTGCCAGTAGTACCGGCACAGAAGGAAAATACATCGGGTCATCACTCAACTGTTCGCCAATATAAAATTTCTATTTACACAACGCGACACTCCAGAGAAATCGCCGTAACGCACGAAAGAAGGGAAGAAAAAAAAACAATCTCTTCCCAAGCTGAGCGATACACGTTGCTGTGTTCGCTCATTATTTAATGAACAAGATTGAGAGCACAAACCGAAGATACAGACTCAAAGAAGAAAACACGTTAGCTAACTTCCAACTTCACTAACCCTCGACCAACTTTCGAGTTTGTCCACTTCCTTTTCTGCTTCTTTTAAGCGCCCCTCCGACGACGACAGAAGGTCGGTATGTTCACATTTAATGCGCCTAACTCTACTCGAATCTGCAGTCTTGATGCTCACAGCGAATCATTCGTATCGCTGACGCGGTGTCCGACATCTGCGTTTGGTGGCCTCTCGTGTCACACGAGGTTATTCACCCCGCGCCGCTCGCGCTCACAGTATTCGCTATCGCGGCGCTCGTAGGGCAGACAGTGCCACAGTCACTGTGCTCGAAAAAATGCAGCCGGCACTAGTGTGCCACGACCTGCTCCACTAATGCCGGCGAGTTGAATAGACCTTGTGTCCTAAAAAAAAATCCCCCTACGCCCATTTGGGTTAGCTTCACCGCACGCAAACAATAGATGCAGTGAAGAAAGCTTCTCGTGGGTAAACTTGCGTCTATGCGTTTGATTGATGAGTTGAGCAAGGCCCATCTCCATGGGCCCATCCGAGGCGCACGAGCGCAGCGCCTACGCGTACCAGCGTACGCCGGAGCCGGTCTGCGCACGCGCGAGGCGCAGACGAGAGCTCGCGCTGGCGCTTGGCAAATATCTGCCCTTGTCAGATATTCGCGCCGCGCTCGCGCCGGAAGTGGCTCGCTGGTTTGCGGTCGGTGTAACCAATCAGAGAACGCAGTTCTCTCGGCATCCGGTACGGCCCTTCGCGCCGTTTTCTTCGCTGAGCTGAGCTGAGCGCGAGTGCCAGAGACAGGAGGCGACAGGCCATCGAGTTGCGTATGTTTTCTGGCACTGGTCGCGGCGCGGGGCGCGTAGGCGTTGTGCTCTTGCGTCTCGGATGTGTCCATGGAGATGGGCCTTATGTGGCGACTAAAACATCCCATCGTAGTGCAGACAGGTCGTGACCGTACATAACCGATGGAATAGCCCAAGGGTATCCTTCACATTCCCTAGGCATAGCACGTGTTAAACGTACAAGCTCGAGCAGGCTTTAGAGAGGCAGCTACTTGCTTTAGGATAAAAGTTTCCAGGAACGCTTCGGCTCTGAACAATCTCTAAAGGTGCTCAGCTGCTCGCTAGGTGTAGTTGGCATGAGAGGAAGCGTTGGAAAGAAAAATAAATCTTTTCCGTAGTTCCTCGCAACATTCGCTGCATGCGCACAATTCCCAAAAAACAATATATACGTCTAGCGATCCTCCTTGGTGTTTCATGTGCGCGTGCGCTTATCATAGCTGATTATACAGCAATCTACAGCCACGCGTTTGTGATTTGTTCCGGCGGCACCTCCCCCCCCCCCCCCCCCTTTCCTTGGAGTGCGACTTCAAGTTAGGGGGGGGGGGGGGGGGGGAACGATCTCGGCGAGCAGGACAGAACTGTGAGTGTGGCCAGTTTCAAAGAGGGCCTTCCCGGAATCGGCTGACCCGGACGACGTTCTAGAACGGAGACTCTGGCGCCTGCTGCGAGCTACTGGTGACAGACTGTGGAGGCGAAAGACTCAGTTGCGAGGGGGACGCCGCAACCACAGAGCGACAACGTAATCGTCGAAGAGAGTGAACAAGAAGCCAGAGGAGAGACGCCACTTCTGTCGTCCACTTGAGTAATAATGCCTATAAGTGTAAATGCAGTCAGCCACTTTCTTCAGCTGCTACCCGTGTTCTGCCTACGGTAATCCCTCTACCGGCACTCCGGCGGTGATCCCCTACCGCAGGCCCAGCGAACCGCACCTATAACGACAATCCAGCCTTCATTACAAGATACATTCGGCGAACATAAGCGGAGCATTTTTTTCCTGCATGAACGTTTCGAAGAAACTTAATACACTGGGAGAAAAACAATCACGCCAGTTCTGTCGCTGTTTTCTCTTCTCTTTAAATTTATGATGAAGTAACGAATGCATTTAAGGTACAGTGCATAAGTGACATCGGACTCTCATAAGAGTTATTCTATCAGGTCAGTTACGAAACGATAACTCAAACTTCAAGCGACTCCTTCGATCGATTTCCGGTGATTGGCGAGTGAGTAGAGGACGCAGTGCCACCTGTTAATACAGCGTCAGCGCCCTGCAATTCATTTTGCAGCTGTGAACAGTTCATCTTGTCGATGTAAGTGGCACGATAATCTGCGGCCATCTAAATTTCGCATCAGTGAGCAAGCTGGATTTTGGAACGATGGGTCTGGCTGGAGTACCGCAACTCGAATGGTTAGGCGATTGAGCACTGTCAGGCAAGGCCGTGAAAGAACTTGGAAAAGGCTTTACCGAGTTTAGACGTGGATGATGCGAAGCGATCTTTTACAATTTTCGCGGCTCGCCCTCTATCTTCCAAGCTTGCCCACGTTTAGTGATCAGTTTCGTTTTCGTGTTATTGGTGACTACAGTGTAAGTTCTAGTCCATCGGCCTTCTCCGCGCTACCAAATTCTCGACCTCGGATGTACTTCTAGATTTGTTTTTGTTCTTTTTTCTTTTTGTTTACAACGGACCGTGGGGCTGTCAAAGGGGAGAAAAGTATCGAATTATAAATTGGACTTTTATAAAGGTGTTTTAAGAAGTTCATCCGCCAAAACAGCACTTTTGCCAAGTTTGGACGTGTCGTCTTCGGAGATAAGCTCCCACGTATGTATGTATGTATGTATGTATGTATGTATGTATGTATGTATGTATGTATGTATTATATATATATATATATATATATATATACACACACACACAGACACAGTCGCTTAGGAATCAGCGTTTCTTGAGACAACGGTCAAGTTTCCCTGTTCTATAAAAATGAAGGTATAGTCGTGCTGAAGTTTCGTCATTATTAGAGCACCTGGGGAAAAAAAAAACTAGCAGAGAATTAGCTTCCCAGCCACAGTGGGTGGGCAATGGCATGAACAGCACTTAGCGCCTTAGCGCTTGCGAAAGGCATGCTGGCATTAAACTGCTCTTACCTGTACGACACTACGGCATAAACGTTCTCTCTCTCATCGCGACGTGCGCGCGTGCGGGGGTAACTAGTTTTAGACACAGAAAAACACGTCAGGTGGTTTGTACACGGAAGTTTTTAACCACTAGTCCTTGACAGTTTAGCAAACGGACAAAAGCAAATTAAACCATACTTGACAGCAGATGCTGGTTTAAGTCCCTTTTTATTATTCTTCCGTAGAATACGAACGCGTTGCAGTTAATTAGCCTAATAAAGAAGTGAAAGACAAATCTCAAGAAACAGAAAAGGTGTATAATGTATGTATACGCGCTGCAGTACTTTGCCGGCCATTTCCTATACAGGGTGCTTCACCTAAGGCTGTCTGCAATTTTTTAAATAGGCTTTTTGAGCTAGAAGACCGCTTTTTTGGCATAGCAATGTCAGTGGTGCAGTACATCGGAGTACAGCTAAGACGTGCTAAATAGCAGGCTGGTTAACTGTTTAACTATTACTGTTAGGCTCCTTAAATATTTAGAGACGTGTAGCCCATGGTAAGTAATACGATATCAGTTTTCAGAATCTCAAAAACGCTGTTACCCTCGGCGCTATGACCCAACAAATTTTGTCTACTTCCACGAGTTGCGTGCACTGGAGAGGTGGTTTTGCCCGCAAGCTTCTCGAAAATGCATGTATTTTGGCGCGATGTAACCATAATTTGTTGGCCACAGCGCTGACGGCAGCCGAATTTTCAAATTTCTAAAAACTGATATGGATATTACTTACGGTGGGCAACACGCCTCTCAGTAATTAAGGAGCCTAGCAGTAACATTTAAAAAGTTAACTGCGCAATATTATAGTTAACTACCCTGCTATTTAGCACATCTTAGCTGTATTCCGGTGTACTGCACCGATTAAAATGCTACGCCGAAAAAAGTGCTCTTCTACCTCAAAAAGCCTATTTTTAAAAATTACAGAAAACCTTAGGTGAGACACCCTGTATATATAGGACCACAAACATGCTTGTCCTAACAGCTGATTCCACAGCTGTCTTTAGAGACTACGGGTCAACGCACGGCAACAGGTGTCGCGCGCAGGCCTAGACTTGCGCTGACTCCGTTCTAGAAGCAGCTGTGGAAATGTTCGACGTATGTTGCATACTTGACCTTACAAAAGGCGGATGGTTTCAACGAGCCAGTTGAGCAGTCCCCGGTCGCTTCGTTGCAGGAACAGCTTTATATATTGGAGTATTTTATACTGGTCAAATGTTTAGGGGAATCCCCCAAGGTGGAGTAGATTTGTAATAAGGGAGTAATTACTCATTGACATCCTCCCGACCGCAGCCATACGGCTACAGAGGAAAGCTAGCTTTCCCAGAAACTTCGTAGTTAAAGAAAAATTCGTCCTGGTCCGGGGTTCGAGCCCGGGACCACCGCTTCACCGGAGCAGTCGCTCTACTACTTATACTGCTGCGATTAAGTGGTACAATTTAAACATACACCGGCCAAAACACGGGAAAGCAGCCACTCGTCTGCCACCCTGTTCGCTATTGTGTTCCCGCAGCCAAACAGTTCCACCTGTAGGCCCTCGGTCGCTCGACAATCAGGCACAACGTCGAGGTACGGAAGAGCTGTCCGCTGTTGACGCACTACATCTCGGGCAGCTGCGCTATCATAACATTACTCCGCAAACGTGTAGTGTAACAACCGACCTCGCGTCCCTCACAATGGCCAACCAGTGGCCGAGCTGTATCAGCAGCAGGTGCTCATGCATTGTGTTCCGTACACATTCACGCGCTGAACGAAGGCTTCCGCTTGCTGAGCACTTGGGTCGGCTCGGTGGAAACAATGAGTGCCAAGTGGCGCCGACTCCGAAATGGCATCCATTATTCATGGCACGCATAGCGTACGCGGCGAGACTCTTTCGAGGACGAAGACGCGGATGGGTGCTGCCGATATAGCTCTGCTGTTCGGTGCGCCTCGCATTTTTGAAGCCACTTGCGACGACAGTGGCATGCGAAATAATCATTAAAAAAAAAAAGCACGCGCCCGTGTTCATTTATACTCTACAGTGTTGTACATCTTTATCGTACAGACTTCTAAAATTTTTCCCGCCTCAACTATACAAGTTAGTTTGCGGCGAAACTGCACACGGAGCTTGCAGATTGCGGTAACTTTTGCATAGTAGTAAGTTTAAAGACTACTTGAGTGCTTCGGCCGCGTATGATGTAAGCTATGAATTATCTGCGCCGACATCGAGGGAATGAAAGCCGCCAAAGCCGGTCACCCTAGGTGTCGTCTGCAGAGGCAAAGACGATTGCACGCATAATTGGAGGCTTGCATAACAGGCGGCCAAACCACGTATAGATACCGTTGCCAAACTACGAGACAAAATTTACTGCAATGCGTGATCTCCTTGCGCAGTTTCACCGAAAACGAGTTAGTAATTGAGGCGGTAATTTTTTTTTTTTTTTGAGTCGCTACAGTTTGGACGCACAACACGGTACAGTACAGGCGAAAATTCCGAACTGTTTCTAACTTGTAAAACTGGCTTAGTCTGAAACAGTTGTCAGAAACGTACGTGAATCGAACAGTACTCGTTAAGGAAGAAAGGTGAGCTAGTTGGTCGCAGCTTGCGTAAACACTGTCGTTACTCTGTCTTGTCGTTTTTAACGCGCTTAAAATACACACGCAAATATCCGCAGCTAAAAGCGCCATATCATGGTTTGGATGAAGACATCTAGTTTGCAACACAGCGAAGGTGCAAACACCGAGGCACGCAAGTTATGTGGGCAAAACGCCGATAGGAGAAGAAGCGAAACTGAAGAAGCGCACCACGTAGATGCCTTGCATGATACACTTCGCGTACGTATTATGCTCTGGGCGTGCCTCTTCCGATCACGCGCGCGTCCGCCTATTTTGCGCAACTTCTTTCGCTGCGTGTAGGCGCGGCAAGACTGGGTGCGGTTGCATGTTTGTAAACACAAACAAGCGCAGGTTTCTTTCGAGACACAACTTCTTTCAACATCCGTCCGTCACTCCGGCACTGATCGCATATCAGACAGAGAAAGCGCAAGACCACACACGCAATACGATACGTCGCCTTTTGGAGACCGATGTTTTTCGGTTCGCGCCGCTCAAGAAGCCGCATTTGCTCACGCACGGCAGACTCGTGTGCAGCTCCACTGATACATTCTGCCTGAGCGGTCGCGGGAGCCACATGCACTTCCGCGATCGCGATGCGGCTCGCAGAAAACAGCAGACAAAACAAACGCGTCTCTGAGTCGCCTACCTTGTCAATACTGAGTCCGAAGTACGCGGCGACGGGCGCTAACGCCCGACATCCAACGTAAAAGTCCGACTCCGACTTGAGATCCATCGCCACGGGTCGGCAGCCGGCGTTCTGGGCGCATGGAGGGTTCAAAAATAGCCTCTGGGGAACTCCTCAGCCTGCGCTGCCGAGCGCGTTGGCGACACCACTACGATGATCCGCCGCCTCGGGCGGCAACACATGGTCGCGGCTCCGCGCACAGCCGCCGATGTTGACAGCGGCCGAGTCGAGCGAGCGCACCGCGCGTCACGATCACAGCCAGACACGGGGGCGGGCTGCGCTGATCGGCGCGGTGCTGCTGGTGCTGCCTTCGCGCCGGCGCGCCCGCGTCGACGACGTCGTTCCTCGTGCTGCCCCGTCACCTCCTGCTTCCGGCGGCCGGGCCTAGCGTCGGCGGCGGCCGGTTCGTGCGCAACGCTGGTTTACGGCGGCCTTCTGCGACGCTCTTTGGCGTCGCCATTCTTGGCCGTCTTGGCTTCAATCTCGCCTAGCGCGCATCGGGCGCTCCCACACGCGCAAGAACAATCAGTTTCGGTTTCAGTATTTGTTAGCATGCCGCGAACCGAACATTGACAGTTCTGTCATGATGCTCGCGAGCTTTCGAAACTGTTTTTTTATTCGTTTCATCAGGTATATTACAGTTATGCTGCCTAAAGCGTTGTGCATTTGGCAACAAAAAATAGAGGAACGATCGCTCAACGCGCGAGTGATGTAATGATCACGTTGCAAAATGGCCGCCTCCATGAACAACATGGAGGAAGGGTGATGAACAATCTCGTTTTGAGATTTCGAGGCGCCTCTGTCTTGTGTAAAGGCTGTGTTGGCTCAACTATTCTCCCATACCGGCCTATTTATTTACACTGTGCATTCACTGTCGTGTTGTTTAAAGCCTTTCATGTTACAGTGTATAGCACTCATCGGAAAATGCCCGAAGTGTTTCATGTGAAAGTTTCTTGCCATCAGCCGTACACCGTACAGAGATGTGGTCAACAAGTTTACACAGAATACGTCTTCTTTTTGTTCTTGTTATCGCAAATAATAGTGTTTATTGTAACGCTGTGGTATTTTCGAAACTTGTTTTACTTGCTGAAGACTGTCTTTCAAACTGCCTTATGTTAATACTGGCGAATGCTTGTTCATTAATTTCGTTTCTGTGCAAAAATTATTTTCAGGCAGGCCCCTAGAGGAAGCTTTGAGACGTGGCGTCGCTTCTCGTCTTTATTTGCTAAGATATCCGAGGAACCACATCCAAACAACTTCCTGCCCTGCAGCCTGCAGTTCGCCCGTTTTGTTGTGCGCACTGAATCTTATTGTTTGTCGCTTTATTTGGTCACTGGTCGTGTATGAACGCTTTTGTAGTGTTTTTGTCGGTGCACCGAGATACAAGAGCTCTATCAAGTGTCAAAGGGTCAATTTTGCTGAATTCCTATAATTTATAAAACAGTTTCGGCACTCGGTGGAGTTCATCTTTTCTCATCCTCTGTGTAAGCGATGAATAGTACTCGTAGTGTAACACACGCAGAACAGCCAAGCGAAAAAGAAAAAAGATTTGAAAGTGCCTCTGAAAATGCAGTTTAAACCATGTGTGATCTGACTGCTCCAAATAGGTTTTCATTGGACTCGATCTGTGCTTTCAGTAGCTTCAATTGGCCTTATTTGACTACAGAAAGAGTATGATGGCTGGGTGGAAGTTCATGTGGGGGGGGGGGGGGGGGAGGTCACATACTAGTACTGTGTTCAAACTTGCTAATCAGAGTGGAATGCATTATTATTGTGCCTGGCATAATGCCCTTTATTGTAGCAATATGCAGGCTCTCTATTTACCTCGGGTACCAAACGCAAGGTGTTCAGGGCGAAAAAATGAACCCAGATTTTGCAGCTTATGATGTGTACTTGAGGGGATGTCTTGCACAACAAGTAAGCCTGGTGATATGAATAGCGAACAAGAATGTGCTGTGTTATGTCATTTAGGAAAACACTGGCAGAAACACCTTGTCATTTGCTACTGAGTGTTTCAAACAAGCAAAGAAATATTGTGGGAGTATTTATCCAGGTTCATTTTTAAAGTATGTAACTGTGACTTTGGAATGACAGAATCTTTCTGTGCTACTTTTGCATGCTTTCCAAAGTTTGTAAAGCCCCGTGGTGGTGATTATGCAGGGACTGTAAATTATTGTTTTTTGTGTCTAACTAATAAGAATTCAGTAGTCATTCTATATGTCTATCTGTGCACAAAAGGAATGCAGTTGTTGCATGTTTGCAGCTTCAGGGCATGCAGTTTCTTTTCCATGTGTGTGGGTGCTTATGTATGTCATATATTAAATGGGTGCAGATTTGTCATATGTTGTTTATTCATTTATGTAAAGTGCCTGAGGGGGTGTGATCAACTGCCAGAGGTGTTTAAACCTTTTTTCAAGTTGTCGGGTAGTTTCTTGCATATGTATATAGCTCTATTGCCTAATTTGTGAAAAGGATGCTACATTCAGTGATCCTGTGGTCACAATGAGTTTAAAGTGTCACGTGAATATTTTTATACTCATAAACTATGAGATACTTGCAGCTTTTTAGTCTGAGCAGGAGTTATGATTGCACCTTGAAACAGATTGGTCCTCTGAGCAGCAAAGGGCAGAGCAGAAAACAGCATTCAGCACTGTTTATTCTATTATGCAGTGCTCCTACAGAGCTTAAAGGGACCCTGAAATGATTTTTATGGGCGTATTGTGAGCACTGACTTTTAAAAATTATAAGTTATAGGGTCCACGCAGAACTTTCAAATTTGACTCAAATGCCTGCAAAGACCACCTCTACAGATCTGTTGCACTAGAATATGCCCATGGAAATAATTTTAGGGTCCCTTTAACAGCTCTAGTGATTTTCTGGCCTATACTTTCTTTTCTCTGCCGAAAACTGATGGCAGTGCACAATGATTGCTTATTCTGAGTTAGCAGGTATTTTTTTTTTTTTTTGGTTTTCCAACATTAGTATAATTTCTTCTGTATAACCGTTTGCTATTTATTTCGTATTCATCCAATTTGCTGACCTTTCATGGTCAGTCTGAAATAAGCCAAAATTTTGCAAAACAGCTTTAGCAGCAAAGAGCTACTAAAGCTGTCCAGTGTTGCCAACCAAAGTTGTGTGAACGTAGCTTATTCAACCTCAGTACCACCTACAGCTGACTGCCATTTGAATGTTGTCTTTGAGCGCTGCACTTCAGTATTATATTGTGCAGATGCTAGGGCGTGTTTTGTTTCGGCTGATGATGTACTCTACTCCAAAATGTGAGCTTTCTCTGTAATGCACTTTTGCAACTGAGTGAAACTTGGGTTAATGACATCCTAGTCCAAATCAAGAGGAAGAAATGGGCTTGGGCAGGGCATGTAATGCGAAGGCAAGATAACCGTTAGTCCTTAAGGGAAACGGAATGGATTCCAAGAGAAGGCAAGCGTAGCAGGGGTTCGCAGAAAGTTAGGTGGGTGGATGAGATTAAGAAGTTTGCGGGGATACGGTGGCCGCAGCTGGCAAAGGACAGGGTTAATTGGAGAGACATGGGAGAGGCCTTTGCCCTGCAGTGGGCGTAGTCAGGCTGATGATGATTATGATGAAATAGGGAAGCACTACTTTGAGCACTTTTCTACATGTTTCGTGGCTTAGTGCAGCTTTACTTTGTAGAAGAGCTGCTCATAAAGTGACTGATGTTGTGTTTCCTTGCAGCGACAGGCCGTCGTGGCCGCCCGGCAACTGTCAAGTATCACCTGTCACTGCAGGGGCGCCTCTACCACTGTCGCTACTGTGACTATGCAGCTCGCAAGCGTTCGCATCTGGTACCGCACGAGCGTGCGCACATGGGCGAGCGGCCCTTCCAGTGCCACTTTTGCCCAAAGAGCTTCTCATACAAGTGCAGCCTCAACTCGCATATTCGTGTCCACACAGGCGAACGGCCGTTCCGCTGTCCCATCTGCTTCATGCGCTTTGTTCAGTCCATTCACCTAAAACGTCACATGCAGAAGCACCAGCGTGATGCCTCCGTGAACTAAGGGTTAATATGTTAAAGGCCTATGAACACCAAGTTTTCGGTTTCACATTTTTTCAGAATAGCGCATAACACATTGATGTACATGGATCACCATGTGAAATTTGGGCACGCTCGGTAAATAATTTTTAATTTAATTTTTTCTCTAACGCTGTTTCGGTGTCAGTTTCAACAGCTGAGCGGTGGCTATGAAGTAAAATTAGACTTCAAGTCGTGTGAGGCGTAAAAAAACTGCAACTCATTGCTTCATCATTTAATTTGCTCCAACTCTTACGCCAGTTTTTCTGAAAAGCAGCAATAGTAACAGGCTATAATAAAGAAGTTTTTTTGTGTGCCTTGAGTAACTTGAATTAAAAAATCATAGCCACCATTCAGGTGTTGAAACCAAAACCAAAAAGGCATGCGAGAAGAGATTCAGTTATAAATGTTTTATCCCATTACTGAGTTCTGCATGGTGATTTACGTTTATTGTCTTGCAGGTTGTTGCAAGCAAAGAACACGCAACTAAAGTTTGATGTTGTGCCCGTTAAAGAAGGAATGCTCAAGTTTGTTGCCTGAAGGCAGCTAGGTGACCTGATATAAGGGGAAGGGGGAACGAAGGAGGGCTGAAATGGCTTTGGAGTGTCTTTCATTAACGATATTGTCATTTTGCTGTCTCTGGGTGTGTCCTTTTCCAAAGCCATTCAGCCATTCAGTGGCTTTCATTAACGATATTGTCATTTTGCTGTCTCTGGGTGTGTCCTTCTCCTCTGAGTGTTTACTGGCCTATTGTGAGTTATAGGGGCTGGTCTGGTGCAAGCACCCGGAACACCTGCAGTGGTTATTGGTCTCAAGTAATCATGTTGCAGCGCTTTAATGCTGGCAGCTTGATGGGGCCCATCACCTCAGACCTGTGAAAAAGAAGTTTTAAAGTTCACAGAAAAGCCACTGGCATGATGGTGCATTTGCTACACCACGTTGCAGTCCTGTCTGTCCAGTCTGTCGCATGTCTTTCATGCATAACAATGTTGACTCAAGTGTACAGAATCGCTCAGTGATGTCCTCTCCACATTGACATGAATCCTATGCAAGCACCTATTACATTCCAGTGCTTTGGAGTAATCTTGATGGCTGCAGTGTGTATTTGTTTCTTTGGAGAAGGGGAGGGGAAGGGGGATGAGGAACCGAGGTCACCTAGGCTAAAAACTGCATGCATAGCTTGGCAGGGGCCTGAGAAACCCTTGCAATTGCATAGTGTCTGCAAGCACAATGGAATTCATGGACAGTATCATCACAGATGTCAAAATTTGCTGGAAAATGCAGACAGTATTGTGTTTTCTTAGAATTACTTAGTCCTGCATTTGCGGATATTTTGATTCTATTCATTTCAGATGCATTTTGCTTCTCCAAAACACTGGCACTAAAGCTTTAAGTTTTCTTGAAAAGAAGAAAAAAATAAAAACTTGAGGAAATTCAAGCTGTATTGCTGAGACCGCAAGTCTCGCAGACAATAGAAACTGCTGCGTTCAGTACTAGCAGTTGCAGATCAGTGGGAGGGGGGGGTTCTAATGAATGCATTAGATTGTCTCTACACTTTTGTCAGGTCTTTGTGGCAGCTCTCTCATTCATCTTTCTTGTTCCTTGCTTTGCACCCTATATATGTTGGCTGCAGATAATTTCTGTGCTTTTTTTGTGTGTGCTGTGTTTGGTTTTCTGCTATCTTGGCACCATAGCTCATGCTTAATTGTTTTTGAACATATATTGTTGCGGTGCTGTGGACAAACTACTGATATATGCAACATATTTCTTGTGAACAATTGTCCAAGTGCTGTGGGGGAGTATAGTTGTAGGCCAGTTGGTAAGACATTAAAACCACAAAAAACCGTAAAAGACACAGGACAGAAGCTGCCCTGTGTTGTCTTCTGCTTCTGTGCTGTGTCTTTTGCGTTTTTTGTTGTTGTTTTAATGTCCAAGTGCCTGTGTCTTTGACTGTGACATTTAGGAAGAAGATTCATCATGTTCACGTAGTAGTGCCTTTGTTGTTATGCTGCAGGACTTTCTTTTTTTTTGCAAGTTTTGCCTAGTTTTCCAACTTTGAAGTCACATTAACGTTTCTCTTTTCTGTTGCCATTCTACTTCTTTTCTATTGTCAATTTTAGTGGTATGGTCCAATATTCTGCTGACCATTACGTTGTCAGTGGACATGGAAAAACCTTCAGCCAGGTCTGTGGTTGTGATTAGTTGAAAATCAGTGGCCTGGCATCCTTTCCCAACATTTCCATCGCTATGCTTACGCACAAAATGTTGAGCCACTTGAAGTACTGTTTCTACACTTTCATTGCTTGGTATTGTGCCATCCTATCAGGTATTGCACAAGCACATTATCAAGTTTTAAGGAAACCTTCACGAGTTCTTTGAGGCCACTTAAGTGTGAAGCTTCCAAGAACATGCTCTTGTTAGTTCTTTTGCAGTTCTACATTGTCATGACATTGTACAGAAAGGGAATGGGCCGTTCCTCTGCTTCTTTTTTACTGCAATATAGCAGTACCAGTGGCACTTTGGGAATTCTGACCTTCTGTGTATGAAGCGTCATGAAGCTTCCATGCTCTAGAAGAATTCTGTCGTGTGTGTGTGAAGTCTCGGCTTGGAGTAAAAACATTAAAGTAATCATCACGGGTAAATCCTACTGCTAACACAGCTAGCATTCTTGCATCAGGTTTCATGTTCATCCTGCCAGTATTTTTCTTTCTTTCTTTGCATTACTTACCAAATGGAGATTTTTTTTGTTCACTGTTCTAGAAAACATGCCAAGATGTCTCCTGGCAACAAATGTAATATACGTCACTGTACACTGCTATTTGTGGTCAGTCTACACGTTTGGAGTTCAAAATGAGATTAAAAGCTGCACCCGTTGCTTTTTGTCATCTTCTGTTTCTGTATACCCACTGCCACTTTAGGTTTAGCTGGCTACCGAAACACTGAAAATTGTGTAGACGTTTTTGTTCCATACAGTGTAGTTCACTTCTGAAACAGCAGTTCAGACCACCAATAATATCTCACCAACTGTGAATGAAGACGATGTGCTATCTGTTAGGCGGCTTTAAAATAATTCAGCTAGTGTGTGATTAAGTCATTGTTTCATCTCTGATTGACGCAGCATTTAGCTTTAGGCAGAGCACTATGGACTTGTACACTGCCATGCTGAACTGAGGACAATAATAACATGTAACTGAAATGTGAAAATAGTGCTGGATTGATCTGTACTGTGCACATATTTTGTTACTTAACTCTCGCACCTTTGTTAGGGACCATTGTCTGCACCTTTTTTTAGTTCTAACCTGCAAGCACCAATGTTTTGGTGTAAAAAAGCAAATGTGTGCTAAGGTACCCAAGCATTGCAGTTATGCAAATTTAAGTCCTTGAGTCGAATCATCCTGGTTTCTTGCAGTAAGAGTTTGTCAAAATATAAAAGCAAATTGTCACTTTATAAGCATTATGAATCTAAGACTTCCCTTTATCTCAGGGTCCATAATTTGAAAAAAAGAGGGTGCTTTAATTTGTATTAATGAGGAGTTCCGCACATTCAAATTGACTATGAAGCGATAATAACAGATACTAGTCTGTCCTGAACAGAGTTGCTTGGGCAAGTTCAGTAGGGCTGAATCACTCTTGTTGGGTGTATAACAACGCTATGTGTGCAAATGATTTGTTGACACCAGAAACATGTAGACTCTGGAGAGCCCCCATTATGTTTCCTTCATGCGTTCATTATTGCAATACACATTTCGTAAAAGCTGAAGCAAACTTTGAGCACATTTCACTGCCTGTGTGCTCAAACGTGCCAATGCAACAATTGAAAAGAATCTTCGCATTTACAGCTGATAGTGATTTCCGCATATTTGCTCCCAATAGTTTGGAGCTTAGCTTCTGTATAAGCTACTGAAAGCGATTCATGGAAAGAACTCAAGATTGTTGCTAGTTCATGCACCCCCTTTACTTTTTCTAGCATATTGGTACTTATAAGACTGCTCAGGTTCTCATCACAACTGCAATTCATCTCTTATAACACATCCCTTATGACACAATCCTTGTCTCAAATGTGTAATCTGGATCCTTCCAAGAGCCTACTGTACAGCACTCCTGGGCGCATATTGCTGCTGGTAGTAGCATTCAATAATTTTAAAGGATTTTCAATTCTTTGACTCAAAAGATATCAGTACCAGAATATTAGAATATGCGGAGTTGTCGAGCGTTAGCATTAGAAGAACATGATATAGACACAACCAATCAGTCTGCTACCGAAACTCTAAGCTAACTTAGAAGGTGCATGACAACAGGCCCATCAATTCTTGCATTTTAAGGTGTCTCACTTGAAACAAATATGCCGTCCATACTGTCTTGACTGCATCTTTACCAAGAGAAAGAAACATAATTAAGAAAGAGTGATGCACTGTCATTCAAAACTGCAAGCAGATTACTGATGCCAGTAAAGTAGCAATAGGCATTGCACATAGTTCAAGCCATGAAAGGTACAATACATTCCATGCCACACAACCAAGCAGCTTCCTGCAGCTGTCAAGAAACAGTCAGTGTCAATTATAGAAAGATGACAACTCGAGGAGACTCAATAGCCACTGCTGGCAGCATTACGATATTGATGGCAAATATTTTAACTGGTTGTGAAAAATTTTGACACAGTGCAATATGCTCTTCTTGGTCATAGTAAATGTTATCACTAATGGCATTTCCTTTCATATAGAAGTTATCACTGTATCCATGAGGTGTGAAGGTCACTGCAGTAAAGAATATCAGCGGCTGAGGGAAATTGCTCCACAAATGCCAATACACATGTGATAAAGATTATGTATTGACAATCAGCTGTCTTGAAACATTTTGACTCTGGGAGTAGACCTTTGGAATAGGATATGACAGGAGCCCCACTATACAAATAGCTGTCCTAAAGCTTTGACCATGTGTTGCATGGGTGCTTACCTGTGGCAGTAATATGTGCAGGAATTGGAGTGTGAAAACCTATCATGAATTAATCAGTGCATATACAATACAGCATAGCACTCTTCTAAATATAAAACTATGGCAGAAAAGGTGAAATGAAAAGGATGGTATTGAAATGCATTCATTTTAGCAGCTCTGTTATTTTTTTCTTGCTATTATTGCTGCATGTAAGAACTTTCCAATGATGTTTCAGGTCTTCAAGCCTGGCGGCAGCAGCAGCACCAGCAGCAGGAGGTGAGCGGGATATACTACAGCTGCCACTTGTGTGGCTACAGAACCAAGCACAAGAGCCACATGGAGAACCACCTTCGTGTTCACACCAAGGAGCGACCATTTGTATGCCGTCACTGCGGCCGCGCATTCAGTGACCGCTGCAATCAGCGACGTCATGAGCGCAAACACACGGGTGCATGCTACCCGTGCACGCTTTGCACGCGGTCTTTTGCCCGCAAGAAGAGCCTGTTGGACCACCTCAAGGCACATGAGAGCAATGACAGAAGGGATGCCACGATTGCTGCCCAGGCACCGCTGCTAAAGCAACATTAAAAATGAAAATACAAATAGTGCTGCCTCACAGTCACTATCGGTTTCTTTTCGCTGAATGGAGAAAACTTGCACAAAGTTGCATGTTCTAGATGCAAAACTATTTTTCAATACAAAGGTGCAAAAGAAAATGCTGGACAAACCAACTCTAGAGTTCTACCAAGACATTTGAAGGTACAGGTTTGGTTTTATGGGGTTTAACGTCCCAAAGCAACTAAGGCTATGAGAGACGCCGTAGTGGAGGGCTCCGGAAATTTCGACCACCTGGGGTTCTTTAACGTGCACTGACATCGCACAGTACACGGGCCTCTAGAATTTCTCCTCCAAAGAAATTCAACCGCCCTGCCGGGATCGAACCCGCGTCTTTCGGGTCAGCAGCCGAGCACCATAACCACTGAGCCACCGCGGCAGTTAAAAGGGAAAACTTTTTTTGCTATTCCAAGGGATACGCTTTGCCTCTCAGGGCTGGGGCAGGGTGCATGAGGATGAAATGTTACTGACAAAAACTTTAGGCCACAGTCAATACCTGCCGTTACTGCATTCTAGACAGGCAAACAATAGCAATAGTATGCAACATTTAATGCCCCAAAGCATCGCATGAGCTATGAGGTGCGCCTAGTGGAGGGCTTTGGATTATTTAGACCACCCAAGGTTCTTTAATATGTGCCGACATCACACAGCACACAGCCGTTTTTGCATTTAATCTCCACAGAAATGCGGCCGCTGCAGCTGGGATTCGATCCCGCAACCTTGAATCAGCAGCAAAACACCATAGACATAGAGCCACCATGGCAGGTAGATAGACAAATGATGAACTATATTCATATCCAAGACAAGGCCCCCCCTGCCCACAGTACTATCAGCAAGAAATGAAACGCGAACAAGACTACTGAACCACGCATTGCAAAATAAGCAGCTCTTAGCCAGGGGAAGCTGAATACTAGCTCCTGCTATATTCATTTTGAAGGCACGAAGACTCTTCGTTAGAAGTGGTATTCAACCGCGCTTGTATTTCTAATACAGGAGCTAATACGTTGGTGCTTTTGTGTTGCCACCTACGTTTTCTTGTTCGCGTTTCATTCGTTGCTGATAGTACATGAAGCCACCATGGAAATCCAAGATGCTATGGAGTTCAAAAACAGGCATGCTGCAATCGCCTTTCAGAAAGCAGAAACTAATAAGAGGAGAGGATTGGCAAAAGACAGAGATTAGTTTAACTATGAATAGGAGGAAGTTGGCACAGTGGATTTGAAATTAAAAAATTGTTAGCCCTGATATTAAGGAGATGCTAATCATTTCCCATGTACCCATCCCAACCATTCGAGTTCCGGACGAGCAAAACAGGTGTTATAAAGGAAGCTTTTATATAACACCTTTTTAGAATGCTGCTGCAGTTTGGCGTTCTACACAAAGCCAAGAGACATAATTACAAATTACTAGTAGTGCATTAATGAAATAATAATCCATCATGGACAGAATTCCAGCAGCACACAAAACTACTGTCACGCAGTCAGTCATCATGTCAACGTCTACACATACAAAAAGATAGAAAGCTGCAAAGACCAACTGCCTTAACTGCCAAATGCTGCATATCCATTCACTGCTGTGACAGCATTGATAATTAACAATAATGCCTATCGTGTGCACATTATGCTGAAGGTAATGCCCATCAAATCTACGTACGGTAACGACTCAATGAATCAGTGCAGAAGCATGTAGTTGCTATGTCCTTTCATGCAGATGGCAGTACATACCAGCTTTGCACCTGTTCCCACATAGGGCTATGTGCCCACGCTGAAAAGGCAGGTCTGCTGCATGCTAATGACATCCAGTAATTACATTCTGAAAAGAACCTTCAATACCTATGCCTGTTTTGTCTATTAAAAAAAAAAAGGCATAAAAGCTAGTTCAACCAATAAGACCCATTTTACCTGTAAGATTCTGCCAGTTAAAAATGTTGCACAGTGACACAAATTATGTTAGGCGATCAATACAATTCATGCAGCTGAGTATGCATTAGTGTTACACCCCGACAGTGGCGGGTGGCGTGACAAGTCCATCAATCACTGTGTGACACGACGTACCCACTCTTCACTCCGCTGATCAAATCCAGCATTTACAGTGTGCCATGCCGTACCCTGTCGCCACTCTCCCCACCCCGCAACTCTGATTGGTTACCGCAGTTTTCCTCTCACCATCCACCACTTGCCACCGACTCATCTTTCTGCCCCCCCCCCCCCCTCTCCCTCTCTCCATTTTGCCTCCCCTCCCTCTCGAGGCTTCACACACCACAAACCCAAGGCACTTATTGCACTAATGGGGGTTCTAATGCCAACATATTATACAGTATATGCTGGAAATTACCACACAAACCAGCAGAAAATTACACCACATTTAGGGAGGTGGGGTGCGCGGAGGGCGTCGACGACAACACCGAAATTTTGCCCAGCGTGCCATATACAGCTGGCGCTGTAGAATTCCGATGTGATTGTGATCGTTATTTTGAACAGCGAAATTCAAGATACCTTCTCTAATGAAAGTGGAGTGCGGCTTTTGAGAGATTTTCGCAAACGTGCCTTCGTTCAGCTAGTCTGCTGCGGTCACGGCAGAATCAAGGGAACACACAGGGGCATACTTGTCGTAGTGGTGGTTGTTGTGGTTGTACTCGTTGTCGTTGTTGTACTCGTTGTCGTAGAGGTTACGGTTACTGTACTTGTTGTCGTTGGAGTGGATGGCTCATCTGTTCAGTTTAATGATGCACCGGGCAGCCGATAAATAACTTTTTATTTATCCTCCACGAAGCATGTCTGCAATTTTCTTTTTATGCTCGTACTGAGAAAAGAAAGAATGTGGAAGTGAGCACAAGTAGCACGGTCACATTCCGACTAAACTATACACAGTCTGTGGCACTATTATTCACCTCTTGTGGGGAAAGAATGAAAGACATGCGCACGCTGGCCGCTGACAATGCACAAAGTACCCTCAGAGTTCCCTAAGCAATGCTCGGTAAATATACACAATCTCACGTGAATGCCAAGTTTATAATGTGATGAAAGGGAACTGGACATGAAATGGCACATTATTTTTGTTCGGTATCTCTTTTTCTCTTGGTATGACATATATGTCCTTAAATCACAAGAACATGCTGAACAATAGTGGATGCAGTAACCAGCTACAAACTATGCCTTCCATGCACGCCACGCGACTTCGTTACCAATCACGCAAGCCATAGCAAACACAGTGCTGGAATGAGAACCACAAAGGCGGTGACAAATTTCATGCGTTGCTGCATAGAAGCTGAACACAAATATCTGAGACACTTAGCAAACAACATCATCCCGCTCCTGGTGCGCTCATCACTGTTATACGAGATATACACAACCGCTCGCTAAGCGCGTTTTAATCAAATTAATGAAAAACAGTACGACAATTTTGTAGAAACTTGTGTTTGCCGAAATTATATTATGCTCTAAAATGCCGTGAAATTCATGCAAACTGAATAATACAAACTTCCTTACTGTCTTCAAACAGCGAACTGTTCCCGAATAATTTGCTCACATTTTCTGTATGAAGAGCTGCTAGTGACTTTGATGTCACTGAAAATTTTTTTTATGCTAATACTCAGGACAGAGCAGGCAGACTCCTGTTGGGAAACTATGGTCTTTCGTTTTTTTACTCGAAGGCACTATACCCATTACTGACAGCACAAAAAGTATTTGAAGCATAAATTGGGTTTACGATGCAGTTTTATTAGCCATTAGCAAAGTAATGATTGTAGCCTGATAAACGGGGCCATTTTGCACGAAAATCTAGCTGCCTGCTGCAAGCCAGTTTAGAGCATTAACATCTTCTATAATTTGCCAGATTCTTGCTGTTAACGTGGCCACATGACCCAGAAACGAGCTTCCAATATACAGGTTTGTTACATAGCAGATCTGGAAAACATTTCTGCATTCTTTGTCTTGCAGAATGCTTACAAGGGGATAACATATTATACCAATACTATAATGAAGTTCCACAATGCGAAGAGTTCCATAATACAATGGACTTGATGATTTTTGCTTTAAGAAAAAAGAAAAAAAAAAACAACATGGCTAGTATTAGTAGCGGAATGTTGCCATTTCTGCATTCCCCATTCACCAAGGAACTTATCCACAGAATACTATACTAATGCTCCGAGTGCTCTTAACAGCCACAGGCAGAGAGACAGGCTTACGAAAAGTTACTAATCAGTTCTGGCTTTTCCCACGGCATATAGCACATCTGTCCACCTCAACACAAGCTGTTACCTACAGCAGCCTTGAGGAGAACAAAGGCGGCGGATGTTCGCACTCTCCCATACGTATCAGCTGCAATACAGTAGCAACAACAACAACAACATCAACAACAATGACAACGAGAACAACAGAAATGAAACAAATCTGAAAAAAAGAAAAAGTCACTCTCAAAGCTTCATTTCACTTAAAGCTTCACATTAGCCTGCTGCAGCACCTCCTCCTGAAACACATTCCAGCTTTCCTTTTGCTATCTTCACGTTTTCCAATTCGGAGGAGTCAGCATCTTCATATAAGCCCAAAATGTGCGTATACACACACAAGCATTGCTCCACACTACAACTATACATGTCTGCCACATTAGAAAAAAAAAAAAAGACAACAGTCACAGTCCTTGTCAGCAGCCACAAGCACAGTCCTCCGGGTTGAGTTGAGCAGCTTGTTCAACAAAGTGCTTTGTTTCGTTGATCTGGAGTTTTGACGGTGTCCACCGGCTGCGTTGTCTTTGGTTAGAAAACGACGAGTGCCACGAAAGTCGGCTAAGCATGGAGCTCAGTGGTGGCCCTACAGGGATCCGTTAGCCAATTTCGGTTTCCGCCTCTGCACGGCGTGGTCGTTTGGCGACAGGGCCGGTTTCACAACGGCGTCGCCCGCTTCGGGTGCAGAAGCCGCCTGGCAACTATCATCGCTGCCAGGTTGCGTCCACGCATCGGCTATTGTAACCTCTTCGCCATCATGGTACTGGGCAAAAAAAAAAAGAAGAGATGCCATTTTGAGCAACAGCACTGGCACTAATCAAACATAAAAGCAGTATGAAACAGTTTTTACTGTGCAACGAAATACAGTTGAACCCCTCAATAACGAAAGCCCTCAAGAACGAAATTCTCGTGGCAACGAAAAATTCTGGCACCCCCGGCGAACTCCCATAGGGTTCAATGCATTTGTCCCCTCTCAACAGCGAAGGGTTTTTAAAAAGCAGTCCCGCATTAACGAAAGTTTGAGGTAGTGATCTGCAACATTTTTTCGGCACATCAGCCAGTCGGGAACACAGAATGGGCAAAACTGCAGCAGCACACTCATCCGACAAGTCGGGCCCGTTCATTTCACCTGCCAACAAGCACCGGCGCAGCCATTTTTGTTTACTTTCGGTTGGTTCGGTAATGATGATGATAGCAAAGCATTTTTTTTTTTTTGCCCGCTGAAAGCGGATTTTTGCTAGCCCGTCTGTTGGCGACTACGCACACACGTGACGTTTCACGTGACGACACCGCCGACCAACCGGGGAAGAGCAAGGAACCCTTTTTTTTTTCTTTTCGCTAGTGCGCCGACCACGCTATCTCGCCGATCTTGCCGTCCGCCTTGTGCAAGCCGAATTCGCCCGCGACTTGCTTGTGTACAGTGTTTTTTGTTGTTTTTTTTTTACTGTCGGAAACATGCCGCCTCCTGTAAAGAAGCGCAAGTTTTTGACGCTGCAGGAAAAGGCTGCAATCATCGCCGAAGCTGAAAAAGGCAGAAAGAAGACGGACATTGCGGAAGAGTTCAGTATCCCGTGCAGCTCACTTTCTACGATTCTGAAATCAAAGAATGGCATCATGAGGAATTCAGCGACGACGCTATTATCGACAGTGTGCGCAAACGAAATGAGGCGAGTGACGACGAAGATTGCGAAAACCAAGCGCAAGGTAAGCAAGTAAGCTCGCGTGATGTGCTTGATGCTTTGACGTTATCCGGACTTTTCTCGGCGACCACGACGACGACGAAGCTATGCATAGCTGCGAAGCCAGAGTCGTCAAGTTCCTGCACAGCAATGTCAAGCAGAGCAAAATAAGCGACTTCTTTCAGTAAATTTTCGTTCTGCAAGGTAATGGGTGTGCTTATTTGTCTATTTTCGCGACAGCGAAATTCTCACGACAACGAAAAGGTTTTCCTGCCCCTGCGGTTTCGTAATTGCGGGGTTCGACTGTACACTCCGATAGTCGATTAGGGTAACAGAGTGGATTCCAAGAGAAGGCAGAGAGCCAGGTGAGGACCAGTTCACGAAGTCTGCGGAGCAAGGTGGCCTCAGCTTGCACAGGACAGGATTAAATGGAGGTCAGTGGGAAGGAAAGGCCTTTGTCTTGCAGTGGAAGCAGCTGGATTCATGACGATGATGACTATGCGGCACACACGCACAGTGGTATACACGATCACTATCACCCAAGCTTGCAATGAAGATCCTACCCCACCTGTCCAACATTCACAAACAGAGCTGCAGAATTAAGCTGAGGCATTTGTTGGCTTGTCGCCTTAACCACCTCGACCCTTCCTAAGAACTACTCTGCCACCTGGCCTCTCTTGTTACAATATGACCTTGCTGCACTGCCTGTGGTCAGGGCTGCCTTTACATGCACCCGAGGTGAGTGACAAATGCACATGTAATAAAAGCATTAAACATTCCCTTTGCACCTATCCTCAATTCAATGTCTGATGCATAGCAGTGCAGGCTTCTTACACTTGGCTGAATGCCCAAGCACATTCTCCATGGTGTATATCTTGGGATCGTGGCCCCTCATTCAATGGCAGAGAAAGATGCACAACTTTGTTCCAATTTTTTTTTAGTTCTACAGTGTAAAAGAGTGGCCACAGTTTTGTCTGTGTGCACTATATTCTTCCTCTTCTCTCTCTCTCATTTTCCTTTCTTTCAGGATTCCCCCTTCCTGAAGTACATGGTAGCAAACCGGGCTTCATACAGTTAACGTCCCTGTGATTCCTCTAAAATCCACTCTCTCCCACCATTTTCTCTGCAGGCATACAAAAGCTTGTACTGCCACTCACTCTTTGGTTGCCAGCATGTTATGCTCAGAATAGTCTGCAATTGGCCATTTATTTTATTTTACACACTAGCACCATGTCTGCCATTAGAGACTTTTAGAATAAGGTGACTCTATCGGTTAGGGGAATAGCGGGGGGCTAGTGCGCAGACGCAGGACAATAACGCCCCTCCCTACAGTTACTGTCTTGCATCTAGGCACCCCGCTATTTCCCCATGTCTCTAACTGACAGAGTCACCCTATTCTGAAAGTCCCTATTAACAGTGGAGATAACGTTATACAAAAGACCATGTGGAGACGAATCGTGGGCACCAGTCAGTGTCGGGTCTCCACAAATATATTCGGCTGGACGCGCTCATCCAGGCTGAGATGGAACAGCACTGCGCCGGCCTTGCAGTTAAGCAGCCATGAAAATCCAGTCTGCGCGTGCTTGGCAGGCGTACTGGGACAGTCGTCGTCTTCGGCTGCTGGACCACGGTGGCACGCTACAGGGCCCCCCCTCTAGCAATGAAGCCATGAGCGAGGTGTGAATGGCGAAAAGCGGATAGTCTTGGCGCAAATCGTACGCGGCAGCTGAAGACGACGACTGTCCCAGTACGCCTGCCAAGCACGCGCAGACTGGATCGCGGTGGCACGCTACAACCAGATAATTAGTAATTTGCAACGATGACTAATACATTTTGCTCTTAACAATACAGTACCAATACAACATCAAAGCAGAGCATGCCATCCTCAAACAATGCATACCAACAAACAGCAAGCTATTCAAGGACACGCCTGCATCAAGCACTGTACCATATGTGGCACAGCACAGACCACACATCAGCAGTGCATGTGACATAAGCAATATGCTTGTCAATGTCAGGGAACCACATCCTGCCCCACTCTGGAGTAAGCAGCAGGTGAATAAACCCGCCTGTCTTTGCTACCCTTGCTAACGGCCCGTCATGTCCCGTCCACAGTACAAAACGATACAAGCACAAAGCAATAATCCCTGTGTGCAGTGGGTCCCTGATACTGCTCCCCTGACAGCAGAAATAACCTACAGCAATGAAAGAAAGGCGTCTCAGCCTTCTCACCATTTTTGTGTGATTCACACAAATTTGTGCAGCCAGCAGAAAAAGTTAACGAATGTTGGTTGCCCTCAACAGACACGAAATGCCCATTTAGGAAGCTACTTTAGAGTCCCACAGCAACAAACAGCCCATAGAAAAGATTGCCAGCTGCTGAAGTCGCTGAGTTACAATCTCGCAAAAATCTAAGACTCCTGAAAACACAGTGCAGCATCTGTGTGTATATTTCTCGTATTTTGCAATCAGTAATCAAGTAGCAAGATTTTAATCAGGAACCAGACTGATTCTGATGTTGTTGAGACGGTCTAGTACCTGAATCAGAAACTTAAGACGGCTAACTTTGCCGTAAGCACTGTAATGTGACTCATCCACTACTACAAACCAAAGCTAGATATGTTATCATCCTTGTCAAATTCTGCTACAATGGGACTGAAAAGTCACTCGCACACAAGCATATGATGCCATTAAACTCCGAAACTTCTTGTGGCTTACCTTGCCTCGGTAGTTTGCATAAAGAACACATCCGTAGACACAGGACACACTCATAACGAACTGCAAATAACAAGAAAAAAGATAAGAGTGTCAGACCCTTTGTCTTTCTTCGCGGCAAAGAAGTGACAGTAATGGGTGCATCTGAAATTCCCACACCTTTACCTTATGAGAGAGTTCACACAGAGAATCACGATACTGCTCACATCATACTGTTTTCCCCACAGGGCACATTCTCAAAAGCACTTCCCAGTGCAACTGGACCACAGAAGTAAGTCCCTCTAACCCTCATATTCTCCCTCATATTCTAACCTTGATCCCCGAAGGTATGATCCCAAGGCTAAAGGAAGCCCGGACCCCAATGCAACTGCATAAACTGACTTTTTATTTTTTTTGCATTCGAATCACAACGCACTCAAAAACAAAACAACAATAAAACCGCATACATCATCAACCCAATAAGATGCTTTGCCTGGAAATATATCAGTGTTCATTAAAAGAAAAAAAAAAGTGTGTGGTCACTGCGTTTCAGTGCGGTTGCTGTGCAACTGTGGAAATGTACAAATTCCTTTCACGTCTTCAAAAGAATGGGTGAGCGTTCCAGAAGTGTCACTTCCGCAGATCAGCCCCCAGGACAATCAAGGTTAGAATGTGGGTCCAGAACAAAAGCATCACCTTACAACCTTCACTTACTAATGCCTTATACCGGTCGCAATCACACTGGCCCTGAAAATTTTCCAAGCTTGTCATCATATCTGACACCTCCGATTACATCTTCCTTCCTTTGGCATCTGCGGTAGTATCACTGAAACCCTTTCAAACACAATGAACATAATTCGGCTCATAGCGAATGCACAGCTTATCCTCAGCGTGCTATGCCTAGCAGCGATTTCTTCGTTTCACACAAATTCAGCAATACATCATAACTGATGTATTTCTGTTTTTTTGATGTTAGCTAGCAAATTCAGTACGTAACATTACTCAAAGCAATGAGTGTGGCAGCACATGCATAAACACAGTTCAGTTTAGTTAATGGGGACTTAACGTCTTAAGCAACTCAGGGTATGAGGGACACCGTAGTGAAGACTTTGGAAATTTCGACCACCTGGGGTTCTTTAATGTCCACTGTCATCGCACAGTACACGGACTTCTAGCATTTCGCCTCCATCGAAATGTGACTGCCGTGAACGGGATCAAACCCGCGTCTTCTGGGTCAGCAGGCGAGCGCTATAACCCCTGAGCCACCGCAATGGCTACATGCTTCAACATAATTGTACAGAAAAATAATCATGTTTTATTCTTGGTTTCTCATATTACCTGCTGCTATGGAAAAAAATAAGCGACTACACGGTCCCTCAAGTGCCTATTTGTTTACCTTGTCACAAGCATGTCGCATTTTTAATCACCACAACACATTCCACACGAGCGCGCACATGCCTGTCAAAAATTAACAATGGGCATCCCTCGTAGAAAAAAAAATATAAATTTTATAGCCCTGCACACACTTTTTATGAAGGAAAACATTTTTTCTCAGTAGAAACGATGAGCAGAATTTGAAAGGGCTCCACTGACAGATGTACGTCCAGTGACCACTGACAGTCATGTCTGCATATTGCAAGTCCTGCCGAAGTCCTTTTCCCAGAACCCGTTTCTATCTCTGAAAAGTTCTTGACTATTGCTTTTTCCATTCCCTAACCCTTATCCCTGGCCTCAAGAAGCAGCATTTGGTGTCCACTTTGCAACACACTGAGCTACGCTCTCACATGCAACAACAAGCAGGCTTCACTACGCATGCAGTCATGGTGCAAGAAAGCCAATGCTTTCCTGAACCAGACCCTTCGCAAAACTCTGCAAGTCAGCTTCCCTGCATAGCAAAAGTCTCTTCACAATGGCAGGTGTGTGTTTTGCGACCAGTAGTTTGCTGCAGCGCTGAAAAATCCTGAAGTCAGAGTAATGTTGTGCGTCTGTTACGCTTATGCCTTGGCATTAATGGAATTAAATGCAGCTCTGGGAAGCACTGCTCCAGCGTGCACTGCAGGGAAATGCGACAGGGGAATGAAGCACAGCTGTGGCATGTTGCTGCTCGCCTGGTGCGTGCAGGCAAAGGCTTATGGTAGAAATCACCAGTCCTGCACCCATCTTCTACACAAAGGGCAAGCTGAGCCACCATCATAAAGGGGCTTTTGCTATGCAGAGAAGCTGACTTTTGGAGGTTTAGGAAGGTTCCCTTGCAGGTCCATAAACACGAGTGAAGCATTTTTAATGCAGTGCGAAAAAACTTTCCCAAGCTTTCTCTAGTTCCGAGTGAAAAATGACCTAGTTTTTGTGTGGAATTTATTTTTGACGACCATGAATTTTTTTGATGCAAGGGCATCTGAGGCCAAAGAGCGCCATGACACAAAGTGTGCTCGTCTACTCAAGACAGAGTCAAAAGACCCATTTCTGCTGTCTTTGCAAATGACCTAACGTTTGAGAAAAGTCGGTCCCATAAAAATCTGCACATCAAAGTGGCTATGCTTCATTATGTGCCAGCCTGATAAGCTAGAATAAGCACTTAGAGATGATCTTGTTATAGCAGCCTAATTACTGCGACTGATGTTTCCAAAATGATGAAAAGAAAAAACAAATGATGGTTATCTCAAGTACAACCCCTACTGATATGGTCATGCAACGCACACAGGTAGAAATTAACTTGTTTGTTCTGGCTACCTCAAAAAATTTAAGAGCCCACAAATTATTCCAAAGCTGCAGCCTGGAATAAATCTTGAAAAACTGAGCTAGCAAAATAGAATGAGAATTTTCTACAATAGAGCAGCCTGCTGTTATGACAGCAAAAGAGAGAAATCAAATAATTTTCACCCCTTTGCTCCAAGACACTATGCATAATTATCAAGCTACATTTTCATGACAAAATTTTTTTCTTTTTTTTAAAATGACAGAGTTGCGCTCCACTATGCCAAACAACCACAAAGGCTAGACTGATTCAGCAGCGCCGCTTAAACAGTTTGTGCCAATATACTGTTTGTATCTCCCCCTTTTTTTCTTAACCTCATTTTCTTCTTCATCAGGCCACCAACTCGGATGTCCGCATCACATACATCAACCTGCATACTGGCTTAGGCACAGTGTATGCCTGATAGCTTCAGAAAACTGCCATCAAAGGTGGCAGGCACATAGTTTTGGAATTAATTTTATTGGTTTATCAACGAACTCCACGAGCAATATCATAAGGAACCAACTGAACAACCATTAGGACAGTCTTCACTGCGCTTGATGCAATGCTCCACTATGTATACCCAACTGTTTTTTTCGTTTCAAGATGAACTACATGCGACTTGGCCAACTCGCCATTCTTCTGCACAGATGTTATGCCTGGAAAGCTGACATGACTGCGAAACTTGTTCAGAATATATAAAGAGGTCTAGATAGGTGCATACTGTCTCTTCCACATTCAGAAAGAACTTTAAAATCAGATGACTTGCTTACCTGAAGCAGCACCCAAAGAAGGATGTTCACAATCTGTGTCTGTGCAAAAAGCTCCAGTCCAAACTTTATGCAGATTATGGCTTCAGTTAGCATAATTGCCCTGAAAAAAAAAAAAAGAAGGATTATGGATTATCAGTGGGAAAATAAAATTTTGCAGTCTCTTTAGCATCTCCTACTCTCATGAAGCCTCGAAGTTACAGTAGATTTTCTGGAGACTTTCCAGAGCCTTTCCAGAGCCTCAAGTACAAGACAATTAAACAAATGCAGAGATAGGTGAAGCAAAAAATATATTAAAGCGACTGTTCCTGCCCTGGAAGGAAGAGAAGTGCTTTTAGAACGCTTGGACATAAACATGCATCTCTGCAAAGGCATTAAAAAAAACAAAAAAAGAGGGCAGAGTTGAGAGCAGTGAACGGCAGCCACTCACCCAAATACCCAGCACTGGGTGCCCACCCGTCGACACCTCGTGTCCGTCACATAGCTGTAGTATTGCCTGCAAGCACATCAAACACCGAGCTTGAGCTAAAATTTCTACTGAACATCACAAGGTGGAGTGACCTAACTTCAGCAAAACCCTCCGTCTACATGGCCTGTGAGCAGTTCAAACTGCATGAACTTGGAAACACCCACCATAAGCTGCCAAGGGCAAAGATACTAGTGTCACACTCAAAGCGAAAAACGGCTCATTTAGAGTAAGAATTAAGTAAGGAAGGAGAACCATTTACAACGCTCTTAACACGCTACCAGGTTTTGTGATTGACGGGTAGCCCTTGCTTACAGCTATTCTTAACCCTTTGAAGGTTTTTGCCGTATATGTACGGCGGCGGTTTTCTGTCCCATAAGGTCTTTGCCGTAGGGGACGGTTTCGATCTTCCGTTTGAAATTTTGCGCCAAAAGAACAATGCGTGCTCACTGGGGGGTGCTGCCACCTCTTAGGACTTACAAGAAGTGTTTGAATTTTGTGCTGCCTTCTTACGGAGATACCTAAGCAGAACTTATGTCTAGCTTTAGCGCGGCGGCACAGACTGCGGCAACACCCCTTTTGTAGTTTTGGTTTCACCGCGTGATCGCAACGGAGTCGCGCGAAATTTGAGTTTTCTTTTTGTCAGCACTATCTTGCAGGGGCTGCTGAAGTTGATTGCTATCTTTATTGGCGCTGCTCTTAGCTTGCTTATCACCGTTGCTCGCGAGGTATTCTCGCCCTCTGTGGCAACGCGCCTACGCGGTTTCGATTCCGCCGCGGGATCGCAACGGAGTCGCGCGAAACGTGTTTTCTCTTTGTGGGCACTGTTTTGCAGAGGCGGCGAAAGTTGATTTCTATCTTTATTGGTGCTGCTCTTAGCTTGCTTATCACCATTGCTATTCTATTCTATTGAACATTTTCCAGTTGTGAGTGATGCTGTCACCAAAGTACTGTTCCTAATTTTTTTTTACTATTTATTCTCTATTATATACATTTTGTAGATACAAGATCCGCAATAAAGTAATTTGACCACCTGGGAAAGTTTTCTTCAAAATAATTCGACCCTCAAAGGGTTAATATAGACAATCACACAAACCAGTGGCACCGAACAGCTTAAACTGACATGCATGAATCACACCTTTGCCAGAAAACATATGTAAGAAAATGAGATCAATGACGAAAAAAATTACATACAACAGCACTTGAGGCATTTTCAGGCTCAACATTTATGCCCCTGCAGATACATTTTTTTTTCAGCATCACTGAAAGATTCATGCCAGCATTGGTAAAAAATCACTGCTTGAAGCCTGCAGACAGCCACTTTAAAGGTTCGTGCTAAATAAAAAAGAAAATACAAATTATGCATTACCTGAGTGTAGGCGCCACAATGATGCCAATGAGCATCAGCCTGGCCACACTAAGTGGGTGGTCCGGGGGCACCTCGAATATGTGCTTCAGGAAGAATGTGTTCAATTCGGTCACCTGCCCAGGGATAACGGCGAAAATTTTAGTGGCGTAACAGGAAGCATCAGCCAGTGAACCTGCCCTGAGCACAGAAACGTCAGGCAAAGAAATCTCATTTCTACAAACACCATTAAACCATACTTGTAACTTTTATTTTACAATTCCCGCATTATGAATTCACAAAGTGGTTTCCCTACTTTTTGCCCACTACTATCTTATTAAGCCCAGCCACTTTTGCAAAAATTGAAGCCTTTCTTGATTGTTGCTTAGCAATGTTTCTTAGAAAAGCACATGGCTAGTGCTTCATTTCACTCAAGAAAAAAGAAAATGAACATATGGCAAGAACACACTAACACGGGTGAAGTAGAGGTTTACGCACCTGCCAGAAAATGACTAGCTCCGTCACGGCCAGGAACCTCATATAGGTGCATGTTGGGTCCATCCACCGCACATGGGTCCAGCTGCACAGTTTGAAGAGTGCACAGCCATGTTCAAGAAAACCGCCGTGATGTCGTACCACCACTTCAGCATGCACAAAGCTTTGTGCCAGCTCTGCAGTGCCTTGGATATCGACACCTCTGCTCGCACTGATACGATAGCTGGGCGTGCACTGTGCAAGCACGTGGCGCAAATTCAAGAGAATGAAACGCTACATTTTTAGACGGCAACAAAGCCTGCTAATCCAACACCTCATGAGCTAAGAAACAACCGATCACTCCAATCTATTCACTCCGGCTTTGCTGGTAAGTTGTACAAGAATTCGAAAGAGCGAACAAGTTAGTCGCTGTTGACCGATCCTTACCATTTTTAGCCCTATCCACGCCAGCAGCAACTTAGCTGGGTGACCAGAAAAACGGCTTAACAAAAACAACAGAGTCGTCCTCTTTTTCCTTAAAGGGCCACTGCCCAGGGTCCGGACATTTTTGAAAAACAAGCCCACTGCATAGATGAGGCATCGAAGATAACCTCTGCAAAATACTAGAGCCATGCGCGCCCCGAAAAGCTGCGAAAATTCCAATCAAAGCCCGCTCGTTCTTTCCTTCCTTCAAAAACGGGCCCGGCCCACTACTCTGCACCCCGCTGACGTCAAGGGGGGCTACTTTCGCTAAAGGCACTCCATTGGTGCATCGTTCTGACTGACGGGAGAAGGTTGGGCATAGCCTTGGCGTCGCGTCGTCTGCACAACGCTTTCCGCAGCGCCTTCTGTTCTGGCTCATGCCTACAAACCCGCATGAAGGAACAAAAAAAAAAAAAAAACTGCGGAGGGAGCGTGCGGCGACAGCCTTTGAACCCTTGCCATAAAAAGTAAAAAATAGTAAAACTGAGGGAGTTGGTTCGCCCCCCCCCCCCCCCCCCCCTCCTCCCCCCGCCGTGATCACCTCACGAGACGCTCTGCGTACGCGCTTCCTTCTCAGATTTTTTTCTTCTATGCAAGCCCCCCAAAACAAGGTTTTAATTACTAGTGCAGCAGAGCCTTTCCCTCGCTCGCCCACTTGACCGCTCCGCACACACACCGCTTATCTTTCGTGCATCTTGCGTACGCCTTGACTCCAATGAATGACATATGCTTTGGAGCGGAGAAAAGACACAAACACACAGAACACAAACACGCATGGAGAAAAGCAAACGGGCGGTTGCCGGGTCCGCGCTTCGCCGTGTGTTTCGAACACAACCGACTTCCGCCCCTCCGCTCGTGAAATGGTGGGGAGGCCTAAAAGAAAATGAAAAGGTGGCTCGTTAACTGGGAATGACAAACAGATGTATGAAAGGATGCGCTCGCTAACAAGTCTAGGTGGTCGAGCCGATCGCGCCTCTCGATCGTTCAGTGTGCGGAGAAAATGCAAAAACCAAGAAAAGAATTCTATTGAAGGCGGGGCCATGACGTCGCCCTGTGACGCACTCCACAGACACCACGCCTCCGGCTTACACCGGAGAAGGAAGGGGTGATTTTGCCTTGCCGAGCCTACTCGACGAGGAGCGGGAGAGAAAAATTTCGAGGAGGGAATGGAAGGAGAGGAGGCTCGCTCAAAGTGAGGTAGAGAGTGTTTGGGACGATGGGGTGGGCAGGGGGCCTTTAACTGATTTGTGCACCAATGCATCTCCTGTTTGGAAGAGATGTCAGTGGACATACAATAAAAACAATACTGGGGACAGACCTGGCTGGTGTGAACTGCAGCAGGGCCCTCCGTATCTTCCCTGTTGTTGTCTGGATATCCCTGCAGACGAAGGCAAGAAAGCAGCACTCCACATCAGTTCTAGAACAATTTCCTGCACAAAAGTGTGATTTCTGTACCGCCAGTTAATTTCACTCCATCAGCTGAATAATTAATCCACGGAGGCACTCGAGATGGAAACAGTATTGGCTGAAACTACAAAGTATACAATAAAGCATGCCTTCCATGCAGTCTTACACTCCCTGTCTTCACAGAATACACACTGTAAGTTTAAAAACCCATTGCAAAGTTATTTGCTCATATGAAACAATAAAAACAGCAAAAATGTGATAAAGCGAAAAAAAAAATATATACTTTCCTTTGGTTGTAGCCTACACTTTTATACATACAACTTTAACTGAACAAGTACAACTGTCACCAAAAGTACTGCAATCTGAATGCACTTGCACACAACGTAGTAGAAATTAAAAAGTGAAGTGTCCTGCTATTAAAACACCACACCGCAAAAAATTCGCAAATTGGCATTGCAATACACCAAAATATCAGAACATTGTTCCAGTTAGTTCCTGACAATTTCTTGAAGCTGATGGATAATTTCAGTGAACACAGTGAAACGCTGAGCAAGAAACACCAATTCTATTTTTGCGTTACTCAGATTGCACAAATGTAAACCAGCTCATTCAATTAAAAAAAACAAACTGGTTTCAATAACTTTTGTTACTACACCATAACATCCTGATGCTGTCGCAAGGCTACACTAGCCCAATTATTGCTGCAGTAACATGCCACGTATGCAACCATGGCATGTGTTCCATCATTCAGCTATACAAGAGCGGAGCTAAACAAGGCCGTCGTTCCATACGCTATCCATGCTAATCCCCAAATTAAACTGCCCATGTGTGGCGCACAGTTTCCAAGGCAAAACAGAAGTGAAGCTGCCACAGAACCCAAAAGACAACAGCAGTTACCATAATAACAGTCTGTTTTAGCACACAATATTTCTACTAATAAAAGTGGAACGAGATTTACAAGCGGTGCGAGATGCTTAGGCCGCAAAGGCGCTAGGGCATGCGGCAGGGAGAGACGAACAGGGAAGACAGCCGACTCACTTGATGCTTTCCCACTTGTAGGTGCGCATCTCGAGTTTCCCGCAGATCCACATGCCGAACCAAATGCCCAGACCATTGCACAAGAGCACATCCAACACTATGGCATCCCACCAGCACTCCTTGAAGTTGGGCAGCAAGTGGGCAAACGCCATCTGTTGGTCAGAGACGGAACAACTTTCTTTCACTTTCCCCCCTGCTCCTTCGTGATAAGACAGACAAAATGAGACCACAGAGAGGGCAGTGGCAGTGTGTGCAGTCAACCTCTGATTGGAGCTGGAATTCAGTTTCACACTATGAATGAAACGCCTTCAAGAAGAGTTAGGATCAAGTGAGTCATGAAAAAATTAAGGTTCCAAATTTGCTCATGAAAAATTGCCAAAATAAAAAATAAAATAGTTCAAAACTGATTTTTCTTACTCTGGAGTGCCATAACAAAACAGCCAATGTTTTAGTAACGTATGTATGGATGTTTAAAGCAGACAAAATTGAGCTCTGACACAACGCAAATGTAGACTGAGTACATTAGCTGCAGGCATACCGAGAATTAAAGGAATTAAACACACAACAAAAAAAGTCCAGCTTCAAACAACTTTGTCAGCTAAGGTGAGTAAAACTGACAAAGCAGGCAAAACTGACACTACAAATTTGATTCTGTGTAGACTACAGCCCTACGACATCTCTTGCGCTGAAGCTGCACAGATGCAAAATTAATTTTAAACCTTTTCACACAAACCAACTTTTGGCAATTCACAACAGAAAACTGAAGATCAAAAGCTGTTAGAGAAACTGTTTTGTTTTTAAATGCAAAGAGCTTCACCTACATTTATCGAAAATTCCAAAGCACTCTGACTGGTGCAAATATTTGGTCCAAATCCACTGTTGATACAACTGACAGTGCCTGACACGAGGGGAATCACCCGATAAATTTTCTGCTTTTAAGTTTGTTGAGCTGTCGTAGGTAAACAACAGGGAGCTTTGGGAGCTGGGCAGCTCATTCAAACACTCATAAAAACAACTGTTTACTCTCCATGCACTAAAACTGGGCAGTCTGAGCTAAGAGCTTTCTCTTAACCCTTTGAAGGTTTTTGCCGTATATGTACGGCGGCAGTTTTCTGTCCCGCAAGGTCTTTGCCGTACGGGTACGGTTTCGATCTTCCGTTTGAAATTTTGCGCCAAAAGAACAATGCGCGCTCACTGGGGGGTGCTGCCACCTCTTAGGACTTACAAGAAGTGTTTGAATTTTGTGCTGCCTTCTTACGGAGATAAGCAGAACTTATGTCTAGCTTTAGCGCGGCGGCACAGACTGCGGCAACATCCCTTTTGTAGTTTTGGTTTCGCCGCGTGATCGCAACGGAGTCGCGCGAAATTTGAGTTTTCTTTTTGTCAGCACTATCTTGCAGGGGCTGCTGAAGTTGATTTCTATCTTTATTGGCGCTGCTCTTAGCTTGCTTATCACCGTTGCTCGCGAGGTATTCTTGCCCTCTGTGGCAACGCGCGTACGTGGTTTCGATTCCACCGCGGGATCGCAACGGAGTCGCGCGAAATGTGTTTTCTCTTTGTGGGCACTGTTTTGCAGAGGCGGCGAAAGTTGATTTCTATCTTTATTGGTGCTGCTCTTAGCTTGCTTATCACCATTGCTATTCTATTCTATTGAACATTTTCCAGTTGTGAGTGATGCTGTCACCAAAGTACTGTTCCTAACTTTTTTTTACTATTTACTCTCGATTATATGCACTTTGTAGATTCAAGATCTGCAATAAAGTAATTTGACCACCTGGGAAAGTTTTCTTCAAAATAATTCGACCCTCAAAGGGTTAAATGCTACTACCATTTCAATGCTATTAGCTCAAAATAAATTCTGTTGCATACAGTGACCACATCCAACGGCGGAGCCAAACACAGCTCAACTGCATGCTCGTATGACTAATTCGTTGGACCGCCTGTTAACCAATTAAGCCTGTCCTCCAACTCAACAAGGTCAAGGCAGAATTATTCATCTCACCAGACTTGCAACCTTGAGATGAATATTAAATCAATTAAAAAAAAACAACAGTTCACTAGAATTCAGCCGCGCACTAATGAAACTATGAAGCCAGGTATATTTATTGGAACAGTCCAACGCACTAATGAAACTATGAAGCCAGGTATATTTATTGGAACAGTCCAACAGTAAGGAGTAAGAACAGTAGTTGGGCAAACATAATATCGGTGTACTAACATGCCGCACGTGAAGCACACAATGTGCTCTGAACATCAGTGTCACAAAATTACGGCATCAGGACCAACTAGTTAAGATTTAAAACTTCATTACATAGTGAATTCACATCCTGCACCGTAAGGTATATTGTAGTCAGCAGATATTAATTTTTTAGATTCTTCCCCCCCCCCCCCCCCCCCCCCCCCCCGAGCTCCCCTAACATGCGCCAAAATCACACTACACAGGCTTCTGCGTTCCATCTCCGTCAAACAGCTCTCTTAACTAGCCCATAACTGCACACTCCTACTCAGTATGTAATGCTACAGCAGTTAAGCAACTGCAGCAGGCAATTACTTTTATAAGGACATTTAAAACAATGCAATATTTAAAAAGTACACAAAAAGCAGTTGATAACCAACAGCCTGTATTTGCAACCAAGCCTGGCAAGGATTTTTCCGCAGAGCACCTTATCTCATTACTAGGGCCCGGAAATTTAGGCACTAAAGAACCCCGAAATAGGCAGGCATCTAGGATCTAAAAAATATTGAAATAGGCGCTATAAAGCAAAAATAGGCGCTTTGAATAATAGTCTTTATTCATAAGTACAAGATTTGTAAGTCAAGCACAGAGCGTACACAGTCCTCAACTGAAGCAATAAAGCGCGTTCTAAGGTTTTCCAACTTGAAGCTCCTTCGGTTTCCGCTACGCATAGCTTTGTACTTTAAAAGGCTTCTCTTGACATCACATGACTTAGTGGCGCGAACGTAAAACATTAGAGTCGATAAAGGCTTAGGCCTTCAGGTGATGTGGCCGTGTCGTCTCCGCGTAGAAAGTCTCTGATTTGGGAAATTGTTTGTAGGCATCTATTTTTTTCTACTAATTGTTGAATCTTTGTAGAAGCAGTAGCGCCTTTTCCTTCCAGTCCCCGAAGTGCTGCTGGTACTTCTGCCACTACCTTCAACGATTCATCTATTGAGAATCCACCCTTTTCCAATTTTGTCATCCTTTCCGTCAATGTTGAGAAGTTTGCATTTATGTATGTCAGGTCTCTTTCCAAACTCGCCTCTTACTACACTTCGACATAAACATTTCGTTACACTGCGTTCAAGTTACAATTCAAGGAAAACGTTCGGCGAGACCCGAACCTTTTGTGCGTACATCGGCGCGCGCCTTTCACCAAAACGGCACCGAGGACCAAAGTGCTGGATTTAGGCACTTATAGGCAAAAAGTGCAGTTAAATAGGTAGTATTTCCTAAAAAATGACAAAAAGGCAGGCAAGTGCAAAAATCCCCCGTTTAGGCATTTATAGGCATATTTAGGCAAATGCCTAAATTTCCGGGCCCTACTCATTACAGGCCAAGAGGGCCCGCAAATAAGGTGCAGCGTGAAATTTCTCTGACACAGACACGTAATACACTCGAAATCATTCTGCATTCTCTGTAAAAAAAAAAAAAAAAAAGCTTATAGGTAATAATGGGGAAACAAAATGAAAAGCAGGCTTGCAGAACTTGCCTCCGTGATTTCCCAGGTGACGCTGATCGCCCAGCAGATGCCGTAGTGACGCACCAGCATGGCCTTCATGGCCCAGCCAAAGAAGTGGCCAAAGGCAAACACATCCATGTGGGCCCACAGCTTCTCCAGGTGGATGTCCGAGCAGTTGACCCCATACTCCTGGGCACGGGTAAATACAGTAGCCAATCAACAAACGGCACTGTGCTACTGCTTGAAGGAGATCTGAGGTGCTCGTAAAACGTGCTGCCGATATACCAATGCAGCAGACTGCTGAGTTTTGCAAATGGGACCACACGCTTGTAAGATGTCAGTTATGCTTCAAAATAAGTGCATGTATCATGCACTCAAAAAGGTTTGGTTTAGTTTGGTTTATGGGGTTTAACGTCCCAAAGCGACTAAGGCTATGAGAGACGCCGTAGTGGAGGGCTCCGGAAATTTCGACCACCCGGGGTTCTTTAACGTGCACTGACATCGCACAGTACACGGGCCTCTAGAATTTCTCCTCCAAAGAAATTCAACCGCCACGGCCGGGATCGAACCGGCGTCTTACGGGTCAGCAGCCGAGCGCCATAACCACTGAGCCACCACGGCGACGCACTCAAGAAGGGGTCTCGGTCTGCATTCTTCATGTTTATTAGTGCCTGTTTTAGTCAGTGTTTATGGCATCAAAGTGAGATTCCTTCCATCCTTATAATGCACATATTCGGAGGCACTCAAAAAGGGGTCTCCGAATATGTGCATTATAATGATGGAAGAAATCTCACTTTGATGCCATAAACACTGACTAAAACAGGCACTAATAAACATGAAGAATGCAGACCCCTGCAGTTCTTCAAATCCATAAAATGTTCTCTTTCTCAAAAAAAAACCATTGGTGCGTTTTCTCTTTATTTCTCCTATTATAAGCCGTCAGCATCAAATGAAATGCAGACGGAATAAGCGAAAAAGGAATGGAAGAGTACAAAACTTTTAGCTTGCGGAGAAAAAATACAAGCAGGGTTCATGAACATTACGATGCAGTGACTTTCGTGCCATCAAAGAGAAAATCAAACCTCTAGTACTAACTCTCCCTTAGTTCTCATTTTGATGTTCCCATTTTAAATGTCTTGTTCGTGTTTCATTTGACCCATTTGGCCCATGCTGCTGCCTATGTCAGCAAATTTAGTACCAGCAAAATGTTCCCAACTAACGGCCTTAGCAGAATTCGTGAAATACTGAGCTTGCAAAGAATAAGCCGTTTACCGTGCAATTCCAAGTGGTTCTCACCTTTTCTAGATCTATCGAGAAGTTCCGGAGTTTCGGGTAGAACCAGTACATTACACTCTTGATCGTGGAATAGTTTTGAAACAGCAGGAACAGCAGGCCCATAAGGTAGAGTACGCTCAGGCCTGTAAGAGTCACAAAGTTGCACACAAACAAAATTATAATTGGTGCACTCTAGACAACGTAACACTGTAGCCTCACCACAACGCTATGCAAGTCAAGCCATCCATCAATCAAGCAATACAGACGGGTAGAGAATGCAGTGTGTCCCTCAAACAGCAGAAGAAAAAAAAAGTAAAGCAAGCAAGACCGAGATCACAAAACAGCGTGTGAGCTTTTTTTTGTAAGCGACAAGACTTTGCTCCGGAAATGTCATTTGAAAACGTTTGTGTTCCAATGCATAAATTATGAGCAGTGGGTTCAACATTTATTATTTTCAATATTACTCATCGAATGGAGTCACCGGCCCACCGCAGTAGTCATGTTGAAGGCACCAAAATTTATGCTGCATTTTTGGGATGGTCTGCAAGACATTAGTAAATATGGGTCATATGGATTTTGCCAATGCCTGGTAAAAACTTTACAATATCAAGTTTCTTCTCTAACGTATTTCTGATTTTAGCTCTAGTAGCCAAACAGGCGTTGTGATCTGAACCGTACAGTCGAGGTCCCGTGAGGCATACAAGGACTGTGATAAAATAGTTGTTTGTTAGCTCACTGCCATTTTCATCCCTAGAGCAAGCTGGCACAAGAGTTGGAGAGTGAATTAAAACAATAAAGCAATGATTACATAGAAGTTCTTGAGTACTTCACATGACTTCAACCCTACTTGCACCATCACAGCCACTGTTCAGTTGCTGAAGCTGAAAGCAAAACTTACTGAGAAGAAATTCTATTACATGTTATTTGCCAGGTGCAAGTAAGTTCCATGTTACAATCCACATTTACGGATGTCTTATCACTTCATGAAAAAAAAAAAAAGCGAAAATTTTATGTCCCCACTCTACAAATGGGTCTCAAGATGCTTTTCATCTAGATGTCATTTATATCTCGGAGGCTTTCTGCCTGCTCTCAGCACAGTACGCACACTGAAAATTTCAGATGCAAGACTATCACAACACACGTGACACTCCCAACCCTTTTTCTTCTTGTTCACCAAGTGTGACTTGGGGCTCCTTTCAAGCGGAATTCCTATTGCAGCTGTTCCCTTTTCAATGTCACCCACAGCTGTGGAGAACTTTCATCGAAGGAATAAAGGAAGAGTAAAATTTTGTGCCTTTGTGAGCTTTACGTGTGAATGCAGTAATGATTTCAATGGTAGCAATGGTAGAACAGCTATGCTTGTAACAATGGTACAATGGCCTTTGTGCATTGGAAGCGGCATCAAAACACAATAAAAAATGCACCTTCATACTCGTCTTTGTATTGACCAGTACTTTGCTCAAAATATTTGATAACTTGTTTCGCAGTGCGACTGCTAGCTATTTTCCCTAACGCTAGGTTCCAAACCAACATGCACAAAGCAGGTGGATGCTTCTTGTACTATGAATACCCCTGCTTCAACCTCTGTGGTGCGACTACACATCCAAACTTTGACCCCCCCCCCCAACATCTGTGCATCCAGAGGCAGCAATGGCCTATATGAGTACAAAAATGAAATCATTAACCCCTGTATAAATAGGCACCCTTGCAGTGCATGTTTAGAAACAGCAAAACAGTCAATAATGATGAGTGGTGCTTGCATGCGTCATATTACTCAACAAAGAATGTCCCTCCAGTCTACTGAAGCAATTGAGCTCTAAGCTCAAATATGTTTTTTCACAACTGTACATAGAAACAGCTACTACATACTCACCAAACTTTCGACGGTGAAACAAATATGCATCAACTGTGCGCCGGCACGCTATAGCAGACACAACAAGAAATGAAAGTGAAAGACAACAGCAAGGCAGCTCACCAAAAACTATCCGCCACACAGCTGGATGCGGTCGAGTGAAGGGGCCTGAAAAGCAGAACATAAAGCTGAAGATCAATTATTTCAGTAACACCACTGCGCACTTCACTCAAGCTTACAAGTTCTGTATCTTTACAAAAATTGAAGCTCATTATCACTACATAAAACAAGTTGAAAATGCATTTACCAAATCTAGCACATAACACAGAAAAAAGTGCAAAAGGTTACTGCACTGCTGACACCTTTGGCAGTCACTGGTGTGGAAAACTACAAGCTAAATGCATCATGATGCTTACTGCTTATATGGCAAAAATTCCAGTAAACTGCTCCACCTCTGACTACGCCAAAGATACCGTACTTAAAAGGTCTACTGTGAAAGGCACACAGTCGTAATTTCTCAAGACACCAGCATGAAATGACAATTTATCTTTTAAGAAACAACTGCCGCGGTGGCTCAGTGGTTAGGGTGCTCGGCTACTAAGCAGGAGTTCCCGGGTTCGAACCCGGCCATGGCAGCCCTGTTTCGATGGAGGCGAAACACACAAGTGCTTATGTGCTGTGCGATGTCAGTGCACATTAAAGATCCATAGGTGATCAAAATTATTCCAGAGCCCTCCACTATGGCACCTCTTTCTTCCTTTCTTCTTTCACTCCCTACTTCATCCCTTCCCTAATGGCGCCCCGGGTGTCCACCAAGATGTGACACAATTACTGCGCCATTTCTTTTGCTTAAAAACAAATTTTCATTTTTTTTCTCTTCTAAGAAACTTCATGATGAGGCATGCAGGATTAATTTACGACTTTGCATGTTTCTAAAATGCCAGGGCTGTGCACTGTGGCTCACCAGTGGGCCACCCTTAAATTTTCTTAGTTGCAGCGTGACCAGCCAGTGAGCCACTAGCAAAACCAGCTCCTTTGGACCCCCAACAGATGGCAATAGCAAACCTGCATGAATGCTTTCTGCCGCCTCTTGGAAACTTACTAAGCTATCCTGTGGCTTTGCCATATTATTCAGTATTCATGGTCATACAGCTTGGGTCCACTGGTGACCCGTAATTTAGTGAACGTGTTCCGTACAACTTTTTCCTGGGGACAATACATGTGTGGACCTGGTTGCCAGAGGAAATTCTCTCAGCCTTCTTCATCAATTAGACCAAAATGAGAAAATTTCTTTTCACGTAGCTTTAGTACTCTTTGCTCTAAATTTTATTTGGCTGCTGAGTTACAATGTGACTGTGTGATTGAAAGGTGCAGATATTGTAGGTAAACGAGTGTATACTATTGATCCTCTTGTTATGAATGCGCAACTGACTCTGAGATGTTCTCTACGCGCTCTAATGCTTTTTCTTTCCTCCCTTCCCTTCTTTTTCTTTTCTTCTTCTTTTCGTCTTCTTCCTCCTCCTCCTCGTCCACACCCGCCCCTCCCCACAAACAAACAATAATGCCCATATTAATGTTGATGCACAATCACATGATTCGAATCAACCCTATATCTCCACAAGTGCGGCACCCACCATTGGGGAAGGCCAGGACGCTGATGATGAGAAAAAAGAATGCCACACAGCAGATGCCACTCCACATGTTCTGCTCCAAGTTCGCGTCATCCCTGGAAAGTATGCAAAAAGGCATGAATTAAACTCAGTCACTAAGATCGCAGAACAAAATTTTTAAATCTCGTATACCAAGCAGAAATGCCTAGCAACAACTCTTACACATGTAATGACGCTGCTCACCAACTGTGAGTAGCAATCTCACTTTTAAAAAAATCTACTATAATTCCTTCCCTTTTTTTCCCCATGTGATCAGAGGAAAATGAGTAAATAAAACTGAAATAAAGATGGAACAGTTGACAGTATCAAAAGCACTGATATGTGAAGTGAGAGACTAGTTTAAAGAGATGCTCAGAGAATTTAAAACACTGCATTGTTAGTATTGTTTTGCTTTACTTCACGTCAAGAACAGTTACAACAGACTGTCTTAATTCACAGCAGCAAATAAAGGAAAGTCAAGTGTACAAGGAAATAAGTGCTTTATCCTGTATGTCATGTCCATAACTCCACATTACGGAACTAGAGATGTGTAAAATCACACTCACTCTACACATGAAAATGTGTAACCTCATAATGAGTGCATCACAGTAATATCAACAATGCGTGTGAAAAAAAAAAAAAAATGTGAAGTTTTATGAAAGCAGAGCTGCAGCAATCGTCCCCCTCAGACTGCGCTGCCAATAAGTGCATCTATTTTAGGCCCACCACGGCAGGTCAGAAGGATAAACTCCGTAGCGGCCAAGATGAAAGATTGCCGCAATTGCCTCTCTGCTGGCACTGAAGCAAGTGTATAAAGGCAACGGCTGGAGGCATGCCTGCCGTTCCTCATATTATGACAGCAAAGAATAGCAGGAGTCTGCAATGCCTCAAGATACCGGTCACATTTTTCTTTCCTTTTCTTTGACAATATAGGCCCATTCTGGTTATATCCTACAGGCAAAACCATACCTACACCAAGGAAAAGACTGAGCAAATAAACATGAGAAATTAAGTTTCATAATCTGAGTAGAAATCAATTCAAAAGGATGTAGAAAATGACTTCTATATGAGCTTCAACTCTCTGCCTACAGTTCCTCTCTCTCTAATTATACACCAAACATACTCTTTAAAAAAATGCAAAAAAAAAGTGAAGCTGAGTGCAAGTTCTGTTTGAAAGTGTAAATGCCCGGGCAAGTAGGTCTGACATGCTTAAATAAAGGAGCATGAGTGAAAAGAAATACATGAGGTTAACGTAATGTGTGCCATTCTTACGTCAGTGTAGCTTCTTTCAATGTGTTTTTTTGTTTGTTTCCATGACACTAACGCCGTGCAAAAACTAGGGAAACATATGTCATGAGTGGATGGATGGATGGATGATGGATGGATGATAATGGCTTTACCCTTTGTACCGGGCGGTAGCTTTCGCCACCTAGCCTATACTTCCCCCATTGTTGATTTATTTTTATTTTCCCTTTCTTTCCCTTTCGCTCTTACAATGTCTAATCTGTCTATCCCTTTCCCCTCAAAATTCATCAATATTTGCACACTGTTGCCGACCACGCGCAGGAAGATTTCAGGCTGCTTAAACCTAACTAAGAAGTACATGATTCCATGATAATATAATAAATAGAAAATGTAGTTGTGCAAGTTATCTTAGAATGCACAAATATAAGTAATTCTAAATGCTATGAGTATGATCCATGCCGAAACTGACTCCAGATGGGAGGATGCCATACAAGAAGAAATTCGCATCCTTTTCAACGCTCCAAATGTCCTTTCATGGAGACACATCTGCATAAGCATGCACAAAAAGATAGCATCTTCCCAAAGGACACCATGGCCAGAGCTTCTTAACCATGCCAATTGTGAAAGTACAATTTAAAATTTAGAGGTCTCCCATGACGTCTTCCAGCAGTAGCTCAGTGGACGAGGCACTTAGCTATTGTCAGCACGAGTTTGTGAGTTTGATGCCAGACATGGTGGACACATTTCAATGGAGGCGGAATGTGAAACAACACATACGCCGAGAATGCAGAGCATGTTAAAAACCTCTAGTAGTCAAAATTAACATCGAACCCTGCTAATATTATGGTACGCCTCCTACAGTTCATTTACAGAAGAGAACTACTTCTGTTGTTACCTATACACTGAAGTTGGAAATGTCTCATGGACATTATCTGCCCAGAGGAAAACTAGTGTTTAGAACAAAAGAGAAAGTCTGCTTTTCGTCCATACTTTTGAAGTAATTACTGGTTAAATGCAAATAATGTGTTCCTTTCATATTGGAGCTACCTGCACATAAAAGCTTATTAAATCTTCCATGGGCAAAGTTCACAGGCAGGTAGATACTAGTACCACCTATGAGTTCTGGAATTGACTATCGGTAGCGCATTACAAGTTTTTAGCAACCATGAACACCTCGCATGTTTTCGAGATATGGTGCTATATAATGGAGATTGGATTGTAATGTGCCTAACACTGACAGTTCTTAAATGATATGAATAACCAGCGCTGTACAGCAGTACGACAGCACTGAAGTAGAGTCATAAATGGCGCAGCCTAAACGAATTCTGATAAGATTCACTGTCATGTCCATCATGCATTTTCCTGCATTACAATGTCACATATGCACAGCACATGCACATCATGCATGAAATTGTCACAAATGAACACAGCCAACGTGCGTCACATCAAAAATAGCAAGCCCTCTTGCATACTACTATGTGCAGGAATATTTTATCACCCTTGCTTTGTCGTGTGTTCATGCTAAAATATTTTCAGGAATGCCATTTTTTTTCCCCCTTCTTTTTCTTTTTAAGCTTATACTGAGCTATGTGTTGCCAGAGGCGCACAAATTACTAATGTCACCTCTCAAAGCACATCCATGGTCAGAAATGCACTTTCTCCAGCAACTGTGAAACTGTACAAAATCAAGGCAACAAATTCTCTCCAAGGGTTACATCTATGCTGCTACAACAGATTGAGAAGTTGCGTTTTAGGCAGATAAATGAAGCCGGCAAGGAGATGTTACACTAAATTGGTAAGAATAAGCTGTAAAACGCTATACCACCCTTCCAACAATGAGGTGAATAAAACAAAAAAAAAGACTGCATTCCAGTGAATATACTTAGCACTGATAATGTTTGCATTTGAACTGTTTCATATGAGTTGCAGGAAATCTGGCCCCTTTATTTTTAGCTGTGGCAGCTGCATTAGCTAGCTGTGCTCCTCGCAGTTTCTTTTTCGTCCAATAGGGTTGCAAAATCAACGTTTGACCTAATTATACGACATTGGCCCACACTGTGGCAAGGCCACTGACGATCGAACGATACGAGTATGTCGGACGCCGCCAAAAGATAAACGCACACCTTTCAGATTGATCTAAGATAACGAGGGCGCTCCGTCAAACGCGCGCTCCGCAGCGCAAATTGCTAACAGATATACCAGTTCTGATCAATTTCCGGCTTTCACGCACATTCATGTTCGAAAGGGCATGAAAAATTCCGCAGCACAACTCTCAATACCACTAGGCGAAGTAATAGCGGCTAATCCAGCCAACAGCTATCAATGGCAGTGGCACCAGCAACAAGCTCAACCTTAGCCGCAGTGCGGAGGCGAGCTCCAACAGATCGTTGCTCTGCGCCGCCTTGGAGGGCACACTCTTAAGACTGCGACAGGTGCGTCGAGATACGCATCCGAAACATCTGCAAGCTTTCACCGTCGCTGGAAAAGGCGCACATTCGTGATCACGTTGTGCGCCAAGCGCAGGCGTGACGCCAACAAGCTGAGCTTCCTAAAGAAGCAAAAACGCAGGAAAAACTCACCGTGTAAAGGCGAAGTATAGTAGTACAACGATAGACACCGTTAGGAGAGTAATGGTGTGAGGTTTGTAGAAGAAATCCAGGGAAATATCGTCCACTGGTCGCTCGTTGATCGACCCGAAGAAATCGGGCTTCTGACTAGCCTTTGAAGCAGCGCTTTTCGATGCGCCCATAATGAATGTTCATCACACAGGTACCGTTTAAGTTAACCACACTCTAACCGATCGCGTCTTAATTTTCACTTCGCAAGTTTAAAGCTGTATTCGCCATGACGCAAGAAAATCCTTCGGCAGATGAACAGGCAAACTGGTGAACGCTGAATCGACTCACGCCATGCCCGAGACTGGAAGAGGGAGAGGAGAGGCCGATGGCATCCTCCTCTCGGAAGCTGCAGGTTCGAAAGTAAGCGCACAGATTAAAAACTTTGAACGGCTAGAGTGCTCTGAGGTATTTCGGCACAATCTTAAAAAAGACATACTCACCCTTCCGAATTGTGTAGACAGTCGTGGGCGTGAAAGGGCTCTGCGCAAATCATGAATCCGTGCCAAAAGTTGCGCTACGGTGCTCTCGCTATGTATAACCGACCTTATTTGCTTTTGGTGCATTTAAACATGGCGGCGCCCTGTGCAAGCGTGCTTTTCCGTTAGCGCTTCTCAGGGAATGGGTGGAAAGCAATGAAATTCACGTCAGCTTTTTGTCGTAAAGTACCGGATCTCCTTAAACTAACCACAAGTTTGTGTGCTTTTAACTGACAGTGGTGATGGCCTCAAACGCTTTTCGGACATGGCTCCTGTCTGGCTCGTCGCGGTGCCTGCGAAGCGCGCTTCTGAAACGTGCACAGCTCCATGCTTTCGAAACACCTCAAGATGTCATGAAATTTTGCTCTACGTACGTAGATTTTATGTGCATATCGGTCCTCACCAACCATTATACCTCTCGGAAATGATGCGCTTTCGCGACAGTGACGGGATGGCAGGTATGGGCGCAAGGTTATGCAAGCTTCTTGCGCGTTGTCGTGCAACCTCTTCGATTCATTAATGAGTTACTCAACGAATATCTTGCAGCCCAAGAGTGAGGAATTGCCAGGCGCATTCGTTCTTTTCTTTTTCTTTTTTACTGAGTAGCTGTAGTACGTGCTGGGACTTTGAAAACGGCGAAATGAGGGAGTTACTGAACAGTATTGTTTTATAGCTTGTGTCGCCTTAGCAGAATTGAATTGCGCCATCTCATCGCATCATGTCGCCCTGAACCTTTTCCTCGCGGTAAATATGATATTTTATCCAATTCATACTGGCTAGCGCTTTTTTTTTAACACAAAGGACGAGGAACATACGTACAGCTGGACACTTGTGGCAAGTCATACATCGGGAAGTCGGGCCGATGCCTGAAAGAGCGGCTGAGAGACCATCGCTCGGTAGTAAAATCAATATCGTCTGGCGATCGTCTGGCTAATCACTGCAAACAGTGCCCTAGCAAATCTTGGAAACCTGTTTTTCAGGGTTCGCCTGTACTAGCCACAATGAGGATGCAATTAAAACTAGGAATTTTCGATCCTTCTGTAGGTCTGTCAGGAAAAGAGGTATCGTATTTCACACGCGTGGTTGCTACTGCGCAGCACTGGGATCAAAAATAAACGACAGATGAAAACAAGCGTCTATCCTGTACATATTTGTTCCTTGTCATTAGTGTTTAAAAAAGAAAAGCGCTAGCCAGTATGAATTGTGATCCTTTCCATCTAGCCCAAGCTCCCACCTTGATATTCTATGACCTCCATGAAAAAGCTTGTATTCCTGTCTCGTTCGTTTTCTTTTGGTCGTGTCATTTTGTTCAGCCTTTAGTTCTCCACTGTCGTTTTACTTCTCTATTTCTTCTTTTTTGGCAAGAAAACAAACACATGCACAGTGCAAGCACTATTCATTGTTCATGGTATTGCAGTGATGTTGGAACCATCTATATTGAGTGTGTGTTGGGTTGGGTATTTGCTGTTACTCAGTAGCTTTGGTTGAAAGTTGGCATATATGTCATATATATGTTGGCATATAAGTTGGCATATATATGTGCATCTTCTTTGTACATGCAGCCCAATCTGCAGAAAAGATGCAGCTGCCACAGCCATCAAACAAGAAAATCGCAGTATTGGGGGACCGGAATACTTCAAGTCCCTTTACGACTCATCGCACGAAACGGCGGAGACGACATCCACACATGTCCAGACTGTGGCAGAGGAGAGTCCACAAGCTGCTGTCTATCAAGTTCCAGATGTTGCTGACTTGGAAAACGACGATCTTACCACACTGCAGAACCAACTTGCCCCAGAGCCCAGGCTAGATGCATTGTCTGCAAGTGTTGATGCAGAGTTTCTTGATGAGATGGGGCCAGCGTTGCCAAAGTCTTTCAACCTGGCTGCATATGCCAACAAGTCAGTTACGGTGCAGCGATTTGTGCAGCTTGGTGTGGACTTATCTGTGTGCGAGAGGAAAGGCCTTGGGCAGGAGTTGATTACACTCGACTTTGAGAAGGATGTGGAACCATTGATTCGCTTCCTCACATCACACGGAGTTCCAGCCGAGCGGCTGGGCTGGTGGTTTACGAAGAATCCCTACGTGTTCAGGGTACGATACATTTTGTTCTCTTTCATTTCAGTGTACATTTGCTTTGCAATTTAAGTTGGCACACTAAATAATTATATTAGTTGTTCTTCTTCAGATGCTGCACAAAGCTGGCAGAGTGTTCGTGAATGTGACCTGAATGTCTGCTTTAAATGCCATGTGCAGTCTTTGTCAAAAGTAACCAGGCTGTACATGTTTCTTGGCCGCCGTGGTGGCTCAGTGGCTATGGTGCTCGGCTGCTGTCCCGAAAGACGCGGGTTCGATCCCGGCCGCGGCGGCTGGAATTTCTTTGGAGGAGAAATTCTAGAGGCCCGTGTACTGTGCGATGTCAGTGCACGTTAAAGAACCCCAGGTGGTCGAAATTTCCGGAGCCCTTCACTACGGCGTCTCTCATAGCCTCAGTCGCTTTGGGACGTTAAACCCCATAAAAACCAAAAAAAAAAAAACCAAACATGTTTCTTCTCAGTCGTAAATTAAAGCTATTATGCCAGCCCTCAGGGTCTAAATCTCTTGTATGGTAAGAAGAACCCCTGTCCTCACCTTCAAAGAACTTTTTGATCTTCAGGGAAGCTGTGAGGGCTCCGTTATACGAATGAGAAGCAAAACATGGAGCCTGGTTACTTTTGACAAAGACTGTACATGTTTCACTTGATAAGCAAACTTTTTTAAAAATTTATTCTTTTAGTGAACTACTGTTTGCCGGCTGAACAGTGTGTAAGAACTGTGGCGCTACAAATCTTATTGTCTTATCAAGAGTGAAAGCAAACCTCACAGCTTCAAAACGGGCTTTTACAGGATCCGAGATTGGCTGATACTGATCTGAATGAGACAAAACATCAAAGGACGCTTGAGGACAAAAACTTTTGATTGACGCAACGATTCTGAGTTGTACATAACTACTAGAACCTCTAAAATGTTTTCATGGTTGAACATATTTAGCTTTTCTTTTTAATTTCTGTTCTTTTTATTCTCATAACTCTTAGGAACCTCTAGAGAACCTCCAAGTCCGCATCGACTATCTGGTGTCCAAGCGTTTTTCGCCGGAGGCGGTGACGCGCATTGTGAGCAATGCACCTCTCTTCCTTGCCTTCCGTGTGGAGGCCATGGACCGCCGTCTCGGCATCTTGCAGAGCGCACTATCTCTCTCCGGTGCCGAAGTCCGCCACATTGTCACACGATTCCCCAAGCTCCCAACCTGCAAGCTTCTTTCCATTGAGGTGAGCGTTTCTGATATAGTGTGTCAGGATACTAAGCAGTTGTTCACTTGTGAAGAGTTGAAAGAAAGACCTCTGCAGAGAGACCTTGCAGAGGATGACCTCTTTGTCAGGAAGCATATGTCGGTTCACTAGCCTTTCTGACCCCATGTTTTTGTTATCCTGAGCCTCCCCATGCTACATTTCTTCCCATCTGAATGCCAGCTCAGTTGATTGCTCAAATTAGGAAGAAGCACCAAACGTGCATTCAAGTTTAGTAAACAGTTGCGTGAGGTGCCATCTCAGAAATCATAGTAATGTCATTCACCCTAAATAACTCTTTGCATTTATATGGTGATTTTTGTATTGACATGTGTCAGAAGTTGTGGTGAACGAATAAAAGATGATGACAACAAACAATGTGCTGTGGCTACAAAACAGAAAGGAAGTGATGCAGAGGATGAGAGGGCTGATCTGGCTAGAAGAAAGAACGGCTAGGAAACCTATAGCCTCACTCTTACGTGATCTACCTGACTGCATTGTTTACTTCAAGCCACCTCACATTGCTGTGGTCAGCTTGGTTACAAGAAGTTAGCTCTGTTGAAGGAATCAGGGTAACAGAATCACTGAGCCGACTTATGGTCTGGGGAGCATACGGCAGTGTTGCTGTGTGGTGAAACTGTCAGGTAGAAGCCAGATCTGGTGAAATTTTTAAGCTTTCTGTGAGAACACTACAACGGATAAAAGCCTGGCAAGACTCTTCAAAAAATGGCCCCTGTCTCCTGCTAGTCACTGGGGTCAGAAGCACAGTGCGCAGTTTGGATGTCCACCATGAGTGAGACAGTTAACGTGCCTTTCCTTTCCCTGAACCATTAGTATTTTATTATTTTTAGCTCAGGACCATAGGTTTATGAACTCACAGTGCTAGTATTCCAACTGAAAATATTTCTAACTGAAATTAGGGTGAGGAAACAGGCTCAGCTAGAAGTGTAATGTTAAGAATAATTAACCGGTCGTCCTTTGGAGTTGGAGTGGATAATAAGAAAAAGAAAATTGACATGGTCATGGAGCATAGTCGTGTGCAGCTGTGGGGTTTAGAAGTTTGCTTGTGTTCAGTGGCCACCACTGTCAAAGGGCAAGGTTATTTGGAGGTCAGTGGGAGAGGCTTTTGTGGACCTGACCGGTGTGGTGACGGTGTGACGAGGACCATTTCATCATCTGTCACATTGCCTTGGTGGAATTCAGCAGTGAGTGCGTAAAAAGTGATTAACAGCTGAAAGAAACAAACTACACCTCAGTGGTGTTATATTTTGGGGAATTTCCCCGTTTTCAAGGAACTTCAGGAGCAAAATTTGGTGAAAAGGGGAGTTTTAACGGAGTTTCAGAGAATTTGCCAGGGTTTTCAAGCCACTGCAGGGGAATAGGATCTGAAATTGGGATTTTTAAGTCTAACTAAAGGAATTTTCAGTTACGGTATTTCTTCTTTTATTTCTTACCAGAAATGGTATTAGCTTGCTTCTCTCCTGCATCCTTAAATGGTCACTGAGGACAAATTGAATTTGGCCCATATCGATAGAGTACGGTGTTTTAATGACAAAAAGGCTACCCTTGCTGAAAATGGAGGTTCTATTAGCCAGAATAAGTAAAAGAATGAAATTTAGGTGTCACCGCCGCTAGCCGTTTTCAAAAGCAAACTGCAGTGATGTCAAGAGAGTTTCTCATGTTGATCACCAAGACTAGGCTATACTGCTATTCACTTTCAAACGATGGTCACGGAATCTTTCATTATTTACACGAATTTGCATTGATAGATGGTTGGGGGGAAATTTTTTTTTTTTTTAAATTCAATTTTCTCAGCAATATTCACGGAGCATTGAGGAGAACCCCAACCAGTTATTGCTCTCAGTAAAAATTGTTTCTCTGGTTCTTTCCGGGTATGTTGACATTTGTCCAGCAGCGAAAGATGCATCTGTGGCTGAGAAAATTTTGTTTAAAAATATTCCCATGACATCCTTACTGAAAAAGACAGGTTGCCACCGTTTTTTAAAAAGGTGAATGGTGGTGTCGGTGCATGTTCGTTACCTGTGAAATCGGCTGGTGATGGCAATGCCTGAATTTTGTTTTGTGGTCTTTTCTAGCTTATAGAGGCTCCATTTTCAATGGGAATAGTCTCTTTGTGTTTGGAGTGCGGTACCCTATTGGTACAGACTGACTTCAATTTGTTCTCATTGTTGCGTTAAATGTGTCTTTTATTGCTAAACAAACGCATCAATGTAGCCACTAAGTTCGAAACATTCAATTTTACTCACAAAAAAAAAAATGGGCAAGGTTGCCTTCAGTGCCAGCTTACTTCCAGGTTTGGCGTGGTTTGTTGAATTCGGACTGGAACCGTGCTTCCAAAGAAATTTTGCATGACTGGCAGCTGTGAAAGAGCAAGGGCTCCACAGTTCTTTACTACAGATGTCAATGTTCTGCACTTTTCTTATTTACTGTTATTTGCATGGCATATTAGTTTAAATGAGTAGTGTGCAAGGTTTTCATATCTTTCATTCATGATACAAGCATTGTTACCCAGCTTTATGACAGTTCTCTTTCTGCAAAGCACAGCTCAGAGCTGCATGCACGGTAGAATTAGAAGCCACATGGAAGCAGCATGAATACTGCTTTCTTCATTTTCGATCTTAAATGCTTGGTGAACAGAGGTGAACTCATTAGTATTAGATAAATGTATACTTATCAAACCATTTTCTCGTGGCAGATTTCTGTAGCAGCTAAGAATAATAAATGTAGCAGAATGAGAGCCCGTATCTGCCTTGTACCTGTTATGTCATTTTTTTTTTCATCCTTGCAGACCAACGTGTTTGCAATGAGGGAAGAGATGGGCTTCTCAAAGGATGAAATGAAGCAGATGGTCTTGGTGTGCCCCAAGCTCCTTGTGTCCAGTGAGTGTGGTTGAAAGAAGACTTATTTATTAAAGCTTGTTGTGAAGGATAGGTTGCCGACAGTGTGTCTTTTTGTACAACATATTAGACTGCCTGGTGGCTCTCATCTTCTGATGTATTTAATTGGTGAAGGTGTTGTAAGCCTGTGTCTGGCTAACTGGAGCTCAGGGAAACATTTGAGGCAGTACTGACATACTTCTGTGTTATTATTTTAGGTTATGACTCTTTTACTTTCAAACCTTGGTGGTCATGAAATCATACACTTTGCGATGTGTGCCACTGAGGAAAGCACATATACTGAACATGTAATAAATTGTCTCTACTAACACAATGCATTTAGTTTCGTTATCAGTAATGAACTAAAGTAGGTTCATTGGATGACGTTACTTTCTTTTTCTGATGTAGAGATGCACATTGGAATCTCTTTTCATTGTATTTGTTTAATTGAAACTTCCAGTTTATTCAAACTGATGTCTTGGTCTTGTTAGCATTGTGCATGGGAACAAATTTTTGGTCGGCTTTGAGTTTAAACTATCAAGGGTTGACTGTACTGTGCTCCCTGTTTTTCACACTCTATCAGCATCAAACGTGCGCACCTTTTTTTTTAATGTGTGCTTTCTTTGCTGCAGGGGTTTATTAGAGCTGATGACTGCATGTTGTCGAAATTGCAAGCACTCTGCTGTGAATTTAAGCAGCATAACTTTCGCACTTTATGATTCCACTGGAGTGTGCTGAACATTCACCTGAGGCTTTAGTTAATAGTTTTGATAAACTCTCATGGCTCTCTCCACTTCCCAGGTCGCACCAACATAGTCAGTGCCTTCACCTACCTTCACAAGGAAGCCGGCCTGAGCTATGCACAGTTCGTTCAGTTTCCAGCCATCCTGCGCACGCGGGAGTGCATCTACAAGCCACGGCACCAGTTTTTGGTCAAGCTTGGCCGGGCTCAGTTTGATCCAAAGGAACCCAACTACGTCTCTCCCAAGGCTCTGGTTGTTGGCACCGATGCCGTGTTCTGTGAAAATGTTGCCAAGACATCAGTGGACACATACAATGCATTTCTAAAGACAATTTGAGATGTGTGGCTGCTTAACAGCATAATTAGAGCATTTCCAGTCTAGTACAGTAAACGTCGCTTCTTTGACTCTCTGCCGCTGCTGTTATTAAAGGGCCTCTTTAGAGCCTGTCTGGTTTCTTCCCAGACGACATATCATCCAGGGACCTCGAAACAGGTTGGGGCAGAAAGGGGGCGGGGGGGGGGGGGGGGGGGGGGGGCAGCACCCTGCCTGTCTCTGCATGCACTCAGATCAGATTTCTGACGAATGCTTCTGTTCTAGAATGTTATTAATGTCAAGTACAGTGAGGCTGAGCTAGTTGGTTCCATAGCCAGTTGTAAAGCACTTTGTTTCAGTAGCCTAAACCAGTCATGTCCTAGCAAATGTCCTTGATTGTCTGACCTCTGTTCATGAGCGTGATCAACAGAAATGGAACAGACTATGCGCAAGCTTTTTCAATGGGGCCGATCACTCCTCATTTGTACATCTTTATAAAACTGCCCATTTTAGTTGAAGTTTCACATGCATTAACAAATACACCTTCAAACAGTGTGAAATAAGCGGCAAATATAAACAAGATATGTACATAAAAGATGGAATGAATAAATAAATAACAAACTTGAAGTTCAATTTTGCCTCTAAAACAAGTTCCAGACTCCCTGGTCATATCCTGCTCTCCTGGCAAAAGGAAAACTTCCATGCTGAGAAGCAACAACAGTGTGGTAAAATGCAGAAGGGAACAGGAAAGAGGCTGGCAAGATGAGGCCCCTCAGAGAGAGAGTCAAGTGGGTGTTTTATTTCTTCCTACCAATGAGTGATTACAGTGATCCACTTAAAACCAAGCCCGGCACGTTCAGTGACATTACTTCTTGAAAACATTGGATATTCTTTTAAGTTTTCATACAGTGAATCCACTTCTGCGTAGAGTTGCACAGCAACTGGGTCCCTTCTCCATAAATTTTTAGGCTACATTTCATCGCTGACTGTGGTCAAAATAAACTTGCCCAAGCCTTAAACAGATGTAAATTCAAGCATTGTGCAAGAAAAAAAATGTACTACAAGTGATGGATTAGAAGAAAATGCCTTTTAGGGGTTGTATGTTGAGGCCAGTGCATGTGCACACATGCATGGGCACTCGGCTTATGTTTGCTATTTCAGTAATGTCCACACCACACCCCTGAGGAAAACATGGTAAGCAGTCTCTGCACTGTCGTATCTTGTGGAAGCAGCACTGAAGAAAGGCGAAGGCCTTTTAACGTAGTGGCACTGCAAGGACAACTTAAGTGGAGGATGACTTGCGAGCTTAACTAGCAGTGAGAAGCCTTCACTTAATAACAGCTCGAGCTGTACTTTGATGTGCTGATGTGGTTCATCATTAAAGGTGCAAGCACATGCAGCCGTTGTCTTGGAAGTTTGCATGAACCCAGGAGGGGTGGGGGGGTGATGACTCGGCAGCAACTTGGGTCCAACACAATTTGATGTTGACTACTTATGATTTCTGATATGGACAGTTGTGCAGGGGGAGATAAAGCATTGATAGGATTGAGGATTGAAATATGATCATGTGCATGAGCGGACTGCCTCGGAACAGTCCAAGGAGCACTTTCCTTGCAAGTGATGTATACAGGGTGTTTCACCATTCTTGCAATTATGGCACAATTGATACGTAAGCAGCATAATCTGGATCGTTCTGCACTACCTCCTCATCTAAGAATACATTAAAAAAAGTATGATTGCATCTGAAAACGATTTTGAAGAAAAGTATAGAAGTTTGTAAAAAAAAATGCCAGGTGCTCAGATGGTCCGATGCACTTTGAGGATGACGCACTTTTCCCTTTTGCCACATCTCATTGCTTGAAAATCGCACCAGTTAATTTTGCTTTACTTTGGCTAGCTTTTATGGCTCACTAATGATGTCATGCTTTACTCTGGCTGTCTTTGTGGCACGCTAATTTTTTTTATGTGCTTGCGTTTCTTGCACTGTAAACAGTTAACCTTACTTGAGGCGGCGCCGTGCTGGATCAGCCGATGACGCGCAATCACTTTCGGCCTCGCTTTTCCTCTCTCTGCGCTTGGCATTTGCTTGGGGACCGTTGCTGCGCATGCCTCTACTGATTCTCCCTCGCCTCTCAGCTGGGGGCGATCCTCGCGCTCTGCTCGCTGCAGGCTTCACTCGGTGGCCACGCAGAGATACACGCCAGCATTTTCGTTTAATGGCACTCACACTGTTCAGACAGTGAAACATGGCTTCCTGAAACTGGCTTGGTGAATTCGAAACAAGAAACCAAGAACGAGGCAGGCACAGAGCACATACGCCACACACCCCCATTACCAACGTCTACCAGTCAGTCAAGCCACTGTAGCTGCTTGCAAGGCCAGAATAGCTGTGCACCATTAGTACACGCACGCCTGCAAGGGAGGTGGTAGTTGCACTTATGTCCACTGGGTTTCAACTTCAAGCCGTATGTATAAATTCAGCAGGATACAACTTGAGTTGAACCACTTTCAATTAGTCAGTGTGCTAATGAATAAGGCAGTAACTGTTCAGTGCATTTGTGTTCCAATACCTCCTTGCATCTCTCCATCATGCACTCTTCATGCAGTGAACTTTTTTATAGTTGGATAGAACTTGAGTCTGCAGCATCTGCAGTGAGGCTATACCCACGTTCAAGACCGCCGAACAGAATTACTTTGCAACAAAAAGTAGACCGTTATTAAATCTTTTCCTGTTACCTGAACAAGAAGCTAATCATGAGGCTAAATTATAAGCTCAAGAATTTTGATGCCTCTGGCTTGTTTGATACAGTCATACATAAAAACTGACTGCTCACTGTTGTGATTGGTCAGTGGAGTAATGCAGGACATTGCAGATTGTGGCCCATTGTTGTGAAGGGATGTTTTATTAATTTATCCAACTACAGCCCCTTTTGTAGGGTGTTGCACTTCACCATTAATCATCTTCTAAAATTACTCATTGGTGCACCGCAAACCAAATTCAATGCATTTTTTATATTTGTATTTTTTTAATTCATGTATTATTTTCTGCGCCTCTCTACAGTCTCTCTCCCCAACTCCCTTCCCCATGCCGAGTAGCATGTCAGCAATTTTTGCACATCGGCTAAAATCTCTGCTTTTCATTAAAGGGTTTTTTTCTCCCAGCATATCTGCCACTGTGCTTACTGTAGCCCAGATACCCTACCATTCCACTAACATTTTCGACAAAACTACTTCTGCCTCAGCCAAAACGCCCTGTATACCTCCAGCCATCTGCAGAAGCATGAGTACACAATATAATGGGTATGTGAATGTTCAAAATTTTCTAGCAGCAAATCAAACAGCATTTTATTCAATTTGCTGAATGAATCAAATAGTGCATGTTCAAAATTATTCGCAATGAATCAAATCTGTTTTCGAATAGATTTCAAATAATTGGCATGATGTCCGAATAATGCATGGCATAGTTTTTTGACCATTTCAAAAGCTTCCCACTTCGACGCCATACAGCATGCCATGATCAGTCTGTGCAAGAATGAGGGCTGAATGCCACAATATGGGGCATTTGGGTAGCGCCTTTCATGCTGCTCGTACAAATGGCCTTCTAGATTGGACAATGCGACGAGGCTCAGCCAGGTATAGCAAACCCTGCCTTCATGCCCAGTACTGGAGGCCATAGCTCAAACTCCCATCACCGATACTTGGCACCAGTTTGTACAGCAAAAGAAAATTTTCCTATGTGTACAATAGGATGGTTATAAAAATGAATATTATACCTACTTCATGTTGTCTCCTAGAGGAAATGAGTGTTGCCCTTTGACAGCTGCAGCATGAATCTTCCGACTTAAGCGCTGCCGCTTGCACTTAGCTGTTTAGCATAACTAAATAATCCTTTTACATGGATATTTGCACAAGTGGCAGATAATCTGTTTCACTAAACTATTCGTATCCGATTTGGTAGCAAAGCTAGCCTAATTGAATTCATTTCAAAAAAGCACTATCTACACACCCCTACTACTAAACAGCCTCGCTCACTCTGCCTCTGACTTGATGATGAAAACTTTATTTGGAGCAAGGGAGTTTTTTCGTCAAGAGCCCTTCACACCTAAGCCACTACGCTGAGCGACTACAGCTCCCATTTGATTTTTGTTTACAATGAAAATAATATGAGCTGCTCATTCTATGTGAACATTGGAAGCCGAGAGTCATTTCAACTATCGGATTCCCACATTTGCATATTGTAATCAGCCTCTCATTTCCCTACCCTTGTCGGCTAATACTGAAGCAGACAGTTTCTTCTTTCACTAACACAACTGTGTCAAAAGACCACACGATATACATACAAAGTCCTGCTTTAACCAAGCCATACGACCGTGCGTATGTGGCCTACGGGTAGAATGTCGAACCCAAGGGACAGGTGCCCGATAGGCACCATCACCATCAAGTTGCAAATGAGCTACGAGACAGCTTAAAGGAGTATAGACACCTAACTTTTGGATGCGTGTTTTCTTCTTTGTAATGATGCCCAAGACAAGAAAATAAATCTTAACTGTGGCATTCACCTACACACGCTAAATGATTTGCAACTGAAGTTCTTGATGCAGTTTGTTTCATCAGTGAACCAGTGGCTGCAACTACTGGGAGTGTTTAGGTCGCGATGCACTAAAAAACTGTATTATACCCGATACACAGTTTTAACTGTCTACAATGCGTAGGCCAACCCGTTTCAAGAACTGCAATGGAAACAAACGATGTATAGCAGTTGCACTGCAGTTTTTTTAGCCTCACGTTACCCACCACTTCTCAAATGTTGCAGCCATTGCTTGGTTGATGAAATGGAAACAAACAGCATCAAGAAATGTATACAATTGTAGGCAAATACCATGTGATAAACCACACATTCTAATCCATCATTCGAAAGAAGAAAACGCAAGCAAAAATTAAGTGTACTGTCCTCTGGAGTCCATACTCTGGAGGGGCCCTGGACTAGAAAGTCCGAAGTGCACCACTGCACCCATTGAGAAGCCTTTTCGAATAAAGTTCGCTCTATTACGGCCCTTAAATGGATGGGCTCTGCACAGATTGCAACCACCTAAATGCCTCAATGCGCACAGACATTACACAGTGCACAGGCAAATTCACATTGCACCTCTATCAGCGTTGATTCGATCCAGTGGCCTTGAGCTCAGCAGCTGAACAACACAAACGTAAGTATTCCGTCCTATCACTGAAAGGCCTGAGACATCTCTGTCCACCTCAGCAACATTAAGGGTCAATATCTTTCAAAAAATCGCCAAAGAAGTAATAAGTTCACAGACTTCTGTACAAGGTCCCTTTTTTTTTTCTTTATTACTCTGGAGCACTCTTAGATCATCCTGCGGAGCAGCCGATTGATGAGGTCCTCCCGGTTTCCGAAGTCCCCTCCTTCGCTGTAGTGGTTGGTCTTCTTGCGCCAGCCACCACGCGGTGTGTTCAGCTTGAAGTGCCACAGGAAGTTGTTGGCTTTCTTAAAGTTGGGCCCCACTGTGTACAGCTCGTGGATAAGATCCTCGATACAGATGATGCCCAGCTTGCCTGCATGTGAGATAAGCACTTAACACAAGCCTGCCATGCTAAACCTGTGCTTACACATACTAAATTTATAGCAGAGGCAGCGTGGCACAACAGTAACACAAAATGTGTCAAGTAACTCACAACCAGCTACATGTGTTCGTGGCACCATCTTATGCCCGGATCTCCGTCTTATATCCGTCACTTTGCCGGAAAATCATGATGCTGGATGTTTGTATTCCATACTACCAGTTCCTGCCACTGCACAAAGCCTTTAGGCACCTCTTTTTTTGAGCACAATATAACATGGCCACCTGCACAAATGCACATCAATGGCACGTTTCCCCACCTATGCATCTTTCCTCAGGACCTCAGTGCAACAGTAAAGCTGCTCTTTCATTCTTTCAAAAGTTTTACACACTTTCTCTTGTGTACCCTTGAGCCAACACAACAGCTGCATGCAGTCTTATGCTGTTTGTTTATGCATCCACTTTCAGTTCACAAGCTAGCGCACAGCACAAGTTTCGGAAGCTGAACGAAGAGAAGCAACGGCTCATCAAAGCAGGAGCCGGCACTTACCAAGGCGCTTCTCAATGACGGAGTTGTCCGACAGGGGCACTCTGCGGTCGTCCAGGCGTCCAAAGCCTCGCTTGTACACCATCTCGCGCACGGTCTTGAGGTTCGGGTAGCTGCAAGCCGCACATGGAATGAACATGAAAGACATGCCACTTCACACACGAGAACCACACAACCAACGAAACAATCTCAAATAAGAAGTGGAATAAGCATACCAGTGCACTGCTCTGGTGCACACACCGACCGCACATTAAACAGGCAACAGATCACCTCAGCTTCATCAAGATCATCGGACCACAAATCATACGAAAACAGGAAAGCAATTTCTCCTGTGGCTACAGCTTTCAGCTCTGAGCTAAGTTCACCACTTCAATGCTCACTGCGGTGGGCACGAAAACACCAGTGAGCTAAAAGTGGCATATGGGGTTTAGCATTCCAAAGCGACACAGGGGCTGCGAAGGACACCATAATGAAGGGCTCCGGATTAATTCAGGCCACCCGCGGTTCTCAAAGGGATGGAACACTGAAATTTAAGGACCCAATTTTTTTCGGCACAACGGAAATCTTGATGCCCAAGGTGCTGCCGTATTCCGCAATGGTTCTTTTTGGGAACGCTGTAGAAAATTTTTGCGGAGAAGTTTTAAACCGGTGCATGCGCCTGCTTTTATGCATTCCAATGCTGAAAACCCATCATTAGCGAGCGCGATGGCGATTACACGTCAGCAAATGTGCTGTACCAAAAACTAACAAATATCACCCATCAGACACCAATAAGATATATTTAGTATAGAGCAGCGTCCATTTTAGTTTCCAAACCCAAAAATCGCGTCTGCTACTCTGGCTCTCAAAAATTAAAATTATCTTCACCATGCGTTATAAAAGCGGCCGTTTTCATTCTGCGAGAATTCGTACTGAGACCATGAATAGTCAGGCTTTTTGGCGTAGAAGCAGCATCTTTAGATGAGGAGCACATATGTGCTCCCAACCCTGCGCTTTCAGCAGATGTCACATGCACCTCAACAACTATGACTTTGACAGCAAGGCAGAAATATGGCTGCTCCAACTCTTCGAAGACATTTTGTGACATGCAGTACAACCATGCCAGCAATATCTTACTGTTCAGACTTCCTCTAGAACTGCTATCCCTCCGTGGCAGCAGCGTCTGTACTACGAATTCGAATCATCAAGGAAAAGAGCAAACACATGTTCACCAGCACTGGTGGAGCGTTTACTACAGCGATGTGCGGCCCGCTGGGTGACAGCACGCCGCTCGATCCTGGCTTGCTCAGTGTCACTAGGCCTAACATGCTCTGCAGTGAAGCCGCTGCAGAAAGCGCTTTCGCACTAGCCACCATCGATCATAAAAATAGATACTTTCAACATAGCGCATACAGCTACCACTTACCACGCCCTGCCTCTGCACATGTGCAGATAGTGATTTATGCGATTTTCAATGCCAAATTAAAATTAAATCCTTTTTTTTTTTAATACTGAAGTGCTCAATTCTTACAATCTTAGGCACGACCTTTTCATTTTCGTCATATCATGACATGTTTTGGTCAGTGTTCAGTCCCCTAAAAGTGCCCCAATACGACACAGTACATGGGAGTTTTTGCATTTAGCTGACACTTAAATGCGGCTGCAGGGATCAATCCTGAAACCGTGGGTCACCAGTGGGCTAAGCTTTCAGTGCACGACAAACGGTTTGCAACGAGGGTAAGTGAAGGACTCAACGATACTGCATCACCCATCGGCACTGGACTTTATATTGAAAACCAGCATTTTTTTAGTGTTTATTTCAGAGTGCAGTTTTAAATTTTGTATCAGTAAATAGTACATTTCTACATACAAATTCCATCTCCTTTTTTTCCGCCGATGAAATATATGATGCCCCAGCGGGCATCATATATTTCATATGCCCCAGCGGGCATCAAAAGTGACCAGAGTTTATTTTCTTCATTCACAGACTGTAACAAGTATTGAATAGCCATCTAGTTGCGACAAGCACCAAAAATACTGAACTTTTTCATTTTATGGTTTATGGAGGGGAGGTTTAACAACCCAAAGTGATTCAGGCTATGAGGGACGCCGTAGTGAAGGGCTCCGGAAATTGCGACCACCTGGGGTTCCTTAACGTGCACTAACATCATACAACAGCACATGGGCCTCTAGAGTTTCGCCTCCACTGAAATTCAACTGCCGCAGCTGGGATCGCACCCGTCTTTCAGGCAAGCAGCCGAGCGCCATAACCACTGAGCCACCGCCAGTTTTTTTTTTTGCTGTTTAAAACGAAAAGTCTGACCCCTACTTATGAAGCACCGCAGATACCAACAATTTAAGTGATGTGCTTCATTTTTATCCTTCAATTCATGCATTGAAGTGAGCCAGAAAAAAAAATTGAAAAGTAAAATGATTACATGCGGGACTCTATTCTGCACATGAATACATCACCTTGCTTGGCTGTTTACTTTTTACTTGCCGCTACATGCCAAGGCATGACACTGTTGCGAGCTGGTCAGCACTGGATGTCGCCATGAGGTGCAAAAATGGAAATTTGTAAAAATTGACAACTTGCAGAATAACGAGCGCCCTCTACAATTTTCCAACCGAAAACTCTCGTTCGCGGCAATCTCGCATTCTTGTTCGAAAAGGGAGAGGGGAGGCCACCATCTCTATGAGAGGGAAGTTGTTGAAAGGACACAATAGACCAGGGGTGGGAAACCCTTTACGCTGTATCTCGAAAGCAGGTGGTGACCAGCGGGGCTTCAGGTCCACAGATTTGGGGGCCAGGCCCGCATATCTTTTCCAAGAAGGATACAGTGGAGGGCTGCTGACAAACCTCCCCTCACGCTAACCCCCTCAGGCAGCAGGGCAGGAAGCGAAAACGTGCCTGTGCACGAGAGTTCTTGGTTGGAAAATATCTTCCTGTAAGTCAGCTTTCCTGCAATTTTGCAAGTTGTCCATTATCAACTCACATCTGAGAATTGTAGCAGCATGCTGGTTTGGTTTATGGCATTAATGCTCACTGGTCTGTACTCTACATAATGCACCCATTTAAATGCTACTTTAAAAAGTTTCATGAACCCTTTAAGGAGGCCGGAGCAGTCTATGTTCTCCCGGAGTGCCGCCTGACTCAGTTTTACTAGGCCGTGTAAAACCAATTCTGTGAACCCAACATAATCACTGCCAATTCCCATGAAGTCTTTCTGGTGAAACCACATACATCAAGAAATAAGAACTACTACAATTGCAGCTCAAGCAAGAGAGAGAGAGAGAAAAAAATGGCTTGTTCGATAAAGCGTAACTTTCCCCATGTCCACAATTGAGGATCGAAGAGAGTTCTCATGCACCGAAAATTTATGTGCGCACTTTTTTCTGGCCATGCCAGTTTTGAAAAACCACTGGTTGGCAAAGGGACAAGTGCACTGATAACCCAGCAAACAGCAACTGTGTACTCATTTGCAACATGACCTCATAAACCACTAATTGAACAGTAATGCCTGCTGCAAAATAGCCAACTTTGCATCGACATGCAAAACACTTTCCAGCTTTTCAATTCTGAACTGAAGCTTGGGTGCTGGATAGAAGCACATGCTTGTCAGCTGATGTCCAACACTATGAAAATACCAATTCTGTTTGCTGAATCAAGGGGACTACTCAAGTGATCTGTGCGGCTCACAATTCCTCAGAAGACCTCATAAATCTGGCAGTAACAGTGCAGCAGACAACAGTTACACACAGCCTTACCTCATGCAGTAGGTGGAAAACAAAATCACGCAAGCTAACACGCAGCGTAATGAAACTGAAGTTCTTCACACAGCTTACATAAGAATATGTCTGCACAGCTGGGATAAAAACACAAGCCAAAACAGAATGAAAATTAGCATGGCTGCATGAAGTTCAGCTGAACATGTTACATGCCATAAATAAGTCTCAGGGTTCATGCTGGTTTTCAGCCATGAAATTCAAGGATTTTTAAGGACTTCCAAGGACCCCAGACTATTTCTTTTAAGGACTTAGGAACACAGCATTTTATTAAAGAAACATTTCTTACATCTCGCCCATCTAGCATTTATTGCACAAAAGACTTAACGTAAAAGTAAACCTCTATTGAGGGCCGTTTACCAATAAAGAGTCGCTAGTAAGAGCGGCAACTGTGATACCAACAAATTTCTGCCGTTTCTACCCACAGCTGCACCTCACATCTGTCCTGTTGAAAGCGTCGTGGAACTTGGCCACATCTTTATTTTATTATAAGCTGATGGCTTTGACATCTAGCTGTACCAAAAGTAGACCTTTCATTCAGATCTGGCCGCATTATATGCGCTGTCTGCTGCGGTTTCGGTGCGAAACAGGATAGGCCTAGCAATGACTACGGCGGCCAAGCAGCAGCATAGTCCGTCGCCAGATGTGCCTGCACGCGGCATCATTGCGAAAAGACTGGCACCTGAGCCAGCATGCTCAGTCTTTGCAAGAAATCATTCTAATAACAAAGCTATTTTGACTTTTCAGGTGCAAACTTTATGTATGTATAGCGAGCAATGTGAAAAATTAATTTGTGAAAAAGGAAAACTTGAAGGATACTAGCGTTTTTCCACAGCCGCCTCCCTTACCACACCTGAATTCAAGGGTTTTCAAGGACCCCATGAAAATTCCTGGACTCTCAAGGCCCTTGAAAACACTTCTTCCAAATTCAAGGGTTTTCAAGGACCCGCATGGACCCTGAGTCTACTCTAAAGCAACCCTCACATGCATACACTCACCCCCAGGTGATGTATGGCTCAGCAATCCTGAGCATGTTGATAGTAGCCTTGTTGAGCTTGACGAAGGTGGCATTGTTGATTTGACGCAGGCGCAGAAGCTGCAGCACCTTCCTGGGCTTGGGGCTCACGCCATTGACACTGAAGGAGAAGCAGACAGACATGTCAAAAATTATCCACCCATTACGGCTCCCACACACAGGCGCTGCATGACCAAATGAGGTACAACACATGCCACCGGGAGAACTTGTTCATATTTTATGAAAAGGCGCCAAAAGAGAAACTGCACTCAGAAGAAACACAAAGAAATGTTGCCACACTAACATCAGAGTTTATTTCTTGATAATGTAGAAGTGCACGTTTTGCGCAAGTGTACAGACTTCCTCAACGTTTATGGCTTGGCCGCAGTAAATCAACAAATAATCTGACAGTTGTTAGTGGAGTGATGCGTCTTGCATGTTCTCTTTTGGAGACTTTTGTTGCAAATGAGATAAATACACATGTAACTGGGTATAGCCCCGGCAAAGAGCAAAAAAAAAGGGAAACAAACTCAGCAACAGCATGTCTAGCCTGCCTACATCCTCAGAACATTTATATGTGAAATATAGTGCACCCATACCTGTCTCAACCTATTCCGAGCCCATGGTTACACATCATAACTTTACGTTGAAGTGAAATGCAGATCACTACAAACGATATGCATGCTGCGAGGCAAAAGCAAACAACTCCACCATGCATTTGACTTATCTCCAGGCTACACAAGCCTATAGAGAAAAATAAAAAGGCAGCCTGAAACCCTACAGCCTTCAGTACCGGGATTACGAACGTGTTCGCTGACCAGCAGTGGCCGCTGTCATCAGAGGACTAATGCTCCAGCACAAAGGAAATCGTATCAGTGACTCCACAGCTTTCAGCGCAAACATACGTAAATGAGAGGAAGGATACTGCGAAGAAATAATTTTCTCTTCGCTACACTGGTACCACAGTAAACGCAATGCACAATCATATTCTAGCGTGGCTTTCTTACCCCCTAATACGGATGACAACGGCAAGCTTCGGCTCGGCAGGCACGTAAAAGTTGCCCTTGTTCCTAGCCACACGCTTGAGGCGAATGGTGTCGCGCTCCTGTCTTCTGTACTCCTTCACATACTGCTCAGCCCGCTTGAAGATTTCAAGGCGCTTAGCACGCTTCGCCTGTGAACACAAAGAGGCAGAAGTTTAGCTCGACACATGGGTGCGATACAGACCACACAACCCGGCAGTCAAAAGGCGACACGACGCGTCGGCTTACCTTCCTCTGCTTGATGGCATTCTCCAATTGTTTTACTTTAGATATAGCACGCTGCTTGCGGCGCTTGAGAAGGGTCTCCGGAACCTCCGGAAGCTTCTGTTTTTCTGGTTTGGCGGTCGTGCTGCAAAGACAAGACGCACGCGTTGAGCCGATCGGCGAAATGCATGACTGACGACACTGTAGCGGCTTGGACTTTTTGCAAGCATCACAGGCATCCGAGACGATAAATACATATAAATACGTGTTCTACGATCCTTTAAGGTTGCATACTATGCGGCAAACATGTTTAAAAGCGTGATTTCAAAGAGATGTGATCAGATTTTGAAAACAGAAAAAGTTCGACTTACGTCGGCGCCATGGCTAGCTTGGAAAAGAGCACATCCGGGGATTAATGGCGCCGATGAGAGCTTGAGCGCCCCTGTGGCCGGTGAGAGAACTAGCCAAAATCGAAAACCTCTTTTATACATGCTCGCCTCCAACATGCCTCCAACGTTGCTCGCCTCCGAGATGGCGCCAATGAGAGCTTGAGCGCCCCTGTGGCCGAGGAGAGAACTAGCCAAAATCGAAAACCTGCACTCGCCTCCGAGATGTACAACTTTTAAACAGAATCTCAGAGGCCGTAACACGAAGAAAAACGGGACTGCCGCAGTTCAGTTTCGCATGAACAGATGGCGCGCCTATTTTTTACTGACGTCATAATTGTCACAAACATGGCGATTCAGGTGGTGGCTGAGAGAAACACCGCTGCGGACGCTGTGGGACTGTAAACACACGGATTAGCGCAGCAGCGCTGGAAGCAATCTAGCGCGTCGCTTCCGTGCTCTGCCATCTCTCGTTCGCGCAGTGCGGAGGACTTTGCTACCGGTGCATCGCTCAGCGCGGCGCACACCTGTGCTCGTCCCTGAGATTCGCTTCGGATCGCATAAAAAAAGAAAGAGGCGCATCGGTCGTATTTCGACGTGCATCGAGCGCCTTGCCTCGGAGAGCGTCGTCGGGCCCGGCCTCGGCTCGGCGCCGCCAGAGCTCCTCGCCCGCCGCTTTCCATGCTGCGTGCGTCGGCGCAGCGGCGACGCGACCTTGACGGCTTCGCCCCCGAATCGGAGCGGCCGAGACGGCGACGAGGCACCTGCCCGAGCGGGCACGCGTGATCGTTGATGCTGCAAAAGTCAGCGTCGTATTGTGGTGCCAACGACGGATCCTCCGCGCTGAACTATGGCGCTCCAGCCGCTGATCTCCGCGCATCGTCGTGAGCGACTCGAGGGATAGACGTCCGGAGAAAAAAAAAGAGAGAGAGAACCGTGTTTCAGGAGCTGTGACGGCGTTGCAGCAACCATGTCCTCGTCAGGACCGACCCGCCAGAGATCGTTCCGCGATCGGCTGCATGGCATCGGCCTCTCCTGGCAGTAAGTACGATGACGCCTCTACACTTCTCCGTCGCTGTTCCTATGCGCGCTGGCCGACGTCGCCGTAGGCCTAATGAGATAGGTGGGTCCAGCGCGGAGTCCGGGCGAGTTGGAGCTTAATTTTATGACCGGACGTCGACGCCAATTGTCGTCGCATGACGGAATCGCACCTCCTTGCGCGCGCTCGCTCGCTCCTGTCTGATCTGTGCACTCGTAGTGCGACGCATGTGGCGGACGTTCCAATGGAGAAGGGATCATGAACTTAGAGACGGGACAGCCGAACACAGGCGGCATCGCGCATGGAGCTTGCGAAACCGAAAGTGAGGAAAAGGACAACGAAGTGGCATCCCGCAATGTCGCGAGCCATCTTGCTCTCTGTGTGGTAGCATGGCTTGACCGGTTCTGAGACTACGGTGCGACAAATCGTGATGCCGTGCCATCGTTGTACCGTTGAGCCGGGGCCGCCGCCGGTGCGTTTCGGACTCGTCGGGGATGATGTCTTCCTCCGCTGATCGGTGAGCTGTGCGGCGAAGCTCTCCGTAGGGCGGCATTCGTTCGTTATAATCTGTAAACGCGGTTCTGCGGTGCAAGCGGGTGTAAGTTTTAGTGGCACACTTGTTTGATGACGTTCTTCATAGTCTTAAAGAGTCGCTCGTGACCGTGTTATTATCCTATACTGTTATAAGGATCAACGCATGTTTTGATGATCATTTCGGACGTACAGCCCAGCTGACTACAAACTTAGGTCCTGAGTTTGTTTGCATGACTGTAAGCAGATGTGTGAAACCGGTTTAAGGCATATTCGACGCTTGGCATGTTGGTGAAATTCCTGCATGCATATGAACGGACGTCATCTACAATGCATCCGAAATGCTCGAGAATTGCGAATTAGTGATCTGGGTAGGTTTAGTGTTGTTCGAATAAGTCTACTGTACATGAGACTGGTTTCGCCTTCATTCTGTTTTAATCGACTGTTCCTTCCAGAACGAGCCAAACACACCCCCAAACACAGGCAAACGCCGCTCTTGGCTAGGGAGGATTTTCTGGGGCAACATTGGAGTGTCCTGTCTATTCAGCGCATTTATTTAGATGTTTTTCGACTAAAAAAAAAATTATGCCCAAGTGGCTCAAAAAATTTCTCGTTGCAAGAACCTCTACCCCACCCCCCTAGGACACTCCTTGCACATGCCTCAAATACACCATGGCTGAATTATTTCGTCCCACAGTGCAGTATAAACGCTTACAGAAGCAAACTATCGGGATGAATTATAATTCACTTCAACTCTAGATTTTCTGCAAGAATCGAATGGCTCCGAAAGCACTAACGCTAGCACATGAGGTATATATTTTTTTTTGCCGTCGAAACGACAGCAAGCACGAGAAATTGTAATATTTTGCTCAATGTACAGGTGCAGTCAAAAGTAAATGGAAGGCAATATTCACGAAAAAATTTAATTATTGGACCCCCAATTCATGCATCCTTGAATACATATGTGCAGCCTGATTGTGATTTTGCGAATTGCACTGTGCACCAACAAGCATGGACCGCTATACTGTAGATTTAAAGAAATTAATTTTTTTTTTTTTTACAAAGTCGCCTTCCATTTACTTTTGACTGCACCTGTACGTGTTTCTGTTTTCTAAGCATATATATTGGCATAGTGATAAGCAGACTGCTGTTCATTACTGAATTTACACGTGTCAGATTGTTATTTCAATATCGGCGACGCGTGATCAGTTCATTAAACTGACGTTTTGATTAACTCAGATTAGAAACCACGGCGCTCATGTAGTCTGGGGTATACAGCCAGCAGTATCTTGATTTATATATATTCTTTTATTTTTGTGCTGGTGTATCCGTGAGCCGCAAGCGCGCAGTGAATTGTGGGCCCCACCTTTACGGCGTGGTTGTGAAAAACGGCCTGCACGTAATCAGTGACATCATTGCAGTGATATTTTGAAGTTTTGGTTCGTCATGAAATAACAGATAAAAACATTGCAGTTGTGAGGCGGAAATAAAATATGCAATCGACACCGTAGTTAATTTGAACTCGTGAAAGGGAGGCGAAAATGTGTCCGAATTGAAACTTCGGTTCGAATAAACCGTGCGTTCGAATTAACCGAGTTTCGATAAACGAGTGGCCGCCGTAGTGTGTAGCTCATCGATTCTTTCCTTTTTTTTTTCCCCGAGTGCCTGCTGTTAATAGCAAGACTGGCGACAGCTGCGCAGCGTGCATGTTTGCGTATTATTTTTATTTGTCTTATTTGAGTTGGGTGGGTTATTCGTTGATCGAAATATAGCCGCGCCAAGGCGTACTTGTTTACGTTTCCGCATGGCGGCAGTAATGGCAACCAGCAGATGCTGCTTCATGCTGGAATGCGCACACATGCTCGCGGCGACCGCACAGCAGGAAGATACGTCCGAAACAGCTACATTGCAGTCGCGCGTTTTTCACACCTCCAATAGCGATGCGTAGTTTCTCGATCTCCACGCGCAGTTTTTTTTCTCTCGCTGCGATCCTGGGCTCGTCATGTGACTTTAGCGCGGAGCCGAAAAATTTGACAGCTTACTGACTGTGCTAATTTGTTTTGAGCGCCGGCTCCGCACTCTAAACAGAAGTATGCCAATATGCGAGTAAAAAAGGTAGTAAGCTGCCTTCTAGCTTACTCTTTTTTATGAAAGGGAGTGCGCTTATTCCCTTTTTTTCCTTCCTGTTTAGAGTGTGATCTGTATTCCTCCGCGTGTGTAAGTTTCGGCCTTCGCTTCTTTTCGCAGCCCGGATTTATTTGCGTGAGGTGGACATGCGTGTACGCACTTCCTATCGCAATCCGACAAGTCCTGAACCATCCTCTGTTAAGACCCTCTTTCTGAACTCCAGTTCAGGTTTCATAAAGTTAGGGCTAAGTCCGATTTCATGGGGAGTTGTCTCTTCTAAATGCATTCTGCGTTGCTAACGGCTTGGTGGTGTGTTATTAATGTGTCGTATCGGTGTTGGCGACTAGCTCTGTGTGCACTGCACACTATAAACACGTGTGCGCCTGTATGGGAGTTAAAAGGGAGTAAGCTGTCCTCTAGCGCACTCTTTTTATTAAGTGGAGTGCACTGAGGACAAACTCCCTTTTTACGCCCTTCTGTTTAGTTTGTAGTCAGTCCATGCAAGGGTTCACTTCTAAACAGGGAGCACAGGTTGACATCATTGCATTGAATGCTGTCGCTCGGTTGCACTTGCTGCTGTTTGTGTGCCTTTCATGCCTCTGCGTTTATTGTCGTGGGCTGTTCATAATGAGCTGTTCTAAAGCTGCTACGCGTTCCTAACGGCGCAGTTGTGACGATGAAGGAACATCTTCGCAGCAGAACAATAGAAAATGTTTCCAAGTATGCGAAGAAGCTGTTATAGCGGGCACGGAGATGCTTCGAATCCAGGTGGGAATTTGAAACCGGGAAAAGTTATTTGATGTAGAATAAAAGTAGCATTGCTTTGTAGACGTACGTTCGCTTATGTAGCCAATGTTTTACAGCTCGGTGGCGCAATTGAATACATTTTTTTTTGCCCTGAAAAAAAAAAGTAAAAAAAAAAACGTGGCGCTCATGTACCTTTTGGTCTCATGGTTACAAAAATAACCCGAGAGAGCCCGAATTATGGCACATTTTAGAATCAGTTTTCAAGAGACACCCAATGTGTATCCGATTTTTCGCTGAGGGATCAACGCCCGGTTTTACACCAGTAGTTGTGCAAGGGACTTTTTTGTTTTTAACGTAGACGGTGCCATGGTATCTCTTATAGCAGGATGGATTTATGTGAAGGAAGGGGGTTTCCCCTAGACGAGAGATTTTGCATAAGAAAAACATGCTGAAGCCCATTTCGTCGACGACGAAAGTCCAAGAAATGCGTGGTTCAAATGGGACCGCCACCACCAACCGCCCTCTGCAGGAGTGACCCATATGAATCGGTCCCTATCTCATAGTGTAGTACAACTCGAGAATGAAGCAGCAATTGGCTCTCAAACGAGACTCTCCTTTCAATACGTTGACCGTTTGTCATGACGTCAACTACCTCGAACCTGCTAGCCTAGAAGCTGCCACTCAGACAAGAGCAAAGCTACAAATCTCCCTCAAAGAAGGCCGATCAACCATTGATTAGCGTCGACCTTTTGTCATGACGTCGCGGTCAACAGCCGCGCCTATAGCTATTAGCCTGGAACCACAGGTGGTCTCAGGTGCCAGACGACTGATTGCGATGTCATGACAACTGGTGGACGCGTCTGGTCGGAGGGCCTCCTTTGAAGGTCATTTGCCACTTCGCTCTTGAGTTGTATCCGACTTTGGTCGCTTCTTGGTTGCTTGGGAGGGCGGAAGGAACGGAAAGCTTCTCTGTTGTTTCCGCGATGTCGCAATGGTCACAACCGATGCAACCACTATGAGCGTGACCGCGAACAACGTCTCGAGTCAGCGCAGTTTTGTCTCGCGGCAAAATCGATTGACCCGAACGGCTGCGACTGCTAGAGTTAAGGTTGAACGGAACTCTAGTAGTGGGCGCGTAGCGCTGCGACACTGGCTGCCCCCGTCGCGACCGCGTACGGGTTCGTTTCGTCACTCGGCGGCGTTGGCCCGAAGAAGTGGCTCAATGAAGTGGAGAAGGACGCGAGGGTCTTTGTACGCTGTCGTCGCCGCCGGTGAAAGAGGGCGAGGAGGGCGGAAAAACTGCGATCGTGTCAAGGCTGACCACCACTGGCACGACGGTTGGGCGCCTCACGCGCGCGAGTCTCCGCAAATGGGAGCGGAACGTTGTGTATCCTGCCCTGACCAGCTGTGGAAGTTCCTTCCTGCCAACTCGCACCTCATTGTGTCACCGTGTGAGACGCGATTTGTGGCCACTGGGCGTGGTGTTGAGCGCGCGTGGGGTATAGAAGGGAGCCAAGCCATGTCGCCGTCTCTTTGATGATTGCTGTCTGTATAAAACTACGTCACCGTTCAGCCGCCCCTGTAGAATGAAAGCATGTTCATTGGAAAGTGTGCTTTTAGGTTTGTGTTATAATCGTATAGTGCTGTACTGGGAAGGAATGAAAGGCCTCACGACGATGGAAAAAAAAAAATAGTTCGAGAAAAGGAGGGAGTAATTGTCTCACATGTCGACCGGCTCGACACACAACGACAATTCCTTTGAGCCACCATTTGTTATTTCGATTCAGAACATTTTTTTTTCGCCCAATTAGTATACCCAGGCTTTAAGAAAGCCTATTCCTTAGGTTTCCAGCACAAAACAGCAATGGTGAATTTTTTACAGGCATGTAGAACTGTCAGAAGAGCTGGAAAGTGAAATAAAGCACCAGGATTTATGAAATTAACACTCGAATCTTAAAATCATTATTTTTTTAGTTTTGAAGGTCCAGATGAAAAAACTAATAAAAAGAAAAATTGACATAAGTACTGGTGGCAAAATCTTTTGGCAAGATAATGGCGGAGGACGTCTTACCAAGCACAGTGTTTAGTGAAATGCTATTTGCTGCATTCGCTATACATAGTCGGCATGGGAAAGCACCCTATTTGCAAGATAAAGGATGCTGAACTCGCCTGAAAGGGAAGAAATCAATGCTAGGTATACAGGGCACAGTATGGCAAAAAGCTGCGAATTTGCAATGCACACAATTGTTTATTTATTTATTTATTTTACCGTTAAGCGGTAACGGTGTTCAATGATTCAAAAGCGTGACAATCGGGCCGAAAACTATATAGAAGCGGTGGTTAACAATGCTGCCTCTGATTAACGGTTGCCTGTTAATAATTGTCTCTAGTAAACAGTATTGGCGGTAGTTGACTCTTAGACCACTACAGCTAGTGGTTTGAGCATCTGCTTCCGGGTACCCATTGCCGGATACCCTCCGGTTTCTAATGGGTAGAATTTTAGGGGTCGGCTTCTCTAGGGTGAGATACCTGGAAAAATTGTTCTTTCACCCTATGTCAACCGTGGCGTTCTTTCGCCAAGCTGCAACTTGCGCCCTTAAAATCAAACCATCATCATCGCCGAGAATGTTACCTATCTGGACTGCTTAATCACGCCCTTATCGGGAAACAGCTTATCAACTAGGTGCTATACCTCGGGGTGTTCGGAAGGTGGGATCGCCTTATACCCACGAAGTTAATGAGCTCTAGATACGCCTCACGTCACGCTGCTACGGCGAAGAAGAACCGTGCAGATTCTGTCTCGGCATATTAAAAAGCTGTTCCACGTGGGTTTCGAGAAACTACCGGGCAAGAGTACAGACCCGCACGCTGCCGCGGATCAAGATTCAAAAATTTCCCGACCGAGAAATCCGTGGCTCGTGTAATTGGAAGGAGCTGCGTGTGTGCCGGGCACACAAAGCACCGTACAAAGGCAGTTCATAAGCCCCGCAGCGGATGAGCGCCCGCGGGCAGGTCGATGTTTCTAAATGAAGCTCGCCAGCGGCGTGCTGGAAGTACGGGAGGACGCCTATAGCGCCACCGCGCAGCTTCGCTGATGGGAACGAACCCGGCCGTGTCCTTGTTGGAGTGCTCGCGATTTTAGTGATAGCGCCTTCGACTCTGTCATCCCTACCATTTTTTGTTCCACCCCTCCTTTTTATACGTTCGAGAAGTGTAGCCCCGCAATCTTTGCGACGAATGAATGGAAGAGATGTGCGCCGTTTCAATTATTTAACCCACGGTCGTAATGTTTGCCTTAGCGTCGCGCAAATATGAAAATAAAAAAAGAAGAGCTTGAAATAAGCTAAACTGCGCTGTGTTCAAGAAGCCTCTGTGAACGATCCGCCATGAGTGAACATTTCTCCTTCTCGGAGAGGGAGAAACTGCAGGGCTGAAATATGTATGACGTCAGCGCCCTCTTTGTTTACTAACAGAGAGATTTCTTGTTTACGCTTGTGGTTCCGCTGTAATTCAACCATGTCGCCCCGTTTGTATGTCAGCGCGCGGTCGCTATAACCGCGTCCCGTACTCGGCGTGTTCTTGGTTCGCGGGCTTCGATATGCGGGTGGGTGTTATGCAGCATAGTACTGTGCAAGGCAGTGCGGGGCCCCGCGGCGGTGCAGTTGAACGACCCACCGCCATGTCTTCCCTCCCTCTGTGCCCTCCTCCTCCTCCCTTCCTCATTGCGTTTCCTGCCCGTTTCTCTCTATTTCCCCTCTCAGCGCGACTGGGCCGTTGTCCCAGCTGCCTGACGGAGCGCTGTGCATGACGGCGACTTCCTCCGGCGGCCCTCTCTCCATTGCGTACAATGCGTACACTAGTTTTGATATCGCAGTGTATGCACAGCTGTTTTATTTAGTTTGTGTTTCAGTCAACTGGTGCTGGTGGCTGTGATTCGTCGGTGTCCGGCACTGCCTTTGCACACCTGTGCCACTAGGAAGAGGCTCACTCTGGCACCTCTTCCGCGTATGTACGCGCGTATATACAGTCACGGGCATACATCTCTCGTCTTTCGACGTCCCCCGGCGCAGTCGCTTTGCGTTGGTAAGCGGTCATTACCCTTGGGTAGACGTAACAGGCTGCGAGGGGAAAAGGAGTTTGGCGAAGCGCGCGGGCTGGCCTTTTGTTTGCGTGTGTGAGTGCAGGCTCTGAAGAAGGATGCTCGACGGAGGCGTTGCACCCATGCTCTCCCTTTCCCTGTCCGAAGGCCTTCACTCTCTCTTACGGCGGTGTCGGTGACTGCACGCGAGTGACGAGGCTCTTTGGGTTGTCGTGGAGCGACGATGGATCGATCGTCGGAGACGTCGGGGGCGGAAAGGCGCCCTTTGTCGCGGGAGCAACGCTTCTTCGATTTGCCTCCGTGACGCGCGGACGCCAACGAGGGCTTTGCGAAATGAGATTGGTTTGTTTCGTGTTGATGGGGTTCAGACGCTGTCGTGGCAGTTGAAATGGCCGTTGACTGACGCTACAACTGTGCGATGAAAAAACAAACAAAGAAACGAGAGACTGGTTAGATTGCATTCGGAAACACTGATATGGCGCACGCGTTCGGTTTGGGTGGGATTGGAAAGCGAATATGCAACAATAAGACACACGTGCACACCCACACGCTGCCGTTGCTGGCTAGAACGTCGACATAAAAAAAATTAAATTTTCTGGCGACACATGCGTACCCGTGCGTGAGCGGATTTACGTCGATTTAATTGATTCCTAAACTGTGTTGCTCTCCAACGCAGGTTTGCGATATCAGATTGCACTGACTAATTCGTGGGCTTGCGCAGACTCGGAATTCATCTTTCAAGCGCTCGCTGAGACTCAACTAATTCGTGGGCTTGCTGAAACTCATATATGTCCACTCAAATTCAATTTTCTTCCGCTGAATATGGATTGCTCGGGGTTTTTTAGTCACCGGATAGCGGACTCGCGTCGATTCATGTCCACATGGACTCAATATATTGGCTTCGAGACAGATTGCGTCCCAAAGTGGGGGATTTTAAGGTGCTTTACAGCAATCTCCTCCCGTCGCTTCCTGTGTTCCTTTCATTCAGCAGCAGTCTTTCAGGGACGCGTCTGGGAAAAAGAACACGGAAAACTCGTCTCTGTAACTTCCAGAACTGCTTAGAGGATATAGGGGGGAGGCCTGCTCACACAGAGAAGCGGCAGCTTCGGCGTGTACTACCTGAGGCCGTTGTTAAGATCGGCGTTAGCAGGAAGAGGCCAGCCAGCACCCACGTTCTTCCTGGATGGTTCCGAGAAACGCCTGTCCAGTCCACGACGACGTTGGCCTCGACCGTGAGGCGAGGGCCACGTACTTTGCTGCGTCTCCGAGCAGCAGGACCCACAAGAACAGCTCTACACAAAAGCGCCCAATAGACCGGTGTCGGCTCACGTGCGGGGAGACATCAAGAAGGTGGATGTTAGCTCTCCCACTTCGCCGTAAACCCAGCATACATGTCTTTATTGAATTACATTAACTCAATCTGGCTTGGGGAAGTGCCACTACCCATCGAGTGGAAGACCGCCCTGGTCACCTTCATTCCTAAAGCTGGCAAGGCCATCAACACGGACAACCTCCGCCCCATCTCTCTGACTTCCTGTGTGGGCAAACTCATGGAGACGATGGTACGTGACAGGTTGTCCGAGTTCATGGAATCCAAACACCTTTTCGCGGACACCATGTTCGGATTTCGCCCACACAGATCTGCACAAGATGTCCTGCTACAACTCAATCGGGCTGTCCTCGACCCCGTGGAATGCCCTCACAATGACAAGGTCGTACTCGCCTTGGATTTGAAGGGTGCATTCGACAACGTTACCCACGAGATCATTCTCACCCACCTCTCTCAAACTAACTGCGGCAGAAATGCCTTTCAATACATTCGGCAATTTTTAACCGACAGACAATCTTACATTCGGATCCAGGATAAAGAACATGGCCCTTTTCATTTAGGAACCAGGGGTACACCCCAGGGCGCGGTGCTCTCTCCTCTCTTATTCAATTTGGCTATGATGCGCCTACCGGCCCAGCTGGATGCTGTCGCCGGTGTGCAGCATGCGCTGTATGCTGATGACATCACCCTGTGGGCCACGCACGGTTCCCTTGCAGACATTGAGGCTAACCTGCAGGAGGCGGCGACCATAGTGGACCGTTATGCTCGCCGCTGCGGCCTCCAATGCTCCACCCAAAAGTCTGAATTTGTGCACATACGCCCCTCACCAAAGTGCACAGCCAAAATTTCATTGTCTCTTGAGACAGGTCCAATCCCTGAAAATATCGAAGTCCGGGTACTGGGGCTCTTTATACATCAAGACAGACGGTCAGAAACAACATTGGCCAAACTCCGTCAGGTGGGGGACCAGGTGGGCCGCTTGGTCCGCCGGGTTTCTAACAAGCGCGGGGGGTTACGATGTAAGGACGCCTTGCGGCTGGCGCATGCATTTGTAACCAGTCGAATTCTATATTCGACTCCATACCTCCACCTGCGGAAGCAAGACGAGGATTCACTCGAAGTCATCCTCCGCAAAATTATTAAGCGGGCTCTAGGCCTCCCCGTGACCACCTCCAACAAGCGCCTCCTGGGCCTAGGCATGGTGAACACATTTCGGGAGCTCCGGGAAGCCCACTTGACTAACCAATACACACGTCTCTCGAAGACATCGTCGGGTCGCCGCCTCCTTGCCCGGCTACACATCCAACATACCACTCTCATGGAAGAGCGCGTACGTATTCCATCCCAGTGGAGATGCGCCCTCCACGTGCGCCCTCTTCCCGCGAACATGAACCGTGAGGACCATAATGGCCGGCGCCTGGCGCGGGCGGAAGCCCTGGCCCGCCACTATGGATCGAAACCCGGCGTATTCTACGTGGATGCCTCAGGCCCCCACCATGGGGGATGGTACACAGCCGCAGTCGTCCACCAATCCAAAACAGTGAACGGCCTTACTTTCCGAGCCCGTGACATAACACACGCGGAGGAGGTCGCCATTGCGTTGGCTGCATCTGATTCCAATTCAAAAACAATTATTTCCGACTCGCGAGGGGCATGTCGGAACGTCGAGCAGGGCTGGGTACCGTATCTAGCCTACCGCATTCTTCAAAACAGCGTCTACACCGGTGACCCCGCGCACCGGCGTATCGTTTGGGCTCCCGCTCACATGGGCCTTGAGGGAAATGAGGCAGCTGACGCCGCCGCCCGCGCGCTCTCTCACCGGACATTCCCCTCCGACCCTGACGATCAGGAACTCGAATTTATTCCAGCTTACACCTTCAAAGACATCGTTTTACTCTATCAATCTGGCCATGGTCTTTATCCCCGCCCGTGTAAAGGTCTGTCAAAGGCGCAGGAGCGGCTTCTGCTCCGCCTGTATACTAATACTTTGCTGTGCCCGGCAGCTCTGAAACACTTCGACCCTTCTTTCTCGGGCAGCTGTCCGCACTGTGCGGAGAAGTCTTCGGACATCTACCACATGGTGTGGGCCTGCCCCTCCAACCCTGCTATCCCCCCTCACCCCAACCCAACCCGGGAGGACTGGGAGGCGACCCTGCTCGGCTGCTCTGACCTGCAGGCCCAACGGGCCTTGGTCGCGCGAGCCTGGGCGGCGGCCGATGCCACTGGGGTCCCGAACTAGGGACCTCCACCTAGTATTTGTAAGGGCTGGCCCCCTCTGGGTCAGCTCATGCATAACCTCCTGTATTATACCTGTACATAAATGTTTTCCACCACCACCATAAACATGGCGGATGTCAAGGGCCATCGTTTCGGCGGCTTTCCTGCGTATCGAGCACCGCGGTGGGCTGACGGGGGACTTCCACAACCTTCGCGCATGTCCCCAAGAACAAAGGACCACTTCCGCCCTTTTGCCGGACTCGCATTCCGACCCTTCGTCACGGATGTCTTCTGACGGACAAGTGTCGGCAGCCCGGGGGAACCTTCGGTGGTTCCGAGAACGTCGCATTCCAAGATCAACTTTACCTGGAAGGCATCCTCCTCTCCCAGGCTCCACACGTGACGGGGGCGCGTCCACAAGGGCGAGGGTATGAGGAAAAACAGAGCGCACTCTTAAGACACGGACAAAGAAAGGCAAGACGATACAGCGCTGTATGATACAGAGGGTATGAGTTTTCGCGCATGTGAAAATTTTAGGCCACTCCCGCCCTGGCGACCTCGTCATCAGCCTAGGGAAATTAGGGAATGCGGTCGAAGCAGTTACACCTTTCTGTTCTTCGCTCATGTAAATATGTAAATAATTCTCAGTCTTCTTTCGCCACCTTCAAACTCCGTCGCTCAGCGGCACTCCTGTCCCTGGCCTGCCTGGAGGTGGGAACGGGCGTCGTGCTGACCGTGCTTCCATCGAGAAGCGACCCCGAACCTCGTCTTCAACACCGTCCAGTCTCTGAAAAAAAGGAGTTAGCGGCTATAAACTGTCACATGACGCGTCGCCCCACGTATGCAACAAATGCGAACGCTCATACCTCGTTGCAGCTGCCATCTATAAGGTGCGTGCAATTACAGTGCCCGAAAGATGTAAAATAAATGAACAAATTACGTTTATGGGGGTTTAGCGTCCCAAATCGACTGAGGCGATGAGGGACGCCGTGAAGGGCTGCGGAAATTTCGACCACCTGGGGTTCTTTAACGTGCACTGACATCACACAGTACATGGGCCTCCGGAATTTCGCCTCCATCGAAATTCCACCGCCGCGGCCGGGATCGCACAAATGAACAAATAGGTAGAAATGAGAAAGCCTGCGCATACTCGGGGACAACTTTTTTTGGCAACGCAGCGGTGGACAATGTTCTGGTAACGTTGGCGGTGGAGACAGATCGAGACGGGCCTTTGACCCCGTTCCAGGCATGGGGGGGGGGGGGGGGGGTCATTCTTCAGACTGGGGGTCCGGAGGGAATTATTGGAGAGAGAACGGGGACGAACGTTCGTCTCGATCCTTCCCTTTCTGTCTAGCCTTTGCTGCATTACCGAAGGATGTTGAGGAGCTCGTCCAGTATTTGTGGACCAGCGTACGACATACAAGAATGCGTACACGTCGGTGCCACATCATGAAAAGGGCTCAGGCCACACGGGGCTTCGCTTGGCCCATGCGACGACGGGCCTCGGTGTCGCCTGCGGCCTCCGCGGTGCATCCAGGAAGAGAGGCGGACAAAGCGAGCTTTGTTGACCAGCGCGGCCTCGTCGCGGAAGCAGTCATTCGTACGCTCTCTTTTTTATCGTGCCCGTCTTCTCGCCTCGGTCGGTCCGTTTGTTTGCCGGCGTAGTACGTCACGCCTTTTTCTTTCTCGTTGGGCGCCTGCGTACACACTCACTGCACGCGTTGGGCGCCACGCGGAACGAGACAGGTGGAAAGAGGCGCGCCCGGGGCAAGCGTTTGTGTGACCGCTGTACGCGGGTCCTTTTCTGGCGGCTTCCGCGACGGAAATAGTGCGTGCATCCCCTCCGGCTGCACGTGTCACGTGGTGCCTTTTTGCACGTTGGAGTCATTTTTCCTCCATGGTTGGAGTATTCGCTGATGTCGCAATGGCCGCCATTTTGTTTTCTGCGGAGCACTGCGAAAGTATATGTCTCTTCGATTTGGCTGCACTTTCTGCGCCAGTTCAAGGAGTGCAGCACGAATTCTTGGCTGGCTTGCACTCGCTGAAGTGGAAGCGCAGCTGTAGTGCAGCAGATCGGAGGAGCGCAGACGATATGACAGTAGTGTCTTAATGAAATTCTTTCTTGAGATGAGAAGGTGGCGTCATTATAATAAAAACTAAGCGGCAAGTCGAACCGCATGGGCAGCATTTCAGGGTATATTCGTAAATCATCTGCGTGTGTGTACATTCAGCGACATTTTTTTTTTCTTCCTCTGAAACAACGATTTCCCGGGACTGGCTCATGGCAACACTTGATTGCGATGTGCTGCTTGAAAATTTTCGCGTTATTCGGGATTTTGGCGCCCGATAACGCCGGCGGCACGCAGTTGGCTGTAATTTGGTGGCGACGCCATGGCTAGCAGATGGCCAGGCCTGCACTCGACCATTCGTGTTGGAAGCAGCCAGTGCCAAGCTGAACTTGAACTGACGCTGCACTCTGGCGGCACCGCCGCTGTACTTCACAGGGCTAGTGCAACGAGTCCAGCCAAATCGAAGAGTCCTTATAGTACACCATAGCGAAAGGCTGGTGGCCTGTCTAATAGGATTATTGCCTCCTTCTCCGGCCTGTGCTGCTGAAGCTATGCGCTGGGCAACAGAATGGCGCCCGTGACGTCACGTGAATACCCCATATCTCTCTCTCTGGCAGCTTGTCGCATGTGACAGAAAGCAAACTTAAACTGGGCATATTGGGTGATATGGCAGTCACCTCAAGACGCTTGCTGATTGCAGTAGTTCTAATCTAGGCGTGTACTTCGTTGTTTAGCCGCCGCCGTGGCTCTGCGGTTATGGCGCTCGGCTGCTGCCATCCCGCGCCGCCATCCCGGCGGGGTTCTCACTGCGTGGTTCGTGCATTGTGTAACAGTCGACTGAATAGCGTGGTCCGTAGGCATGTAACTGCGATGGAATAGATTCAACGCCGAACTTTGATTAATAAAGCTTACGAGGCTGCATTGTTGCTCAGTCATATATAGTAAGAATCCAAGCTTTAAAGACGCGGATATAATAGTAAACACTGCCACGCCGTATTACGTCCGGTGATGCTTCCATTTAGAACTTAATCTGCGCTGTTTTTTTTTTTAGCGGACCGTGGTGTATGGATATATAAAGTCTAAAATCGACAATTAAATCTTGTTTCAGCTCCGACTTTTGGCAAGGCTTGTTGCTGTAAGCTTGCTGAAGGAGCGTGGAGACCAAGGTACAGTCTATTTCAAAATGGGAGTTAAAAGAAGAAAGTCCTCCTTTATGCTCCATTATTCAGTGAAGGGAGTAAAATAAGTAATGTACCACATTTTGCTCCCTATTGATGGAGTAAATGTTTCTCACATGAATTGGGTGACTTCAGGCACTTCAACTCCCAGTGGGGTTGATTCTTGTTTCCAGTCTGCAAGCGGCTTTTAATTACCTGCATAAGTGTCAAACACTCATTAATTGTCGTTAGGTCTAAGCGATCAAAAGACTTTGACCGCCGAAGCGTGCTCCGTATATTTTTTCCGCTACTGATTGAATGGACAACTGCATCGGTAGATGCGAATATCGTACAAAGCGCATTTGATTAGATCGCATGCCAACCGCGGCAGACAATCGACGTCCTCGCGCCGAGCTCATCGCGTAAAAAATTGCGCATTCCTTCCGCGCATGCGCGGCACGCGGAAGGCGTGATCAGCGACGACGGAGCGGCGCCTTTGGAGGTATGTTCGCTCTCGCGGGCGTTAGTTAATACGTCGCGCGTGTACTTCTCGTTTCCTTTTTTTTTCTCTCTTTCTCACTTCATCAATCTGCGACCTTTCCGTCTGAGTGGAGAAGGTGTTCGCGCCTGGCCCTTCAAAGCGGCGCCGCCGATCGCGTTGCCCCAGCTGCCCGCCGCATAGGCAATGCGTGCGCGGGACGAATCAGCGCCCTGGCGAAGCCGCACGCGAGGGAGAGCGTGTGTGTGTGCCAGCTGCTCACGCGGTTGGTGCATTGTGTGCACCGACGGCGGACGTGCATTTGGGAAGCCAGCTCTGAAAGTATTACATCCACGGAGCGTGAATTCGCTTGCTTGCTTACTGCCGCGTGTCACAGTCGTCCGTCACCTGCTTGTTATACAAGTTGATCAGGCTGATTCCTTTTCGTTTCTGTCTGTCTGTTCAAACAGAGTGAAGAAGTTGGAGTTTGGAAGAAAATAGTAAGGACAGAAAGAGAGGCGAGGTTGGATTGTACCGGCTTGAAGGTTCGCAAAGAAAAAGGGAAAAGGGGGAGGGGGGGACGCGTAGGCTTGTTTATGGTTTACAGGGGTTTAACTTCCCAAAGCGGCTCAGGCTATGAGGGACGCCGTAGTGAAGGGCTCTGGAAATTTCGACCGCCTGGGGTTCTTTAACGTGCACTGACATCGCACAGTACATGGGCCTCTAGAATTTCTCCTCCAAAGAAATTCCGCCGCCGCGGCCGGTATCGAACCCGCGTCTTTCGTGTCAGCAACTGAGCGCCATGCCACTGAGTGGCCGCGGCGGCCCGAACGCGCAGGCGTCATATGATGTGATGCGACAAATCTGCGTCAATGGTATTGGTTGTACTCATCGGTTTTTGGTTGATTGCCTTCCTTTCGCCCTCCTCCCCTAAAAATCCTTGCTACGTGCATGGAAGGTGAAGTTGGTTTGGTTTATGGGGTTTAACGTCCCAAAGCAACTCAGGTGAATGAGTGGCGGCTCGCGGTTGGAACATGTATTTTTGCCGATGGGTGTCCTGTGGTGCATACACCAGGGGATGCCCCGGAGGAGGCATGCACCTTTCCCGGAACGTGGGGGCTTCACACAGACAAGGAGTGGGTTTTTCCGGAAAGAGGACTGCTATAATGCTAACGCAGTAAAAGAGAAAAAGAAGTGATGCTGAATCTCAACGGATTTTTATGCAGTCGCAACCTTGAGGAAAGCATATATCCGCTGCCCTCATAATCTTTTATTTTTGTTTTTTGCCCTCATATCGTTTGTCCTAATCAAACAATCACGCGCATAGTTGACCCTGTACTTTAGTTCTGAACTGCAGAAAAACATATTGACCGATATCACGTTATTTGAAAATACGCCTTGGAAGAAATCGTGGCACATATATCGTTCTCCTGGCTACGCGTGTGTGCTGCGCACCAAAGCTTCCGCGTGCAACGGTGTCATGCATCCGCTACTGCAGTTCCAACGCTGCACGTATGCAATGCGACGACTACAAGCCGCCCTCGCAATTATGCAGTCGCTTGTGGGCGTGCGTGATGTTTTCCAGGGGCGACATAGCGCTTTCCGGGAGCCGATCGAAGGTCGCGCATGCAGCGATAATGGCGCGTCGGTCGCTTATCTCCAGACATCGAAGATAAAAATGCGCGGCACTTGAGAACGGAAAGCTGGAAGAGGTACGCAAATGGTGCTCGCGACGAACGCGTCTTACGTGAGGCGACAGCCATCAGACCTCACACAATGTGTCCCGATCCGGGCCACTTCTATGCTTGGCGTCGAGGACCTCTCAGCTGGACGCGCGCCAACTATTGGTGTGCGAATACAGCGAACGTCGTGGCTTTGTCGACACACTATGTGCTACGCTTGCATCACGAAACTCATGTATATTCCTGTTATCCAGCTTGGGGGCACTGAATCCCGATGCGTCAACAGGAAGGCGATTCCGAAAACAACTCCTGTCGGGCTTTCTTTTTCGGGTCGGGGTATGCGGGTACTCGTGGTCGGGAATCTCGGTCTCTGTGTGTGTTGAGAGGGGGGAGGAACCAAAAAAAATTGGCAGAGGCTCAGCTTGGTTAAGCTCAGAAATTTCGAAAGCAACTTCATCCGTTTCTTCAGCCCGCATATCGTCATCCATGGCGTTGTGCATACTCATAAGAGTGGGACGTTCTTCCATAGCTTCTTCCACAGAGGCTGTACGTTGTCGCCGAGCTGCATACTGGGCACGCCGCTTAGAAAGTCTTTGTTCACGCTCTTCTTCGGTCTCCGTAGCTCGCTGTTGCTTCCTCTTTGCATTCTGCCGAGCGGCTTTCGCGGTAGGCGGCATTGCAACGTCTGTCCGCCGGCGCGCTGCGCGCCCGGTTTTGCGGCAGATGGCAGGACGTCAGACCGCTAAGTGCGCCGCGCGCGGCAGGAGCGGGAGTTAGGCCGCGCTTGGTAGCTGCGGCCTCGCTACGCGACGGCGCAAGTTGGAGCCCCGCTCTTGCAGCTGTGACGTCAGACCGCTAAGCGCGCCGCGCGTGGCAGGAGCAGGAGTTTGGCCGCGCTTGGTGTAGCTACCGGCCCACCGGCCTCGCCACGCGACGGGCTGAAAGTGCAACTAGTATTGCTTTCGCAATAAAGATTGTTTTCGAGGATAGGAAAAGCGCCCTCCTTGACGGAAGGAATAAGGGGGAAGAAAGAGGGAGTAAAAGAAAGAAGGCAGAAAGAGGCCTCCGGGTTAATTTCGACCACCTCGGGTTCCTTTGGCGGGCACTGACATCGCACAACTCACGGGCATTCTCAGCGTTTCGCCTCCATTCCTCATTTGGCAGCCACTGAGCCACCGCGGCAGGTCGTGTGTAATTTTAATTACACACGACAGTTAATTTTAATTAATCTCCAACTGAGCCCTTGGCTCTTCGGAATTGCTACAGGACGCGCTGCATCGTCAAGGCATTCTTGAAGGGCGTTAGGGAGCTGCAGGAATTGGATAGATGATTCCTAATCGACTCGTAGTTGAAGAAGACATTGCTTTGTTTTTTTTTTCGTGTTGTTGATAAACTTTCGTCAGTGCTAAGAAGCTTGCCTCTCCAAGTAGTTAAGCGTGCCACTTGCGTGATACTCGCAGAAAGCCTTAGTGGATAAAGGTCGAAATATATGTTTCACTTTGAACCGTATGCAAATCTTGCATGGCGTGGCTACTCGGAGGTGTAGGAACTTGACTGAGCGCCATGAGAAACGGAAAGAGGAATGCACGGTACTTGCGTGCCTGTGTTTGTGGCCATGCGATTGTCGCCATCTGACAGCATAGAAGTCTTCCAGAACGACGCTTCTGCACTTAGTCTGCAAACCTTCATTTGATCACCCGGAGAAAAAAACTAAAGTCGTTTACGATCTTTATGCTAGTTTAGTTGAATATAGCTCGAATTTTTTTCACGCGCATTGAGTCTGAGCACTATGAATACGCATCTTTCACCGGCATGATAGGGCACTGTGCAGTTGGCCGTTCCGTATACAGGAACGGCCGTCCGTAAAATGAAAGACGGTGCGCTTCTGAACGTCCCCGATTGTGAAATGCGCGCTATAAATGTGGCCGGTGTATACGTCTTGCCGTGCCAACAGGCCATGGAAGAGCGCGTGGTGATATCGAGGATGCAGAAGAGTCAGGAGGTCCGACGGTTAGGGAGATGAGACGACCGTATTCGGCCCCGTGCACGCGCCTTCATACATGTATATAAATGACGGCGACAGCGACGACCATCGCCTTCGAGCGCGGGGTATATATGCGTGCGGCCAGCGTACACATCGTATATACGTATTACTACACACGGGCCATTTGGGACGCCGCGTTTCGGGCCCATGGTTGGCTGTCTTTCACTGGCGGCCTCGGGGTGCGTCAACGAAGGTGCCAAATGGAGGGTTAAAGTGGCGCGTCGGTTTTGCCAATTTATGCGCCTATATATCTCGTACATGTCCTGATGGAAAACGCATGTCGGTCGCTTCGGCGCGTCTGCGGCAGGTCGACCGCGTTCTTCTTATTAAAGTGGCAGTTTGAGTTACCGCGACAAGTTATAGCCATTGCGTCTGGGGAATGCTGCGCGCCTTACGTGGTCGCGAGCCGATCGAGACAAGGCGTCCAGGCAGTTTGTTAGGTGTCGTGGCGCATAGGGGAGATTTGCGGTGGTGTTTTTGCTTGCCGCGTAACCGCATGCTTGAGAAACAAAGAGCAGAGTGATGGTTGAGGGAGGAGACGGGCGGAAGGTCGTAGAAAGATATCACGTTGCGAAGGAAGGGGAATCGGAATTAAGGTCGCCTAAGATGCAGTCGCCAGCAAAACGCGATGTTTATAACTGGCAGCTGCGCCTCCACCGAAGGCATACATATGTATGCTGCACAGCCGTAAATTAGTGCGGTCACGAAAAAAGAAACAAGAAACACTGAAGGGAAAAGGAAAGCCGTGTTTTCGCGACAGTAGCTTCGTCCCGGCACGTGTCGCTGAAGTGGAGGCCTTGCATTCTGCTGCGTTTTTTCTCCCCTATTTCCGGGGATTCGATCTGCGAAGGACACCCTGCGAGGCTAATTCACGGCGCTGTTTACGAGATAAGCGTAACGCTAAGGACTCCGCATTGGCCTCGCTTGACTCGCGAATAGCATCGAGGCCTGGTGTGTTCGAGAAGGTGCTGGCCTGTAAAAAAGTATGCCATCTGCGGTAATATATGATCAGTGTTAGCGGGGAACTCATGGCGGATGGCGGGGATTATAGATGTGCCGCTGCCGCCTTCACTTTCACATCCACTGTCACACCCGCCGTCACGTCCAGCTGCCCCGGGAATGGCGAGAATTCTGGATGTATATTTTGTGTTTGTTTGTTTGGCATCATATAGTGCGGTATCGGCATGCCATCTATAGATGCCCCGAATTGACATGTGGGCTGTGAGGGACGCCTTAGTGGAGGGCTCCGGAAGAATCTTTACCGCCTGGGGTTTGAAGTTTGTTTATTTAGCATAAAGCATGAAATACGAACGCACAACTTCAGGGACCCACCAAAAATTGTTTAAGGGTACCAACCACTGTAAGTTAACAAATATCATGTAGACGACAGCAAAAAAAAAAAAAAATAACGTAACTATTTAGCAGTAAACATACTAGAGCAGTAGGCACTGAACACTAGTGAAAACATCAAGTAAACATGTTATTTTTGGTCTGAAAACACGAATTTCTATGGAGGCGAAATTCTAGAGGCCGGTGTGCTGTGCAATGTCAGTGCACGTTAAAGAACCCCTGGTGGTCGCAATTTCCGGAGCCCTTCACTACGGCGTCCCTCATTGACGGAGTCGCTTTGGGACGTTAAGCCCCATAAACCATACCTAAACCAAACAAACCAAAACACTAAAGAATATAGACTTCATCCTGTAGGGTGAATTTACGTGAGAAGCATCCGTCGAAAAGCGTCTGCCACAGCTATGGGATTCGTGCTGTGCGCCATCATGGGTTGTTTTACATCACACTGCGCGGAACTATAGCATGGTTGCGCAGCATTATAAAAGGGCGGTATTCACGGTTTGTGTGTGTATATACCGGGTGTCCCAGCTAAATGTAACCAAACTTTTAAAAAAGCCGAAGTGTCCTAGTCCAGTGAAACCAACTGAGGGTTGTTCATAGTCGCGTGGCCTAGTCTTGAGTATTTGTTTCGCTCTTCAAAGTTAATCAATTAGTTAAGTTTAGTTAGCTAACTTTCTAATTATTGACTTCAGGAAGAAAGTGTCAATGAAAAAGTTTTAGATCACCTCGAAAAACCGCTAGTAGTGCTGTTTCTGTCAAGTTACGATTTACGTAGCTTCATTTATTGGCCTTAAAAGAAAGTTATCACGTGACCAGCTGCTCGCTCACTTCTCTGCCACATCGTGCACCCGAAGTACCCTCAAGGAGAGGACTTCAGAAAAAACGGATTTTATTCGTTAAGGGGCATCTTGGGACGTTGAAGTGGCACAATTGTCATGTGGAAGCTTTTTCTTATTGTGCGGGTTATGGTTAAAGGCCGGTAAAAAAAAACTACTTTACGTAAATATTACTTTGCTGCAAATGTCTCAGTAAGCTGTTTCTCAAAGCTATCTACAACTTTTCCATTGACACTTTGTTCCTCAAGTCAATAATTAAAAAGTTAGTTAATTAAGCTTAACTAATTAGTCAACCTTGAAGAACGAAAAAAATACTGCAGACTAGGTACGCGACTCTAAACAACCCTCATTTGGTTTCAGACGGCTAGGACATCCCATGTTCTTTAAAAGCTTGGTTACATTTAGCTGGGACACCTGGTATATCTACGCATCGACATGCGCATGGAGTCGCGCTCACTGTGAATAGCAACAGGCTGGCGGTAACCACACACTGGCGTTCCTGCTTTAACTGACCCCAGGTGGTTGAAATTTCCGGAGCCCATTAACTGACTGCGGTGAATAAATGTGTCACGTGACACGCAGCACCACACACGCGTGGCCTCAATGGAGAATGCTATGTACTGTTTCTATTCGCAGGTGACTGCATCAATCTTTAGAGCCAGATATCGGGATCGCGCACCTTCGTGAAGTGAGCTCCGTCCGCGAAATGTGTTGTGTGTTCCACATAAGTGTGTTAGTGTCAGGGCCTTTTGCGGCTGGCAGTGCCTGCGTTACCATAGTGCCATTCATTCGTCTAGGCTAATATAATGCTGCGCCGCTGCTCCTGCATGCTGGCGCCCGCGCAGTTTCATAGCCTGAATTTGTGTCCTGACAAGCCTATATTGTTTTATACTTACTACGTTAAATATACGACCTTTTTTAAAGCCTCGTGTACAAACTCAGCACCTGTTGGCAAACCCATTTAAATATTCGTGACGTGAGAGGGGCGTATAGCTTCCGCTAGCTAATGTGTCAACTCGCAGTTGGAACTAATCGCGCATGCATCGTTGCTGCATATATCTGGTCAACGTGCATATTCTCTCGAGCTGAACATTTTCTCAAAAACGACCGTTGAAAGTGTAGCGACTGCGTTGTATTACTTTGAGGAATAATACACGTTCACAGGCGCGTTCGCGCTGTTAAGCGGGCTTACAGTGCGTGCAGTCGGGCACTTATTGCGCGCAGCCTTCCGTGAGGGGCTCCTCTGTTGTTTTCTGCTGTGCTTTCGCGCTGCGTGCTCTCGTTTAACCTTCGCGTGTTAATCGTTGTCTAAGCCTCGTTTGCCACTGTTTAAAAATTACCCGGGGGGCATTTAAGACTACTTACGCGCTTCGAATGCGAAGGCATTTTTTTTTTCATTTTTCATTTTATTTCAGTTTTCTTGCTCTTCCTCTCTAATGACACACCTAATCGTTAGCGTACAGTCGTAAGGCAACGCATATACCGTTCACCTTCGCTCGCCAAGAAGCAGCGCAGTTTGGTGGCGTATGGAATGCTTGCTAGCTCTGGAATCAGGAAGTCCTGAGTTCGATTCCCTGCACCTTCGGTAGAAGTTTTATTTTTCTTTGATGCCACAGTGACGTCATCTGTGATTTTTGTGACCGCTGCTGCTGGTCAGCGCCGACGCCGGGTTTCGTTGCTGGTGAGCCATATGTAATGCTTTCTCATTAAAACTCGCTTATTACTACAGAGCTGGAGGGACGGCGGAGCTGGGCTTTCTGACCCCCGTTCTGCAGGAGCGAAATCTTCTCCGACCGCTTGTTATCTAATGGCACACACAGGGCAACCCCGTCGAGTTCTTATCCTTGGTAAACTTCCATAGCTGGGCCTTCCTTGTGGGATAAAAAGTTGTCGATAGCGTTTGCGATGCGAAAGTTGTACCGAATTCATATTCAGGCACGTCATTCCTTTTCTGTCTGTGCGACAACGACAGCCACAACGAACATTTCGCCTCGCACCACCCCTAAACATTTGACCAACACAGTTCCCACTTCGAGTTATTGTTCAGTTCGCTCTCGCACTGCTATAAGCTTCCCGTCCGTGGTTAGCTCGGGTGGTAGAGCGACTGCTCTGGTGGAGCGGTGGTCCCGGCTTCGAACCCCGGATCAGGGCGAATTTTTCTTTAACTGCGAAGTTTCAGAGAAAGCTGTATAGCTTTCCTTTGTAGCCGTATGGATGGGTTTGGGTGTCCAGATGTCAATGAGTAATTACTCCCTTATTACGAATCTACTCCACCTTGGGGGATTCCCCTAAACATTTGACCATCGCCGCAGTGTACGCACTCTAAACACGGATACTATATAGCTGTATTTTAGCGCAATCCTTTATATACAGCTTACTCCCTTTAGTATTCCCTTCTGTTTAGGGTGCGTGGGAGCGCGGATGGCGGTGGCTGCGCGTGTATTTCATTTCTCGCTCTTTCATCTCTTATAACGACTCCGTTTTCAGCGAGAATAGCCAATTTGTCATTAGATAATGGCAGTATTCTCGCCAGTAGACCAAGTACAATTTGTCGTCGGTGCCCGAACCGGAGAGATATCGATAATGAAAAAGAATAGAGAACTCGTTTCTAATCAACGTAGTATTTCTGGTGGCAGTTGTGCGCCGGTCGCGTGGTTCTCGACGCCCGTTCGACTGTATACGCTTCGCCAAGTTCTTGGTTCGACTCTCGGTTTGCCGTTGCGTGGGCGAGCCAACTTGCATCTCGGTAGGCGAAGAACCGTATCGCATTGTGCGATATGATCAGCTCACCTTTGGTATATATACAGTAGATATCGTCTTTCGGCGAAAGACTCTACAACGGTCTCTCTGAATTACCCAAAGGTATTGTTTTCTTGCTCATCCTTTTTTGCTTTGTCGTTGTTTGTACAGAGGAACCTCGTTAATATTCGAACCCTCTTAATTCGAACTTCGGGCTTACTCTAACTGTCGCTTTGGTTCCTTCGACAGGCTGGTTTTATTTCTGACCCCGGATTACGAGAATAGATTTTCAGTCCACACTCTAAACACAAATACGCCTATATGGGAATATATTATATTCGTTTTTATACAAACGAGAGCGCTAGAGGACAGCTTATTCCCTCTTTACTCCCTTCGTGTTTAGAGTGGTGCACTTCCAGTTCGAACTGTTTATAGTAGTAAGCTGTGCGGTTATTTGTCTCTCTTACTTAATTTGCAGAGCAGGTCGAAGGCGGGATTGCTGACGTTGTAAAATGCGTTGCTGCAGCCAGTGCCCGTCGTTTATGGTTCACGATTGGTGTGCTTTTTCTGTTTTCTTTTTCTTCTGGCCGCCGCGGTGGCTCAGTGGCTATGGTGCTCGGCTGCTGACCCGAAAGACGCGGGTTCGATCCCGGCCGCGGCGGCTGGAATTTCTTTGGAGGAGAAATTCTAGAGGCCCGTGTACTGTGCGATGTCAGTGCACGTTAAAGAACCCCAGGTGGTCGAAATTTCCGGAGCCCTTCACTACGGCGTCTCATAGCCTCAGTCGCTTTGGGACGTTAAACCCCATAAACTAACTAACTAACTTTTTCTTCTTCGCTCTTTCCGGCTTCTCCCCCCTACCATCTCCACCCTTCCCCTTTCGTCGAGTTAGTTTGTGCAGTCGACCAGAGGGCCCGAATGTTTTCGCGCGCGCACCCGAGGGACGCGAACGCTCCTCCGGCGGCGACCGCCTGTCGCTGCCTCGCGTGGACTCGGCCAGCTCGTCCGTCGCGGACGCCCGACGGGACCCCAAATTACTTTCGACGCCGGCCGCGTGTTTCGAGCCGTGCGCGCACGTCCCAAGCGCGGCCGTCCGGCTGGCTTTATTAAATTGCAGAGGCTGCTTTCCTCTTCGCTAGACTTGTTTTTTTTTTTTTACTTTCTTTCCTGCCCGTCCTTTCCTTCTTGCTCCCCCGTCCATGAGCTTTAGCGTGTTTGAACTTTCCTTTCTCCCTTCTTCTGATAGCCCTGTTTTCTTTCTTTCTTGTTTTTAACGTAGATCTCGCGAATGGATGGAAAAGCAATGTGAACTCGTTTGTGTGGGCAGCCGTGGCGCAACAAATGAAATCGCATCGCGCTTCTTCTACTGTCCGCGCGACCGAAAATGTCTGGAAAAGCCCTTTTTCTCTCTCTCTCTCTCTCTCGCTCTTCCACGCTTGCTTAAAAAAGCACACTCGGCTTTTGACGCTTCTTCCCAGCAGTTTCTTTTTCGTTTGTTTGTTTCGTTTTTCGGGGAAGAGAGGGAGAATAAACCGAGAACTTCGTTGGACTGGAAGTCAACGGGTATTGGAAACTCGCTCGTGGCTTGTCTTTCTTGGTTGACGCCCTCATGTGTCTTCTACTAGTCTGTACATGACGGAAGTGAACTGTCTCCGAAACCAGGGAGCACAGGGAATGTTTCTTCTTCTTTTTTTCTGTTTCCTTTAATTTGTGGTGTTCATGAATGGGTGATTAATGGAGTAATTATTAAAAACTAATCGATTAGAAAGCAGAAGAAAAAAACAACCACTTGCCGCCGATGGAATCCGAGCCCACGAACCTCCGTGTTGTAGTTTCTGTGTAAACCACACTGTGCGGGATACCTTGACTATGGGTTGGTTCGGAGACATAGGTAAGGGCGCACACTTTTTCGGACAAAACGAAAAATGACTTTATTGGGGCACTATTATACATGATAGGTCTTTACAGGACTGTCTACTATTCCCTTCTGCCTTGAGTCGACGCTTGTATAAGCCTTCCTTCTTTTCCTCTTGCCGTCGCCCCCTCCTCCGCTCAGATCGTCTGGCGCGGGAACCACATATGCATGGTCTCGAATTAACCAGAGACCTGCCATGTGCGGCCGTGTGGTGTCTATGCTGAGTCTAGCTTTTGTTGTCTCCCTGTAAGGGGATACGCTTCTCCGTGTTCGAGGCCACCTCTGAACGGCGCCGCGGCTTCTCGCCAGGGTGCAGTACCCCGTGACGAGGGGGAGAAGACAGCCGTGCGATGAGTTTATACATGTATCTGTCTTTTTCACCCTGTTCCTTTGCATGGCATAACACTAAGACGCTTTGTGCAGGCTGGACACGTTCCATGTCGGTTATTTTTGGTTCTCTTGGGTGATTATTGGTCATGAAGAAAGAAGATAAGACGCAGTGTCTGTCACACTTCTAGGTGGACACCTCAGTCTCTCTCTGATGGAAGGGAGGGAGGAAGGAAGGAGTGAGGGGGAAAGAGAGAAATAGGTGGCGTAGTGGAGGGCTCCGGAAAAATTTCGACCACCTGGGGATCTTTAGCGTGCACTGACATATCACGCAGCACACGGGCGCCTTTTGCGTTTGGTTTCGCCTCCACCGGAGTGCGGCTGCCACAGTCGGGTTCGAACCCAGGTACTTCGGCTCAGCAGCCGAAGGCTGTAACCCTCGAGTATCTGTGTGTATGTATATGGTCCTCGTTCCCGCGCCTTGCATGTCATTTACGATTTCCGATGACATCTGGTTGGCAATGCGAACTACCGAGAAGCTGCTGCCCTGCTGCTCGCGTCATGATGATGTTGCGGTGTGCTCTCTCTACCCTCGGTGTAGGCTGCTGTGTCCCCATATCTGAGTTGCTCCTATTACACCGGAAGCATTCAGTGGACAGACGTGCGTTAGGGTGCGACGGGTAAGTAAGGCCTCGAGCTTTCACACTGGCGGCGAGAGTACGGGGCCCCGTGTCCACCTTCCTGCGGCGCAGGAACCTAGCTTTCTCCTCTGCAGACCCTTGACTCGGGGTCTCCGAATAAACCTTTCACTCTCTGCCTTCCGCGTAGGAGTTTACCAACGCTGGCTGTCGACCTAGCGGCTGCGTTGTTGCTGCCTGCGTATCACTATAATTTCCGTCTGCCAGAACTCCCCGCCGTATAGCTATACTGCGATATCAGAGCCGTGTGCTCGCGAGCTTGTTTGCCCCTTGCACCGGATGTGGACGAGGACTCCTGTGTAGCATAGTGTATATACGGATGCGCGCGGACACGTTGGTATGCAGCTCGCTCGGGCATACGTAGCGTACACGTACTGCATCAGCTGCCCCCTGCTCGTATATCTCTCCGGTCTTGACAATTCGACCCCCTGCGCCACTCTCGAGCTCTGCATCTACTGGACTGCTTCGCCAACACGCTGCCTTTTCCAGCGCGGTGGTTTCGAGTGGCTGGTGCTACGCTCAGACGGGGAAATAAGATTGAAAAACAAACACATCTGTGTGTATAGCCTTTGTCGGAAGTGTGCGGACCGCCAGGTTTCCTCCTCGTGATCCGTGCAATGTGGCTAGTTTTGCGCCGTCAGCGCAGCAAAAATCTCTAGAGTTTGTTTCACGGAGGCTGCAAGAACGCCTTCATGTGACCCTCTGTAGTGTGTATATTTTCAATGAAGGCTGTATGTATACCGCGCTCTCCAAAATCAAGTCACGAGCGTGGCCTGTGTGAATAAGCACGTGCGCGTTGTGCGTAGCGGTGTGCAGTTACAAAATGCGCCGCGACCGGCCAAGCAAGCACCGACCACTTTAAACACGTACAGTGACGTGGTCTTGACATTATACACCGGTTTACGCCTGCACTTCTTTGTCTTCTGACCTCTAAAATCGTGAACCTGAAGATGTATTCCTGCATGTATGATGAAATGAACGGCGGCGCAACAAGAAGAACACAACAAGAGAGGGGACACCACATGCGCACACTACCAACTGTTTTATTGCATGGAAAGGAGGCATATTTATACAGCTCAGGCATGACACTAATCGCAATATCGCTCAGAACCCAACACGTGGAAAAGAAACAGCAACATCAGGATAAAAGAAAAAAGAAAAAAAAAACCCCTTAACCTCTGCAGAAAAAACTAAAAGATTTTGATAACAGAACTTTGAGTAGGCCATCTCGTAGCAAAAGCAGAGTCAAACAATCGTAGCAAAGGCAGAGTCAAACAAGAGAAGCAAAAGCAGTCAAAAAAATTAAAAAATACAATCGTAGCAAAGGCAGAGTCAAATGTATTAAGCAAAAGCAGTCAGAACCCGATAAACAACAAAACGGAAAGCAAAAAACAGTAAAAAAGTTAACAACCCGCCTAAAACAAACAACAGACGGCCGCTAGAAATGCAGGGCTGAAAAGATGCACAGCACATGGCGTTACAAAAAACTGTCAAGAAAGGACACTTCATTTCTACGGAGGGATACTGAGGAGTCGCTAACACAAGTGCTTCCCTTCTTATTGATCATAAATGCCTCAAGAATTTCGCGTGCCACCTGATCGCGACTCCTGCCGAGAATCCTTATTCCGTTAAGCACTGGCTCACACTTGCAATCTTTACAATGTAGGGGCAAATTCGACCCGCCTCCGTTTTCTAACGACTTTTCGTGTTCCCGTGTTCTGTCGTTAATGCAGCGACCTGTCTGGCCTATATAGACCCCCCCGCACGTCAGTGGGATTTCGTACACCACTCCGACGGCACAAGAAACGAAATGCTTGCCGTGCCTCTTTCCGCACATGGCTTTCTTCTCTTCGCTGATCCGCGAGCATAACCCGCTCAGCTTTCTTGGCGCAGAGAAAACGACAGGAACGTCGTACCGGCCAGCAACTTTCTTCAAGTTGTGCGCCACACGGTGTATATAAGGGACCACTTGTGGTCGCTTTGATCCCGGCTTAGCATGGAATTTCTTCTTCTTTCCTTTCATTTTTTGAAGGAGGGTCTCCGCTACGCTACAAACAACAGAACACGGGAAGCCAGCCATTTGAAGCCTTTCGATCTGATTGTTAAAGCTAGCCTCAGCCATGTGAGCACAGGACTTAAGCAATGCGGACTCGAGGCAAAGTGAAGCGATCGCCCTTTTTACTGTCTTAGAGTGCGCTGATCCGTACGGAAGAAGTTCCTTTTTTGCTCGTGGGGAATACATCCAACAAACACGTCCTTCTAAAAGCTTGATATTAATATCTAAAAACTGCAAGCTGTTGTTGTCAGGAAGTTCGTGAGTAAAAGCCAGCCCTTTTCCCTGTTGTCTAAAAACGGATAAGATTCTTTCCACTGTGCTGGGGAGCGTCAATGCAGAGTTAGTATTTTTTAGTATTACCAAGAAGTCGTCCACATATCTAAAAATTCGCAGGACTGGGCCACTGTCAAGGGAAGAAGCTAAAGCACGGTCAATAGTTGATAAAAATATATTACACAATGCAGGGGCGACACAGGAACCGATGCAGATGCCTCTTCTCTGCAAGTACATTTCAGTTTCAAAGGAAACAAACGTAGACCTTAGGTAAAATTCTAGAAGTGATAAAAAATTGTCAACACTTAGTCCAGCTGAGTTCTGAAATGCGATGGCCCCATTAGATTCAATGCACTCCCGTACGGATTTGAAAAGGTCACCATGAGGAACTGAGTAAAATAAATCTTCCACATCAACAGAAAACAAGTATCCAATAGAAGACTGGTCTTTTAAAAAAGCTGTCACATCTGCAGAATTCTTGGTAGCGAAGGGATCGTCTACATCCAGTCCTTTCAAATGCTTAAGGAGAAATTTGCTCACCTTTTGCTGCCAAGAATCCCGCTCACTAACAATAGATCTGAAAGGCATGTCTGGCTTATGGGTTTTCACCGTAAAAAAGACATCAAGAGACCCTTTCCTGCAGTCGCTGATTCCCTTGGCCAGCCCGGAAAGCTGCAACTGGTTGCACAACGAGATGGCTTTCGTTTTCACTCTACAGGCACTCTTCTTCACCTGAACAAAGTTCTTCAAAATGGCCTGCGTCGCCTTTTCTTTGAATACGCCAGCCGGAACCACCGCGAAACCGCCTTCTTTGTCTGCTTGAAGAAGTCTTAGGTCGTTGTTCTTGAAGAACGACACGACGTGTCGCGTGCGCTCCTTTGGGTAGAGGTCCTTTTTCCGGGCTGTCCTCAGTATCCCGTCAACGCCATCCAAAAGGCACCTTTCCCGGTCCTCACCGGCTTTATCTGCCACCTTCCTGTTCAGGGACAGTAGCTCGAAGGCTGGGATTCTTGGAGGACAACTGTACTTCGGCCCTTTCGTTAGGGTAGCTGCTACTTCTTCTGGAACGGAGGCATTCCCAAGGACGACCAGGCTCCTAGGCTTCACCGTCTTCTTTTCAGGCTTCCGCGGAAGAACAGTAAGGTAACGTTGCCATAAAAACTCTGTGGATTGCGCTGCGAGAAGTCTTAGAGCAGCCAGTTCCTTTTCAGCGAGCCAGACAGGGTTCAGATTGAAGCACAAAACGCGCAGCCAGTCATAAAACAATCGAACTTGTCTCCACAGTTCGGATTTCAGAATTCGGCAAAGCCGTTTGACGTGTCCAATGGAAGGCTTAATCACACCAAAAAAGGCATTCACTTCTGAGGGAACAAGTCCCTTACGGAGACAAAATGAGATGAATCTTGCACGGCAGGTTGAAGCAGCGATGTGAGCGACAAGCGCATGTACTTGAGCATAGGAAGGACTTGAACACATAAAAGGGCCCACTGTACAAGAAAGGTACTTCAGAAGAATGGCCTGAGGGGCGAGTTGGTGCATGATGAAATGAACGGCGGCGCAACAAGAAGAACACAACAAGAGAGGGGACACCACATGCGCACACTACCAACTGTTTTATTGCATGGAAAGGAGGCATATTTATACAGCTCAGGCATGACACTAATCGCAATATCGCTCAGAACCCAACACGTGGAAAAGAAACAGCAACATCAGGATAAAAGAAAAAAGAAAAAAAAAAAACCCCTTAACCTCTGCAGAAAAAACTAAAAGATTTTGATAACAGAACTTTGAGTAGGCCATCTCGTAGCAAAAGCAGAGTCAAACAATCGTAGCAAAGGCAGAGTCAAACAAGAGAAGCAAAAGCAGTCAAAAAAATTAAAAAATACAATCGTAGCAAAGGCAGAGTCAAATGTATTAAGCAAAAGCAGTCAGAACCCGATAAACAACAAAACGGAAAGCAAAAAACAGTAAAAAAGTTAACAACCCGCCTAAAACAAACAACAGACGGCCGCTAGAAATGCAGGGCTGAAAAGATGCACAGCACATGGCGTTACAAAGAAGAAAGAAAGAAAGAGAAGAAAGCCATGTGCGGAAAGAGGCACGGCAAGCATTTCGTTTCTTGTGCCGTCGGAGTGGTGTACGAAATCCCACTGACGTGCGGGGGGGTCTATATAGGCCTGACAGGTCGCTGCATTAACGACAGAACACGGGAACACGAAAAGTCGTTAGAAAACGGAGGCGGGTCGAATTTGCCCCTACATTGTAAAGATTGCAAGTGTGAGCCAGTGCTTAACGGAATAAGGATTCTCGGCAGGAGTCGCGATCAGGTGGCACGCGAAATTCTTGAGGCATTTATGATCAATAAGAAGGGAAGCACTTGTGTTAGCGACTCCTCAGTATCCCTCCGTAGAAATGAAGTGTCCTTTCTTGACAGTTTTTTGTAACGCCATGTGCTGTGCATCTTTTCAGCCCTGCATTTCTAGCGGCCGTCTGTTGTTTGTTTTAGGCGGGTTGTTAACTTTTTTACTGTTTTTTGCTTTCCGTTTTGTTGTTTATCGGGTTCTGACTGCTTTTGCTTAATACATTTGACTCTGCCTTTGCTACGATTGTATTTTTTAATTTTTTTGACTGCTTTTGCTTCTCTTGTTTGACTCTGCCTTTGCTACGATTGTTTGACTCTGCTTTTGCTACGAGATGGCCTACTCAAAGTTCTGTTATCAAAATCTTTTAGTTTTTTCTGCAGAGGTTAAGGGGTTTTTTTTTTTCTTTTTTCTTTTATCCTGATGTTGCTGTTTCTTTTCCACGTGTTGGGTTCTGAGCGATATTGCGATTAGTGTCATGCCTGAGCTGTATAAATATGCCTCCTTTCCATGCAATAAAACAGTTGGTAGTGTGCGCATGTGGTGTCCCCTCTCTTGTTGTGTTCTTCTTGTTGCGCCGCCGTTCATTTCATCATGCACCAACTCGCCCCTCAGGCCATTCTTCTGCATGTATGAGAGGGGAATACTATACTCGTATAACTTGCCAAATTTAGTTTTAGGGAAATTTTCACTCAGTTCATTTTCTTTTTTTTTTTTGGTTCTAGAATGGTGCCGATGCTCGCTCGCTCGCTCGCTCACTCACTCACTCACTCACTCACTCACTCACTCACTCACTCACTCACTCACTCACTCACTCACTCACTCACTCACTCATTCACCCACCCACCCACCCATCCACTCACTCACTCACTCACTCACTCACTCACTCACTCACTCACTCACTCACTCACTCATTCACCCACCCACCCATCCACTCACTCACTCACTCACTCACTCACTCACTCACTCACTCACTCACTCACTCACTCACTCACTCTCGCTGTCTTTCTCACTCATTTACTCACCTCTTTCTCTTGCTTACTCTCTCTCTCTCACTCACTCACTCCAGAGGGTATAATTATTACCGTCATCGTCATTTTTTATTAACAGTAATCATGATCATCATCACGACAGAGGTTGCATCCACTCTAATGTTCTTCTCTATCGGTGCTTTTTCATCTTCCCGGAGAAAACTCCAGTCTGGCGGGAGCGAAATTCGAGGGCAACAACAAGTCGTTCGCGAAAGGTTCAATAATGGTCATCCTTGCGTCTTACATAGACGATGAATGGGAGAGTATCTTTGTTCGGCTCCTGACAGCGAATAATGGCGCTCTGAGCCGCGGTCTCACTTCCTTCGCGCGGTTTCGATCCGGTCTGCTTGGCGGCGCGGCGAGTTAAATTTGTCTCCTCTCCCCACCGCTGTCTCGATGCTTCTATGGTCTCGCCGCTCGTGACACCTTCATAGCGATGTCGGCAACACGATCGACAGTACACTTATCGGCTACGAGATAAGTTCCTCATCATGGCCATATATATACTGCATGTCTCCGCGAATTTTATCACTATCACTGCTTCGTGTGCCACGGTCGCCGCTTATCGAACGGATCTGTGATTAAGTGGCCGTGGACTGCGATCGCCTAATTGTCTCGTCGATGGGAGTGGGCCGCTGTGTCCCCCGCCGGCTTCGATTATCTAGCGTTTCTGCAGCACCCGGCGCACACCTCCCGCACCATATATCCCGCGCTGCCGCCGAGGGCTTTTTTTTTTTTTTTTCACACGGCCGATGTTTTAGAAAATCGGGGTGTTTTTTGAGGGACGGTTTCTTATTTCCGATCGTCCTTGTCTGTCGGCACTTTAAATCGATTATCCGATATCCTTTCGGAGTCCCTCGTGAGGAAACAGGGACGGCTTTTTTGCCGTTTTAGTTGCGCTATTCACTGACGAACATATATAAAGCGTGATCAAACCGTTCACTGTATACACGAAGCAGCCACATAGCGTTTCGAGCCGGCGAAAACAATTAATTACCAAGCTTCAAGTCTGGCTAGTATTCATCTCTGCTGAGCTTCATCCTGTGTTCAAGGAAACTGGACTGGCTCATTAATTTAACTGTTTCGAATGGGCGGCGTCGCATGTCAAACAATAATAGGGCCCGAAGGCGAAGAAGCTTGTTATGATAGTTATGATATATATATATATCATATGATGGTACATGCGCCCCCCTCCCGCCTTCCCCTCCCTTAGATCATTGGTCGAGTATTTAGTGGCCGTAAGCTCAACGTATGGTGGTGCTTATTCAAAAGGAGGTAATCGGGTGATCTCGGAGGTTTGGCCACTTTTTTTTTTTTTTTCAGTGGAGACAGACATGCATGCGACGGCGACGACGACGACATACGCCGTCGCTGCCAAAAACTCCTTGGCACGGCTGTCGGTTCGCGTACCACTTATTATACGAATTAGTTCTTATGCCGACGGTGCCGCTTTTGGATATACCGTCTTCATGTACGGATTGCGGGACGCCTACAGAAAGGATAGAGAGAAGGTAATGTTCCCGAGCGTTGACCTGCGTGGCGCGGGCGGTTTCACATTCATCCACGTGTACGAGTGTGATGGGTTCTCCTCCTCTTTATCGGGTAGCCGTTGTTTGCGAGTGCGCGCCAACGAATTGGGGCAACGCGCCTTTGTGAGAAAGTTTTTGCGTTACTGCCTGTATATGATATTATCGTCACAACATTGGCATCTACAACGATAGAAAAATACGCTCGGCGACACTATACAGCTTTACCCTTGGCACACACTGAAAAACATCGCCTTTACCCGAAGTTCCCAGCTTCGCCGCCGCCGTGCAGTGGCGCCCTTGTCTCACGTCACTGCAGCCGCCATTTTGTTGTCTGTCGAGCACTGAAAAAGGCTGTGGGCGTGTCTAATGGAATTATCGCCTCCTGTTTCGGCCTGCACTGCTGAAGCTACGGGCCGGACAACAAAACGGCGCCCTTGACGCCACATGAATGTGTGTATGCTATGCGAGGTGCACTTGAGGGTGCAGCAGTTACTCAGATGTCGGGGATCTTTCTGCTGGATCGACGCTTGTCGCCTTTGGCACGCTTAATTGCACTTTGGGTAACCTTTGTTAAAATAAACTGGAAGTGGTCGTTATCCAATGTATGAAGACAATTGGGCTGAATTCAGGACGCCGAGATTGTGCATAGGCGCGCACGTCCGCCGATGTTTGTTTGGTTTCTGTGGCGGCGGAAAAACGCGGGAAACGACGCCGCAGCTTTCTATCCTGCGACCACTTAGCGCAATATAGTAGCGGCGTCGTCGAGTCTACCTGCGTGCAGCCCTCGTCTGGGCCCCATTGTTCTCGTCGAGGGCCTGTCTCCGTCCACTGCCAGCATTCAAGCTTCTGACCTTTGTATAACTACGTCAATTACGTACCCGCTAGCTTCTTAGAGGCGACACTTTCGTGACGGCCCCTGTATGCGTACTGGCCTCGCCCGGAGTCTTTGCACGCTTCCGTCACTTATTCGTTCTGCATGCATGGGCCAAAAGTATACGCTGGCCTTTTTGGTTACATTCGAGTGCAACGACTGCGCTCTTCGGTTGAGGTGTGTGTCAGCGGCAACGAGAAAATATGGCTACTAATTTGCTACCTCTCGCCTCAAGCTGCCTCGTCTGGTATCATATCATATCATATCATATCATATCATATCATATCATATATCATATCATTCATATCATTCATATATCATACAAGTGTGGTCTGACACTCGCCACTGGGAGCATCTGGGTGTAGCCAAGGAGCGGCACGGTACAGGCTTTCCTCTCTCTCATTTTGTCCTCCTCCTCGTGCTATATACTTAAAGAAAATTGGCGGTCTACACGTAATAATGAAGAAAATAATAAACTAAATTTAGTAAAACCCATTCTGGAAGAATGGAGATCATGCAGGCATCAGGAACATTTTGTAGAGGTAATTTTATGCTGCGTACGCATCGGACACACACACCTAACACGCAACTTTCTACTGACAAAGCAAGACAAACCTCTATGTGAGAAATGTGGAGGTGAGCTCACAGTAAATCACAGAACTCGAACGGCTAAGGGAAACAAAAAAATTACTGTATTTTACAATGAACGCATTCCCTTCCACCCCAATTTACTTTTAGGAGATAGTACACTTGTAGATATTTCATCTGTTTTTAGTTTCCTGAAAGAAGCGGCGTTCTTAAACAAACTATAATATCACAAAAAACTATAAACTCCAAAAATTCTTACCCTGTGCTTTGACGCATTTCGTGGTGCACCTTATCCATTCTTCCCAAGCCTGCGAAGAAGGCTGAGGTCTTTATTTGATTTGTTGGGCTCCTCGGAGTCCTTGTCCGGGCAAGGACTGCCGCTAAGGACACCCAATTTGTTGCTTATGAGCCATAAAACCCAATACAGTACAATACTGTACGATACGATTCTTACCCTGTGCTTTGACGCATTTCGTGGTGCACCTTATCCATTCTTCCCAAGCCTGCGAAGAAGGCTGAGGTCTTTATTTGATTTGTTGGGCTCCTCGGAGTCGTTGTCCGGGCAAGGACTGCCGCTAAGGACACCCAATTTGTTGCTTATGAGCCATAAAACCCAATACAGTACAATACTGTACGATACGATGCGATACGATGTGACACGATACAATACAATACAATACGGTGCAATGCAATACAATACAATGCAATGCAATGCAATACAATACAATGCAATACAATACAATGTAATACAATACAGTACAATGCAATACAATGTAATACAATACAATACAATTCGTGCTATTCGACGTCGCCGTGCCTCCGCGTCTTCGGTCAGCTGTGGGGCAACATATACGAGCGGCCTTTCGGCAGCGGCGGTCGACGCACGCTCCCTGGAGGCGGCGGGCCCCTCGCTTCTGGGCCCCTCGGGCTGGTGGCGAACGCTGCGTGGGGTTCCACCGAGGCGAGTTCGTTTGTCGGGGAGCGTTGGCGGGGCGTGGCGCTCCCGCGAAAGTCACGTTTCTCGTCGTCTCGCGTGTTTGCGCCGATGCCGTGGGTGGCGTTCGTCTGGTTCACGCTGAAGGCCGACAGAAGACGGCTTCGGAGAAACGTTGCTTCTTATCTGCTATGCACGGGTCTGTATTCATACTTCAAATGATGACCTAACAATTTCATTTTTTTTCTTTCTGCAGCGCATATGGTTGTACAAGGCACGTCAAAAGGGTAGTCGATGCGTGCTGCACCAAACACGCAACCGGTGTGGCATGAAGCACGTCGTCACGCTGATGATCCGTCGCATCCCGCGCATGTCTCTTGGGAGGTCGTTGATATGCACTACATCATCGACGTCATCATGGGATATGTGTCCCTGATCTGCGTCAGAAGCGAACCCTATACGCATTTGCAGGCCTCATTTATCCACCCGGGCCTCTTCTTGCGCCGACCGCATCTTCCCTTTCCTTTACGCCAGTTTTTAGTGCAGGAATGCATTTTAACGGACGCATTTCGTGCGCTTTTTGTACGGAAGTTTACTTCCCGGTTTCCGTCCGTCTAATGCCGCACTTCTGCGACCTGCATAAGTGCGCAAAAACCGTTCAAACAAAGTTAAAACTTCTCGATTCCTGTTTCTTGTAAGTGTTAATTCATGATATCATCTGTTTCAGCTGGGCTAACTAGGTAGGGTTATAAATTATCGCCTACAATAACGACGTTGCGTAGGCAGACATTCAGGGCACCTCAAAGAAAATTGTTGTAACACCAGGCACAAACAGTCCGGAGGCGCTTCCAGCGCGTGCGCACAGCTGGCGGCGCGCGGTACAATGCCGCCGCAGGAATCTGCGAAGCACTTGGGTTTCGGAATAGCCAGGGCATGCTTTCAAAAAGTAGAAACAAGTTAGAAACTTCTAGACTATTGATGGAGAAAGTCAAGAGAGTAGTCTAGAAACTGGAAGAAAATTGGTAGTTAATCCGAAGATATTGTGCACACTAGGAATTAACGGCTAGGTAGATGGCACTTGTCACCACCTCGAAAGAGGAGGCTAATAATAATCTATCTTGAGTCACTGAATAAGTGACTCCTCTTGGCGGGCAGCAAGCACATCCCAACCTATGCATGCCCTCTTATGGCGAATTCCACTGGTCGATCCGGAGCAGCTTTCCTTGCTCCGCAGCGGCGAATGCGAATTCCACTGGTCGATCTGGCCCCATCGACCAATCAGCGGGTGCGCAGTGGTGGCGCGAAAGTCTCGATCACTCGGCTACAATGCTCGAGAATAACCCGGCGCTCGAAATGGATCGACCATTTTGGCTTGCCTCTGAAAATTCCACACGCTGTGTTCCTGTAAGACCTAATACAATGGCGTCCACATCGACGGAACCTTCCACAAGTATACTGCTGCCAGTCGCCGAGAACGCGATCGCCTTCCGAGACGACAAGCGAGACCTTTACCACGGAAGAAGCCCGACAGCACGATCGCCTAAGGAAAGGTCAGGCGAGAGGTCCTTGACCACAGAAGAGAAGCGAAAGTAAGAACGCTTTCGGAAACGGAAACACGGCTCAGCACTCATGCATTCCTGCAGTGGGGCATATTCTATAGGCGTAGCACGGATTAAACCGCTATTTTTTTTCTCTCCAAATAAGGTCATTGCAAGAGTTCTTGCCAAGTCTCTTTGTCTTTCTTTTCAATTCAGTTACACAGTAATAACCAATGCGCGTTTTCGTTCCCCCCCCTTTTTTTTTACTTATCCGTGCTGAACTTCTATAGGTTGTACATCAATCAACATACGTTCTATCGCCGGCTGTATACTGTTACCAGTTTCATTTCCAGCTTTCTTGTTGGCCCGACGGAAGTGACCACTTCGTGCTGTGGATTTCTGCACTTAATTAATGGAGGAACGAATGATATGGGTTCATGTGCGTGCGTGCGCTGACCTCTCGGGACTCGGGTCGATGCGATGCCGGCTGCAGCGTGCCTTATCTTCATAACATCCTGCATCTCTCCCTCCCCGCTATCTCCCCCTTTCTCTCTTTTTTTTCCTTGTCCTCCTTTTTTCCTTCCGGAGAACCGTTAGCGACGAAGCAGCCCTCAACTCGAATAAAGGACGATCTCAATCGACGCGCAGTGTTGTGGACAGCGCGTAGATCGCGAAGGCGACATCGATCCTCGGCTCGTGTCCGTGCGGAGCCTGATGGGAGGCTCGTGGCGGAGGTGAGACGGACGGGACGGCTGGGGCAAGAAGGACTCGGCGCCACGAATTTCCGCGCAACACCGCTAAACCTCGCCGAGGGCGTGTCGTCGAAGCTCACCAAACTCCCAAATTTCTTTCATTGGTGGTGCTCCCCAGGCTAATTCTCCAAGCGAGACGCGCCTCTTACCTCCGAACGATACAAATGCGGACAACTTGCATGCGGGCCGCATGAAGGAGCATTATAGTAATATGCATTGGGGCGTCTCCATGCTTGTTGTACCTATCAACTAATACGTCATCAACTAATACTACTATCGAACTAATATACACTCTCGTGCTGTGCATTGCACACCGTCGTCTTCGTCAAACAATACTACCATCGAACTAATACCGTCGCCAGATATGCCGACCAACCGTGCAGGCTAAACACATGCTTTCGCACGTCTGTTTGGTTTAACTACGTTAAAAACCCTACCACTTTTTTGTTGTTATTGCATACGCTGCACGAAATTGCTCGTGACGGATTACGTGGATGTGACTTCAGACTTGCATGCATGACGGAAACGCTGAATGGTTCCCCGGCCAAGGAAAGATGGGGCTGTATACGCCGGCTGGACTGTGGGCACCGCCCCTTTCGAAGCTCTAGCCATTGAGCACGCTCGACTCTCTCTCTCGTGCGCGCGCTGGTGAGACGAGAATCTGGTGAAGACGCTGGTGAAGGAGCTCAAGAAGTGCTCGTCGCCGCCCAACGCTGGCGACGCCGACGCTGGCGGCGCCGACCGTCGACGCGACGGCGCGTCGTCGTCTGCTGCAGGCTCACCCATGGCGGAGGAGAATCGTTTTGGAGCTTTTCTCCGCGCAGGTTTGTTTCTTGGTCCGCCGCTCGATCGCTTTCGGCTCGATGACCCCCCTCTTTCCCAGTTCGCTTTTGTGGGATCTTGTTCTGTTTCGCCTCGTTGCCGCACCTTTATTTCTCGGTTGCTTTCTTAGTTCTCGACTCGACGAGTAAGTTATGGGCCCGTCGTTAAGACGCCTTCCCGGCTCGCGCGCATTAGCGATTCGGTAATGGCTCGCCATTTGGATGTATATTTAGTATTCGTCATGCTGCATCGTCGCTTTCCGCTGCCGTCTTCTTATTCTCTCCCTACTGCCGTCTTTGTTCTTTTTTTCCCCACCCTTGTTCGCACTTCTTTCTTTTCTCTTTTTCCGCGGCATTTCGGATGCATTGTTTGGTTCGTCTGAACGGAGCGCTTATCGCATAGTGCGTCGAGTAATCTTGGCTGGACACTCGTTTGCCTGCACTGCGCTGTTACGCCTTTCCCCTTCACCTGTCGCTAATTGAGTAACGCCGAAAGTAGTCGAGACAACAAGGACGGCGCTGAACTTCCAACTTTTATTTCCAACGAATCGTGCGAACATATATGCACTCTGAACAATCCGGCGTCATCGTCAGTGCGTGCGCAAATATGTCAGCTCTTTATCAGAAAGAGTGATAGAAGCGGAGCTAACACATGCTTCTCCCCGATTATAAATCAACTCCGATTCAATGATTTCGCGCGTTACACATTGATTATTCTTTTTTCTAATGACGGTGCTAGTAAGATGTGGGGAACATTCTTCACACGTAAGGCAGTGGGCGGCCAGAAGGCTTTCAAAATTTTTTTCCTTTAAGGGCATTATCTACGTTTTTGGCATGTTCCCTCAACCTGTCATTCACGCATCTCCCAGTTTGGCCGACATAAGTTTTACCACAGTTTAACGGAATTTCATATAGTACGCCTTCTGCGCATTCAACAAATAAGGGCCCCCGATGCTTCTTTCCACGGTTCTTTTGCTTCGCTGTCTCGCGATCAGTCATCTTGTACAGCTTTCACAGCTTGTGAGGAGCAGAGAAGACGACTTTCACGTCGTACCGCTGCGCTACCTTTTTCAGGTTGTGTGACAGCTTGTGAATGTAAGGTATCACAGCTACCTTTTGCCTATGCTGCGCGTGGGCGTCACACTTACTCACGTCAGTGCGCAACTTTTTGAGTAGGCCTTCAGCAACCGAAATGAGAAGGTGCTGCGGATAACCGGCACTGCTCAGCCTATCGGCTTGATGGTTGAACGCTTCTGCGGCGAGATGCGGGCAACTTTTGCTAAGGGCGTTTTTAAAGCAGGAGGTGGCGATGGCTCGCTTAACGAGCTCTGAGTGTGCAGAGTTGAAGGCAGATTTGTTCAAGACATGTACCAACACGCCCAATAACGAATAGAGCCTTATCGATGCTTCAGTTATTTCCGTGTACGGAAGAGCTCCTTCTATATCCGCCCCGTCAACGAAGCCTTCACTGCAGGGACCCATGCTGTGCACGGAGTGCCGTAGGAGGCAGCGTTTCATGATATACTGCGTTAGGTAATGGTGTATTCCAGTCGGCGATCCTGAGCAGCTTTCCGAATCCCCGAAGGAACGAGGCGTTCTACGGAGTCTATATGATCATACTGTCACGGTGCAGTCATAGGTCGGGATCTGAATCCAAATCGCCCATTGAAACATGCTGTTCGGTTTCGTGGAGCGATAAAATTTGCTCCGGATCGCTGAGAGAAATATGCACCGCGACGATATATGGCGGCGAGGTGCACACAAGCGAGATTCGCTCCGAGGCTTAATGTGCCCCATGCATTTCTTCCTGCCTGGAGAATTTCGTGATAGTTAAGCATGTGATGTATCGAAGGGACTACTAATTAAGCGAGGAGTCGTTGCATGAGCTTCGTCTTCTTGTTTTCAGGAGGCTGTACCTCGTCAGGTGCAACTTTGAGATAAAAAAGGACAGACAAGTCCGTGGCATAGTTCGTGCTGAAGTTTTGATTGCGTAATGCTGTCGTGCAGCAGGAAACCGCGGGGACGTCATTGATGTCTTCCTTTACCTCCTTGCGATAAGGGCGGGAAGATTCGGGAACTGTCTCGAATGAAGGTTCCGCTGGAGCAAAGTTCAATTAAACGTTGCGCAACGCATTTAATGGGGAGGTGGGAGTGGCTGACGTCTTCCTCATAGGGAATACATAAAAATGGAGCATGGACAATAGTCGACACACGGAGGTGTCATTGTTATTTTTTATTGCTCTTTTTTTCTTGTTCAGCCGTAGGGAGCGTACGTAGCCGTGGACGGACGGGGAATGGGAGTGCCTAGAGGGGAGAGCAAATAAGCGTCACCATTCTTTTTTTTTTTTGTACGGCGGCATGTGCCATCAAAACGCGTACCATCAAAAGTGGCTTGACGATCGAAGTTGAAACTCATTTGCAACGATTACGAAACCAATGACCGCGCCACATTTTGGACGGGTCGGTGGCTCGTTTCGCAAATCAGTTTCTCGCTACACGTGGGGCGATGAAGATGAAAGAGGGAGAGAGAGGGTGAGATCAGTTGGCGCAGAGAGGCGCACAGGGGGAACTGGTGCGCGGAATGTCGGGCGTAGCGCATCATCCGTTTTTAATGTATCTACGCCCACGTACACACACTTTATTTCTGCGGTGCCCGCTAGACGAGGCGGTACCGATGAAAGCCGGCAGCAGTTGGCCGCAATTTGGCCACTGCCCGTCTGCGGGAGAGGAGAAAGGAAGGACGAAAGGAAGGGGGAGGGGATGTCATCTCGCGGTTAATGGATCTTCCACATGCACGGTGTGTGTAGAGAAAGGTGGCAGTAGTGAACATGCGCGGCGGCAAACACGAAAAAAAAAAAACGAACTCTCGTTTTTCGCCTGCTTTGTTTTGTTCTTTTACTTCGATCAGTGCTCGTTGGATCTGAACCCCTTGTAAGCGGCGCCAGTGGTTGTGGTGCTCGGCTGCTGACCCGAAAGACGCGGGTTCGATCCCGGCCGCGGCGGCTGAATTTCTTGAAGGCGAAATTCTAGAGGCCCGTGTGCTGTGCGATGTCAGTGCACGTTAAAGAACCCCAGGTGGTCGAAATTTCCGGAGCCCTTCACTACGGCGTCCCTCATAGCCTCAGTTGCTTTGGGACGTTAAACCCCAATAAACCAAACCATTAGCGTGGCACGGAGTCACGCCAACGCCGCGGAAAAACGGGCCCATACCAGCTATCGCTGTAAAAAGAAAGGAACCGCCATCTCTTGAGTCAGCTGTCGCACGCCGAGGGAGTCATCCTTATGATCCATAACCGCTGATTTCACCGCGCATCATCCTCAAGAATTACACATATACGACTCTGCTGCGGTACCCATGGCGCAAGCGGACGAAAATGTAATTTGTCACGAAGTCGCAGCCTATTACTTGGTTACTGACTAGTTCGCCGAAATTTCCCGGCTGCCTCTGCGTGCCCTTCGAGTGGCCTGACGATTTATGGCAACACGAAATCGTGATCAGCATGCATGCGCGTGTGGCCTGTATACGTGTTATACTGTATACGTGTTGTATACGTTCTAAGCAGATCATGCTTCACCCTCAGCTTGCGTACTATGGTTAAATGCTCGAGCTTTTTAAGCGCATGTTATATCCTCGCCTAAAAGAAACTACAATGCGTGCTACGTTTGTTACTCGCGATTGTTGTTCACGATGTCATCCAGCCTTGTTCTGCTTTGAATGGGATAAACGAATAGGGATCGTTCGTTCGTTCGTCCATTTGGTCGGTCGGTCGGCCGATCTGTCGGTTCGTTCATTCGTCCGTTCGGTCGGTCGGTCGGCCGATCTGTCGGTTTGTTCGTCCGTTAGGTCGGTCGGTCGGCCGACCTGTCGGTTTGTTGGTTCGTCCGTTCGATCGGTCGGTCGGTCGTCCGTCCGTCGGTTTTTTTCTTTTTAAATGCATCGTCAATGCGCCTTACGCTCCATGTTAATTTATGGCCCCATGAAGAACAACAAGAAAGCAAAAAAAAAAAACCGTCTCCATCAGCCTCGCTCTCATTAAAGCTCGAGTTGAGCAGCAGCTGGGCTCGGCTCGCGCCGTCTCACATCTGCCCTCTTTGTGTGAACGATCCGTCTTCGCTACTTGAAAAACCTTATTATAAAACGCTTATTGTGCAGCTCATGCTAGTATACAGACTCGATCGAGGAAGATACGAACAATTTCACCGCTCCTGTCGTTTCATTCATACGCCAAGCCACGCAGAACGAGCCAACACGATGAACTAGTTCTTCGTAAGCGCGCGGGGTGTAAAAAACTGGAATAATTTAATATAGTAATAAAGAGGGCATGGAGAACTCTTATGCGGTACTTCGCATGCAATTTTCGTTGGAACTAACCGCTCCTTTACCCCCCCCCCCCCCCCATCCTCTCTGCCACTAATTTTGCCTATTTCCGTTTTCCTTCGAAAAGACGCAGTGGCAGTTGCTTGCTCGGTTTTCGAAATCGCTCTGTTTATTGTTTCGTTACCTTCCCCTCTTTTGCGCTTTTTTTATCTGCCACAGCTCGTTTCTTTGTTCAGCAGTTTGCTCTTCTCATCCTCACGGGGCACTTATCCGGCGTCGCATGAGTTCTTCGCTTCGGGCTATTTTTTTTTTTTTATTAACAGCGGCGTCTTTGCAAACTGCATTCACTGTGCCGTGCCACGCGCGCTAACGGTCTGACGCCGTTCGCTGTCGGTGTGCTGCCTTGCATGGGCTCCCTGCTTCAGAAGAACATGTTTTGCTGCGATTGTTTCAGGCACTAGTCTAGCTGTATACATGCATGCCATGTAACTGTATTATATGCACGGCGAATGCAGATATGCAACCGTGAAAAGAAGCCTGGCTCAACGTGAGTGCTCCATGTGCGCGAATACATTTGTGTTGTTGTTTTTTGTCTGAATAGAGAAAGGTAGGAAAGGGAGGGATGTCAACTTCGTACTCTTCTGTAGCGTTCGCTCGTGCAGTGGCGTGTCGGCGAAAGGCCCGGGCTGCGCGAGTATATATTCATAGCAATTGGCGTCGCACGTGTGTATGTGCGTGCGTGTCTTGTTCTTCCTTCGCGATCAGCGCCGTCACGTGGTGCCAGGCTCCATTTTTCTTTTGATCTCCTCCTCTCTCCCACCGCGTGTTTTTCTCCCGATAAATGATCTCGCTCATTCCCGGGAATGGGGGAGAAGGGAAAGAATGGGGAAATGGGATAGGAGTATGAGGGGGGGGGGGGGGGTGAGTGGAGGATGCGGAGAGGACAACCAGGCGGTGTGTGTGCTTCAGCCTGCGAGTGCGGCAGCCAGGTGGCGCTGTTTGCTCGTCGCGCCATCTTTGATTTGCTTTTATTCAATCGTTTCTTTATCGTGCTGTGTGTTACCTTCCCCCTTCATCCTTCTCTCTTTCTTTCTCTCTGTGTGCGTCTGGTGGTTCCCACGTGGCCCGTTTGCGCTCGCCCGCTCCGAATCCGGGCTCCGTTTCCAGGAACCCGGGGTCGCGCATCGCGAGATGGCGCTTGCCGCGTCCACGCGACGGAGAAAGGCGCGAAGGTTCGCGGAACGCCGTGTCGTCGAGGGACGACGGTAATGGGTGCTCTGACGCTAACGCTTGTCGTGCTCACACGCTCGCTTTATTCCTGTGTATGTAAACACGCCTTTCCGATGGGCCGGCTTGAAAGAGTCATCGTCGCTGCGGGGTCCTGTGGCATGTGATCTCGCCCACGCTGGCTCGCACTGCGTGGCCACGGCTTCCTGACGCGTCTCCGCATTTCTGCGTAGTGTTGACGCAGCACGCTTCCTTAGAAGGACATAGCCTTGACGTGTGGTTAGCTGTGACAACAGGGCAAAAAATGAATCGTCGCTCAGACACCTGTATTGGCCAAAGTGGCATCTGCACATGTTCTCGGATATATAGTACACTTGTGTATATTATATATCAGGTGTTTCAGGAAAGGGGATCACTATTTTTTTTTTTTTCAAAATAGGGTTCTTGAGGTACAGAGAAGTTTTTTGCGGCATAGTAATACCTGTGCAGGCGGACGCCAAAAAACAGTGCAGTCATGTTAACTAGTAAAATGAGTAACTAAATTCTAATAGTTAACTTATTCAGCGTTACCGATAGGCACCTGATTGCAATTATAAATTTGTAGCTCCCTGTTAGTGACATACATATCATTTTCTTATAATTTCGAAAACACGATTAGATTTGGCGCTCTGGCTCGACAAAATGCGGCTATTTCGAACAGTTACGTGCACTTTAGGGGGTTGCTTTGCCTGCATTCTTTTCGAAAGTGCGTGTACGTATATTGACACGATGTGGCCATATTTTGTCGTGCCACAGCGACGAAGATAATCGCGTTTTCGAAATTCTAAAAACTCATGTGTTTATTATAACAGCCGGCTACAAATCTCTCGTTGCAGTCAGGTGCCTAATTTAATAGTTAAAAAAGTTAGCTATTAGATTTTAGTTCACCACTCCAGTAGTTAACATGATTCGCCTGTTTTCTGACCGCCGACACTGTTATTACTGAGCCGCAAAAAGCTGCTTTTCACTTCAAAAACCCTATTTTTAAATATTAGTAATCACCTTCCCTGAAACACCTGGAATATAGAGCCCATCGCTTCACTGCTGCCATGTGACCGTGCTGGGTGCCGTAGTTTCTCCCCTTCTCCTCACGCGACCTATCCCTCTTTCTTTTCGTAGAAAGCGCTTCCCTCGCAGTTCCGAGTATTTGAAAGTGTTTGCTTCTCGATTACGGTGTGTGCGTGTAATATATACGTCCGGGAACTCAGAGTAGTTGCGTAATATTGTTTACTCTAGATCCATATTGCTGTTCGAGTTAAAGCACGCTGGTTGTTGCTCTTTTGATCCGGAGTCCATGGTAAAGTAGTGCCCCCTGGTGAGGCGCCTCCCACGCGTTTGTGCGCGAAAGAGTGGCCAGAGCCGAAAACGAAGCGACAGAAGAGCTGCGGAGGACGTAGTGGGAAACTAACTTGGTAGCTCGACGAATCCCCAGGCGCTTATTAGCGCGAAGTGCTGAGTCCGTTCCGCTCACCTCTGCGTAGCTGAAGCTTACGCCTCCCACACGCGCCGTTGTGCGATATGTTTCGTGAATGTCGTGGTAGTCGCTCGATGGAGAAGTTATAGGTGTCGCTACAGGAAAGACTGGGAAGAAATCGTATCCGTGTTCTTTCTGGTGCGTGCTGGAGCGGCAGGCCTTAGTACAAGCGCTTTCGAGAAGATACCGCGCGTGGTTATATAGCTGCTTGTTTGTTGCGCACTTTATGATTGTCTCTCGTTCTGATGCGGCGAAGGTAGCGCTACGTGTGCATACGAACCCGCTCCGTTGATGAGCAAGACAGCGAATTTGTTATGTGGATGCCAAGACAGGCGTCAGAACAATAGCTTCACCAGTTGCGTGTTACTGGCAGAACAATATTCTAAGGATGACGATTACATCGCACATAGGGTCATCGTTTCAATTTATACGCCCGTGTTAAGCATTTGGCTGTCGCGAGACAGAGAGATATGCCTGGATGTGTACGGTGATTCTTTCTGATTATACAAATCCTCGGCTATACCGCAGCAGCTTACACGGAACATTGTGGAACGAACGGTGCGCAAAAAACACTTAAATCAATCAGGCTGGCTGTTTACTCCTGCTTATGGCGTTCGGATGCAGATCATCAGGATGCGGGATGGATGAATGAATGAATGAATGAATGAATGAATGAATGAATGAATGAATGAATGAATGAAGTTTTATTGGCAGACGAAGGCCGGTTTTCGTAGTTGGGGTGTTGTGGAAGTAAGTGGGTTTAAATCCCTGCCGCGGTGGCCGCGTTTCGATCGAGGTTCACTATGCGCCGTTTCTTTCTCTCTTCCTCTTTTCGCTCCTCTCTCTTCCCTTGCCTCACGGCATGGTTCACGTGTCCACAGAGGTTGTTACTACGCCTTTCCTTTCTCCAAAACCATTTTACAGTGACGTCAGCGGGCTTTTGTTTGCAGACATAAAGGAGGAAGCGTGTGGGTAGCTCCGCTCTGCTATGCGTGCTTGTGTCGGAGGTAAATTTATATCTTCGTTCGCCCCGTCACCTGCACGGCCGATGCGTTGAGCGATGCGTTAAGTAGCCCTGGCGCCGTAAAACGGGAGGGGCTAAAGATAACTACGGGCCTTATTATTTTCTAACGGCCGCGCGTGCTCCGCAATTATTGAGCGTGGGGAGGAGGGTGGCTGCTGCTGCTCCCGGGCTTCCCTCTTTCCACCCGTTCGAGTGAGCGCGATCGATGCAACAACCGTTCGAGGTGTTCGCCCCCCTGCCTCGCGCTGAGGAAGAGGAGCTGTAAAAATATAATCGTAAAGAGGGGGAAAGGAATAAAAACGAGGCGGGGCTTTCTTGGAAGCGCGTCTACACGCGGGTGCTCTGTGTCTTGTTTGCGGCGGTGTCCTTTTTATTTTTCACCCCGCAGCATTCTCGGGAGTGCGGCGTCGCAATCTTTCCCTTTTCTTTCCTCGCCTTGTTTCGTGGGCGCCGCCTCCCTAGGCAGGTCGCGGGTCCGTGCCTCCCGTGAAAAGGAGCTGCGGGCCGGCCGCTCTTTGCTTTCCTGTCGCTCGCCACCACTTCCCGGGAGAGGCCGCTGCTGTAAAAGGGATTCGGGTACTCGGGACCGAAGAAAAGCGGACGGCAGATGAACAAGAGCGAAGGGACGGGGGGACAGGCGCCGGGAGCTGTCTTTTCCGTTCCATGTACAGCGGCTTGTACTTGTACACAGCCTATCAGGAGTCCCCGGGAAGGCTGAAAAAGGGGAGGTAGGGAGGGAGGGAGGTGTAGTGGGATTAAAAGAGGTACGAGGGGAGTTACCGGGAATAAGAGGTGCGGCGTGTCTGGAAAGCTGAAAGGGGGCTTCGTTTCTTCGGAATGGCGCGAAGAAATGTGGCGCGACGAAGATGGTCTTGCCGGAGGTTTTTTTGATGTACCTCTTACGTGTCCGTTCGTCGAGCAGCGGAATGCCTCCAAAAGAGGCGTTTCTTTTTTTTTTTTTTTCACCTCAATGAAGACTTACGGATCGTCATTCATTTATGTTCCAGTTGCGCTCGCAAGAAAGAAGAGGCCGTTGGCCCCGAATCTGTTCATCCCGACGCTTTCCTTGTATAGAAACGGGCGCAATTTAATTCGTTACCCTTCTCGAGAAACATGCTGCGCTGGGTTCGTCGAAGTGGGACTCGCTCATTCGATTTACGTCGGACTCTAAATGGATGAGGGGAAATCTTCATCCTCCTTTGTAGCGTGCAAGGATATGGCGTATGCACGGACAGGCGCTGCAAGACTTTAGCTTGTACCGAAAATAGCGGTAGGAGCGCCCTTCTTCTATCTGCTGTTGGAGGTTTTACTACTATCAGGTTATGCCTTTCCTGTTTGTGGCATCCCCCCCCCCCCCTTTCCCTTCTTTCCTGTAACATCTCCATAGATTGAGTGTAATGATGGGCTGCGCATCTTTTACGTCAGCCTTCGAATAAACTGCCTTTTTTTTCTCCACGGAATAAACGATAGCGTAGAGTTCTTGTGAAACAGCGCAACGGCACAAGGCCAGAGGAGAGGAAGGGACGATACACAGGGCTGTTTTACTAACAACAGAATGTTTATTCAGGAAGCCATGCTTATAAAGGCGCCAGCTACACTGAAAAACAGAAAAATACAAAGAACGGTGACAGATATCCCTCCGACCAGGCACGTATTTGATAACACAAGGCTAACACGTGTGCAAAAATTCATGTTCTTTCTTCAAGATAGCGACAGAAGGGGGGCTTACACACCTCTGACCCAGCTTCAAGATCTCAGACGCTTCGATAACTTCTCTGGTCTGTTTGTTCTCAGCGCTGTTTGTTAGTAAAAACAGCGCTGTGTATCGTCCCTCTCTTTCCTCTGGCCTTGTGCCGTTGCGCTGTTTCACAAGAAATCATGTCTGACCAACGTGCCCATCAGTTATTGTTGTATAGCGTAGAGGCAGACGGAAACCGCTGCACTCAAATTATTGGACTGCCAATTGAATATTTACCCGCCTAATTGATTGGCGTCGATTAATAAACACTTAAAGCGTTGTGACTGCCAATTGAATATTTACCCGCCTAATTGATCGGCGTCGATTAATGAACACTTGAAGCGTTGTGTTTGGTAAATAACTGTGGTGGTGTCTCGAGGAACTATTTTTATTGATTAGGACAGAGGAGGTGACGCATTTATATCAACGTGCGCGCTGTGCTGTGCTTTGTGTTCTGAAATCGCACTTTTTGCTGTGTTGCATGACGATGCTTCAAAAAGCACTTCCATTTGCACCCGCAGCTGGCTATGACACCCTTGACTGCGTCTGGAGCAACGCACAGCCGTTACACTTCTAAAGCATAGTTTTGAAATGCCCGCGTGCGGCACAAGGAAGGTGCGATTGGTCGCGCCACAGTATTCGTTCTATCACTCGCGCATTCCCGTTTCCTCTCCTGGATTTGGCTTTGCTGATGTATCGACATTTTATGTGTTCTACCTGGACGCAGTTTGAAGCCCTTCACGGCGCGAAACACTGCAGGCCTAAGGGTAAACACAGTGTCATGCATTCTGAATGCAACTGGCTTCAGATGGAACCATCTGGGATATAGTTCCATAAACCAGACACCAGTTTAGAACCAGTTAAGATTTTTTTGCTCATGGGTTGCGTAAGCTGTAGGTATATTGAAATGGAAAACAAATAAAAGTCAATGTCTACCTTTCGAGTCGCGACAGACGTGCTCGAAGTGCTCTTGGAACGGTACTTCTACAAATGTAAGTGGCTTCAAAAACTCTACTGCTGATTGGCATTTGCACGGCACTATTTCAACGCTCTGCCCTGCATGGTCCCTTCCCTGCGGTTCACCCAGGTTTGAATCCCGACCTCTTTGTCTTCTCACCCCCCTCCCCCCCGTCCCCCCTGTCGTGAGTGTTCGACGAGCTCGGAGAAGAACGACCCTTCAGACGGGTGGCTGAGAACAGAAAAGCATTTATTTTAGAAAGGGACGGGCGAGCTGGGGCTCGCCCTCCGACGGGCGCCGGGAGAGGAGGACGCGTCCGCTCTTTCACATTACTTGGCGCTCGGCTGTTACACTAGCCGGCGGCACACCACATCCCCCTCCGTTAGCCGATACCACGGCGATGCCCCCGAAACGGTCCGGCACAAAGACACTACGCCCGGAGCGAGTCACGGCAACTGGCGCCCTTGCAGCCGCAGCTTGAGTGCAGTGTGATGTCTCGGGCGGTGAGTTACTGCCGCGCTGCGGTCGAGCTCCCCCGTCGTCCTCTGTCGGCGACGCTCTTGGTGTTAATAGCCAGTCTTCATCGTCGTAGCCCAGGAAAGCGGGAGAAGGAGGCGGCGTCGTTCGACTCTGCGATGGCTTCCAGGAAACCAGCATCCGCCGATTGCGGCGCACGGTCCCGCGGCTTGTCTTTACCCAGTATGACCGTGGGGTCCCGGCTTGCTCTACTATTTCCCCCTCGCAGTCGAAGTCTCTCACCCAAACTTGGGTCTTGGGCGGGAGTACCGGCAGCTCTCTGGCGGCGTGTCGCGAGTTGAAATTTCGCCTCTGTTGCTCCTTGGTTTCGCGATCCTTAGCGGCTGCCTGCTTGCTCTCGCTACCCCGCTGTGCGAAGAGAGCGGGAAATGTCGGAACACGTGTGCGCAGCCGTCGTCCCATGAGCAGTTTCGAAGGGCTGAAGCCTGTTGGTCCCGGCGTGTCTCTGTAGGCCAGCAACGCAAGATAAGGATCTTCTGCCTTCTTCAGCAGGCGTTTTACTGTTTGCACCGCTCGCTCTGCTTCCCCGTTGGCCTGCGGATGTAAGGGGCTGCTCGTGATGTGGGTAAAACCGTACGTCTTCGCGAATTTCTTAAACTCCGAGCACGAAAACTGAGGGCCGTTGTCGGAAACCACAGTCACAGGAATTCCATGACGAGCGAAAAAGCTCTTGAGGTGGTTTATAACTGCGTCTGCTGTTGTGGAAGCTAGAAGCGCTATCTCCGGGTACCGAGAGTGGTAGTCCACACAGATGAGGTACGGCTTGCCACGAAGTTGAAAGAGATCTATGCCCACCATGTTCCAAGGCAGCTCGGGAATTGATGTTGGCAGGAGCGGCTCAGCATTTTGCTGGCGCGTTTTAGCGCAGATTTGACAGTTAGAGACGACTTGGCGGAGTTCACTGGATAACCCCGGCCACCACACAGACTGCCTGGCTCTGGCTCTGCAGCGCTCGATTCCTTGATGTCCCTCGTGTAGGCGAGCGAGAATTTCTCCTCTCATGGGTTGAGGGATAACCAAGCGTGTCCCATATAGCAAGTAGCCATCGTTTTGGGATAGACTTGCTTGGTGTTGCCAGAATGGTGACAAAGCAGCGGGAACTTTGCGTTTTTCCGGCCATCCATGCACGCAGTACCACCGAAGACGCTGGCAGATTTCGTCTTCGTTTTGTGCTTTCTTGATCGGATCGAAGGCGGAACTTTGAAGTCCGATGACAGCTCCCTTTACGTAGGCACTGACTTCGTCGCAGGTGAGCATTCCTGCTACCAGGTCGCTGGTTACGGGTGCCCTGGACAAAGTGTCGGCCGTTGCAAGGCTTTTCCCTGGCACGTATTGCACCGTATAGGTGAAGCGCATCAGGCGCATGCGGAAGCGTTGAATACGTGGCGGCAGCAAATCCAGAGAGGCCTTTCCCAGAAGGGTGATCAAAGGCTGATGGTCAGTCTGGAATGTTGCCGTGAGTCCACGGATGTATTCTTCAAAGCGTTCGGCTGCCCATGTCAGTGCCAAGGCTTCCTTTTCAACCTGAGCATAGCGCGTTTCTGCCGTTGTTAGGGATCTCGAGGCGTATGCAACTGGGCGTTCACATCCATCTGGCTGCGCTTGTAGCAGGACTGCACCCAAACCATGGGCTGATGCATCCGCTGACAGTGTTGTAGGGTAGTCTGGATGATACTTGGCTAAGCACTTCTCTGAACACAGGAGGTCTTTGATGCTCATGAACGCTACTTCCTGAGCAGGTCCCCAGGTCCACTCTGATGTCTTTTTGAGGAGGTCACGAAGCGGTGCAGTTTTCTCGGCCAGACATGGCAGAAACCTTGCCAAATGATTCACCATTCCCAAGATCCTCCGGACTCCCGCGACGTCTTTTGGCGGAGGAAGTGACTTGACTGCCTCGACTTTTTTAGGGTCGGGACGGATACCTCGGCGGTTTATGACGCATCCCAGGAAGGTCACCTCATTAACACTGAAAACACATTTCGTGCGGTTGAGGGTGAATCCCGATGAAGCGAGTCGCTTTAGCGTCGCGTCCAGGTTCTTGTCATGCTCCGCTTGGTCGCGGCCAAAAACTAGAATATCGTCCATGAGATTGACTACTCCAGTCAGTCCACTGAGAGTTTCGGACATTCGTTTTTGAAAGTATTCCGGCGCTGACGTGATACCGAAGGGAAGTCTGGTGAAACAGAACCGCCCTATCGGCGTGATAAAAGTAGTCAGCTCTTGGCATGCCGGAGAAAGAGGAATTTGGTGAAATCCCGAGTTGGCATCAAGTCGAGAAAATACTGTAGCCTCACCTAGCAGTGCGAGTGACTGTTCCACTGACGGAAGAGGAAACCTTTCTCTGAGGACCGATGAATTGAGGCGAGTGAAATCCACGCAGATTCGGACTCCTCCTGACGGCTTCACAACGGGAACGATTCCGGCACACCAGTCCGTAGGGCCTTCAACAGGACGAATAACCCCTTGCTCCCTCATCTTGTGTATTTCCTGCTCCACTGCTTTTCGTAGCGGTACAGGAATGCGCCTCGCTACAGTCACGGAGTACGGCACGGCTGTCGGCTCGAGACGAATGGTGTACTCGCCCGGCAACTGACCTAGTCCGCAGAAAAGTTGGGAGTAACGCTCCTCAATGCGTTCGCTTGCGCACAGGAACTTGACCAAGCCCAAAGCCTCTATAGCAGGTAATCCAAGGAGCGGGTGCTTGAGATGTTGAACGACGTAGATGACTTGGTCGGTACTTCGCTTCTTCCATTTGATAGTTGCGCCAAATTTTCCGACAACTTGAAGCGCTTTCCCCGTCGGTCCTGCCAAAGTTTCTTTTACCGGATGGAGATCTCTGGGAACTGCGGCAAAATTTGCAGGCACAACGGAGACTTGAGCCCCTGTGTCAATCTTGGCAACCAATGGAAATCCGTTAATGCCGACTTCGACGAGCCTGATGTCGTTCTGAGCAGTGGCTGGTTGATGGACAGCGCCGAGAAAAAGTGCTGAGGTTTCCTGCTCGAGTGTTGAGACTTCTTTAGAGGGAAACTTTCTGCAGACGCGAGCGTAATGTCCCTTACTTTTGCATCTTGAGCACTTTTCGGATTTAGCCGGACACGAAGGACGAGGGTGAGGCGTTCCCCCGCAGTAGCTGCAAGACTGGCTGCTCGTCTTCGCGAAACTGGCCGGTCGCGTGCGATTTTTTCCCTTGTGCTTTGCGCGGGCAACAGCATCCAAAGCAATGCCTTCCGTCTTGACCGATGGGCTTCCCTCCGCGGCTTGAAGTTGAAGTAGCTGCTGTTGATGATGCACTGTTTCCTTCTGTCGAGCCTTGGAGAGAGCTTTGACGAGGGTGAGGTCGGCATCCAGCTGCAACGCTTCTGACAGCCTTTTATCACGGAGGCCCAAGACAAAACGGTCGCGGATGAGTCGATCCCGCAGCTCGCCGTAATCGCACCTGTCCGCCATGTTGTACAGCACAGTGACGTATTGGTCAACCGTCTCTGTGGGCTCCTGTTCACGCCGGTTGAAGCACGCTGATTCGTAGACAACGTTCTTTGTCTGAACGAAGTGCGAATCGAACTTCTCCTTGACGAGGTCGTAGTTCTTTGAGTCTTCAGCGGAGAGCGAAAACGTGCTGAAGATTTGCCTGGCTTGGCGGCCCATCACGTAGAGCAGAGTCCGCACCTGCGTCTCCTGGTCTTGCCTGTTGAGACCGGATGCGTAGCGGTAGTCTTCGAACTCGAGAATCCAGGCTGGCCATTCCGACGCTCGGTCGAAAGTGAAAGCTGTGGGCGGCTTCAGCGCAAAGCCCGAACTCGCAGTTGCTTCTGCCATCACGGTTCTTTCCGACCGCTGAGGACGGCGAGAATCTCTTTAGCGAAGCCCTGACCCCGCTTCTGACACCATGTCGTGAGTGTTCGACGAGCTCGGAGAAGAACGACCCTTCAGACGGGTGCTGAGAACAGAAAAGCATTTATTTTAGAAAGGGACGGGCGAGCTGGGGCTCGCCCTCCGACGGGCGCCGGGAGAGGAGGACGCGTCCGCTCTTTCACATTACTTGGCGCTCGGCTGTTACACTAGCCGGCGGCACACCACACCCCCCTTTTTTTTTTTCCTTGCTGCGCGCAGGATGCAGGTCGCTTGCATACATTTGTGGTCATAAGCGTGCCGAGCTTTATGCGCTTTTAGGGCCGTTACATATAGCAAAAATTGCTTCAACAAAAAGTAACATTAAATGAAAAAAAAAAAAAAAAATGCGTCGGCCGGGAATCGAACCCGGGCCACCCGCGTGGCAGGCGAGTATTCTACCACTGAACCACCGACGCATTTTTTTTTTTTTTTTTTTTTTTTTTTTTCTTTCATGGTATTTATTTACATGGTTTTGTATACAAAGCATATATATACATATGTGTGTGTGCATATACACACACAAAAACAACTATTTACAGAGCACCTAGTTAGGCGCTAGGTGGCAGAAACATAATAGTAACATATTATAACTAAAAGGCCGGTAAAGATATACAGCGCATCAGGAGAGGAAACCAATCCGGTACAAAGTCCGATTTTTTGTAAATGTCCGTTACCTGCAGCAACATTCGGCTAAAGTGAATTCTGGGCGAAACAACAGGTTCAACGTTGCGATCTTGCATGCGTGTTTTCCAAAGACTATGAAGTCCAATCAGAAGAATCATATCATAAGGATTCGAGTCAGGTTGGGAAACAACAAGGTAGCGCACACTGTAGGAATTTAGGAGAAAATCTTTCTGTAGCGTCCTTTGCAACACATCCCAAAACAAAATCGCGTCTTTGCAGTCTATAAAACAATGTTCAATTGTTTCAGGCACATTGCACGAACCACCGACGCAGATGTATCGGGCTGTTGTCCAATGTCGACACATCGTTATTTCTTGGACTTGCGCCTTCGCTGAGATCTATATTTCACATTCGGGAAGTTGTAATCGCTTGGTGAATGGACTGTAAGCGCAAGCACATGCAAAGCTACTGTGCTATATCTTCTCTGGTGTTGAAGCCGAGGGAGGGCACGAACTGTCGGAACAAACAAAAAAAGAAAATGCGACCACAACATGCGGTTCAAGATTTATTGCGTACCCCCATTGACTGTTTAGGTGCACATTCCACGCTATTGTACTTAATACACAGTCACGATGACGAAAACAGCAGGCACAGAACTGTGCATGTAGATTTCCATGACTTATCCACATAGAGATTTTATTGTTGCCCAAAGTAATTATAACCAAATTCGACCCTGGAAGGCCGAGGTGCACTTGAAAGGCAGGAAGCATTCTACGGTAAAAGGGAAACGATGGCTCCAATTCCGGAGTCCGTGTTGTAGTAGTAGTAGTAAAAGACTTTTAATCGACCATAATTTACAGGCCGAGCATGTCGACCGCCTGGGCGACCAGAAGCCGCTGTTCTTCTTCCCCTTCAGCGCCAAGCCAGTCGAGCCAGGTGGTGATGGATAGAGAGGGTGGGGGGAAGGAACCCGACTGCTGAGCAGCCGGGCAATAGAAGAGGCAATGGGCCAGGTCCGCACAGGGGCAGTTGGGACAGGAAGGGTCCGATCGATAGCGATATAGGAAGAGGCGGGACGGGGTGATGACTGCATTCATCTGAATGTCCGTGTTCACATCGGTGAAAGTTCTGCAAACGCTCTCCGCACGTGCACGTACAGAGCGGGGCCGACGCCCATGTGTGTGTCTGGCCTTCGTGTTTGCATGGGCGGCGGTAGATGTGGCGCTGTATAGAAAACGGTGGGAGGAGATATGGCTTCGTGTTGGCGGTCCTCTCGGTCGGCGCGTTCGCGTGCGTGTCGTCGTCATTATGAAAGGAAACTGGTGTGCTCGCGCGTTTAGGACCTCCCTGCCGTGTGTTGTAGTCGTTGGCTGTCCGCAAAGACAAAACTCGCCTCGTCCGCGGCCTTGCCCCATATAGCGTGGCGGCGGTGAAAGGAATGGCCTGTGTGTGTTACGCGTCTGTGAAGGGTCAGGTCGGGCGCCGCAACGAAATGTATTTCCATTTCCCTTTCCTTCGCGGCTTTCTAGCGGGTTGTGCCAAACGTGTCGCGTTCTTACATTTACTTTGTTTTCAAAGCACCGACTCAAATGGGAATGCCTGCTGTCACTGTGTCTTGCTCTTCCCGTCGTTCTTTTTATCAAATACTGGAATCATGGAGGGAGGAGCTAGACCCCACCAGTTTACAAGCGAATTTGCTTTCTTTTGGGCTTTAAAAAGGATAAAACTCTGTTCACATACCAAGGAGCATACCAGTCTCAAAGCTGGAGTCATTCCATCACATGGTAATGTAATAGTATTCCCGTGGAAATTTTGGGTTGTTTCGTTCGGAGGGGCAGCTTTTGTCCTGACCGGTCTTGTGGCCTGCTTTCTGCGTCATTGGCTTCTCCCACTGTGAGAAGTGTGCTGGCGAATTTGCTTTGTGCGATAATGCTGTGAGGACTAAATATTCTTTTGCAAACGCACATGTAAGCCAATAGACTAATATGGAGGGTGTTTTTCGGAGTTAATTATAAAATAAAGGAAATCGGAGATTAGCGGAGTTTTCACTTGATACACATTTTTATCCACGTTTTCCGTCTTTTTTTTTTCCAATTCTCGTGTAGCGGTCGTCTTACGCATTGCCAAATTTTTGCTAACACAGTTGCCAGTGGCGACTCCAGGACATTCATGGTGGAGTTGGTGCGGAGAAGCACGAGGAGGGCAGGAGGGGGGGGGGGGCAGGAACGGGCCAGTGCAGTACATATGTGCATCCTCTAGAACGAAACAACACTCGCGCCTGCTTGCTCCTGCAAGAAGTCTGATTTTATAGAGTGCAGATATCGTCAAACGGTGGCTCGAACTCCTCGGTGTTGGAAGCAATTTGACCTTTACATTCGGGCCTATGATTTCAGTATGATCCGTCACCATACTGGAGTTCACTTGGACGATACTATCCCACTTGTAAGCCTTGGTATAGTAGTGCCAAAAGGTAACAGCTTATACCAACTATTTGGTACCTAGTCTCCATTCACATCAGATAAAGGCTTCACTTTTTTTAATCCGGGCTGGGAAGAGGTTCATAAACGTATTAGCCCCGGAAGAAGTTTACATGGCGGGAATTCTTGGCTGAATGGCCATAATTAACGGGCTTGGAGGTGATTGGGCTTGAGCCGCGGAGTGGGACACTCGAAGGCGACACGCTATGTAAATCTATTTCTAGTCATCGTCATTTGGTTCTTTGTCGGAGGATATCTCGCGTTCCCATGCTTGCGGTAAAATTCGCCTGGTGATCTTGAGGGATGCTTGCAGGTTAATGAAGTTGAGCAAGAATTCAAATTCATGTACATCGTAATTAAGTTTTGTATCGTATTCTACGTTAAAGTATAGACCTTTTTACGACTCTCGGGGAAAACCTGTTTTCTGGGCTGCGCGGAGAACGTGGGGGAGCTTAATCCTCAACTCTTTCCTACCATACGAGCACAGCTCAGTGCCCAGTATGGCGGCGCCCATGAACCTCTTTTTGAAAATGTCTATATGCGCCTTACTGCACTGTATATATGCGCCTTATGCACGCCAGTAACCTTGTTATAACCAAGCAAGCTTGCCAGCACGGCGCACCGACTGTGTACAACTAAGTTGCGTAAGAATATACACATTTTGTCGTTTGCTTCCGACGCGTGCGATTATGTAGCGAACAGCGCCAACGCGAGCGAGTTTTTTCCCGCTTTTGCTCTGGTGACGACGGTACATAAGAATAAGCACTGCTATCGCCCTCACCGCCACCTTGCATGCCCGCGCGTGCAAGCGATACGCTCGGGCGGAGGCAAGTAATTCGTAATATTCCTGGCTCCTGTAGCGAACGTTGAGACGGGTTAAAAAAAATAAATGAAAGCAATAACGGCGCGGGCGAACGTTCCGAGTACGAGCGTGCTCGTTTGCCGAGCCAGATAACGCTATATATATATATATATATATTAGGTGATCCGCTCGACAAGGTTTGTTAGCTGCCTAACGCTTTCACGTCGCTTCCTCTTTTCATTTTGGCATGACTGGACGAAGATGCCTGCCCGAATAAAGTGCTTTTCCGCGGGGCGAGCTAGCTTTTATGGCCGCGCGGCTCTGAATAATGCAGGAGCGAGGGCGCTGCTGTCGTCAGTTTGCCTTCTTCGCCGTGCTGCAGCGTGCGCCGCTTATATATTGCCACCGTACGAACCATTCAGTGGCGCCGTACCGCGGCCGAACTGTTTAAGCGGGGATTTGCCAAGCCTTGGGCACTCGAGGTGCTCGAGGAACGTCGTCTTCCTCGCTCGAGCTTCCTGCTGGCTGGCACGCCCACCTCGTCTACTTAGAACCTGGTCTCTTTCTTCAACCGTTTGTCGGTGACATATTTGGTGGAGCCGGCTGGGTAACGTCCCATGTACACTGACTCCGAAGACGCCTTTGAAGCCAGTCCCCAGGGCGTAGACACAACCCCCGTGCACAAAGCGAGCCGCCGCCTGCTAGGCCTACAGCCAGAGTTTAGCGGCCTGACAAAACCGTCAAGGAAGATGACAACAACCACAACAACCACTGGTAGCCAGACCACTCAACGTTTTGGAGCTGACGCTCCGTTCGTGCTCCACGCGCCCCGGTCACCGCCGACGTTCCACGGAGACAGGTTTGAAGACGTTGAAGATTGGCTGGCCAGTTTCGACCGTGTGGCAGCCTTCAACCAGTGGGACGGTGAGCGCAAGTTGAGGAATGTCTACTTCGCGCTAGAGGACTCGGCAAAGATCTGGTTCGAGAACCACGAGACCTCTTTTGCCACCTGGGAGGTTTTTCGCCGTGAGTTGCTGGCGACATTCGGCAACAGTGAAAGAAAAGAGAAGGCGGAAGTCGCTCTGCACTCCAGGTCGCAGCAGCCAAATGAGAGCGTCACCATGTTCGTTGAGGACATGATGCGTCTCTTCAATCGAGCCGACCCTGCTATGCCCGAGGCCAAGAAAGTGCGCCACCTAATGCGCGGCGTAAAGGAGCAGCTCTTTGCCGGACTGGTCCGTGACCCGCCAAGAACAGTGGCCGACTTCACAAGGGAGGCAACGGGTATCGAGCGCTCTCTGCAGGAGCGAGGCGCGCACTACGGACGTCAGGCTACCGTAGCAGCCGCTTCCCAGTACACGCCTACGTCGCTGCCCGCCGATGAGCTTCGGGAGCTTGTAAGAAGCCTCGTTCGCGAGGAACTGGCGAAACTTCGCCTTGAAGTTCCACAGGCCAGTGTCGCTGCCGTAACGGACGTGGTCCGTGACGAAATCCGACGAGCTGTGCAGCCGCCTCCCGCTCCACACCCGGCGCCGCCCTCCGTTATGACGTACAGCGAAGCACTACGAAGTCCTAGGCCAGCGATGCAAGCCTTTTCCCCCGTCGTTCCCGTGCCAGTACCATCCCTGCCAGTACCTGCCATGCCAGTACCACCCGTGCCGCAGGAGTACAGGCCCCCCATGAGCAAAGCGCACGTGTGGCGTACGCCAAACAATCGGCCGCTCTGTTACCACTGCGGGGAGCCCGGCCACATCCTCCGTCACTGCCCCTACCGCAGGATGGGCTTAAGGGGGTTTTCACCTGATGCACCTCGACCACGCTACGGTGAAAGACCACGGGATATCGAGATGTACCTGGCTGATAACGTGCAGTCCTCGACCCCGCAGCGACGCCAGTCCCGATCGCCATCCCCAAGGCGGTTCTCTTCGCCCGGCCGCCCGTCGTCCTCTGGCCAGTTCAGAGGCGCGTCCCCACATCGGGAAAACTGAAGACGGCGTCCTCCGGGGGTAGGGCCGCCGCTACTGGAACGTGTCAAGAGCCTCCACCCGAACATTCGCCGCGACGCTCCGATCAACGACGACGTGACCCGACGACATCAACGACGCGCTGTGACCGACTGGTTTCCGCCGAAATTCCGGTATCCGCCGACAACCATGACGTTACCGCACTCGTGGATACCGGCGCCGATTTTTCTGTCATGAGCAGTCGGTTAGCCACAGCCCTGAGGAAGGTTCTAACTCCTTGGTCCGGGCCGCAGATCCGGACAGCTGGTGGCCACGTCGTAACTCCGATTGGTGTCTGCACTTCGCGAATCCAGATCCGCGGTGTTACTTTCCCTGGTTGCTTTGCTGTGTTACCCGAGTGCTCCAAGGACCTCATACTCGGTTTGGATTTCCTTCAGGAGTACGGTGCCGTCATCAATCTTCAGGAGCTAATCGTGTCGTTTTCCACCCAAGGCCCTGTCGACGACGATACCGAGCCACGCAGGGCTAAGCTATGCGTCTGTGACGACCAGGTACTAATCCCGTCAAGAGCCAGCATGTTTGTTACCGTAGAGTGCGATAACAGCCCCAGCACTCGTGGCATCGCTGAAACCAACATCTCGCTGCTCCTTGGTCGGCAAGTCTGTGTAGCTCGCGGCATTATTGAATTGAACAGTGGGCGAACCGAACTTCTGGTGACCAATTTTGGTTCTCAACCTCAGTGTTTGCCTGGCAAAACAGCCATTGCGTATTTCGAAGAACTTTGTGAATTCGCGGGACAGCACGCGTTGTCCGAAATCCCGGCATCAGTGGAGGCACCGACCACTCCCATCAAGACCGACGTGAACCCGAACCTCCCCTCTCATCAGAAGCAATGCCTAGAGAGCATTATCGAATCTTTCCGCGACTGTTTTGCATCGACCTCTAAAGTTAGGCAGACTCCGCTCACAAAGCATCGCATTATTGTTGACGCAAACCAGCCACCGTTATACCAGCCGCCTTATCGGGTCTCTTCGAAGGAACGTGACGCTATTCGCCGACAAGTTCAAGAAATGCTTCAGGACGACGTGATACAGCCGTCGACGAGCCCGTGGGCATCGCCTGTTGTTCTTGTGGCGAAGAAGGATGGAACCCTACGGTTCTGTGTTGATTACAGGCGTCTAAACAAAGTCACCAAAAAGGACGTTTATCCTCTGCCGCGGATTGATGACTCCCTGGACCGGCTACGCCACGCCACGTATTTCTCGTCACTAGATTTACGTAGTGGCTATTGGCAGATCGAGGTGGATGAGCGCGACCGAGAAAAGACCGCCTTTATTACACCGGATGGTCTGTACGAATTCCGGGTGCTCCCTTTCGGACTGTGCTCGGCTCCTGCCACCTTCCAGCGGATGATGGACACCGTGCTTGCCGACCTAAAATGGCAGTCTTGCCTCGTCTACCTGGATGACGTTGTCATCTTCTCCGCTACGTTCGAAGAGCACCTGAGGCGCCTGCGCGCCGTGTTCGCCGCAATTCGTTCGGCCGGTCTTTCCCTCAAGCCCGAAAAGTGTCACTTCGCTTTCCAGGAGTTGAAGTTTCTGGGCCACATCGTGAGCGCTAAGGGAGTAAGCCCTGATCCCGATAAGACTGCCGCCGTCGCTGCTTTTCCCATGCCAACCGATAAGCGAAGTGTGCGCCGCTTTCTGGGCCTCTGCGCCTATTATCGGCGTTTTGTGCGAAACTTCTCCCAGATTGCTGAGCCCCTCATCCGCCTCACGAAAGATGCCGAACCGTTCTTCTGGGGCCAGGAGCAACAACAGGCCTTCGAAGACCTCCGCACTCGTCTGCAAAGTACGCCCATCCTTGGCCACTTCGACGAGTCAGCCGACACTGAACTGCACACAGACGCCAGCAACATCGGCCTCGGTGCGGTCCTTGTGCAGTGGCAGGATGGTCTCGAACGCGTAATCGCATACGCAAGCCGCACCTTGTCACGCTCGGAGGCGAACTATTCCACCACTGAAAAGGAATGCCTGGCAGTTGTGTGGGCAGTGACCAAATTTCGCCCGTACTTATACGGCCGCCCTTTTAGAGTCGTCAGTGATCACCATTCGCTGTGCTGGCTGGCGAACCTCAAAGATCCCTCGGGACGGCTTGCACGCTGGAGCCTTCGCCTTCAAGAATTCGACGTCACCATCGTCTATAAGTCCGGCAGGAAGCACAGTGATGCCGACTGTCTGTCTCGTGCTCCTGTTGAGGACAACGGAGCTGATCCCGACACCGATTTTGTTTTTCTCGGCGCCATCTCCACGTCCGTCCTCGCTCAACACCAAAGAGACGACATTGAACTACGGCCTCTCATTGAGTATCTTGAAGGAAGCGCTGAGTCTCCACCGCGAATCTTCTCACGTGGACTGTCGTCGTTCTGTTTGCGCGATGGCGTTCTGTATAAGAAAAACTACCACCCGACGGAAGCTGTCTATCTGCTCGTCGTACCCGCGGCCTTGCGCGACGAAGTCCTGCAGGCGTGCCATGATGACCCATCTTCTGGTCACCTGGGTTTTTCCCGCACTTTGGCGCGGATACGCCAGAAGTACTACTGGCCCAGGGTTGCTGCAGTTGTACAGCGTTACGTCAGAACTTGTCGCGAGTGCCAACGTCGCAAGACGCCACCGACGAAGCCAGCCGGACTGCTGCAGCCTATTGATCCGCCACAAGCCCCCTTCCACCAAGTTGGCATGGACTTACTCGGCCCATTTCCACAGTCCTCGCTGGGTAACCGCTACATTGTGGTCGCCACCGACTACCTCACCCGGTACTGTGAAACTAAAGCTCTCCCTCGTGGTACCGCTGAAGAAATTGCGAACTTTTTCGTTCAAAACATTGTGCTTCGTCACGGTGCACCGACCATCGTTGTAACTGACAGGGGAACGGCGTTCACCTCGGCCCTTACGCAGGAGGTTATGCGCCTTAGCGGCACCTGTCACCGCAAAACAACCGCTTACCACCCTCAAACGAACGGACTCACCGAACGGCTCAACAAGACGATCGCCGACATGATCTCCATGTATGTTGACGCAGACCACCGGAACTGGGACGCCATACTTCCTTACGTAACGTTCGCCTATAATACTGCTCTGCAAGAAACGACGCGCTTCACACCATTTCGTTTAGTGCATGGTCGCGAAGCCACCACCATGCTGGACGCAATGTTGCTTCCGAGCAGTACTCCCTCAACTGTTGTGGCTGCTGACCACTTCGTTCGTCACGCCGAGGCCGCCCGCCAACTCGCTCGACAGCGCATACGGCGCCAGCAAACCCACGACGCTCGCCGCTATAACCTCCGCCACAGAGCTGTTAGTTACCAGCCGGGCGAACAAGTCTGGGTTTGGAGCCCAATCCGCATGCGTGGACGCTCCGAAAAGCTTCTGCGCAGATATTTCGGCCCCTACGAGGTACTCCGCAAAGTCAGTGATGTCAACTACGAAGTTCTTCCCCAAGGAACAGTTCGTTCCTCCAGACGGCCGACCTCCGAAGTCATCCATGTCGCCCGGATGAAGCCGTACCACGCCCGCTAGCGCTTCAGGCGTGTCTACAGCTGCCGCCGGACACATGCAGCGTCCCTTCTCTTCGTTCTGCCCACTGCTGCGGCACCGAGTCGGTGCCCTTCAGAGAGGGGGAGCAATGCCACCGTACGAACCATTCAGTGGCGCCGTACCGCGGCCGAACTGTTTAAGCGGGGATTTGCCAAGCCTTGGGCACTCGAGGTGCTCGAGGAACGTCGTCTTCCTCGCTCGAGCTTCCTGCTGGCTGGCACGCCCACCTCGTCTACTTAGAACCTGGTCTCTTTCTTCAACCGTTTGTCGGTGACAATATACTGTATATAAAGTACTATATACACGTACGCACCTTCCGCGTATGGCTGCCTCGTGTCTTTGTTTGGTTTCCACCTTCTAAATTACGCTGTAGTTGCGCTCGCGCGGAAAGGTCGCGAGTATGCTCACGCTTTATACCCAAATACGCCTTCGTTTTGTTACCTTCGCGAAAGGAAGCGGCGTGTCTATTGAGTCTTTCGTGAAGAATTTGAGCCCTGTACAAAGGAGAACAATTTGGACAAGAAGGGGTCGCTGGCTAACGTCGTTGGGTAAATTTTAATGAACAGACGAATAGGCTAAAGAGAGACAAGGGGATGTTGATATAATAAAATGACTTATTAATGCCTAAGCAATACTTGGCTCATACGTGCCGTCTATACGGAAAGTGTGTACAGAAAGTGTTGACACCTACCCGAGCTTCTTCCTATTGGCTGCAGCTTGCGCGGCTCTGCTCCGAACTTACCCGAACTTACCCGGGCTCCTCCGAGCTTACCCGAGCTCCTCCGAACTTACCCGAGCTACCGAGTTACTCGTGTGAACCCGGGTAAGTTTGGAGGAGTGTCGCGCCAGCTGCCCAAGAAGTTGCTCGGTAAGAGCAACATGGGTCACATTCATTGGGTTTTCATTCCGTGCTTAGTTACGAGCGCCATTCAGCACCAGCTCTAAACGCACCTTTTGTAGCCATATACATGGATCACCACCGCGTTTTTTTCTTTGTTCAGTCTTTTATGTGGGTGGTCGCTCGGTTCAGAGAGAGTTTTGTTTCAGTTGCGACTGATCCTATATTACTCGAGACACCGCAGAATGCCGCTGCCGGCTTCGCCTGTCAGAGCCAGTCTTGGTCGCCGTCGCAAGGGCAAGGCAGTTTGTCAGAATTTCTCGGCGAAACATCTACGCTCTCGTAAATCAGAGGTAAGAACGTGACCCAGAAAATGACCGAAAGGCCAAGGCGAATAACCGGCTGAGTTGGCGGGAATTGAAAAGGAAGGGGCGGGAGACAAATTGTGTAGCCGCTGAACTCTCGGGTAACAGCAGCGACGATTGTGTGTGTTTGTGTGTATATACGGAAGGCTACAAGCCCACGGCTCGGAGCTGGGGTTCCGGATGTTTTTTTATTCTTCGTTCGTTTTATAACGGACCGCTGTCCTGGACAGAAAAGCAATTTGAGGCTCCTCACCTTTGTGGCCTCCGAGGTCATACCATTGCTAACAACGGGCAGTGTCACCGTCGACGGTGGCCGGACCTGCGGGGCAGCTGCTGCCGTTGTTGATGACGCTGCTGCCCTCTGTTGACGTGTCGTTCTCTCATCTTTGGATAGAACGCGCACACCGTGGACCGTTTTTTTTTTTTTTTGAGGAAATACAAGCAGGTGTTGGTGGCGCCTCTTCAATCATCTCGTCCTCTCCTCTTCGCTCTGTGCGCAGCGCTCAGTTGTTCTTCCGTTTCGTTTCCGTTTCCCCTTGTTTTGACGTGTCTTCCTCCTTTCTATCGCGTAGGATATTCTTTTTATTTGATTGGTCTTTTTTTTTCTAATTCTGGCCTGGCGGCTGGCTCTGTGTTTATAACCTCCCGTTCCTGCGATCGCGCACGTGGGTTTGACCATTTTTAACGAGGAGGAAGGAGACAACTTACAGCATTGGAAACCGTCGAAACATTCCTCGCTGTTGCTGACGCTATAACGATTGAGAAGCTGGTTTGTTTGTCTTTTTATTTTTTAATCTGTGTGCCTGTGCATCGGCTCGAGAGACAAACCTGAAATAATTGTAAATCTGCTCGTGGACAAAAAAATCATCGTCATCGCCATAGTCGCCAGATGACCGAAGTTGGCTGCAGGACGGTGTTGTTCCAGTACTCCTGAACTGAACCAATCGCGCCCGCCCGAGGCACAGCGCCACGCTATCTTATTTTACGCCGGCCCCGTCAGCATTTTGCCATCGCTGGTATCCGCTGTGTGGCTGATTATGTAAGTAATCCCTGCTTGTCTGTTCTATGCGTATATCAGTAGCTGTAGGTGTCATATCGTTCATTTCGTGTGATGGTCCCTTAAAGGTCTGTAGGCATTGTATATGGAGAGGAATAACGAGAGCGGGAAGGGTGGGGGGGGGGGTCAGTTTAGGCAGCAGCCTTTCCTTGTCTCGCCCCGATGTGGCGAAGTTCAACCAGCGCTGTTTTTACAACTAAAATTTCCCCATATGTTTCCTCCGTACTGGTAAAAATAAAGACAGCTGGCACCTGTCTAACCCGGAGGACAGCTCTGCGTAATTCGCCCAACGACGCTTTTGTTACATTTGCATAAACAACGAGGGTGCGAAGGCCGTCCGATGTGTCGAGTATAAAATGCGCGCCGTGTCTCCTAGCGGGACGTTTATGCCGCCTCTTTCCGCCGTCATCGACAGATGTCGCTGCCTTACAACAGCCGGCGTTCACTGCTGTGGCCTTTGCTGCGGCACGCGCCCTTTGCGTATACTTGCGTAAGCGGCTGCATAATTCCAGCATTCTGTCTCGCGAAGACAATGCGCTTGTTCCAGTCGGTCGCGTAATTTTTTTTTCTTTCCTAGGTAGTATAAATAGCATCAATGTATGTCAGTACGTGTACTGGCTGATTTTGTCGGCACATGCGTCCGCGCGCGCTGAGGCACCTGCATACACGATCTTTCTGCTTAATTTTAGCGGTGATTAGCTGATATGTATACGATCTGTTGCCGTGAGGAGCGCAACTGCATATGCGTTTCTTTCCTTACGTACCACGCTTGTGGAAAGAAGCAAGTTGAATAACACGCTAAATACCAGGGTTATCGAAAACGAAACGTCGAGTGAAGTCGCCCTCATTACCAGCGTCCCGGCAGCAGAAGGGTGCTAACAACTTTTTGCGGCTGTCTTGTGCACAGGTGTGGGCTACGCCTGTAATGCATGACCGAAATGACGGCTACTTTCGCATCTGCACTGCAGAATACGCTTCCTCAAAGCTCACCGCACCTATCCGCTTACTTTATCTGGGTTCATATGCCCCATATATAAGCGGGCCCCCATTTGGAGTCAGTGGTGCTTAGCAGTGGAGCCGAGGTAGTTCATTTAATGGTCAAATGATGGTGGCGCAAATCCTAGTCGTAGCCGCATGCACCGAGCCTGCAGCTCTTCTTTAATGGAAACCTCGAATAGCTCATGTCATATTAGATGCGCGCTTGATGAACAACCCGCCTTTTGTTCAAAAACGCTTAATAGCGCCCATACAGAAGCTGCAACACCTGTTCCACATGTGCACCACTATAAGACGCATGCGTGCATTGAAAAGACACTGGAGACGACTCCATCCAATTGTTGTTGTCAGTAAGAATTGATTCTCTGGCTATTTCTTGGTATGTGAACGCTTGTCGGGCATCAGATGCATGTCTGATAAATGTGCATTTAAAAACTTTATTGCAAGATCGATTCGAACTCGTCACGTCCACGCCGAGAAGGACTGGTTGGCGCTGTTTTTGAAGTTAATGGCCATATAACATAGCCTCTGAGATTCACGTTAGAAAAGCAATCGGTGTCGACGCTCACAGTTTACTTAATTGCGAAATCGGCCCGGGATGGCGCCACCCGTATTTATTATTTTATTTTATTTATCTTATGAAAGCTTCGCTTTTGGTTGGAATGGTCTCTTTGCCGTTAGAATGCTGTAGTCTGTCCCTTTGGTGGCGTTGGCATTTTCAGCGCACCCTTTTAAAAATAAAGAGCTAAAAAATGGAGGATATACAAAGCGTCCTTCAGCGGGGTTAGGCCCTTAATTAAGGTCGATTTTTTGTTTTTTTACTGCGTATAGACTCAGAACAAGACCGACAGTTGGTGATAGATAAAAACTGCACTTCTTGCTGCGTCCTTAGAGGAGATCAGTATGCCCTAGCTTTGTATGGATTACGTGCTTTCAGTTATGTGTACTTCTAATCCGACCGCGTAGCAAGCCTGCGCGCTCTTTCTAATTGTACGGATTCCATATATATATATGTATTGTGTTGTCAATGACGCAGAGGCTGTCCGGGTTCTTTCCACCGCCTTCCTGGAATGATTGCTGCCCGTCCAATCTGTGGAAACTATTGACTTTGCTATCATGCACTCGTTGCTGTAGGGCAGGTATTCTGATATCGGCCCATCCGAGAACGAACTTTCTTTCCCTGCTCCTATCGTCTCTTCCCGGGATTTTCCCACCGTTCTTCTTTCGGCCACCCTATCGCATCTCTTAGTCGCCATTGTCTTCGGTATATTATACTCTGCTGCCTCCATTCCCTTCACTCTTTTCTTTATCTTTACCTTTTGTTTCCACCCAGACAAGCTTGCTCATGGAGGCTGCAGAGGTTTGAGGAGTTACCGTTAATTACTATAAAAGCGAGCGAAAGAAAAATGAAGAGGGCGATCTAACCATGATGAGCGCCTGCCTGTACTGTAAAAAAAAAAGAAGATCAATCGTCTTCTGGCGAAGTAATTTTTTCTGGTCATGCAAGGCACGTTTCTTTTTTTGTTATCGGGATGATTAGGGCACTGAAGACTGGCAGCACTAAGAAATTGAGCCTTGCGTCTTTTCAAGCATCTGTGCACGCCTCGTGCAGGCTGAGCATTACGTTGCCATGTGGACTCTGTGACGAGTAAGGCAAGGAGTGTGGTCCGACAGGTCTGCATATACTGTACTGGTCGGTTGCACACACCGTGGTGGCTCAGTGTCCTTGGCGTTCTGCTGCTGTTACCAAGGTCTCGGGTTCGATCCCGGGTGCGGCGACCTATTTGGATGGAGGCGAAATACAAAAAAAAAAAAACAACAACAAATAGACCATGTGCTGAGCGATGCCAGCGCACGTTAGCGAAGAGCAAGTCGACTAAATCAATCCTTAGAACTTTACTACGGCATCCCTCATAGCGCGCTTGTCTTTCTTCGGGAAGTTAAGCTCCCACGGTTTACAATGTTTTTTTTTTTTTTAACCAATCCTGTAACCTCCTCTTCCCCTTGGAAAACTTATCAGGGTCGTACATTTGAATCCATCTAGCTGCGTTTTAAATTTGGAAGATAACTGACGCGAGTAGACAACATGCTGTGTTTGCCAACGGCGCTGGTGCATTGTGGCGCCATAAAACTAGATCTCTCACGAGTCTTTGAACCTCTCGTCTCACTGCTGAGCACGCTGATTCAAGGTGTGGAGGTATTCATAATGTCGCGCCATCTTTCGGCTGCAATTTCAACTGCTCAGCGCAGTCCAGAAGGTAGAGGTACAACCTAGCTGCAGAGCTCATGCTCTGCAGTCTCGTCTGTGAAGCATGCGGTCAAGGAGAAGGATGTGTTTTGAAGTGGAGTTTCTACACTGATGATGTTAAGTAACTGATCTAAAATCATGATATTGACGCCAACTGATGCGATCTCACTAGCTAGCTCGTCGAGAGTAAGTTGCGCGGAACGAGCAGCTTTTCCGCGCGTGCGCATCACCTCCTCGGTCACTTCTGCGCATGCGCTGTTGCTGCCATCTCGCGCCGGCACCGGGCGCCTTGTGGGCATTCGTGACTCAAATTTAATGCCTTACCTTTTTTTTTTTTTTCATAGCATCCCTTACCAGGCGTGGCAATGCTGCCAATATGGCGTAAGCATTTGGCGCTTTTCAGTGTCCTCCCCTAAAGCTAACAACAATAATGAGCACTTTGTTATGAGTCATTCGTGCTTCAAAGTTCCACCGGAAGGAACCTGTTCTTCCCTAGTCTCTTGTATTTTGATTGGGCCCAATTTCGACGTTAAAGCGCGGATATAGAAAGAAACATGCATGGCGTATAGTACATATAGAAGGATGCGTCGAAAATGGACTCTTTGGGGAACTTTGTTCCGGAATTTCAATCTCATCGCGTATGCTCGCGTTCTTCTTTCTACACATTTTACTTGTGTCCTCCGTCGACGAGCACACGTGTGCACACAAATCTGGCCGAGTCTCTATCCTTTCGCCGGCCAAGAAAAGAAAAGCCTCCTCAATGCATCCTTTTTTCCGAAACTCTCTTTCGGCACTTCGGTTCCCTTCCTGCCTCTTATTTTCGCACCCTCCTTCTGTGTATTCTTCTCGCACTGGTTCAAGCGCTTCTGCTTTCTTTATTACTTGTCCCTGGAAGCTGTGCGCTGTAGAGTAATTGGCCTTTGAGTGAGCAGGATATGCCCTTCCTTCTGCTACATTTTTCGTCTGCGCCACTTCGGGCTGCAGTCTGAACTTTCGTATTCAATTCTTCTGCCGCGCCGACTACTTTGATCGACCTTATTATTTTTCTCACTACGTGTTTTTCCGGATGTTCTCGAAAAAAAACAACCTCGGCGCGTGTTCGAAATCTCTCCTTTCTTCAACAGATATATCCGCTTCTCTGGTCGACGGAGTAGAACATGGAGTAGCTCTCCATCGCTGTGAAAGGCCAGGCGGCTTAACCGTACACCTCTCACCGCGTCTGCTATTTATTCGCTTCGCCGTCCTCTTGCCTTTGTGTTCGCGGCGCCGAAAGGATTCGCCGCCAAACCGACATTCCTGGTCTTTTTATTTCCGTCTCCTGCTTTCTTTTCCTCGCGTTTATGCCGCTTCTCTAGCCAGCTCTTGTCGTTTTTGTTTTTTGCCTCCGCTGTTCTGTTTATCTTTCGTGATTGGAGCAGAGACGTACTGGAGTAGCCTGCGCCGGAGGCGACGCTTTGCGGCGAGGGCGAGCCAGCTAGACCTTGGGGAGAAAAAAAAAAAAATAGACACGCGCGCTTTTTTTTCGTGTTTTTTTATTTTCCCAAGGCATTCATCCGTTCTGGGAGAAACTCAGTATCTTGGAAGCTATTCGTCTGTAACTATACGGTGTACATACTATATACTATACTATACTATACTATACTATACTATACTATACTATACTATACTATACTATACTATACTATACTATACTATACTATACTATATACTATACTATACTATACTATACTATACTATACTATACTATACTATACTATACTATACTATACTATACTATACTATACTACTATGCTATGCTATGCTATGCTATGCTACGCTATGCTATGCTATTCTGGTTTTTGGCAAGGGGCTGTCTGATCGTCGCCTTGTTACCGCGAGAACATGAAATGCGTCGTTTGAAAGGCTCACCGTCGAAGGCCGTATTGTAGCCGCAGAAATCGTTTTTTGCCTATTTTCTTTCTGGGAGAAAAAGAGTGCATTTATTAGGGCTGCACCGCACCTGGTCTACTGCGCACTATCCTGTACTGCACCTGCGGTTATCCTCGTGCCTGGCACACCGTGTACGTCCCGGAGCATGTGTTCTGTATTAATTTCCTCGTTTCCCTGGCATAGCGTGCAGTGACGATTATATGTGCGCAATGCAAGTGGGAAACAGTGATCGCAATAATAGGGGGACTTTTGTTGCTTCATACATGGCCAGCCGTACTTAACTGTATCCTTCAAGTGACAGCATGAATTGGCAATCTTGTGCGCACGCGGGCGGATTGGCGGTTTTCATTTTTATTGCGATAGTTTAAGGGATTTATGTGGGTAAAAGGCGGTCTGTTTATTTTATTTATTTTATTTTCACAATACTGCAGACCCTCATTTGGGTCCAGGCAGGGCGGGCAGAAAAACACATTCACACAACAGTGTAGCACATATACAATCTAAAATAGCTCACAAAGTGCGTTGTCAAAATTAACAGCCGATATCGCTTGTAGAGGCAGAGCGTTCCATTCGTCAATAGTTTTCGGGAAAAAAGAAAATTTAAAAGCGTTAGTATGCGCGAAGTATGGTGCTAAGGTGTGATTATGGTGACGTCGAGTTTTACGTGTTTCAGAGTACTGCACATAGGGGGCTGGGGAGATGCCTAGTTTTCCGTGGATTAGTTGGTGAAGGAAAGATAGGCGGGCTATCTTGCGTCTGACGTGGAGAGGTTTAATATTATTTGCTGCCATTAACGAGGATGGGGAATCAGTTCTGTTGTACTTATTAAATATAAAACGTACTGCGCGCCTCTGTATTTTCTCTAATTCTCTTATGTCTTTTTTTGCATGTGGGTCCCAAACGATGGCGGCATATTCGAGTTTTGGTTTTATAAGAGTATTGTAGGCTAATAGTTTGCGTTTGCTAGGTGCGTCTTTAAGTTTATGGCGAAGAAAACCAAGTTTACGTAAAGCTGAGGATTTAATGTAGTCTATATGGTCATTCCATTTTAGTTGCGAGTTTAGAACAATGCCAAGGTACTTATACCCTGGCACTTCTTTAACTGAAACGCCATTAATGCGATAGCTGAAGGAAAACGTATTTTTCTTCCTTGTTATCCGCAAGAGCACAGTCTTTTTAGTATTGATTTCCATGCCCCATTTTAACTCCCTAAACGACACTAAGCAGGGCATTATCTAAATGTTCCTGGTCAGAAACAGAAGATACGGGAGTATATAACATGCAATCATCGGCAAACAGAGCAATCTTGACAGCTGAATTAACACTTGAAACTAAATCATTAACATATATTAAAAATAGCAGGGGACCGAGCACACTTCCCTGAGGGACCCCAGAGGTTACAGGGAGTGGGGAAGAACAACTACCGCCAATCTCCACAAACTGCGTTCTGTTTTGTAGATAAGCTGCAATCCAAGCAATGAGCGGAGGTGGTACACCAATGAGTTCAGTTTTAAAAGAAGCTTGTTATGCGGCACCTTGTCAAAGGCTTTGGCGAAATCTAGAAATAAAACATCAATTTGGCCTGACTTGTCTAAAGCTGCACTAAAATTATGAATGGCTATTATCAGTTGTGTGGTGGTAGAGGATCCCTTCCTAAAGCCGTGCTGAGCTGGGTTTAAGGCATTATTACTGTTTAATATTGCAAGTATATGATTGACAATGATATGTTCGATAAGCTTACAACAGGATGACGTTAGAGAGATTCCGAGGCCATAATATCCCAACAAATGCAAAGTTGGTCGGGCAACATGTTTCGTTCAAGTTGCAGCAGAAACATGAGGCGTTTTCTGCATGGCAAGAATAGTAAGAGTGAGAACCATGGTGAATAATTTCAAAAAGCGCTTACAATTAACGCCATTTTTTGTTTTTCTTGCTTTCATTAGTTTATTTAGTCTTGTTGGTTACTGTCAGGCCATTCTCTATGAAAAATGCGGTGACAAGCTGTCTGACAGCTTGCGTTCGTAACGTGCCTTTCGGAGTGCGCGCTTTGCTTGGTTGGTTGGTTTATGGGGTTTAACGTCCCAAAGCGGCTAAGGCTATGAGAGACGCCGTAGTGGAGGGCTCCGGAAATTTCGACCACCTGGGGTTCTTGAACGTGCATTGACATCGCACAGTACACGGGCCTCTAGAATTTCTCCTCCAAAGAAATTCGACCGCCGCAGCCGGGATCGAACCCGCGTCTTTTGGGTCAGCAGCCGAGCACCATAACCACTGAGCCACCGCGGCGGCCCCCTTAGCTTGCGAGTGCGTTTAATCACGCTCCATACCTATTGAAGTTCGTAGCCTTAGGCGTTGTCCGTTCTAATTTAAGTCGCCTTTAGCTGACCTTGCCACTCGGCCTAAAGCTGCTTGGTTGATCCAAGCCTTCCGCCGGTCCGCCCGATTGCGTTTCAATGGGCGCAATTAGCGTGCCCCGTGGAAAACGGGCAACGTTCACTGCACATGTGGCGGGCAGACTCGTCATGGCGCTGAGAAGCCTACACATAAGCTATAGTACCTAGAATATACCAGTATTCTGGGCACTATGTACATGAGCCGACAAGTCATGCGACAAGTGGATTTTTTTTTTATATTGAAAAGCGACAGACGACTTGTTGCGCCGCCCATCGGAGAAAGGCTGAAGTGTTAGAACAGACGCATTGCCTCCGAGATCTGTGAAGAATTCGGTTGCCGCGCGTCGGATCTCGGGAGCCACGACAAACATACGAGTACAACAAGCGCACGCGCGTGCAGCTGGCCATGCGCTGCGAGTAGGCGCGCCGCCTTTGCGTATCCCAACAAATATGGCTGCCTCCTGTTAGTTGCTCGGACCGGTGTAGCCGTTGAAGCACGAATTCGCCGCGTTTCCCCGGCCCGCCGACGCTGACAATGTCCTACGTCTCCAAACGAAGACCGCAGCGGGGCTACGCGGTATATTACGAGTGAGTTGAAAGCGAGGTTCTGCTTTTGTGAGCTGCGAAAGCGGCGGTTTGGTCGGCAGTCGCATCGCCGCTTTGGCGGTTGTGCTTCCGACTGGCTACGCGTGCATGTTTCAGAGGCGCGCTCTCGGTGGTGCAACTTACTGGAAATGAGATTGCGCGTGTTTGCCGCATGCTGTATGCAGAGTTGTTTCTCTGGCCCGGCTTACGATAAGCAGCGCTTGTGCTTTCTGCACCGCTCTGGGGCGACAACGCGACTCGGGCCTCACTCGGCGCTGATTTGTTGTTCCGCCCCTGTAATCTGTCGACTGGACAGCCTGCGTTATCTAATCCGTCGCGCTTTGTCGTAAGCCGGTCTAATCGGACAGTCAAACACCCTAGCTGGGAAACATCACACGCCAAAGGCGGGAGGCGTCTGCTTGAGGAGTAACCTGCGGCTAGCGTGGTTTAGGATTTCAGCAGCGATTTTGACACGCGTGAAACCGTATCGCTGGCATGAAAAGAGAAACCAGGTTTAAAAGAAAAGCGTATACAGGGTGTCCCAGCTAACTTGGACCAAGGTTTATAAACAAACTAAGCGTTCTTCAGAACTGAAATCGCGTGGATATTGTTGATGTTTATCTAAAGTTACAGTACCATTTTTTCGGATCTCCTATTTGAATAATTAGTCGAGATAAATAAATTAACGTTTTAAATATAGCTTGAAATGTTCAGGCGTCAATAGGAAGGTTGTGGAGCTCCACAAATATCGACCAACCCAGGCACTTCCAACGAGATAGACTTAGCGTGGCCGTTTTTATTCAGGAAAAACGAAAGCCCGCGGAGTTTAAAAAATACCACGTTACACAGCGCTCCGTGCGCCCGGATGCGACGCGATTACAGCGCTCTCATCAGTGCTAGAAACATCACCCGCTTCGGCCCTTTCGTGCTGCCCAATACAGGGCTTCGCGATGTGCTTGATTCCAAGATAAGCGCCAGAGGGTTCGGGCGGGAGTTGAAAGAAAGCGCGGCTCCCGTTTCTGAGGGCAATAACTGCACACTCACGTTAGGAGAATGGTTGCGGAAGAACGATGACAATCTCATGAGTTTGAATTTGGGAGCAAGATCCCAACAAGCAAAGACGCATATAACAAGCCTGATAACGTCGTGTGAATTACGCTGAAAAACAGGAGCCGCGCTTTCTTTCCGCCGCCCGTACCCACTGGCGCTTATCTTGGAACCAAGCACATCGCGAAGCCCTGTCTTGGGCAGCACGAAAGGCCCGAAGCGGGTGATGTTTCTAACGAAGCACGGATGAGAGCGCTGTAATCGCGGCTCATACGCTGGGCATCGAGGCACCCTAGGCTCATCCGGGCGCACAGAGCGCGCTGTCACGTGGTATATTTTAATATCCGAGGGCTTTCGTTTTTCCCGAATAAAAATGGCCACGCTAGGTCTATCTCGATGGAAGTGCCTGGGTTGGACGATATTTGCGGAGCTCCACAACCTTCCTATTGACGCCTGAACGTTTCAAGCTATATTTAAAAAGTTCATTTATTTATCTCGACTAATTATTCAAATAGGAGGAGGGAAAAAATGGTACTGTAACTTTAGATAAACCTCAATAACATCCACGCGATTTCAGTTCTGAAGAACGCTTAGTTTTTTTATAAATCTTGGTCCAAGTTAGCTGGGACACCCTGTATATGATTACGCCATTTCTAACGCCATTTGAGAACTGTTGTACTGCGGTGGTGTAATGCAGTGTGTGACACGAAGACGCTGTAACAGGTACTGGGTGCGAATGTGTGCGTTGCGTGTGTTCAACGTGTGCGGTTGTTTGTTTTCGTAACAACTCGGTGCATGAGCTGACTGTGATATGTTCTCCTAGGGAGAAGTACTACAAGCTTCGGTTGTACCTTGCCTTCATGATCGACGTCGCTGGTATTTTTGTGCAAGGCTGAGACTTCTTTTGTGAGCTGGATCTCTATATTTCACACAAGGCAGGTTGCTAAGAATATGTTAAAATGCGTTTGACCGACACTGTGGAATTATCTGCACTGATATCTTTAAAAGGAGATCCTCGCCAGGACTCATCGTAAAAGAAATAGCTGCTTATCATTAAGTGTGCTGAAAGAGAGTGACATAATTCAGAGCGCTGTTGCGGGTGGATATTATAGCTGAAATTAAGATGAGAAAATGGACGTAGACGGCACTCTCGAAATGCGTAGAACAGTTAGGCGATGAGCTACATGGTGGAGAAGGGCAGAGAGTCGGCTGCATTGCTTGTGATTAACAGGCGTAATTCATATAAAGTGGCCGCGGCTGTAGCATATAGAGGGATTAATTGGAGAGACAGCTGGTGACGATTTGACTCAGCATGTCTGGTCAACTCCTTGATCTCGAAAACAAATAAGTACTAAACGGTCGCGTCTCCGGCAACTGACTGTTATGACACGCCATGTTTAAACGACTTTTTTCCGGCCTGGGACGAGGAAGTTTGTGCCTGATTCTTGAAAAGGAACTCCCCGACGCGGAGACAGCTGCTTTTGTGCGCGTGCATATGACTTGCGGAGTAATTTGTCAGTGCAGCGGTATTCGCTGCGGAGCGCCTCAATTTCGCTAATAGACATCTGCCGGCTTGGTGACGTTTCAGTGCATGTTCCACTGGCGTGGTTTGGCTTAGTAGGCGAAGCTTTCGGCAGCTGGAAGCGCATAGTTTGCTGTGTTGTTTTTAGTTCCGTCGATTCCTCCGGCATTTGAATAGGCGAATCGCAAGGGGCATGGGTGTTGAAGGGCAGCGGGTTTTGTTACCGTATCTTTTCCGAACGGTGAAAACCGGCAGAATTGTCTACTTCATACACTTTGTCATAACACGAAATCACGACACTCTTTCCTAATCGCCCCACTAAGAACGTCCTCCCGCCCCAGCCAGGATATATCCCGATAGCAGGCATAAGCGGCCACACTTCTGCTTGCCATTCATTCTTTCCCACTCTGGAATTCGCTGTTTAAGGGCATTTCCTCATGCATTGGCCATAAAACATTCCGGCAGAAAAATAAAAACTCATATCTCATAGATTTAGACGCTTGCGCGTGTGCCTTTTTGTATCCAGTTTTGCTTATCTTTTTTTCTGTAGTGCTGTTCCATACTGTGTGGAATTCTTGATGATTACGGCCATTGTCGTGCTTATTGTGCTTTCTATGTCATTTATTTTCTGGACGCTTTTTATGCGTGCTTTCATCGCGGTTCGCAGTTGAAAACCAATGCGTTCCCCACTTACGCAATGCATTTTAAATGGGCTGTGAGGAGAAGTTGAAGTTGGCTTGTATCGATAGGATACCGGCTCCTAACCACAAAAAGAACACTCTTACTGAGAACAAATTTCTTGTGTGGTAGAAAAGAGCGAGAACTAAAATATAGATATCACCGCCACGGGCCAATCTCGCAAATACAAGCGCGATGACGAAACAGCCGGAAAACAGCACAGATCTCTGAGGCTGGCAAACGTGCATGAAAGTTACGCGTTTGCATATTGAAGTATATTGTTTTGTTTTGAAACCGCGAGTGCACTTTTATCACACGAAGAAGACGGAAGAAAGACGGCCTGAATGTTGCGAGCCAAACAAAACCTATATTTGGCGGCGCAACAGGCGGCCATGGCTGAGTTTCGGTATGTTTGGGTGCCTCGCGGCTATGCGCGGTGCATGCCCGCGTGGTTTCGTTTTTTGACGCGCCTCGATTTACAAGTGCAGAGCAGCAGGGGAACTCCAAGTGCTCTCTTAAGTGCTCCTCGGACTATGTTCATCCATCGGCACGCACCTGCGACGAGGAAAACACCTGTGGCTATGGCTAATGTTGCGCGAGCCTCCACGTTAGCAAACGCACCGCTCGGCGTGTTCGCTTCGTCAGCGTACCAAGACGTTGGGTTGCATAACCAGCGCTACGGGTGAGTACTATGGGGCTACGAGTACTATGCCGAACTGGCGCAGCTGCAGCCGCCATGGAAGCAGACGACTGCTTGCGCGACGATGGCTTGCGCCTTGAGATAAACGGCGGATATACTCAAATTATTCCACTCGTCGATGAGAACGGTGCCCCACACCGGCCCGACTCTGATGGAAAGTGATTGGCCACCCGAGTAGGCGGCGACGGAGGTGGGGACGGTGGCCCTCGCTGGCACGTACAGCCTTTGTCAAAAGTAACCAGGCTGCATGTTTTTCTTCTCAGTCCTATATTAAAGCTATTATGACAGCCCTCAAGCTCTAAATCTCTGTATGGTAAGAAGAACCCGTGTTCTCACCTTTAAAGAACTTTTTGATCTTTAGGGAAACCGTGAGGGCTCTGTTTTACGAATTAGAAGTGAACCATGAAGCCTGGTTACTTTTGACAAAGGCTGTACCTTGCATCTCTTGACCGCCGGGCTCTCGACGGACCCGTAAAGTTATAACAGTGCTTGAAGCCGGTTATGTTAAAGGGAAGTTATTCGAGTGTTCTAATCTATGAAGCTTCTTGGCAATGCGTGCAAAGTAGTTTTGTGCGTTTAAAATGGCGGCGTTACCACCGATTAAAACCGCGACGATGTTCAGGCTTCTCCTCATGGCGTTGGAGAAGTGCGGGGAAACTCGTGATGACGGCATAGCAGCCGAAATTTCACATGTCCGCTGCCTTCGTCTACATGCTGCCGTGCGTCTTCCGATGCTGTCAAGCAATGCTTCGTGCGCTTCACCTTCGTCGGCATTCGTTTTGAAACAACTGCTTCTTCGTTGGAAACATAACGCCGCCGTACGTGACGTCATCACTGCGGCCTCTGCTCGTTGCTGTGCGCTGCGATAAGCTGGAACGCCGGTGCCCCTTTAGTCGGCGATTACGTCACCATTTTAAATTCCAGCGAGAAAAGATTTCGCAGGCTTTGCCAGCGAGTTTCACGCATTCGGCTCGTTTAAACTCGTCGAATTCTAAAGCCTCTTCAGCTGCCCTTAACTAAAGCATACACGTGCATGCAGCGTTATGCAGGTTTGTTAGAGATGACAAAAAAAAAATAAAAAGGAGGGAGGGGGACTAAGGACACTCGACGGACATATATATTATTGAGAATGAACAACGGTTATATGACAGTTTCAACGCAATTCTTGTTCGCGCACACCAAATGGGCTCGCGCTGTCTTACGCTCGTCCGCTCGGCCAGCGGCTCGGCACTGTCGCGCACCACACACTCTGTGACAGTTTGTTTTTGTGTGTGTGCTTTCGCCGAAGTGCAGATTGAAGATGCTCTGAGACACGGTTTCCACTGTTCTTTTTTTTGTTTGCCCTGTGCTTTATTCCTGGCCACGCGCGTCTCGCTGGAAGTACGGTGGGCCCGCCTAAATACGCAACCGCAGCCGGAAGTTGTGTCATGATAGGACAGGCCCAATGAGTGGCGATCATTGGGATTAAGAGAAGAGGTTGACGCGAATCTCGGGGTCCCCGCCAGGATCTTCGACAGGAAGAGCTCAGGTGGTTCCACGTAGACCTTACTCTTCGCTTTTTTTGTGTGTCTTCACTGTTGATGGAAACAACTAATAGCGCTGGCTGGCGGGACGCAAGCGAAGAGAACAGACCCTTGCGCTGACTAGCAACCAAGTGATTTATTGAAGGCAGGAATGTAAAGGGAACTTAAGGCGTGTTGTGGGGATACTAACGAAACTTCGATTTTTTCTTCCCTTGAGCGTGAAAAAGCTGCTTTACAACTGTCTCTTCCTGTCCCATCTGAATTACTGCCATTTAGTGTGGGGAAACACCACAATGTCTAACATCACAAATCTTTATCTTTTGCAGAAGAAAGCAGTGCGCGCTATCGCTAATTCCTCATATGACGCTCATACGCAGCCTCTTTCAAGTGCCCTTAACTTACAGCCGGTCACCTCCATATATCGTAGTATTTTACTCAAGCGTTTCACTACTGCGAAAAAACAGAACACCAAATTCTTCGAGCATTTATCTCTATTGACAATGAGTTCTAACATTTACAACACACGTCACAGAGAAACATGGTACGTTCCTAAAACGCGCACTAACTACGGTCAACAAATGTTACGCCACACACTGCCATCTTTGTTAAACTCATTAGAAACTTAATAACAACGTAGCTCTCCTTTTATGGGCTCATTGTGGATTCGTTTTTTTGTTTTGTTTGCTTTGCTGTAGTATACACTGACGCTATGAATGTCTAACCAATTTTCTTTGCTTGTTAGTAACTTATTATTTATGTTTGTGAATTTCAAAGCTATTTTATTTGTATAATTTTATGCTTTCTGCTTTTTAAATCCTTTCAACATTCTATCATTGATTTTTTTTTGGCCGTATGTATTTCTGTTATAGCATAGAATGTTATAGAATGTTCACTAATACTTTTTTTTCGTTTATCCATTATTGTATCTTTGCGTTCTCTTTATTGTGCATAGTGCCATTTCTGTAGGGGGTACAGACCCCGTCAAGCCAAATCCATTTGGCTTTTTGTCTGCACTCCCGTCATCTGTACATGTATAGATGCAAATAAACTTGAATTGAAAAAAAAATTGAATTGAGCAGATACACACAATATAAACCTTCATAAGATGTAGTAAATTACTAATAAAGGAGTAATTACTCATTGGCGCCCACCCGAGCGCAGCCATACGGCTACAAAGGAAATCTGTACAGCTTTCACATAAACTTAGTAGTTAGCGAAAATGAAAAAAGAAAAGTTTCAGTGGAACCAGTATAACTTTCCTTTGTAGCCGCATGGCTGCGATTTGGTGGCTACCAATGAATAATTGCTCCCTTATTATCATTCGGGCAATGGAAGCAGTCAAGGTAGTGTCAAAGAGTGCCACTTATTTAGGAAAACAAGCTCTTGTGGGATCAGAGCCACCGACGGCTGGCTTAAATGCCTCGAAAATCAGCCGTGAGGTCTGCCGTTTATATCTGGCGATGATGGTGGTCTCATTAAGAAATGCTTCTCTGTCTTGGCAGTCCGCACATTGTATGACTGTTATTTTTATGCGACTGGCAGTACATATCTGATATGCAAAAAACCTCAGTTGAAATCAGTGTCGCGTATTAGTTTTGGCATGTGTCGTGTATGGCTGTCTCTTTCGTATCTCCCAAAGACGTTCTATATTACTGCTTAGTTGTATAGCATTTATATGGCAGCTGCACCTTTAAGGGAGATCGTACGATGTGCATTGAGCGGCATGCATAATAAGGTTATCTGTTACAACACCGCTCCGTCATGAGCTGAGAAAACGCCAAGTCTGCACAGTGGACGTGTCGCAAGTCCGGACAGCAGGCCTGGAAAGCATACGTCATCGCTTCTGTATTCTGAGATTATGTTGCGGCACCATGCATTTCTCCGTTGGCGACGTGTGCATCACTGCGCAGTTTCTTGAGTCACCCTTGCAGCGAATCACTAAGCTCTCGTTGGATTATGTAGGCTGACCTAATGTCCACCGTTCGCGAATTCTGCATGTTGTTAGTGGCTATTTATTGGTAATAAATAAATAGATGAAAATTAAAGGAAAAGATGTCGCTATCCGCGGTATCTGCCATCGAAACCTGAAGCACCTGAGCTGCGGATAGCAGGAATAAAAGGACATGGAGAAGGAAAGAAAGCAAGGAGCGATAGAAGAAAGGATAGGGGTAGGGCGGCAGTATATGTACAAATTTCTCTACCGATTTCAGAAATTTTAGCGGCGCTACCAATTTTTTTATATTGGATTTTTATTGTGAGTATGCGTTAGCCGGCAGAGTATGAAGGTATAAATATTTTTTACTTTGTTTCCTTCGTTCAGCTTTTATTACATGAATTGCGGACACAACTGCAGCACAAGTTTCATATACTATAACGCTTTCTATGCACATGCAATTCTCTGGAAGAGACGGATTTATAAAGCAGCCCGGTATGCACGGTGCCTGGTATGGACGCATCTATCGAGGCTGTAGGAAACATGCATTAGGAAAGCCCCGATGGCTGACCTTATAGATTCCGATCACTTGAGGGGACTACAGCATTCAATGTCGCTGACACAGGCATTCACTTCCCGCTTGTTCAGACAAAGCATCGGTTCTGTCTGTGTGATCGTCGCTATCAGAGGCTGCGCGGATGGCACGGCTGCGATCAACGTCTCCAGTTCCTGGCGTGCAAACACGGATAAAGAAAGGCGCTTGCTCTTTGTCGCTGTTGCTTGGGCAGCACTCTTAATTGGATGACGCGTGCGCGGTAGTTTCGCACCGACCTATCGGCAGGGCGACCTTCTTCCTGCAGATCGTGGTATAGTTAGTGCAATAGTTAGTGCAAGCCCTGTGCAGTCCTTCGCACGTGCGTTCTACCCGGTGCTGGTTCTTGTTGTCGGGCCGCTGATCAAATTCAAGTGCAGGCCGTGAACGCGTTATCGTCCCTCACAGCGCCGGACGGCGTTTGCTGGTATCTTTCTGGGGCGCGATACTTGGAACGGCGCGCCCATGTTTTTTTTTTCGGACTGACTGATTCATTTGCCGTTGGATTGTTCTTTCTTTTTTTTTGTTTACCGTCGCTGTGCAGCGGGCGAACAAGCGGTGTCCAGCCGATGCTGATTATCTGTTTTGTCTGGACAGGTTATTGGAGTGCACGGTGTCTAGTTTTTGGACGCACCCTTACAAACGCGAGGACAATAGCGTCTATAGACGCAGCTCACAGTGTGCATTGTGTCGCTAGTGGCTAGGATTTTTTTTTTGTTTTGTAGTAGTTTAAGGGATGATGCCACGCTATGAGCAGATACATTGTGCATGTAAATGTTGAAATAAGTGGTATTTGAAGTGTTTTGACAGACGTGCGGCTGTGTTTGAACAGAGGGGCGGTATCAGGTGGATGCTATCGCATATTTCGGGTCCCGCGAATAAACGGTCGCTCCTATATAGGCACGGTGAGCTGGCGGTTGGTGCCTTATGACCAGTAGCCGATTTTGTAGGGCAGAACGACAGGAAAGGGGCCTCGAGGCTGCCTTAAACACTGCACAATATGCCTCCCAGAGTATTAAAAGAACTAAGAAAAAAATACAAAAACGTAGGGGGGCAGTGGCAGCGAACTGCAACGGGCTTAAAGCCGATAAATGTTACATTGGGAGCGATCGAAACGTTGGAAATATCTTGGCGGATAGCGTTTAGAAAACGAAACGTGTCAAGGTTCTTGATTTGCCCAGAAAACGAACAACTCTTATTAATTGTCTGTTCTGATGACGTGGTATGGAGCTTAGGCTTCTTGGAGAAGCAGAGCCAAAAGGAAAGTGGAAGAAAGACAGATCAAGGCAGACGAAAATCCCAGCTACCCTGCATTTAAACCATAGCGGTTGTTCGCTAGGTTCGGTTGCAGCAACTTTTCCCAGTTGATCAGTCTGCTTCTTCTGTCAGTACACAATCTTTTTTCCCTCTGACTTTGGCGCGCCTGTTGCAGACTGCAGGATGCTATATAAAGTAAAAGGGATCTACTATGGTTTGTAGTGCACGGTAGTCGCTGTGTGTTGTACAATCGTGAGCAATATTAGACGAACAAAGTTCGAGCATTCATTTATATGATTACTCCTCAGTTACGTGTGACAAGCTTTTTTTTTTCTATTTTAACTAGTTTTCTTCTTGGTGTGTAATATCCAAAAATCATTCTAAAATTTAGCGGAAAAATAGCTAGAAAAAAATTCGCAATTCTTAGCAAAAAATTAGTTCCCTTTCATATCGCTCGCGATTGTACATGCTGTCGGAATCCAAGTGCAACGCGTCGCTCGAATTTTCCCCGTTCTGCTGAGCTGCAACAGCATTTAAAGCGTAGATGGGAGCAGCGAATTTCACGCTTTTTTTCGATTCCTCCTTCGTCGCCATCGTCTTTCGTAACTTCGGACGAATCGCCGACGTGGGCAGGATATATGTCTTCTCTGCGCATACTGTTTCGCATCTTTTTTTAAGGCGAAAGCCTTTAATGGCTCATACAGTCGTGACCAAGACGTGTTAGCAAATTTGTCCGCGTTTCAGATTGGTCGAAATGGTCGTGACGTCACTGCGCGCGAATTTTGACGGGTGTCCACCGAAATATGTGAGACAGTTACTGCGTAATTTCCTTTTCTCGAATACAATTTTCATTTTCTTCATTACGGCCCCTCTTTTTTCTTTCACTTCCACTTTCTCCCTTCCTGTACGGTGCGGTTCAGGTGTCCACCGAGATGACAGAGAATTACAGCGCCATTTCCTTTGCTCAAAAAGCGTTGCGTTCAAAGGGCAACGCATAGCGCCGAACGGGTGGTGGCGTTCCGTGGACTCCCTGGCAGCGCTACAACACGCTGTCGCGTTCCACTCCTAAAGGCAAAGATTAAGTGTCATTAATTGTCAGTTAATTAATGCACCAACAGAATGTGCAGTGAATAATCGCGCAGCAGAATGCAGCACTCAGGCTTTCGCCTTTCACCACTTTAGCCGCTAAAGTTCCTCGTAATTTTTTTCTATACAGGCATCGCTCCATGTGTGACATGTGCACGGCGGACACAAAAATCTACAGATAACGCGTTTTTACGCACAGCTATCTTGTGGCTTCTTTGCTTGTGAGATGTAGAATGCCTAGCGGTGGTAAATTCTCGACAAGAGGCTTTTTTTTTTTTCACATCTCCTTGTCTCTTGTCTTCAGATAAAAGTCAGTGTTGTCTCAGATAAAAGTTCTTTCGCACTTGCGAGTCTGCGTGCTCTTTTAAGAATCTGATGCGCAAGCCTATCATTTCCTTTTCCTCTACGAATGCTATATGCTGCATGCGCACAGTGGTTATGGTGCTCGGCTGCTGACCCAAAAGACGCGGGTTCAATCCCGGCCGCGGCGGCGGAATTTCTTTGGAGGAGAAATTCTAGAGGCCCGTGTACTGTGCGATGTCAGTGCACGTTAAAGAACCCCAGGTGGTCGAAATTTCCGGAGCCCTTCACTAAGGCGTCTGTCATAGCCTTGAGTCGCTTTGGGACGTTAATCCCCATAAACCAAACCAAACCATTTCTGTTATGACTTTGTGCGACTAACGATGTCGGGGGGTGTTATTCGTCTAGCACGTATTGTTGTTCATGCACCATCGGCGTAAATCTTTATCGCACTAACTTGAATGTTGTATACTCTCGTTAAAGAACTTATGCTCCTTATGTGATCTGAGAACAAGCAACGATCTGTCTTCTGCTTGTAGTTTCCTTCTCCGAAATGTCCCTGCGTACGTGACCGGTGTACGTTGCCCTCTGGCTTTCAATGTCGTAATGCCGCCGGGGTCTGATAAGGGCGCGTTTCAATGCTCATTCCTTATCGATGAGCGTAATGCAAGTTTGTATTTTCTTTGTCTGACCATTGCCAACGTCGGTTGCGTCGCACTTCGCTCTCTTTCTTGTCCGGGTGAATTTCTTTGTTTTCGCGAACAATGGCTGTGTATTCCCCTCAAGTATACGGTCTATGTGACGAGCACGTGCGGAGTATGTCTCGGATGTGTGGCAGAAAGTGCGAATGCAGATCTGAGGAGAGTAACGACGCAGTAACTGACTCGCTCGCGGTAAGTTAGTGAGTAAAAAGTTTATTGGACGAAAGAGTAGAATGGTGGTCAGTAGATGATGTCCATCCAGACCATTCAGGTCTTGGACCGGAATAACCCATTCGGCGGCCTTGACTTGAGTGTCTCGGTCGTCGCTGGCCTTTACTGAAAGCCACGCGTCAGGTGAGGGAGCAGTCATGCAATCTGTGGGTGGAGGTTGCTCTTTACATACAGTCCCAGATTGTGTGGTCCAAAGTAGCTTTGTCGCCGCAGAAGCGGCAGTTCGGGCGAGAGATTTGAGTAAATATGTGCGAGTACACATTTGGGTTGGGGAAGGGGTCGGTCTGAAGTCTTCTCCACGCCACCTGCTGCTTCCTCGAGAGGGAAGGCGGCGGGAATTTCCTTCTTCCGAGTTTGAAGTGGGTGGCGTGGTCTTGGTGTGAGGTTACGGCTTCGCCGGTTGCCTCCGGGTTCAAATCATCCACTTATCTGCCGACCTCCACCGGAGGATCTAGTACGAATTCCTTCTGTTGAGCGATGGGAGGCCGTGCTGGTCAGCTCGGACCCGGGCATTCAAGCCTTGGCCACCGAGTGGGCCGCTCAGGTCACCGCCAGCCATGGTTTGGTGGCCATCTAGCGCGGACCGTCCGCATCTGCATTTTTGACGGAATAAATGTTTTCCAATCCAATTCCGGCTCGAACTCGAGGTTGTGCGTGGGCGGCCTCGTTTCCGGGATTTGCGGGGTTTCCGGCGTTCGCTGGGTCCCATGCCAGGTCAGTGTCTCGGGGATTGAATGTAACGTCAACTTTTTCCAGCATATACCTGGCCATGAGTGAGATGCGGTCTTTGTCAAAGTTGGTGATGGCTGTAGCTCGCGGTGGATACACAAACCTCGCCATGAGGCAATGGATGGAGAAGGGGATGAAAGGAGGCAGAGAGGAACAGGCGCCGCCTTGTAGTGGAGAGCTCCGTAATAATTTTGCCCACCCCATAGTTGTAGAACGTGCACTGACATCGCTCTGCACACGGACGCCTTTCGCGTTCGCCGAAATGCGGTCGCCGTGGCTGGGATTCGACCTCGCGACCTTGGGGATGAGAAGCCGAGCGCCATGTCCACTGGGCCTCTGCGGCGGGTGTGTATGGCGCAGTGACTGGTGTCTGCAGTGTCGCGTTCACCGACTGCGTGAGCTCGCGGTATTCATGACCTCGCACGTGGAGGCCTTCGCGCGCAAGGTTCGCCTATCGCGAGGACGTTGAGCGTAGTACACACGCGCGGTGCACGCCGTTCATGTACCGTTGCTTTCCGTGCACCGTGCTTTCCGTGCAATGCTGCTCAATGTGTATAGGCTATGCCGCTTTCGACTCTTCTTGGTGTGCGGAGCGAGGGTAATTATTTCTCGTGGTTAATAATTAATTAGCCGCGATGTTTGGGTGCGGAGGTCGTCAGCGCAGTTGTTTGCTGGTCGCGTTTCGTTGTGGATGGTGGTAGGTGCCGAGAAGGGCGTTTTCGGGGCGCCTGTGTGTATGCCAGAGTTGGAAAGGAATGCGAGATAAAGCAACTCCTTCTTGGATAAAGCGGCTGGTTGGTCGGTTTAACAGCAACAAAGTAGGTAATAAAAAAGAACACTCCTTCTCTCCCCCTCGTTTTTTTTCTTCTCCTCAGCAAATCCCATGTAAGCAAAAAAGAATAACAGAGTAACGAAAACAAAAGCTTGGGGACTTCCTTAACCACGCTCTCTCCTAAAGAAGCTAATGCGATAGTATTTAGGTCTGCCTGCTATGGTGTCTATAATGAGGGTCTAATGTTCTTGCGGTTTTGCAGCCAAAACTCTGGTTGGTACTGGTTCTATTGCCCTTATATGGTATCATGAGTCATCACCCTCTAGAATGTTCGAGTACCTTCCATTGGATTATCATATGGTAGTATACTAATGTGATCAACTAATCCACCTCAATCTACCCACAAATGCACATTAATCATTTTTCTGGGGTGGACCTACTTCCAAAATTTTGTGGGTCATTTGGGATTTTTTTTTTTGGTGGAGGGGCAACTTCCCGTCTTTGGGGATCCTCAGATTTTAAAATTTTGCGGCTCCCAATGATTGGTCCACTGGCTGTCACGTGGTATTGATGGCGTCACATCCTTCTCAATCTTATTCTGTTGGAGACAGAGGGGCCCTTGAGTTGACTGACTCCTTCAACCCCGTAGGTCCCGGCTCCGAAGGGTGGTGTCGAACTCCGTTGTGGAGGAAACTGTACAGTAGGATTACTTGTACATATTTGGGAGTGCTTCGGTCACAGAACAACATCCCGTTAAATACGCTTCGTATTCCCCAGATCCCTGACTGGGGAATAAAGTTCGGAGAACGATGTCGAATCAGGTGGGCAGTTGTGGACACTGGTGGTACCACCCACGGCAGGGGCGGTGCTGATGCCCTTTCGCAGCTCGGTCGATGGGAAGGGGTAGAGACTGAGTCATCAAACACTGATGTGTCAATTTGACCACTGCGGCAAGTCTTCTTTCGATGCCTCCGTGGGGAAGGAATTTCCCGCAGCTTTTCAGTAGGTGAATGAACGTCCTCGTACTCCCCCGCCGGATGCCCGAAACACGAGACTGACGCGAGGGCAGACTCGGACACTGACGCCGCCGCTGTCGCCGTTGCTTCCGCCGCTGCTTCAACCGCCGCTGCTGCCGCCGCCGCTGCTTCCGCCGCCGCCACCGCTTCCGCCGCCGCTGCTTCCGTCGCCGCCGCTTCCGCCGCCACCGCTTCCGCCGCCACCGCTTCCGCCGCCGCCGCTTCCGCCGCCACCGCTTCCGCCGCCGCTGCTTCCGTCGCCGCCGCTTCCGCCGCCACCGCTTCCGCCGCCACCGCTTCCGCCGCCGCCGCTTCCGCCGCCACCGCTTCCGCCGCCGCTGGTTCCGTCGCCGCTGATTCCGCCGCCGCTGATTCCGCCGTCGCTGCTTCCGCCGCCGCTGCTTCCGCCGCCGCTGCTTCCGCCGCCGCCAGTTCTCGCCACATCTTTGCTTCACGATAATTCACGTAGTAATTCCTCCCAGGACCGTGTTCTCCAGTCTTAACAATTCCTAGATCGTAGGGAGAGCCCATACCCTGTAGGGTCTGCTCGCGGGCAGGTCAAATCTCGCGCCGCTCACCGCGGGTAGCCTCGGACCCCTTCTTCCCGAGTGGTGGGGCGGGGGGAGCGAGGCTAGGAGAAAGCCTTTATAAGGCGCGACCGGGAAGGCTCGCGCGCTCTCGCTCTTGGACCAGCCCTGCCAAAGGACCACCTGACCCAGCTGCCACGACGACGACCGGCCCCCCTGATGTGAGATTAAACCTTTTCATACAAAGACCTGCCTCGAGTCACTGCCTGTGCGCCCCCGCGCAGAGGAATCGCCCACAAATAATGGCGCCCAACGTGGGGCTTTAATTAACACCTTGTGGACGATTTCTCTGCCGATTTTGGGATGTACAGCCAGACTCGTGGCAGGCCCTCTTTGTTCGGGGCCACGCCGGACCGATAGGGTTAAGGAGCGGGTCAGGCGGAATGTTCGCGGGGTAGCGACTGTAGTGTAGTGTTGTAAATTTGTTAGGGGTTTTGTGTTATTTATGTAGTTTTCGTGCGTTTTCTGTTGTGTATTTCCGTGTGTTTGTAGATAGATTGTTGTGCATATGAATGTTCTTGTTGCCATGAGCAGTTAGCCGGTGCGGCCGGACAGTTAGCGCGAACTATGCCTCCCAGAAAGGATGTTTCAGCCACGGCTTTGGATGGCGGGGCAGCCGGTAGTGAGACAGCCGACGCGGCGGCCGTAATGGGGCAGGTGACTGAGATGTTTGCCGCATTAGCCCGTCAGCTCGGTTCGGTGGCTGGCGCCAACCAGGCCGCAGCATCGGTAGCATCGGCGACAGCATCGCGCCCGCGGATAAATATGGAGGTCCCCTCCTTTTCCGGGTACACGGACGCGAAATCAGTCCACGAGTTTCTACAACAACTCGAGGACTACCAGACGGCTCTGGGCGCCCCAGATGACGTAATGCTAGGGCAGGTCCTGCCTGTAGCACTCGTCGAGAGCGCGGCGCGATGGAGGCGCTGCCAGCCGACTTTCCAGTCGATGGCGGACTTCAAAGACCGTTTCCGCGCCGCGTTCTTGCCGCCTGATTATGAGCGCCGGATGCTGGAGGAGCTCGCGTTGCGCACCCAACACCCAGAGGAAAGCCTCCTCGAGTACGTACGCGCAATGCAGGAGCTGTACAAGAGGGCAGATCCGACGGCAACCGACCGAGATCAGGTTGCGCGTGTGATCAGGCAGTGCCATCCACGCTTCAAGCCGTATCTGCGGGGCCGCAGTTTTACAAACCTCGAGGCCCTAGCGCAGGAGGCCAAGACCGTGCAGGCGGATTTGCTGGCCGAGCTGCGCTACCAGCCGCCCCCCAGGCCGGCCGAATCGCTGGAACCGGGATGCGCATGGGATGGAGGCCGAGAATGCGCGATGAGGGCTCGGCGCGCCGAGGTAATGGCCGTGGAAAGGCAGGCGGAACCCCCTGTTGTCCCTCGCGCGCTGGACCCGTACGCATTCGAGCAGCGGCGTCGTGCCGGCCTCACAGGCCGCGCGCCGAGCGAGCGTCAGGAAGGCGCGGAGAAAGGGGAGAGTCGTCCCCAACCGCTTCGTGGAACGAGGGGTCCTCCGTCCACGCGGCAGGTGAACGACCGGCTTTGCTGGAATTGCAACCAGCCCGGCCACATGGCACGCGAATGCCAAGCTAGGCGTATGCAGGGAAACGCCAGGCGCTGGCGGTGATGTCTGGTGGCACCGGCCTTTCACCGTCAGCGGGAGAATTTCATGGTTGTCAAGGCGCTAGTCAGGAAAAGAACTCCCGCGCCGGCGACGGGGAGGCCTTTGTCCCACTCGCCTGTAGAGCTCAGGGAGTCGTTCCGCGCTCAAGCCCTTTTATGCTAGTGCAGTTAGCGGGTCGATGCTACTCTGCACTCGTAGACACGGGCTCAACGCTGTCACTGGTCGGTGACGAGGTGTACGAGGCCTGCCGGATAGGTAACATCCGTGTCAGACCGGCCGAAACCCCGTTAAGCTTAGCAGCTGGGGCGGCAAAGGCAAAGGGAGCAGTGCGTCTTACGATGCGCTTTGACGGCAGAAAGCAGAGACATCGCTTCGTCTATCTGCCTGGCTTGTCGATACCAGTAATTCTGGGAAGGGATTTTCTCTCGAGCGAAGGCATTGTGCTCGACGTGGGGGAGAATGGCTATCGTTACAGCCAGCTCGCCCCCCTCATTCCCTTCGAAAGCGCATCCTTGCCCGGCTGTCCTGCACAAAAGGTGGGTGTCGACACCTGTGCGACAGGAAGGCAGGTGAGCTCCCTCGAGATGCTGAGAGACGGTGGCCCGTTAGAAGCGATTATTGCGTCTTTCTCAGGACCCAGTAGTCAGCGCCGAAGGCTCGCGGAAACTTTACTCCCGTTTTCGGATTGCTTTACGGAGAAACCGGGCAGAACCGACCTGCTTCAGCACGAGATTCAGACGGGTGATGCGCGCCCTTTCAGGTGTAACCCGAGGCCGTTAAGTGCGCATAAGAGGCAGCTTCTCGACTGTGCCCTTGACGAGATGATTGACACCGGTGCGGTGAGACCCTCACAAAGTCCCTGGGCGTCACCAGTGGTTCTAGCACCGAAGAAAGATGGACCGGTCAGGCTGTGTGTTGATTATCGTAAGCTCAACTCACTGACGCCTACGGTTGCGTACCCTTTTCAGTCGATCGAGGCTGTGATGTACGCGTTAGGGAACGCGAGGTTCTTCACAGTCCTAGATGCAAGCAGAGGGTACCTGCAGATTGAGGTGGCCGAAGGTGACATTGAGAAAACCGCATTCACCTGCCACCGCGGGCTCTTCGAATTTACTCGACTCCCGTTTGGTTTGTCTAACGCCCCGAGCACGTTCATGCGACTGATGGACATCGTGCTGGGCGATGCAAGGTTCAACTACGCCATGGCGTACCTCGACGACGTTGTGATATTCTCACAGTCGTTCGAGGAGCACCTCATTCACCTGAATTCCGTTCTCGATAGAATGAGACGTGCCGGTCTAACCATTAATCCAAAGAAAGTGCAGTTGGCATCGAAGAGAGTGAACCTCTTGGGCTTTGTCGTGGATGATGGCACACTGAGACCGAATGATGACAAACTGCAGGCAATTCTGAACTACCCCTGCCCCATGGATGTGAAAAGCTTGCAGAGGTTTTTGGGGATGGTTGCGTTCTACAGGCAATTCATCCCGCGCTGTTCGGAGCTTGCAAGGCCGCTGAACCTGCTGTTGCGTAAAGGCTCGAAGTGGGTCTGGGGCAAGGAACAGAGTGACGCATTTGTTGCCTTGGCTCGCGCGATAGCGAATACCGCTAGTCTGCGCCTCCCCGACCTGAACAAGCAGTTTGTCTTGCAGACAGACGCTAGTGACTACGGTGTTGGAGCTGTTTTGTTGCAGGAACACGAGGGCAAACTGCGCCCTGTCGCGTTCGCTAGTCGCACGCTCACATCGGCGGAGCGGAATTACTCCGTGACCGAAAAGGAATGCCTGGCGATCATGTTCGCATTGTCGAAGTTCGACATGTACCTAGACGGAGCGGTCTTCACCGTGCAGACAGATCATCAGGCATTGTCTTGGTTAAAGAGGCTCAAGAACCCCGCAGGCAGACTCGCGAGATGGGCGCTGACGTTGCAACGTTACGCGTACGCCATCGAGTACCGCCGGGGCAGCTTGAACAAGGTGGCCGATGCTTTATCGCGCGCACCGTGGAATGCTGGCGGAAGCGCTTCAGAGGCGCAGCCCAGCTTTGTAAAAAGCGGCGTCATCGCTGTTGGAGAGGTGGAGAGGGCGGACGGGAGTGTCGCGCCCGGTTTGGAGAGAGAGGAGACGGACAAAGGTCCCGCACGGTGCTGTGACGGAAGGGAAACACAGCAGCTCGTGGCGGCGACCGCTCGCCTGCCTAGGAGCGAGGCAGAAAGAAATCTGTCTTGGGGAGTAGCGGTCAGTAGAGAAGAGCTGGTCGAGGCCCAGAAAGCAGACGGTCTTTGCCAGCGGGTGCTGAAGGAGCTTGCGAGCAGCGCAGCTTGCACCGGGAACGCTGAGGGCAAGTACGACGCGTATCTGCTGGGCGATGATGGCTTGCTGCTCCGCTACATTCCCCAACTTGACGAGGAAGAGGCGATAGCATCCCCTTTCCGAGTCGTGGTCCCGAGAAGGTTGCGGAAACGGTTCCTGCAGTACTTCCATGACTCAGCGCTGGCAGGCCATGGCAGCGGCAGTAAGACTTACGACAAGTTATGCCGTGTCGCGACCTGGCCAGGCATGAGAAAGGATGTGCTGGGATACGCCCGTATACCTGCCCGGTATGCCAGGTAGCCAAGCCTCGGGCGGGCAAGCCCACTGGCATGATGCAGGCGGTAGTTAGCAACTACCCGTGGCAAGTGGTCGCGTGCGATATCATGGGACCCCTCCCTCGGTCCGCGCGCGGAAACCAATTCATCCTGGTAATAACGGACCACTATTCCAAGTGGGTTGAGGTTTTCCCCCTTAGGAAGCTTGTGTCGGAACGAATTTGGGAAAAACTGTTGGAGACTTTCACTCGTTTCGGTTTCCCTTCCGACCTGATTACAGACAATGCTTCGTATTTCACAAGCAAAGTCTTTGTAGACTCTTGTCGGGCGCTTCAAATCCGCCACAGGAGAACGAGTCCCTACCACGCTCAGAGCAACATAACCGAGCGGGTGAATCGAAATCTGAAGAGCATGCTGGTCGCGACGACCGAGCAGCACAGAGATTGGGACGCGCGGCTGTCCGAACTGGCGTTCGCTACAAGGACAACCGTGAACAGGTCAGTGGGTATTACACCCGCTTACTTGAATTTTGGGAGAGAGATCGCTTTTCCGCTAGAGAATGCCCTACTCGACGCGGCGGGGCCTGCGCCCCCTCCGCTTTCGCAGTACGCGGCAAGGCTCCGGGAGCGCCTGGAGGCAGCGCAGCGAGCAGCCCGCGAAAACCTCGATGTCGCGCGCATGGAGCAGGCGGATCAGTACAACAAAGGTCGCCGTCACGTTGTTTTCAACACGGGCGACTTAGTACTCAAGAGAACGCACCCACTTAGTAACGCAGCGCGCGGTTTCGCCGCGTCGCTAGCGCACAAGTGGGCTGGGCCGTACGAAGTTACGGCACGGACTACGCCGCTCACCTACCAGCTGCGGTTGTTGACAAACGGCGAAACCGCCGGTCCGCTGCATGTCGCTGATTTGAAGGCTTTCCACCTTCGCAAGGACGATGGCTGCGAAGCGGTGGAAAATCAGCGCGATGCGGCGATCTCACCCCCGGGAGGACGAGCAGGTAGCGGTGCGGTTCGCAACCGACGCTACAACCTGAGGACCAGGTAGCACCCGTGTCTCTCGATTAATAATCACTCGCAGTGCTCTCGCCCTCTCAGTATGTCTTCTAGGAAGCTCCAGCGGACCGACGCCCGTGGCTCGGACTCCAGAAGGCAAGGCAGACCACCGTCGAACGGTGGCCGCCATCAAGGCGCGCCACCCGGCTGGCGGCAGGAGCCGCGCGAGTGGCGCAGGTTCCACGGCCGCGGTGGCCCCCACCGCCAGCCAAACCGCGTGCCTAACCACTGGAGAGCACCTCCCAGTGGTGTAGGCCAACGCAAGGGCGCTAGGGATCATCAAGCGCAGGGCACCCCTCAGCACCCAGCCGGCGCTTCGGCCGCCGAGCAGCCGCAACCCAGGCGGTTCAGGAGCCATCGGCCGCTTGTAAAACGACGAGGAGCGGGCCGGCCTGTGCTCGCTCTGCGGCACACTTGTCGTGCACCGGCTCCGCCATGAGGCCGGTGCGTTGCATAACTGGCATAACGGCGACTGCAGCACCTTTCCCCGCTGCGCCACTGCAGAGGGTCAGCCCGGAGGAGGCGGCCCTCCGCATCCTCCAGTCCAGCCGCCCAGACCTGCTGCCCCCGGCGGCCGAGGAGCTTTGGAGGGCGCTGCCGGCAGGGCCCCCAGTGGAGCCAGGCGCCTCGCTCCCCCAGGCGGCTCGTGAGGAGCCCATCCAGCTAGCGGTGAGCGGCCCCCCGGCGAGCACCCCTCCCCCCTGCGAAGACTCTATGGACCCGGACCCGGAGGTCATCGAACGCCTACTGGCGGACCCCGGGACGGACGTGACGTTTGAGGGGGGGGGGGGGGGGGAGATGTAGCGTCTGCTCGCGGGCAGGTCAAATCTCGCGCCGCTCACCGCGGGTAGCCTCGGACCCCTTCTTCCCGAGTGGTGGGGCGGGGGGAGCGAGGCTAGGAGAAAGCCTTTATAAGGCGCGACCGGGAAGGCTCGCGCGCTCTCGCTCTTGGACCAGCCCTGCCAAAGGACCACCTGACCCAGCTGCCACGACGACGACCGGCCCCCCTGATGTGAGATTAAACCTTTTCATACAAAGACCTGCCTCGAGTCACTGCCTGTGCGCCCCCGCGCAGAGGAATCGCCCACAACCCCAACTGGCGCAGTGGTGCGCATTTTAAGCAACGCTCCACTGCCCGGGCAGGTGGCTGTTTCAAACACAGCCACCGGCTCAACTTGTGAGACCTGCAGGGGTTTCTTCCCGAGCTCCCGTAGCACTCATGCTCAGCGCCACGGTGGGCAGGCGGCAACTGTATTGAATTTGGCGGCGGTGGGCAGCTTGCTCACAGTCCGGTGGGCAGGTTTTGATTACGTCACAAGCGCACACGACCCCTCACGATCAGTCAGGGGATTTCGGGACTAGAGATGCCTGAATTTTTTTTTTAGATGAAAACCAAAGTGTTATCGTATTAAAAACGAATTCACAGTGTAATTGTTGCATTGAGGGAAGGAACCCCCGGAATGAGAAGGCTTGAGAAGCGGGAAAATTAAGTTGTGCGTCGCCGCGAACACAGAATCAGAGAGGTGTCTCGTGGAGAGCCACTTAGCGCATGCGCGTGCCCTGTCCACGATGTAAGGGACGATGAAAATGCGAACAGAGCGGAGCCTACCCCGCTGTTCTCATTTCTTTCGATCACTTCGGTGGTAGCAAAAAGAGGATATAGAGTCGTCCGTGACGCAGTCTAGGACGACTCTAACAACTTTTTCTTACCACTCAGGTAAAAGCGCGATGAGAAGAAATTCGAAAATTGGCGAAGCGTTGTTCGCATTGCTTTTTCGTCGCGGTTATGCTGGCTCACAATCGGCAGTGTCAACAAGATATCCCCGCTCATGTGCCATCGCCGCTTAACGGATTGAAGAAGAAAATGGACAGCATTCCACACGAATGACACCCTTCTGTAGGGGCGCATTTAAAAAAAGAAAAAGAAAGGAATCAACTTAAGCAGCCGGAATCTCAGAAAATGAAGTACTAGTACAGATTTTGCCAAGGTCTCTATCGTTTCCCATTCACTAATGCAGGTTTAGCGGAGAGCTTCCCCCCCCCCCCCCCCTTTCTTTTTTTTGTGTGTGTGTGTGGGGGGGGGGGGGGGGGGGGGGGGTTGGGGTGAGGGGGAGTATTTGTCGCGTGGAGATTTGCAGGCATTTAAAGTTCTCGCTTATCTACTGCTGGCAGCGCATGATAAGCGAAGTATCCGGCAGTAAGCGGCGTGTGTTGTGCACACAACTATGTGCGACACCTTACTTTCGTGCTCTGCTCCAGAAATGGGCGCTGGCCTTCGTCTGAAAGTGCAGGGATAGGTGGTCGGCTTTGTATGGTGCAGTACTGACCGTCATATACACAATGCCGCCCTGGAGCAGTGGGAGGCAGCGCTATCCAGCTTGGAATACCCGGAGACCAGCTTTCACTGGTCGAACGGGCCCAAGCTGCCGCAGCCGCTGTGAGAGTCCTGGACTACTCTCTAAACGGAAAGGGGTAAAAAAAGGAGTAAACTGTCCTCACACCCTTTTAGAAAACGGTGTGCGCGGACAGCTTAACCCTTGTTTACTCCCATATAGGCGTACTCGTATTTGCAGTCAAGGGACTCACCCATGAAGACTCCGAAGACGCTGTGAGCAATGTATAAACGTTTTGTCTCTCTCTCTTTTGCGTAAGCGCCGAAAAGTGCAGTCGTAAGCTGTTTAGCTGTTGGGTGGGATTTATTTCTGACATGCAGTCGTATATATGCACGTCGTGCATATAAATAACAAAACGTTGAGAATACCGCTGGCAAGCACTGAAGCCCTGTAGTCGGATACAACTCAAGTTTGCAGGGAAGCTCCGCCCGCATTCAGGACCGCCGAACAGATATCATCCGTGACAAAAAAGTAGATTTTGTTGCCTGAACAGGAAGCTAATCACTAGACGGAATTTTAAGCTCAAAAATTCTTGCTTGACACAGTGAAACATTAAAAAGCACATTTTGTTCACTGTTATGATTGGCCAGCGGAGTAATACAAGACGCCGCGGACCGTGTCTCATTGTTACCAACTCCTGTTTTCTAATTAAGTCGTATCCTACGGTAGTACGTGTGATAAGGTGAGTTTTAACGCATAATTCTGAGTTATCTCCTCTTCGTATGTTTACCACTACGCGATTTTCAGTTGACCAGAAAGTTAAACTTACAGTAGTTGAGCGGAGCCTCTTAATAGCGAAGTGGAAGAAGTCCGGCGTTTACTTCGTTATATCCGTAGCTTCGTTATAGCCCGTGTTGACCGAGCTTCCAAAGGGGAAACGTCCTTACTTCGTTATATTCATTATTCATTATTTCGTTATAAACAATTTGTCATTGCGAGGGTCGACTGTATCCATAAAAAAAAAAAAACTTCACACCTAAGTCCATTATGTGTTGGCAATACGACAGCATTAGAAGCGATTGATTCCTTACCGGAAGTGACTCACGTCCGGTCTGGTGGCGTCAGTGCGCTTCAGCCAACGGGCGAATTTTATGACCGACGGCTCATTTTTTTTCCTACTATGGCATTGAAAGAACTTGTGCGTTTTAGTGCGTTGATGACCTACGCGTTCAAGACAAATGGCACTGCCATGGTTCTGAGATATGAGAGTAAAAGTGGAAAGGAAAGTGAAAAATCACAGTTTTAGTTTTTTTCAAGAAGTGCAGTGTTTTGGAAAAAGTCACTGTGATCAGTGCACGTGATGCGAGTGAGTTGATGCGCAGATATCACTTGTCATGGGCGGGGCGAATCTGGAGGCGCTTCGCTGACGTGCGCAACATCCGTGTTCCAGTAAACCTGCGGATAACGATAGTATTGCGAGCTGCTGCTGCTGCTTCCCGACAAGCGTGTGCATTCCTACCGACTATGTATTGAGCCTCGTTTTCCTCGCGTAGAGCAAGCCTCTTCCGATCACGGCAAGCGGTGACGTTGAGGAGCTGCGCATGTAGTGTCTCGCCTTCTGTCGCGCACTGGCTGGGGTATAAAGCTTATACAGAGAGGGGCGACAAGCGAGCCCGCTTGCCTGCGGGGCCAGCATTAAATCAATCGATGCCGCTGCTGCCAAGTATAAGCGCACAATAACAGCGAGGAGGGTGCATTGTCCTCCGGCGGCCGGGACACTTGGCCCCGCAGGAATGCATATGCATGCGCGGCCCGGCTTTTTCCGCCGCACTCGTGGCATCCGGGCCCCGAATTGAGGATAGGCGCGCGCCTCATCGATGCTGCTATTGATTCCGCCGGTCGAACGGTAGAGAAAATAAGGAAAGCGGGTGAGAGTGGGGGGCATTGCGGCACCCGTGCCTGCGGCGTGTTTGTGACGGTGCGAGGTCTCCTTGACGTCACGGAGCGCAGAAAGGGCAATGGGTACAGACATGCGCGTTGTGTTGGGGAAACGGAGCAGGACGGGGTACGGCTTGCACCCGCCGGGGGCGTTTTTGCGGCTTGCTGCGGTGCGTGAAAGTATACACGCCCTTTCGCCTTTCACATGGTCGCGGGACATGTCAACGGTGTGGCAAGACCCCCTCTCTCCCCGGTCGTATTCCGAAATCGCATCGCAAACCGGGTCGTGGTTCTTGCTATTATACGTGGCCAGACGATCGGCAGTATAGTGCTTGTCTGTCTGTCTGTGTGTGCGTGGGCCTTCCCAGAGATTGGGAGTTGAACGTTGCGTCAGGTCGGAAATCAATTCTTTCTCTCGGGGTCTGTCATCCGCACGCTCCTGGAACCGAAAACACTGTTCTCTTCCCCCCTCGGAGGGGTGCGAACCTGCATCCATACGAAGCTTTTTTTTTTTTTTTTGCACGTGTAGTCACGGGGCTGTGCTCTGAGAGTTTTTTTTTGGGAGAGAGCTCCGAAATCACACCCGTTCATTTCTTGCAGCCCTTGCAATGTGTCCTATATTTATCGCAGCACACTGTTCTTAGCGTCACCGAACTGATAATTATATGCCACCGTTGACCGGTTTCTGGCTGAGAGAAATGGAGATTTCCTCTATAGGAGTGCAACAGGAATGAAAAGGTGATAAAGGGGAAAAAAAAGGGGGGGGGGGGAGCTGTGTTGTATGATTGGCTGTGCTTCGGACGCATTGCACGTGCATGGGCCGTGTTTTCACAGAACGGCGGAGCACCTGGAATTAATTGCCGCCCTCAGATTTTGCACGTAGGGACCTATCACCTGACGGACACTGAAAACCCTCAAGTCCCGGTAGGGAAGCTGAGGGCTCTCAACTTCATTTTAAAAGTCGGTCATGAAACTGTGTTATTCTTCTCGTTCGCCTCGATGAGATGCGAGCTCAGACTTATTATGAAGTGCATAGGCCGATCCGATTGCTGAGAAGAATGTGAACAATGGCCCGCTTGCTTACGACGGTACAAACTGCATGGCACGCCTCGATGAAATGAGGACTGAGAGAGAGGGAAAAAGCCTACTTGGCGACAGATGCGCGGTCTTGCGCCGGTTTGTCGCTGCCGCGTTTATCATCGCAGTTGTGTTACATATATGGCCTCTTCATGTAGGCTCAGCTGGCTAGTGCAGGCACTTAGCCACGTTTTTTTTTCTTTTCGGGAGGAGCCCGCGGTATTGTATCGGGGGGAGTGGGAGCGGCTGTGCGGTGCGAGTCCTACAAGAGCACTGCTCAGAGAACTTGCAAGATAGGGTGTAGGGGGGTATGCGAGCGCCCTCGGGTCCCCCATTGGAATACGTCATCATCATCATCAGCCTGACTACTCCCACTGCAGGGCAAAGACCTCTCCCATGCCTCTCCAATTAACCCTGTCCTTTGCCAGTTGCGGCGACCGCATCCCCGCAAACTTCTTAATCTCATCCGCCCACCTAACTTTCTGCCGACCCCTACTACTCTCACCTTCTCTTGGAATTCATTCCATTACCCTTAAAGACCAGCGGCTATATTGCTTTCACATCACATATGCCCTGCCCAAGCCCATTTCTTGCTCTTGATTTCGGCTAGGATGTCTTAAACGGCGTTTCCCTCACCCACTCTGCCCGCTTCCGATCTCTTAAAGGGACCATGAAAAGAATTAAAAGCCGCTTGTAAATGTTAGAAGTGATGCTCAGAAGCATTGACACCAAGTATGAATCTTCGGAACTGAGCCGGCAATTTATTATGAATTTTTAAAAATCCTATTTTTTAAAATTCGCGGGCCGCTTGGTGTCTTCGTAGGGAGCAATTCTGAAACCAAAACCGGGAAAACAGACGTCACTAGTCCCATGACGTCGGCAGGCCACCACACGCTGTCATTCGCTAGAGCCGCGGCAGCTTCGTCGTCACGGGCACACTTCCGGTAGCGGTGAACATCGTCTGCTCGAGCGGCCGCGCGACCCCCTCGGGCAAGCGCGAGCGAGGGCATTGCCTTCGCGCATATGGTTTTAATTTACCTCTGCCGCCTCTTTCTGTCGCGAGTTCGGGAGCCAAGAAAGCGCAGAGACCGGAGAGACGCTGCCGACACACGCTGCTCCTCGGGAGTGCGACAACCGGAAGTCGTAAACCGAACGTCAGCGAATGACGTGTTCATGGGCGGAGCCCAGTCCCGGAGGTGTTTTCTTTATTTTTTTATGGTACCCCGCGCGTACGAGTTGAGGGGGGAGAGGAGGAGCGTGATTTTTAATCGCCTATAACTTCGTTGTTATTGATGCTAGCTCAAAAATTCTTGCGCTGGAGTGACGAGTGATGGATTGCCTATCTTTACGTAATCTCAATAAATTTGTTTCATAGTCCCTTTAACGTTACACCTATCATTTTTTCTTTCTATAGCTCGCTTCGTTGTCCTTAACTTAAGGTGAACCCCCTTTGTTAGCCTCCACGTTTCTGCCCCATAGGTGAGCGCCGGTAAGATACAGCTGTTGTAGACTTTTCTCTTGAGGGATATTGGCAAACTGCCAATCTGAGAGAACCTGCCATATGCGCTCCGCCCCATTCTTATTCTTCTAGTTATTTCCCTCTCATGATCCGGATCAGCGGTCACTACCTTGCCTAACTAGACACATTCTCTTACTATTTCCAGCACCTCGCTACCAAATGCGAGCTGCTTTTCCCTTGGTAGACTGTTGAACATTACTTTGGTTTTCTGCATGTTAAGTTTTAACTCCACCGTTCTGCTCTGCCTAACTCATTGATCATGCTTTGCAGTTCATGTCCGGAGTGACTTAGCAAGGCATACGTACCTGAGGCTGTAGTCGGATACAGCTCAAGAACGAAACGTCTTTTCCTCATCCAAGGACCCCCTTTCCAGCCAATGGCGTCGGTCGATTCTCGTGAACCTGCTAGTGTGACAATTCAGGGAGTGGCAGATAAAAGGGGCCAGTCGCCTCCGTGCATTATCGGATAGAGCCCACTCCTTGCGTTGTCGCGCTAGCAGGTTCATGAGAATATGCCGACGCCATTGGCTGGAAGTGGATCCTTTGACAGGGAAAAGCCGCTTTTTTCTTGATTTGTATCCGATTATAGCTGTGCCGAGAAGAGGAAGCAACAGAGCTTGAGGGACAAGGAAAAGGTACCTTTCTTCAGAGGTGGCTTAGGAGCCTTTTGGACGCCCTACCCGTGCCCCAATAGAAATATATCTCGGTCATTATTGACGAGCTCATTGAACCGATAACAGGAAGGCAATTAACGTCGCGATAGACTTCCCGTGAAATTCCACGCTGAACGAGAAACAAAAAATAAAGCCCTCGTTTACGAGCTCATGCAGCTTGCGTTATCGAGGTTCAAGTGGGACTGTTGGGGGCTTGCTCTGCAGTATTCCCGCGCGTGACAGTTTTGCCTGCAGTGCATCTTTTCGGGCTGCCAGTCAAGCTCGTTCTGTGCTTGGGAAACACAAACAGAGCAAGGCTTCCGCTGTGTTGCTGTTCGTATGGTATACAGCTCAGTACGAAACAGTTCTGCTGTAGAGAGAGACATTGCTGTTCCGAAGATTGGCCGGCGTAAATCATGATGGGAGCGCGTGGACAACAGACGTGCGCGCAGTTGGGCGTGAGTCAGTTTGAGCGACGGAATCCGCTCTCTCCATCCTGCGCCGCGGCTCTAACGGAGCGTGGCGGCGATGGAGTGTGCACCTACCAAGTCGCGCACATGTGTGCCGAGCTCGTCAACGGGCTTGAGTGCATGTGTTCGTGTGAGTCACCGTCTGGGGCCCCTGCAGCCGCTGCCGCCGCGGCTGGCTGTGCGAGCATGCTGCGAGCAGGACAATCGCGGGACAGGATGTGGCCCCGTTCGTGCAATCCGCCTCGCAACCACGTCTGTCTGCACTGTAGCGGAACAATTAAGCCGAGTACGTTGTTAACCTTGTTTGAAGCTCTTGCGTTTTGAATTTGTCCCGACTCGAACGTTTCTGTTTGCGTTTGATTGTGTCGGAGAACTGAAGTCTCTGTGCTGGTATAGCTGGTTTTGTTTATTGTGTTCCGAATTTGTATTTATTCTCGCGAGGGATTAAGCGCAGTGAGATTGCTTCGGCTTTGAATTCGTGTCATTTAATTCCATTTTAGCCAATGCATATAAATGCTTTGACGCTCTATTTTTTTTCCCCTCGCACCTTAGGCTTCTGTGTAATTTTGCAGAATTCGGGCCTGTGTGACTGCCCGTACCCCGTCTAATATGCGTTAATAAGCCATGAGAGTAATATAATTAGCGATGCGTTAATTATATTCAGTGCCCTTGAACGCCCCAGCCTAAACGTGTTTTGTTGTGATCGTATGTTTGTGTGTGTGGGTGTGTGTGTGTGTGTGAGAGATAGAGAATCGCTCATGTCGCGAAGCAAGAGGATCAGTGACGGGAAAGAAAAAAACGCGCCCTTTATGTACTGTATACAGGCACAGGTGTAGTTGGGTAGAAGGCGGAAATGAGAGATAAATGACAAGCGTCGTCAGGCGGATACATGAATAGCGTACACATGAGGGATCGGGGAGTTATGCCAAGATGGTTGGTTGGTTTATGGGGTTTAACGTCCCAAAGCGACTAAGGCTATGAGAGACGCCGTAGTGGAGGGCTCCGGAAATTTCGACCACCTGAGGTTCTTTAACGTGCACTGACATCGCACAGTACACGGGCCTCTAGAATTTCTCCTCCAAAGAAATTCCGCCGCCGCGGCCGGGATCGAACCCGCGTCTTTCGGGCCAGCAGCCGAGCACCATAACCACTCAGCCACCGCGGCGGGGAAGTTATGCCAAGACGCGGGCATGTTATTTTTTCTCAAATTTCACGCGACATGGGCGTCGAGGAGCGGTGATCTGTGAATGCTCGCGTTCTCACACAGTGGAGTATATACTGAGCGCTTTGCTGTGCGTTCCCTTTATGCACTTTGCTTTGCGCCGCTTATGCACGTGCGGTATATGCGTATAGTTAACACCTCTCCCAGATCTCTGTCAGCCCCTCACCGTGGAGGCTGCAGCGGGAGTGATGCTGCAGCGCGCGCATAACGTGCGGTTGTGTAGTGTCTATAGCGGTTCGAGTCTATCCGAAGGCTTCCGGCTCGTTGTGAGCGGCAGGGGAGTAGCTTAGGGAACACCAAGCCCTGAAGCTATTTCGCCCTCTTCCTTGGGTCAAGGAGTGGGATACCTGTACGGCCATCCCGCGAAAGACCTGTACGACAATCATTCCTCTTCCCCTCTCTCTCACCGAGCGAGAATGCTCACCCTATGTTTCAGGCACACGCGGATCGTAACTACTTGGTTGGTTGTGTGTTTGTTCGTTTGCGCGCGCATGTGTTCGCGATTTGTAGCGGTGGCGGGCGAGCCTATGTGACACGTGTGGTTATGTATAGTACTGCGTAGTTAGCTCAGAGGTCGGCGTCGCCGTCTCTGGGGTCTGCTTGCAGGCAGACACAACGTCCGATCCCGGAACTCGCTGGAGCGACGTGTGCCATTGTGTACCGCTGGCGGCGGCTGTCACCGCGCCTTCTTCCTACACCGACCGAATGCGAGCCAGTGGTCGTCCGTTATGCACGTGGCGCGCAGATATATCCGAGGGAGTTCGCGCCTGCCGTGCCGGGCGCGCTTGTTTGTTCTTTCTGCGCTCCTATCGCTCCCTTGTGGGCGACACAAAAGGGCCGGCTATCGAGCGCGTCCCGTCTCATAACAATGTTCGTACCTCGTCGCATAGCTTTGGCTTTAGTATGCCCGCACTAACTATTCTCCCGTTGTTTTTCGGTGACTTCGGGACGCACACGCCGACTGCAGAATTCTGTGAATCATTTGTCGTTAAAGAACCCCAGGAGGTAGAAATTTCCGGACCCCTTCACTACGGCGTCTCTCATAGCCTGAGTCGCTTTGAGACGTTAAACCCTTTAAACTAAACCAAACCTAAACCAACTTTTATATATATTTTTGAAAAAGCAGTACCCCCACCAAAATGGAATTGCAAAAAAAAAAATCGTTCGTATCTTGTGCAAGGAGAGTTGATTGAATTTCAGTGATGCTATTAATACAGAGTAAAATGTACTCTCGCTTGCTGTACGCGCCCGCCAACAGTACTCCTTTGGTTTTATTCTTTACTCCTTTTTCGCTTTCATTCTTTCAAGCACTCGGCTCACGTTACGTTGAACAAAGCCTGTTTCTACTCGTTCCATTTAGAAGGGACGTAACTCTCTTGCATCCGGTGTTTGCGAACTGCAGTGCGCACATTGCCTCCACATGCGGCGTCTGTTTTTTTGTCTTTCGGAAGAAGCTGGATGCGTCTGCCTGTATTTTCATTGACGCTGATAACGCGCAAGATCGTATAATTTTCCCGTTTCTCCATGACTCACTGCCGACGGACCTATAATTTCGTTCCTAATTTTTATTATCTGCGACCGCGTCCGATAGTTGCCTATTCTCTTACTGACTCGCGTTCGACGGCCTTAGTGTTTGTTTTATTGCTGAAAAAAATTACGGTTATGCTATTTCTCAATAATGCGTTTCACTAGCGCAGCTGTTTGGATGCTTTTGCGATTTGTGCCTTTGCGGCGCGTACAGCTGAGTCTAGCTTCCTGCGTCGCTTTTGAGTGTGCCTCGACAGTTGTTGTGACCTTTTTTTCATCCTCTTCAGCGTGGCCAGCTTCAGTGAGGACCCGCTCATAGTTCAGCCAATCAGGAACGTCGAGTAGTCACGTGATCAGCGAGCGGTGAACGCGGGTTCGGAGCATGCTCGCGGTGACGTCACGGCGCAGGGTCACGCGACCAGTTTGCACAGGCAGGACAGGGTGAACTGGAGTGACATGGGAGAGGCCTTTACTGCAGTGGTCGTAGTCCGAATGATGATTGAATCCCGTCACCATGTTCATCCCCTGTCACACTAAGGTTACAGGGACTATTAACCACGGATTAACTGCGGCGTCATGAAAATGTGCCGACGCCTTTGTCTGGAGGGTCCCCTTTGAGACGCATTTTCCGCTTCGTTCTCGACTTGCATCCGACAGTAGACGGCGGTGCTTTACTTTCCGTGGCAGCGGCACGACGGAGTCGAACAGTGTATGCTCCATCTCCACCGCGTAGAGAGACAAGGAGAGAGAGCCCACCTTTCTCTCTCGTTCCAGCCTCGCACGACTGTGTGCTGTGTGCAGGGAGCGAGAGAGGCTGGCTGGCTTCCATCCTTCCCTCCCTCGCCTACCTCGTTATCGCGCGAGCAGCGGGGCGGCCTTTGCTCCCTAGCTAATTGCCTCCGCATCCTCGTCTCGCTGTTGCCGTCTCTTTTCCGGGAGGTGGCGGTGAAGGAGGCCGCCGTCACGGACCGTCACGGGTCGCTCACGAAACGCGCGCTTCGTGAATGGGGCGGGGCCGCATCGCCGGGCTCGCAGCAGCGATACGTGTGGCAGTCGGAGCGGAGGTGCGCGCCTCGCGCGACTGTCCTTCCCGCGGACTTGCGTGTGTCTTCTCTTGACGTTTCCACCGCACCGACTTCGTACGCGCGTATACGTATGCGCGCGGTGGAGTGACGATCGAGCAGCGAAGATGACGATTCCCGCGCAATCGCACCTCCTCTGTCGCCACCTTATCGTGTTCTCTTTCTCTTTCGCCGCTGTTTCCGCGTTCTTTGACATCTGTGGCGCACGAGTGCGGGTGCGCGGATGTGCGCTGTCGACGCTTCCGTTTCCGCCGCCGGCGCGCCGTTTGTTTCCGCCCCTCGTTGCGGAAGCCTCGGTATAACAGGTGGCGCATGCACCATTTACAACGACGCCTCGTGCATAGCCCCTCATGGTAGTCTCTTTGCTCTGTGCCGCTTTGTTGCAACAACAAACACCCCCTCCCCCCCCACACACACACACCCTCTCTCTCTTTTTGTATCCTTATCTCACTCTTGTGGGTCGTTTCCCGTCACCCTTCCTGGACGTCACTTCGTTGTCTTAAACATTTCGGCACGTTTCTCCGTTTTCCGGCTGCATACCAGGTTTTACACGCAAGAGGATAATATGGGGCGGGTTACAAGGGTGTTTATTATTTGCAGTGATAAGTGGTGCATGTATATGAAAGAATAGAGGAGGATGTCCCAAAGGTCAAGGTTCTAACCGGACTAGCTAGCTGTTATTGAACGTGTTCGATACACAGTAATGTGTTCAGAGAAAGGGCTGTACTGAAATGAAATGTGTGTAAAATCGAACGGACAGAAGAAACGACCAAGCCAAGAGAAGCAGTTCGAGAAGCCGCGTTCGCCTTTATGTAGGAGTGAAATAATAATAATGTGGAGATGGGACGACGAGGTTATGCTTAGCTATACATAGAGAGTCGCGAAAGAAGAAGCGAGAGAGTAAAATATTAGGATACAGGCGAATGTATTAGAAGAATCTCTGTAATGTAACGGTGCTATTCCTCTGGTAACAGAGCGCAGTTTTTGTTTCGGTCGTGTGCATTAGGAGACGGATTGTTAAACTCAGAGAAAAGACGTGTTTTTGAATTCGTTGCCGAGCTTCCGTCTCCGGAGAGGTGCGAGCCGTTTCGGTACGGCTCTTTTTCTCTTCCTGTCCGTGCGCAGCTGTCACGAACCTGTACTGCAGCGAAATTTCTGAAAAAGCAGCCGCATCCACCTCGCTCAGATGTTTTGTATCCTTCCCTCGGTGCCCTGTTTCTCCTTCTCCCGCCGTGGGTCTGACTTCCTCGCACCTTTCGCCCTCTCCCTCGCGTCATCGATACGGCTCTTGTTTTTTCCACCTCCACCCCCTCCCTCGCTATTGTGCCGGCGTCAGCTTCTCGTCACCGTCCCTTGTTTCCACTCCCCACCCGCACCTCCTCACCTGACGGAGGATAGGAGCATGCTCGGTCGACAGAGGGAGCCCCATGTAGCGAGTTTCTTCCTTCCTTCCTTCGTTTTGTATCACTAGTATCGGGGAAACAAAAGTAAAGCACCAGGTGCAAGGGAGGAGGCGGGGAGGGTTTTGCTGTCGGCTGTTAAAGGCAGCGTGTCGCTGACGCGACGCAGAGTGAGCCGACGGCTGCGATAAGACTCGCGGCAGCCCCTAAGCGGTCGGTACCCCCCCGCGCCCTGTTCGACTTCGATACGCCGCCGTTGTCGGTTCGGCGCAAAACGAACACGATCTCCGATCCGAACGTCACGCTCCGTCGGCGTCGTGCGAAGGCGTTCGTCTCGCCGCGGACGCTGGACTTCGTCGTCTTGTGTGCGCCGTCATCGGAGCCCCCTACCTGTCGTCGTCGTGTGCTCATAACGCCGGTGCGTGCGGGCGTGCGGTCTAGCCGCTCGCCGCGACTCGCACACCTGCGTCTTCGCTTCGTCGATACTCGTTAGGTTGCGCGATCGGAGTGTAAGAAGACGGCGACCAGATCTGCGTCGCTCTTGGAGCCTCGTGAGAGCGCCGATTCAAGAGGAAAGACGCGTGGTCCTGCTTTCTTCGAGTGTTCGGTCTTTAGTTGGGTGCTGGATTTGTGTAATTGGACGTGGGACTTGTGTGCGCGTACGTAGCGTCGTCGTGTAGCGGATTGTTCGTGACGAGACGCACCTGTAAGTAGTAAGCAGTGCGTCGGCTTCGTGACTCCCCCTTTCGGTTCGGCCCCCGATTGCCGACTCTGTGGAACCGATTGCGCTAGGCTGGAAATCGCGTCTGTCGTTCCTTCCTGAATTGGCGCCAGCGTGTGTGTCAGCGCGAGAAGAAACAAGATGCCGGCGTTCACGAGGGCCCTGGCCGTGCTTCTCTACAACAAGATTCGGTAAATATATGTGCTGGTTTCGTTTACGCTTCTCCCCCTACACCTATACCACCGCGTTTTCTTTTTTTCTTTTTTTTTGCTATGTGATGTGACGAAAACTTGAATACATCGGTTGCCTTAGCGGGATGCTTTGAACGTCTGTGGTGTGCAGCGCCTAAACCCAAAGCTTCTGTTACTATACTTGCACGCTGTGGCCCGACAACACGGTAACGTAACGCAGTTATATAACGTCCCTCTGAAGCAGTGCCTTTTCTTCATGCGTATAATGAGCCTCAGGCCGGTAGAGTGGCATTTAATTATCTCCGAAGCCAAACCGGTTTCGTTGCATTTTAATGACTGCGATTAGCAGTTTGTTCTCTTCGATGGAGTCATTTCTTGCTCAATCTGCGTGGCATGTAGACTGCAATCAGTTATGCGCGTGTCAGCGTTTTCCTAGCATTCTGCGAATGCTAACGAGTTATCCTGCGGCAATGCGGGTGATTTTGTAAGGCCTTCGCCATTTGAAATTCCTGGCAGCCGCAGTCGGTGTGGTATTCGTTATTTTGTCCGATTCGTAGTTTTCTCTGATCGGCGCTTCAGAGCGGTGCAATATGTGCGCCCACACGTACCACGTATGCGCACACATGAAATAACGAAGAGCAGTTGTTTCAGCTATGTCTGAAACCTATCTGTTCACGCCCCAAGCCAGGGCAAAGTGACAGAAGTCAGCTAACGTATGCCGCAGGGTGTTGAATCCACGCTGTAGCGAACCCCATGATTCGCTGAGCGACATGTGTTCTCAAATACTGCTTCGAGGCCGCGTGTCATTTTTGTCGTGTGTGTGGCAAAAAGCTCCGTCGCCAAGTTACGTGACACGGTGTCGCTGTTTGATGGTAGCAATACTCAATTTCATCGTTTTTTCGAATTAACTGTTGCGGCGGTGCCTGTGCATTTTGTTCTTGTAATGACAGAGTTCGAATAGGCATTTGCAAGCCGATGCAGGCATGCATGACTGAAAGGAAATCGGTGGGCAGAAACGCAGTCTCTATCTTTCATATCTGTATTGCTGGTCGAGCGATCATGGAAGATTCGGGCAATGAGAGAGCAATCAGCGGAACAATGAGAAATCGTTGCAGCGAATTTAATCGGCGCCGCCGAGCACTATGAAACGCACCTTGCCCGTTTGTTCCTTTAAGGACAGTCGTATAACCGATGCATTCGACCAGTGCTCACTTATCGGACTGGGACTTTGACGTTAGCGAAAAAAAAAAAAACAAAGTAATGAAGAGTGACTAACAGCGACAAAAGTGGCGGAAAGGACAATAATGGAATGTATGGCTTTGATGAGAGACAGAAGAAAGACCAACATGGATTGTCCACGTTGCTTTCCTTGGTCTCTATAGAGCCCAAACGTCAGTTGATGCTCATCATCATCATCAGCCTGACTACGCCCACTGCAGAGCAAAGACCTCTCACATGTCTCTCCAATTAACCCTGTCCGTCGCCAGTTGCGGCCACCGTATTCCTGCAATTTTCTTAATCATCTCATCCGCCCACCTAACTTTCTGCCGCCCCCTGCTACGCCTGCCTTCTCTTCGAACCCCCTCCGTTACCCTTAAGGACCATTGGTTATCTTGCCTTCGCATTACATGCTCTGCCGAAGCCCACTTCTTCCTCTTGATTTCAACTAGGATATCATTAACGCGCGTTTGTTCTCTCACCCACTAGTTTATCTGAAATTCAGTACAGGGATGGACTTGTGCGGGGCACGCAACGCGCAGAAGAGATAACCGATGTCCCGTTACGGTAGCGGAGCGGACAAGGCAGCAGAGAATCAAGTGAGGAGGTGAGATAATGAAATGTTTCTTGGAACAGGGTGTAACCGCAGCTTCAGCGCCAGGCACTGGTAGTTGAACAGCTGGGGTGGCCTTTGCCCTGCATGGGGCTTATCTTGACTGATGGTGTGATGATGGCGTTTGCACACAGCCTATACTTCTGAGCATGCGAGACTGCGAAGAACGCGTGCGCCACCAGACTTCTCGTTTGAGACGATGAAGCACTGTCTGGCGAGCTGATATAGTACCAGCTTATAGTAGCGCAGTTGAACGGTGATATGCGTGCAGTGGTTGGTGACGTCACCTCGCTCTTTCCCTCTGTTTTCCTCGCTTCGGTGGCAGCCTCCGCTGCACTGCGCAGAATAAGTATCCCCGACACTGGAATTGTTGGTTGCAGAGCAAACGCGCGTTTTGTTTTACGATGCAAGGGTATCCGAAGGAGCCTTCCCGCCGCACAAAGCGATTGCTTGCATCTCGTAAAGAGGGGGGAACGCGCCGTAAATGCACCATCCTTGTGCCACGGCGTGGAAAAATCCTGGAAACAGTACCCGAGTGGCTTAGTCGTTTTTTTATTGGCGTTTTTATTTTCGCTTTCGTTGCTAATGGCTCTTCGTGGAGCCGGTTCAGTCCGTGCCGTTGAGCAGTCGTTATACGCTGTGCCCTGAGCGCTGCCTTTAGGAGACAGTGACGAATGTCGTGTCTGGATTGGCGTAACAAAGCTTCCATCGAGTAGCCGGCCATGTATAGGGCGCTGTACACGATATACGATGCGCCCTGCAATGTGTATAGCTGTGCGGATTGAGCTTCTTGAGCGACCCGAGTGCGCGCCCGCTGCTGCCATTTCGTTCGTCAGAGAGGCCCCGCCGTGGGGTGTCCCCCATTGCAAGGGAAGATCTTTCGAGAGCCGCCGTAAATCACCTTCCCTGCCTTCCTTCCCGCTTCGACCTAGCATCCCTATTAGGTCACTCCGAGTGACAGTTGGGCAGAGTTGTTTCGACGAGATGCCCCGAGCGGCAAATGAACGGCGAGGTCGCCACCGACTTGGACCCCCGGCATGGGCCGGGGGTCCAAGAGCGCGGGTGTTTTAACGCGCGCACCTAGTATGCATGCTTGAGGCCAGGCCCGAACCTCCGCGGAGTCCTGTCGCTCGCCTGTGCGGCCCTGACGCGCTCCGGATTCGGGAGGGCCTGATCTGGCTGGTTCTCCGTCATCGCCGCCCATTGCCGGTGACGGCGCGCGATGAGCCATCGGCGTGCGACCTGCGTCGTCAAGATGTGCTCTGCGTATTCCCCATCCTCCCTCGTGTTGTGTTGCAGGCGATTTAGCCCTTTGGTTGGCCGTGCGGCATGCAGTCGCCCCTAGCTGTGCCGTCACGCGCGTATGTAGTCTTTGCATTGCGCCCGCGGCTCCATGGTCCCGCTTGCGGGTGCTGCGGCGGGGCTATGGGTTGTACCGAGGTCTGGGGATTAGTGCAGTGTTCTGTAATGCAGCTTACCGTGTAATAAATACTTGTGCTTTCGAATAACTGCGCTTTCCTTCATTCGGAGCGAGAGCGCAGGCGCGCACCAAACGCTGGCAGTGCCCTCAGCTTGCTCCGGCCCCAACCCGCGTTATGTGGGAGAAGTACCACGTCACTTGGTCGTAAACGCGTAAACCCCACAAGGCGGGAGTGTGTGGGCCTGTACGTTGAGGATAACTGTGCGCAACGTGTTGCACGTTGCTGTCTCTCCTGTAGCTATATACATGTATGTAAACTAGTCGACGGGGTGTAAGACCTCTCAGTTCCTGGAAGATAGTATCAGGGAAGGGAATAAACTTTTTTTAGAAATCTGTACTGTATGTTCAACGTATGGTTAAAGCGGAATAATTATTAGGAACATCATATCTACCTGGCAGCTTTATTAGAGTTTGTGGCAGGGTACGTTCAATTTAATCAAGTGCCAATTTCTACGAGTTAAGACCAAGTAGCTTCGCCTCTCAGTACGTGTCGCAGTGCCCATGCGCGCACCAGGTTGTGCGCGTTTTTTCGGTATAAGCGTGGTGCGATTAGTGACGAGTCGCGTTAGTTGCTGTTAAACGTTCGTCAAGAATCTAGCCGTTCCATTAATTTTTGAAATAGCATCATTGTGACCTGTTAACCTCACATGCATGGAGACATGCGTATTGTGTTCTGTGCAATGCCACGATTCAGTTTGGTGCGTAACACGTTGGCGTTCTGAATAACCGTGCCAACGTCGCTGTGAGCGCGCGACTTCGTTCCCGATTTATGTAGCACACAGCTGTCCGCGGCACATGCCACACCGTGTATATATATGCACATGTGCCCGACATTATATGTGGGTCGATCCTGTGCTGTCGATTATACTGCTCACTTCTTGAAACGGGTCACCGTGTTCCGACACTGATTGCACTGCACTGCGGTGCAGTAAACTTCTGTTCAATTGAAAGTAGGTTGAGGTTGGGGGTTTTGTTGCGATGAATCTCTTCTATTATGTGCGTTATATTTTGAAGCAAGAGCTAAAGCTGAAGGAATAACGAAAAACTGGCGCCTGTTTAGGATTATCCGATGGAATAGCTAAGAACTCAAAAAAAAAAAAATCCTTTCGCTGTGTGCGTAGATCATTGCGCTTCCTGTTGATGTGGATCTGTGCGCGACAATACAAAAAAAAAAAAATAAAAAAACGTCACCATTACTACTTCGCGGAATCAGTCACCGTACAGTGTTATTGGCACCCGATGCCTGGCAGCGGACGCGAGTGTTTTCTTTTTTTTTCTTCAGTGTTTTTATGGCGCGGAAGTCGTGGAGGGACCTGCTCTTGTATGCGCCGCAGATGTTTGACCGCTATTATACTGGGTGTGGAAATAGCGCTGGGAACATTTGCAGTGTAGGGGCGCGCCGAATTCCGCGCGTTTCTGTGATCAGAATACAATGCTGATCTGAGGTTGGCCTTTTTTTTTTTTTTTTCCGGCGGGACAACACGATAGCGTGGCCGACGATGCTGGCATTGATAACCCGTCTAAGTGAGGAGCGAGTAATTGTGTGGTGTGCCGTTTATTGCAGGTTTCTGGGTCGTTAGTGCGCATGGAGAATGTGCACAGTTGCGTTTTGTTCGTGGATCGCAACGCACGCACTTTGGTGTAGGCTCGGGCTTCTCTGTAGCAGTGTCGCCGCCCGCGTAGCGTTTTGTGGATTTGCTGGCAAAGAGAGGAAAAAAAAAAGTAATGATGTGAAGCATCCTTTGCGACGCATGTAGCCGACTCCGATGCGTTGACAAACGCAGGATTATATCGTGAGATATTTGCTGTAGTGACGAAGGAAACCGGCGGGAGGGTGCATATAGCTGGGACCTTCGTTATGCAGGTGTTCAAAGTTAGACTTTCAGGATTTAAAAAAATACAAAGAGCACTACACAAAAGTTGTTTTTGTACGTGCTATATACGGCCAGGCGGACGTACTGCGATGATTATTGCCCTCGTAAGATCAGTGATTAACTAAATGCAATAATTAACTTTTGATTCCCTGCATTAGCATGCATGTTTATACTCGGCATGAAGCTCCTCCATGGTGTGACGCATCTGTTGCGTATGGCGTTCCGTCTGATAAGAAAGTGGAGTGACAGGCGACGGTGATTGCTTTTTGTTCTTGGCCAGCGAAACCGACGAATGACTGTGCGGGCGACTTGAGGCGATCTCTGTTTCTTCAAGCGATTGCTTCTTGAGTGGGTGATAAGATGTGGTGCCGATTTAGACCTCGCATGCACTCAAGCGCAGCGATACCGCACTGCAGGCCAAGAGCGGAGAGTAATCACCGTCGCCTCTCACTGTACTTTCTTATCATGCCGAGCGCCATACGCAACAGATGCGACGGCGTCCCTCATAGCCTGAGTTGCTTTGGGACGTTAAGCCCCAATCAATCAGTCAGTCAGTCAATCAATCAATCAATCACCAGGGAGGAGCTTCATGCCGAGCGCCGCGGTCTCGCATGCGTAATTAAACGGATTGGGCTGAAATTTTAGACGTGCATGTCTCAGGAGACAGGCGCGTTACTAAAATTCTATAATATAGAATAGTCATGACATGCCACTATCTCTGTTTTCAATATAAGCATCCATGCTAATTGCAGTGAATAACAAGCTAATTATTGCATTTAGTTAATTACTCATATTACAATGACAATTATCCTCACAGTTTGCGTCCGCCTCGTCGCATACCCCGTGTAGAAAAACAACTTTTTGTGTGCTGCTCTTTGTATAGTTGCTTTAAATATCCTGAAAGTCTTTCAACACCCTCTATAAGGCATACGGTGCTTTGTGCCTTATGCCGCGAATTCTGTGTCGCTGATGCTGTTGATGGGCCGTCGACAGCGAGTGTTAAGGGACCGCGGAAACAGATATAAGATTTGATTTCCTAAACCCTGACGTCGGTGTAAAATTTTACTTTGTCCACACGATAAGAATGGCAGACAGCGCGCTTATCGTTTTCCGACTGAAGTATCCAACCCCTCTGTATTGAAATCTTTAACCCAGGGATAGTCGGGTGCAACTCCAGAACGATGCGGAAAACACCGATCAAAAAAGGCCGCCACCGTCTGGAAGACGTTGAAAACGAGCGTCATTGGATCGTGACGTCATCATTGGCACGCGGCAGGTAGTTGTTTATACACTGCTATTTGTAGATGTGCTGTTTTCGAGTTGCTGCCACAGATGGCGCTGTGACCTCAGTGTGGTAGCAGACCCCACGAAATCTCAAAACGCGATGAGTAGTTGCTGCCACAGATGGCGCTGTGATCTCAGGGTGGTAGCAGACCCCACGAAATCTCGAAACGTGATGAGTAAGATCTAACGCTCTTAAAAAGGTCCTCCTGCCAATGGCGTCACATGGCGGATGGCTGGCAGGTGCCTCCGACAATCAGTCGACGCCATTGGCAGGTGGTCCTCTTTTGAGAGCTGTTTGCCGCTTTTTTCTTGATCTGCAACCGACTTACAATGCATGATACTCAGGTAGCCGAACCATGTGCTTTCAGCAAGTAGTGCGCCGTGTCTTTTTCAGATTTTTTCTCGCTTTGCGCTCGTGTTTATCCGCGCTTGTTAGTGCAAGAACAGTGATATCGTTTCGCGATAATCTAAAGATGGCTTGGACACGGGTATTCGTCGGCGCGGTTCGCTTTGACCGCTCTCGTGCTGTTGCAACCCGATGCGGCTGTTTTGCAACTGAAGTGGTGTCAAAGAGTTGGCGTGTGAAGAGGGCGGAACAATGGAGCTAACGTTTCCTCTCCGTCTCTACGATAACGGGCCTTCCCCCCTGAACTGCGTTGTCTGTTGCCTTCGACATCAGTCAATATCGACCAAGTGTGGCTGGATAGTGTCCGGAACGAACCGGTTGTGCTCCGTATATATGGTTGGCATATGACTTTGTTTACGCGCCGGCGAGCGCATCTTGCATATGGGACGATGGGACGCTTTATCTCGCTCTCACGAATTTTTGGAGAGGCGACGCAATCTGCGAGCCAGCCACTCGAGGGTTATCATCCAAGGACGCCTGTCGACGCAGAAACGGTTTTTGCAGGATAATTGCGAGAGCGACTTTCTACGCGGTATAAACAATGAGATGTAAACGAGATTGGCGTCGTATAGGGTGTCGCAAGCGAAAATTCCAGCGTTCCCAACGTTATCCAGTATTAATCCCAACGTTGCCCACTGTTAGTGCCAGGGTTGCGCACTGGTAGTGCCAGCATCACCCACAGGTTGTACCAACATTGTCCACTGATAGCGCCAACGTGGTCTAGTGTTAAAGGGACACTGGGCACAAAGTGAAGTTAGCCTTGATTACGCATGCTCAAAATCACTGCATAAAATCTGCTATTGTCTTGCAGATAGTAGTCGCGGTGCATGTTTGGATCGAAAATTGGAGTCCAAAGTGAAGTTGATATTTGATAATCAAAACCCAATTGCCATTCCCTTGAATTTTTTTTTCGTCGCTTCCCCTAGACTGTGACCGTGCGGGTGTGTAGTATACATATAGGCCGAGAACGTCAGCTGAAAGTGGTTTGGTTTATTGGAGTTTAACGTCCCAAAGCGACTCAGGCTATGAGGGATGCCGTAGTGGAGGGCTCCGGAAATTTCGACCACCTGGGGTTCTTTAATGTGCACTGACGTCGCACAGCACACGGGCCTCTAGCATTTCGCCTTCATCGAAATTCGGCCGCCGCGGCCGGGATCGAACACGCGTCTTTCGGGTCAGCAGCCGAGCGCCGTTAAGGTTGCGGCCTTTGTTCGATAGCATTTCACATTAGAAAGAGAGCGGGAAGATGGGGTTCTTGACTTCACAAAACAACCTGAACAAGGAAAGTCCTTGTAGAAACGTTGGCTCCACCCTCAACCCTTGTTCACTTTGTTTTGTGTTTTTTCAGTAGAGGGGTTTGTGACGATCTATATTCGATTGATTGATTAATGGAATCAATCAATCAATCAATTAGTCTATCGACTGATTTTATGTGTCAGAGAAACACTTTTCACTATGAGGCTGGAAAGCTGCGGATTAATTTCGACCTTCTTTTCTTTTTTTTTACCCCTACCGAAGCATGAGCATTGAGCATATGGGGTTCATTTACCTTTCTTCTCCATCGAAATGATGCAGTTGCTACCGGTATTCAACCGAGCGAACCCATGCTCAACAGCCCATCTCCGTAGCCACTGTGACACAGCTGCAAATGATCTTGGTTTCTGCATGCACTGTTGGTTATAACTGAGCACCCGTTATTCTATACGGCGGCGGTATTGAAACGCATTGAAAGCTCAACGTATACGAGCTTTCCGATTCTTGGCACCTGCCGATTCTGCGCCAGTTTATATCGGCGTGTGGTGCTGACAGGCAGCTGGGCGATGCTGCGGCAACGGTGGCGGCGCGGCAGTGTGAAGTGTATCAACGCTGAGCACACTATAGCTCCGGGATGTTGTAGCCTCATAAGCGAACCATTGTCGTTCCTCATGACGCCTCTGGGCTAGGCGGGCGGCGTCAGGCGGAAGCGTCACGCGTCGCCGGGCATTCCTGCGGCACAACGCTGAGGCGGGATGCGCTGAAAAGAGCCCCGTTGTTTCGTCCGTTGTCGCTTCTCTTCCGTCTGTATACCGGGGCACTGTTCCCGCCCTGTGTGCCTTCCTGGCCCAGTATTCGCGACGCGCGCCACCGCTTGCCAGCCGTGCATGTGCTGGTGTGTTGTGTTCTGTGTAGCTTCGCTCGTCCATATAGCTATAGGCTAGCCTTCCTCTTTTGTTAATATGATGATACTTTATTTGTCGTTTCCAAAAAAAAAAAAGGCTCGGACGCGCGGACATTGACGACCCGGCACTGATTTGTTGTTAAAAAAAATAGACTAGCATTATTTCACTATCACTGTTTATCCCAATTCTCTCTTATGCCACTGACGGCGTTTCTAGGTAAAGCACAACCGAGAAATGTCAGCCGATTGCTCTAGTTATTAATTGCGCATGGTTCAGATCTGTTCGGGCTTCCTTTTTTTTTGTTGCGAAAGCAACACTATGCGAGTCGCCGAGCCATTTCGCGGAGCTGACGAAATGCCATACTGCGCATGCGCGGGGAGCAGCGACGTCACACGGCGCACAGCTGGCGCGCCGCGCCGCTGTCAGGTGCCGCCGCCGCCGCTCTCGCCAGTTGCGCATGCGCAGTAGCGGCGCATAGCTAGCGTGCCGGGGCCGCCGCCGTTGCTGCGCTCTCTACATCGCCTCTCTCTCTCTCTCTCTCTCTCTCTCTCTCTCTCTCTCTCTCTCCTGGTTGCTTTCGCAATTCTCCAGGTTTAACCAGAAGTAAATCATTGCCAATTTTTTTTGTAGTCTGCTCGGGGTTATCTTATTGGCGGTGCCTCGCTTGCCGTGCGTGTTTGCTTCGCCGAGTCGCCTCTGAAGCCCCGCGGGATAAGCTTTCGGGCTATATGGTGCTGTCGGAGCGGGTTCGTTATCTCCGCGTCGCGCCGCTCCGTTGCCGTTTTTATGTGCTGCAAGCGGTGTATACTATATGTGTGCATGGACATCCTGGTGCCGCCCTGCGATCTATTGTTTTCATTATTTATCTTATCGGGAGCACCCGCACTTGTTTGGCTTGCGTAGATATCTATCCAAAGGATAAGGGCCTCGTAGCTGAGAGAGAAACGCGCGTGTGCGGTTTGAGCGGTTATTGGGAGAACTGCTGGTGCATGGACGCCCAGGCGAAGGGTGAAGGATGCCTTGCTTGTAGCAGCGTGAAGCTGCGTTTTGCGTGCGATTCGCTGGGAGTTGATGAAGCGAGCCGAGTGAGATGCCTGTCGTGTCGCGCTGCCGCGTTTGCATTTATACAGTCGCCCCATCGCCGCGTGATTTCCAGCATACATAGGTCGTGCATGAATGGACTTCAACTGCGGCGCCGTGTTTCACGTTTACTTTTCTTACTGTATATCTGCACGCAAGTGAAAGTAGGTTGGTGGTTTATGGTTTAAGCGACTCAGGCTATATGAGGGACGCCGTAGTGAAGGGCTTCGCAAATTTCGACCACCTGGGGTTCTTTAACGTGCACTGACATCGCACAGCACACGGGCCTCTAGAATTTCGCCTCTATCGAAATTCGGCCGCCGCGGCCGGGGTCGAACCCGCGTCTTTCGGGTCAGCAGCCGAGCGCCACAACCACTGAGCAGCCGCGGCGGCTGCAAGGGGAGCACGTTGCTGAGCCATGTTGCATAGTTGCGCGTGTATGCAACGAGCGCTAAGCAGATCGACGGTCAGTGCAACAAGGGCGTCCGCAGAACTTTTTCCAGGGGGTGCACCCGAGGGCCGGGAATGGGGGAGGCGGTAGGTTAGCACCAAAAAGGAACTATTTGTGGTCTAAACTGCGCACATGAAACAAAAATTAGAAGCAGCAAATTAGTGCTAGGCTTGGGGAACAAACATTAGAATTTATTAATGAACAAAGAATTGAACTCAATAAGCAAAATCCGATAACTTAATATCACCTAAGCGTGCTAATCAAGCTGTGTAGGTGTTTTCTACTGGTGCATAAATAATATCCGTAATTCCAGGGGGGGGGGGGGGGGGGGGGCAACCGCCACCCGCCCTTGCCCCCTTCTTCCGGACGCCCATGGTGCCGTACTGTTTGTCTTTTTGTCTGATTGAGCACGTGTATGCAGCAAAGCGGTAGCTGAACGCAGTCGGTCCGAAATGGTTTAGTTGCTTTTTGATATCTTCGAATATGTTTGTCCTCTGTACCGCGCACACGTGTATCAACGTATGCAACCTCCCGCCGCGGTGGCTCAATTGCTTTGGCGTTCGGCTGCTGATCCGAAGGTCGCGGGTTCGATCCCGGTCGGGGCGGCCGTATTTCGATGTTGGTGAACTACGAAAACGCCTGTGTGCTGTGCGCTGTCGACGCACGTTAAGGAACCCAAATCAATCCGGAGCCCTCCACTGTACGGTGTCCTTCATAGCCCACGTGTCGTTCGGGGACTTTGTAAATCCGCACCATAACTTACATTGAACAAAATTGTCGGGCTTGCTCTGCAGCTGCCCTGTACTAGAGTAGCAGGCCAGATGCAAACAAACGCCGACAGAAAGTCTACAGGGTGTATACACATTTATTGACCAGCATTGCCTCGCTAACCAAGCGCCAGTGGATGACGCATGCACGAATTCCCTATTTCAGCGGTTGGCATTCCTGACGGCGTTGAATTTTTTTCCCCGCACACCCGCATCCCATAAACTTCTGTTATTGCCTTTTGTATACGTTGCTCGAGCTTATTACCTCTCCCCCTTTGTTCATTTTTTAGTTAATCTCCTTTTGTTTTTCTTTGTATATCCTTAAGAAAGGCTTTTCAACTACTGGCGTTTGTTTCTTCACGTATGCCCGTTAACGCTTAGCAACACACTCGTTTGGATGAGCTGCGGGGTAGATAGTGTGTATATGCGGCTCTCCAATCGATGTAGCTGTGAGGCGACAAAGGCGAAGCAGTGCTCAGTAGTTAGTGTACGCACAAGCGTACAACAGTCGACCTTTGTTACCGCTCCGCGCCGGTTTTCGGTGCGCTATCCGTGGTTATTGTTTCAGTCGGGGGCGTTTCCATTGTGGTCTTTAGGGTTGTCTTCGTGGCACACGCTGCATCTGTACACCCTGTGTGCAGGTCTCTGCAGTAGGAAAGGTAGGGAACAACCGATTTGCACAAAAAGGCAAAATTTTAGGTTTTGTAGCGTGAGCTACATTGGCCACAGTCTCGCCGTTTCGCGTGCTCCCTCCGTCGACCATACTGCGCATGCGCGAGTGACGTCACTGCGCACAGCTGGCGCTTGCCGCCGGCGCAGAGTCACGTGACGTCACTGCTCACGCTACGTATATCCTCGCAGAGCTGAGCCACTGCCAACTTTTTTCCTTTACTGAAGTGGAAAATGGAGTTTTGGGTGTTATAAACCAAGCGGGGAAAACTAATTAGGAAAAAGGAAAACGTGCGCTTGTCACACATACTACCGAGTAATCATTAACTGAACGCTCATACTTTGGGACCTGCTGCGCATCGACTCAACTCGTGGCACCGTCGGCAGCCGTATATATAGGAAAATGAATTGGTGAGGCTCCGCAGTGAATACTGCGCTGTATCTTGCAAGCCCGTTGGGCCGCCATGAATTAATCACGGAGAGTATCTGTCGATTGTGTCGGGATATGTTACAATACGCGACACTTGACGTCACACCGCTTGTACAGTCTTCCGAGACTGGTTGGCTCGTTGCACTGAAATGCGCCCATATATCTGTGAAAGCCGCTGGCTGCGGGCACGTGTCATTGCGTTATCCGGCATGCGACTGTTTGGCCGGAAAGCGCGCTGATTATGTCTGCCCGTAATGCGTGGAGAAGCGCTGTCGACACATTGTGGAAGCTGCATATACAGGCGTGTGCGTCCGTGCCCGCAGGGCGCTTGGCCAAAACGCGAAGCGTGTAAGACTTGTTTCTGCTCGAAGGATCTGATTGCTGCCTCTTTGAGCAAGCACTGTGACGTACGTGTGTCGCGTCTGTGTAGTCGGTGGTTTGTTTTTGCTGTCTTTCGTTGTCTTTAGCGACAACGGCATTCGGTTGTCGAACACGAGGTCGCGAGTTCGATTCCCTGCCGTGTATTTCGATGGAGGCGAAATGCGAAGCCGCCCATGCGCTGGCATTTCCATGCAGAACTCCAGGAAGCCGAAATTTATTTGGAGCCCTTTACTTCGGCGTGCCTCATGGCCCATATAGTGTTGTTGCTCTCGCTTGTAAAAACCTGTTAACCAATTAAAAGATTCTTCTTGTCGCCCCTCATTTCACTTGTTCGTGTGTCACGTACCGTCTTGTCGACCTGGGTCTTGAGTTACCGGACGTTCACCGTTGTCCTCAGTATAGTCCTCCGTCGATGCGTGCGGCCGGTTAGTTTTGCTTCGCCGTTGTTTCGGAACCGGCCGCGTGCCGGAGCAATCCTTTCGCGGGCCACGCGCATGTCCTTGAGCCGCGCACACATCTCGGCCGCCCCACAGGACCCACGTCACGCGTCAGCGGTTGACCGTTGTCCGTGCCGGGAAAATCGTCCCGCGCGGTCTGCTTCGATCGCAATCGCGCCGACGACCATCAGCAGCTCGTGTCCCTCCTCTTTTGACGCTTGCAGCTGGACCGCTAGTCCTGGCATTCCCCCTCCTCCTCCTCTTTTCGTGATTCTTCCCCCTTACCCCCTTCTTTTTTTTTTAATCTCGCCGTGAAATCTCGCGTATTCGCGTTGTCGTTCCAGCAGGTGAGCGGCTGTAGTACGGCACGGGCAGCAGTTGGGAAGTTGTAGTAGCAGTAGCGGCGGTTCTGCGTTCCACGTGTTGTGAGCGGTGGTGCTTCAGGTTTCAGCGTTGTCGGAGGCTCTTTTTTCTGACCGGACTCGCACGTCGTCGCAAGGGCCCCCCTCCCGCAACAAGGTGTGTGTGTGCGCGCATCGTTCGCTGCTTCTCGACCGACCGACCGACCTGGCGTAGCGTATGGTCGTCGCCGCGCGGAGCGGGGTCCTTGGAGGAGGCGGATCATGTCGGCGTCTCCGCCGGCGAGGACCCGCAGCACGTGGCGTGAGACCACTCGGCGTGTTCTTATGGCACTCATGTCGTCGTGGCACCGATCGCGGGCGAGGACCTTGTTGCGGACGAGCCGGCGATCGGCAAGGTATGAGCACGCGGTGGTTTCGAGGTTGCGAAACTGGAGAGGATGGTTGCGCGCTCGTTTATTTTGTGTCTGCTGAGCGAGCGAAAGTGACAGCATAGCTTTGCGGATGTTGAGCTCCTGCTGTCCTCGGTAGTGTTGCGTCGAGCGGGTCCATATAGCTTCCTTTGTGGCGTCAACAGTTGGGCGAGCTGTTATCGGTCCGTAGTGCTAAGCGGCACACACTAAAGATGTATTGCGAACCAAAGAAGTTCACGTCACAGGCGCAACCCGTACTTTTGTCCTCTGGGGCCTACATCTAGACCGTCCGGCTGAGTGCTGGATGCAGCTCAGGTGGTATAATGTGACTATATACTGAGTATGCCGCTCCACTTTTAATCGGATCCTTCTCCGGTCTTCCCTCCTGCATTTGGCCAAGGTCGGGTGCTTTGTCACCACAAATAGAAGACTGACGCGTAAGCTGCGGAATCGCGTCAGAACTCTCGGCGCGGCGTCGTAAAAGATGTTTGTTTCTATGCTTTTGAAGATGAACCTTTGTGAAACTTGTTACTACACGAGTGCTCATCGATGGACCTCGCGAGTTTTCGCCTTTCTCTTCCCCCTGTGTGCAGAGGTCACGTGGTTTGGAATCCGCCTCTTGTGAACGCAGGCCGCATTCATTCTCTCCGCTATAGCCACCTGCAGTTGCTAGCACCGACGCGCCTGAAAGCAGCGCAATTTGAGGCGCAGCTGTCGAATGCGGCGTTGCAGGCCTCTCGGCTCTTGCGGAAGTTTTCAATCTCGCTCGTTGGTGCCGCGTGCGGACACAAGGAGAAGAAAACGTGCCAGAAAGGAGCGAAAGTGCGCGTCAGTCGATATCGACCGGATATATATGCCTTGCCACTTCGTTCACTTTTAACTCCCGCGCAGTGTTTCATATACCTCGGCTCACGCGAGATGAATGTTCTGCTTTCCAGGCTCGTAACACGTGCTCGTTCACCAGTTTGGTCTGCCGGTGCAGCTGGCTGCGGCGTCGTCGGTTGTAGTACGTGCGTCCGGGAACGTGGGATACTGACACGTGTTGTGCCCCGACTGTTTTTTTCCTCTTTTATTCTTACGCTTGGCAACATGTTGAGCTGGGATATATTGCCAGAGCGACAAATACTGCCTCGTGGCGTAGTGGTTATTGAAAAGTGATCTTGCTTTTTTTTTAGTTATTGCAAGTCTGTTTAAATTTTTGCGGTGCCTTGACAGCTCTGCTGAGACGTAGAGCCGTAATCTGGAGGCAGTGTGCGGAAGGTATTCTGACAAACCGAATTTATCCCGTACTAGTTCTCTTTCGCTTTTAACCTGCGGGCAAAATTGAATGCTGAACCTTTTTTTAGCTTGACTACGCGCTTCCATATATACGGCGCTGAAAACAGCAGTTTCGTGTACGTGTACCGGTTTACGGGACACTGACTACGCATGCGCAATAACCGCACCTGGTCGCGCTCCCTACCACTGCGCATGTGCAGCCGGTCAGCCGGTATGCGTATGCGCTATAGTCGGGTACAACTCAAGAACAAAGCAGTAGATGCCCCTCAAAGGAGGCCTTCCAGCCAATGGCGTCGACCGATTTTCGTGACGCCGCGGTTAATTCGATTAAGCAGTTGTTGTTGTTACCCTTTCAGATGCCAACCCCTGCGATTGTACGGTAGCAGGTACAAGGGGATCGGTTAAAGGGAAACTGCATAGGTTTTTGAAATCATCGAGCTTAAGAGGGTCGAATGTGTGAAACTTGCAGGTAAAGCATGCAAAGTATTTTTGGGCTATCACTTGAAATAGTGAAGTAATCGCCGACTAGAATCCGGACGCCCTTCAAGCTTCTCCGCAGCGCACAACGCCAAGTGGGGGGCGGATGATGACGTCATCGAAGGTATCGGTACATTTCCAACGAACAAACGCCTTCTTTGAAGGAAAAAAACCAGCGCCACCGAAGGCAAACCCTGCCGAGAGTTGTTTGACATCGTCTAACGAGTTAGGGCAGGGTGTGGCTGACGACAGCGGTAATTTGAAATCATACCTTCCTTGACGTCACACTGAGTTTCTCTGCACTCTTCCGATGCATTGAGGAGAAGCGCAAAATTCAATGGTCAATTACGTCACTATTTTAAATTCTAGTGCAAAAACACTTGGCATGCTTCATCTACAGCCTATATAGATTTCAATCCTTGAATATCGCGGAATTCTCCAAAAAGTGCTGCAGTTGCCCTTTAAGGGGGAGAATCGCTCGACGCCATTGGCTGGAGGGGCTTCTTTGAGGGGCGTTTGCCTCATCGTTCTTGAGTTGTATCTGAGTATAGTACGTCTGGGCTATACTAAAGGTCACTGTATAGCAGCGGTCGCTTTTGGAGATGTAAGAAGATTAGCGATAGGGACGCGTGGAAGCTTCTGGTGTTGGCGGCTGGGACGACGAAGACTACGGTGTACTGACGTCATATCTCTTCGGCGCGCCAGTTTTAGATGTCAGAGTGCGTTGCATCACTTATTCTCGCAGGTGTGGATTGGCATAATGTCCTTAGCGTGTTCGGCTGCAAATCGACGACAATGGTACGCACGTTGTATGGTTCTGAGCGATGGTACGCGCGTTGTACGTTTCTGAGCGATGGTACGCACGTTGTATGGTTCCGGTTGCTCCCAACTGAAGCCTCTCCATAGCGTTTTCCATGGAGGAGCGTATAGCCTCCTCCGACTGCACTTGCCGTTCCCATTCCCCTTGTGTGTAGGCGTTGCGCTGCAGATATATATGACTCTGCAGATGTTGCGCTCGCACTGTTTTTCCCTAGCTCGACCGCTCCGTCCTGTTGCTGTCTCCCATTCGAGGCCAGATATAGTAAGTAAACGCCCAGAGACCGGATTACATTCGCACTCTCCGCGGTGTACGTAAGCTCTTGACCTTTCGCGCGGCGTTGGTTTTGGCTTTCGCCGAGGCGCACGCTTCGCCACGTTCGAGGTAGTTGCGTGCAATTAGCTCGGGCCATTAAGCCGGCGCCACTGCTGCCGCATCGTGAAGCACAATGCGCTCGCTTGCGTATGTTGTGCGTTCTTCCACAAAAAGTGTCCTGCCTGATGGCGCTCCGTTCCCGTCCTTTAATTGGGAGGCCTTACCTCCTTTATGTCCGGGCGTCCGCCCACTCCCTGGCGAGTGTTGCGACACCTCGGCTTGCCTGCATGAATGCCGGCGTTTGTGGAGGAGCTTGGAAGTGCGGGTAATAAAAGGGCGGCCGGATACTGTGTACGCGGCGCTGTGTTGGGAAGGTTAGGCGGCGCTGTGGAAGTTTGCCCGTGGAAAGGGATACCTCGTACAGCCTGTCCGACTTGGTGCGTTCGCAGGGACTTTTAATAGCTTTGGGCGAGCGTTGCGGTCTACCTCCCTCTCTTCCTCCCTTTTTTTTTTTTTTTTTTTTTTTAGTAGCGCGCATGTTTAAACTTTTCATGGCCAGTGCCAAGTGCAAGGTCACCTGTAGGGTCGTACTCGTGGCACCTCTGCGCAAGTGGAAGCTAGCATGTGCACGGTCTTTTTATGCGGCACTTCCTTACATAAATTCCAGTGTACAGTCCATACATACATACAGTAGACAGTCCATTGAACTGTGTATTGAAACTTTTTGTACAGGTGCACGGCGATTGCCTTTTGCATTGGCTCTTACGGTGGAGACATTGTTGATCAGTGATGAATGCAAACTTCACGCGCTGCTCTTTCGGTTTTATTTGAAAGCTGCCTGACGCGTCTATCGTTCTCTGGCGGCGTAGACGGATCATGGATTTATTATAAGCAAGAGTTGTCACATTTTGCAACCATTCGAAGTCGTGGTCATAGCAAGCTCCCTCCTCCGCGTTATGCTCGTCATAGAAGTGCTATCCCCTCAACTTATCTCAATTCCGGTGTAGCCCTATCGCGTACCCTGATCTGTTTTGATATTCTGGGGAGAAAACGTATCGGGTATCGAAATATATTGCCAGCACATGCCGTCGGAAAGCAGTTTCAAATCGGGTGCTATACACCGTCTCAGTTGGTGACAGTGTGGCAGTAAGAATAAAAGGTTGCCGATCGGATGCATCGACGCAGGTTCGATGGCGGTCTTCATAATGAGTTGCCCTGATCAAGCAGCGCTATGCTTTGTCCTGTACACTGAATTCATTTCATTTTCGTGATGACTGTCTTAAACCCTTATTTTTACGCAACCGCTCGAAAATACTGCTGTTTGTGCGAAGATATTGTGTAATGGACGCAACGATAGGGCGGTCGAAGGTGTCCTGCTTGGTGCGAAAGCGATACTTAAGCAAAGCTGAAAAACCCGAGGTATCTGCGAAGCCTAAACCTTTGACCCCCTCTTTTAAAATGGTCTATAGACAGCCGAGAGAACAGTCTATAGACAATACAAATGCTATAGACAGTCTATAAACAATCTATAGATTTATAGCCAAACACGTTTAGTAGACTTGTCTATCGGCAGTTTATAGACTATGAATAGACACAAAGAACTATCTATAGGAAGGCAATCGAGTCCATAAGAAGTCTATAGACCTATAGACTTCTTGTGAACTCGCCTTACTATAGATATTTCTTTTTGTCTATTCATAGTCTATGGACAAGTGTACTACAAGTGTATGACCATAAATCTATAGATTGTTTATAGATTGTCGATAGCATTTCGATTGCCTATAGATTGTTCTCTGGAATCTGTCTAAAGAGAGTCTATCGACTTTATAGACAGAAGTCGACGGACAGTCTATGGACTGTCTGAAAATTTGTTGCCCCCCTCCCACGCCCCTACCCGCACGCGGCTGCCGATAACGGCTGCCGATTAAGATCTTGCATACGGTTGCCTTTGGGGCCGTGTTACCTCAAGTGCTAAGCCGTACTATTTCTTTTCTTGGTTATTACCTCATCTTGCAACCGCGCGAACGAGAAGGCACTAAGGAAACAGACAGACGAGAATGGTCTGCGCTCTACATGTCCTGTCTGTTTCCTCGTTAGTGCCTTCTCGTTCGCGCGGTTTCAAGATGCACTCGAGTACGAACCACCTGCTAGCTCGCCTTTCCCCGTTATATTTACCTCATGGTTGTACCCCCATCTTGGCCATTGAGAGTCGATGGTTTTAGGTGAACTTTCTTTTTTTTGTTATAAAACCACTTGTCAGTGGTGCGTATGCGCCTTGTTGCGCGAGATGACGCTGCCGCAGTCCAGTGAGCATAACAGAACGATATACTTGGCGTGTGAAGAACCTGAAGCTTCCAAGTTTGCTAATCCGACCGATCCTGTTGCTTTGTTGCTGACGGTGAGCACAGTTGAACAACAGTGTGGTCCTCCTCCGCGCATCGTTCTTGAAATCTTGTCGACAGCCGTGACTCACTTTAAGCCTAGTCGCGCTGTCCTACTAGATTGCTACGCGTGTTGTTTCTTCCTGTTATTTGGGCCGAGATAGGACGCGTTGCCGTGACTCACTGTGTGGACCAACGCGATGCCCCGCTCGCTGTTCGCCTCAAAGCGAGCGCTGATTATTGCGGCGACGCTCAGCTCTGCGACGCGCGGACAGACAGAGGAGGAGGGCGGAGCTGAAACCAATCGGTTTGTCTCGCTTGTTGCTCAAACTGTTCCACTTGTTGCACAAACAGCAGCAGCGGAGGGGTCGTTTGCAGCGCTGGCAGTGCGGTAGTTGTTTCCTTATCTTTCTGCAACGCCCGCTGCTGTCCCTTATTGGGAAGGCACTCGGCCGGGGCCGGTCTTCGAAGCCTTGTTGTTGTCGACGCGAATCCGCGCGGTCGTAAATTGAGTCATTACGGGGGACGGCCGTAAACTTGCCACTGGGGTCCCCGGCGAACGGCGCTTTGGCACCCTTGGCTGAACTGCTCGTACGCTAGAAAGGCGATCAACGAGCGTGTGTGCATGCTATCTGCGCAGTTGTGTTCATTTCGCGCCACGCAAGAAAAAGAAAAAAAAAAGTGGATTCGCGCCGGCGCGCCGCCGCACTGTTTGTTGTGTTTCGTTTATCCTCCGCTCAATTCGTTCTAGATGGGAAGTTGGACCGATAGGATAAAACGGAGTGGATGACAAACGCTTTTGCCAGTCGCTGTCGAGCGAATTGCACTGGATTGGCTTCAGTGCACATGGGTTGGGCTTCTTCGCGCTTCTTGCATGGCTTCGAACGAGCGCAGTCGCTATGCAACGCTCAGCTCGTTAGTAACAGTGATAGCATTAGTAACGGTATGTAGGGAGTTGAAAGGAGGGGGGAGGTAAAGTAGGAACTCGAATGGAAGGCCACAGGTTACACGATGGGGAATCTCAACACGTAAGGAGGGCAACTGGTAGCCGGAAGAGCATTGAAATGTGAAATGGCTAGAATTTTCACGTGTCGTTGGTCGCAGTCGTTTATTTTGGGTTCATGGTGGTCTTCATGACCGGTTTTCCGTCGGCATACACTGTGAACTTCGCCCCCGGCACAAGCTTCTCCGAGCACGTGCTGCCTCTAACGGGCTCAGTCGCCAGCCCAGGTGTTGAAAGGTGTAAAGGTGCGAGGCTCACTAGCGGTGCGAGAATTTCGTATCTTTCTCCTTTTTGCGTATAACGATAGGTGACGGAGCGTTTTGAGACGTGACTGCTGTGTACTCGACTGCGTGAGCCCTGCTACTGACAGTCGCAGACGCGTTTCGATAAGAGAGTAATTAGTCATTAGCAGCCACACAAGCGCAGCCACACGCCTGCAGGGGAAAGCCATGCAGCTTGTACAGAAACTGTGTAGTAGGGAAGAAAAATTCGTCCTGTGTTTTAAAGAGACGTAGATACTATTGTATCGGAGGCACTTAGCGTAGCCGAAAATTCTCCCGTCTGCCTGGTGTCGGTCGGAAATGTTTTCCATCTGGGCCTGAAAATTGGTCGTTGTCGATTGTGCTGTGAGTGAACAAGAGATCTATGTAGGCCTTGCAGCCCCTCATAAGCAGAGGGCCGGGACGTGTACACCTGCCTCTGATTCTCTCCGGAAGCAAGTGAAAAGTCTTTTGAGTAGTTTTTTTTGTGCGTGTCTTGCAAGTGTGAAAGTTGCTTGCCGGTCAGCTGTTCTGGTTGTCTTGGTCAAAGCCCTGTGGCGGCGAACCGATACTGGGCCCGTGACGGAAAGTGCAGGTCGTTTAAGTACCGCTTAAATTCAGCGCTTGCTCGTTTTACTGGAGCGGACCTCGCTCATCCATCCGCCTTCTTTCCCTCTCTGCGCAGCAACAAGACGCAGTCGGTGGACTGCCACGGCTACGTGAACCCCCTGGAGCTTGTGCTGGACACTAGCAAGAAGGACGAAGCGGGGGGCCGCGCGGGCCGCCATGCCGGGGGTCCTCTCGAGCCCCTGCTGGGTCCGCTGGCCGCGGCGGCAGCCACCGCGACGCATGGAGGACCGTCCATGGACCCGCGCCGCAGGCCGGCCACGTCGCCCGGGGCGGGCAAGGGCGGAGGAGGGGCTGCACCACCGTCTCCGCTTCCGCCGGCGCCCCAGTCCGCGCCCCCCACCACCACCACCTCAGCGGCGGCGTCGGAATTCACCTCCGGCGGAACTGGCCGCAAGCAGCTGAGCCGGACGCCCACCCAGCCGCCGCCCGGGGCACTCGAATACGTGGTGAGTGTCTTCCAACTGACCCTGGGATGAAGATACATGCGCTTGAAGGAAAAAAAAAAAACATACCGTTTCACTTCACTTCACTTTAATACCTTAAAGACCCTCGTTAGAGGGTATTACATAAGGGGTGGGGCACACAGAAATGAAAAACAGAATGACTAACAGATAAGTTGAAAGTTATACAAATATAAGATTATCACTGAGCAAGTACACGCGTGATTTCTTCGATGAACAATGATTGGCATGTGATAGCAGCAAGTTCTCGGGGAAGGCCGTTCCAGTCGTTCGCGGTCCGGGGGAAGAATGATGAAGAAAATGTAGTGGTGCGGGCGCGAGGTCGTGACACTTGCTGCTGATGGCCGGTGCGGAGGGAGGTGCGTGGTGGTGGTGCGCAGATGTAGGGTTCCTGTCGTAGCTCAGAGTAAAAAAACTTGTGAAACAAACATAAACTAGCAATGTAGCGGCGATGAGCAAGGGTAGGTAGGCTGGACTGTGATTTGAGGGATGATATGCTGATATCAAAAGAATACGATGAATGAATGAATCTAGTGGCTCGGTTTTGAACTGCTTCAATTGAATTACAGAGATATGCTTGCTTTGGAGACCAGATGGGAGATGCGTATTCTAATTTTGATCTGACTAATGATTTGTATGCGAGGAGCTTGACATGCTGAGGTGCAGAGCGTAGGTGTCGCTTTAAGAATCCTAGTGTTCTGTTGGCGGATGATATGATGTTTGAAATATGCGTATTCCATGTAAGATCATGACAAATATGAACACCAAGGTATTTGTATGATTGGACAAGATCGAGAGGAACGTTTGATATGCTATATTGGAACAGAAGAGGGTAACGGCGACGATGGAACGACATATATTTGCATTTACTTGTGTTAAGTGTCATTAGCCATTCACTGCACCAGTCTTGCACATGAGTTAAATTATTTTGAAGGGATTGTTGGTCGAAGGTGTTAGTGACTGTTCTGTAAATAACACAATCATCAGCAAACATCCGAATATGGCAATCTAATTTCTCAGGTAGGTCGTTAATATAAATTAGAAACAAGAGTGGCCCAAGGACGGATCCTTGGGGCACGCCTGAGGAGACTGGTAGGAGGTCAGACATTTGGTTATTGACAACGACTGATTGAAAGCGGTGAGTTAAGAATTCTTTTATCCATGCTAGTATGTCGGGATGCAAGTTTAGGCGAGAGAGTTTTAGAAATAAGTGGTTATGAGGTACCTTGTCAAATGCTTTAGCGAAGTCGAGAAAAATTGCGTCAGTTTGGAGGTTAGCATCAAGGTTGGCATGCAAGTCATGAACGAAAAGTGCTAGTTGACTTTCACATGAGTATTCTTTGCGAAATCCGTGCTGCGATGAGTGAAAAAAATTATTTGAATCCAGAAAGTGCATTGTTAAAGAATAAATGACGTGTTCCATGAGTTTACATGGTATGCTGGTGAGTGATATGGGTCGGTAATTAAGTGGTGAATCTTTGTTACCCGACTTGTGGACCGGAACGACCTTCCCCACTTTCCAGTCATGGGGTATGACACCTGTAGAAAGAGACTGTGAGAACAGCAGGCATAAAAATTTGGCAGAAGTATGGTTAACGTTTTTTAGTACCTTAGTGTTGATTTCGTCAAAGCCGGCAGATGATGACAGTTTTAGTTTATCTATTAGACATGATATGCCGGCTTCAGAGAAAGTAACGGCTGGCATTAAACTTCTTTGGTCATTTGCTGTCTTGAGGGGGGGCGGTTCCTGTTCGTGAGTGAATACAGATGCGAAAGCAGAATTAAATATGTTAGCACACTCGACATCGGAAACAGCACGCCCGGAATCATCAGTTAAGGTAATAGTGCGTATAGATTGCGGATTTAAAAGCTGCCAGAATTTAGTCGGGTTATCTTTAAGTATGTTGGGTAGGTCAGTATGATAAAATGAGCGTTTAGCGTTTTTTACTGTTACCAGGTATGTCTTTTCGGCAGCGTAATATTTTTCCCATGCGTAGTCATTTCCAGTCTGTTTAGCACTGCGGAACAAGCGTTTCTTTTTGTTTTCTAGTCTTCCTAGAGCCTTGGTAAACCATGGTTTCTGTTTGGTTGCGCGGAAGCTGCATTTGGGAACATATTTGCTAGTGAGTTCGTTGATTTTATGAATAAACATCGACCAATTTTCGTGGATGGTTTGTTCCGGGAAAAAGTGCTGAAAAGATGGGAAATAAGCTTCCAACGCCTGGTTTATAGCCTCATAGTTACCTTTGTTATAAAGGGTGATTGTTTTTTTGGAAGTTTCTTTTATTGTTGGAGTGAAGGTAAAAGACGCATGGATGACTTTATGATCACTAATTTCCCGGAGATAAGTAATGGAGTTGAGGCATTCGGGGTGGCTAGATAGTATAAGGTCAAGAATGTTTGCGGTGTCGCCGGCGATGCGTGTAGGCTGGGTTACTAATTGAGTAAGATTAAAATTTAAGCACACATCCACAAACTCCTGTGATTCATGCTGTCTAAAAATAGGCTGATAAGGGTTATTCCAATCTATGTCAGGATAGTTAAAATCTCCAAAAAGGAGCACGTGTGCATTAGGGTGTTTTGTTGTAAGTTGGTTCAGAATGTTGTGCAGCTTTCGAGGAAATTCGGGGTTATTGTGGGGGGGCCTATAGCAAACACCAATTAGTATAGACACTGGCGTGGCGCGACAAAGCAGCCATAATATTTCGAGGTCAGATTGGATGTTAATGTGGGAACACTGTAGATGATTGCTGGTAGCGATAAGGACGCCTCCTCCTCGGGGGCCTTTGCGATCGGCACGGAAAAGGTTAAAATTAGGCAAGTTGCACAGAACTTCAGTGTCGCCCACATTATCGGTCAGCCAAGTCTCTGTCAGCACAAGCAGGTTAGAGCCTGTTGAAGATACAAGGCTGGATACACTATCGCACTTTGAAAGCAGACTGCGTATATTAGTATAGATAACCGAAAAAGAAATATTCTGTCGAGGGGAGGTATGGCGAGGATTAGATAAGTGACGACTGTGCGGTGAGCGCTATGCTATTTCTTTCACCATTTCGGTGGCAGCATCAAAAGTGTACCGTTTTTTGCCGAGAAATAGGGTCTTGTACCGCAAAGAAAACGGTCCGGTTTCTGCCCTTGCAAATGCGACAAGATGTTTGCGGGCTTTTTGAACAGAGCGGGTAAAATCTTCACCAATGCTATAGTTCGTGTCCTTCAGCATAGGACCTTTGGAAAGGATAGTTTCTTTGGTTTTGAAGGAGACGAATTTTGCTATAATTGGCCGTTGGCGGTCCTCGTTATGGCGTCCCAAGCGATGGGCACGCTCTATCTGACTGGGCTCTAAGGTTAACTTTAACTTATCCTGACAGTGCTTAATTATTATTTCTTCAGATTCGATGAATGATTCGCGGGGATTGGAATCTGGAAGGCCATAAAATATCAGGTTGTTGCGGCGTGATCTGTTTTCTGTGTCGTCTATTCGGGCCTCAAGGTTAGTAACAAGAGCTGCCGTCCCGGCGGCAATGGAATTGACGGATTCTAGATCAGATTTTAGGGTAGCAATGTCCTGAAAGAGGCTTTCCAGGTCTGCTAGGCGTTTGCTCAGGTCGGAAATGGTTTGATCGACAGAACGCATCTGACCTTTAAGGTCCTGTACATCCGCGATTATTTGGCCTTGACCGGCTGACAACTTCTTGAGTTCAGCAAGAACACTATCAAGTTTGTCCGGACCAGGGTTCATCTCAACATCTCCGGACAAAAGAAGAAGAGATTTTACAACAGAAAAGCATTCACCAGCAATAGAAATGCAACACTGCAGGCTCGGCAGCTGTACCAGGCAACGGTCACTACATTTTTTAGAAAAAAGGCAGTATGATGGACTAACCTGCGTAGCGAAAACCAGTGGATGAGGAGGCTGCGACATGGCACAGCTACCGAGCCCACAGAGCGCGGGCGGAAGGCGGTGCTCTTTATATGTTGACAGGGTCGATGTTGTCGCTGGCGGTTGCGCTTGCCATCCGATGTCGAGGGTCCAGGAAGGGAGTGCTCTTTTCACCGACGCATCTGCGCTGCTCAAACCGAATGGTCCGTTGTACCCGGCGCAGAACGGCTGCTCTGGGTCTGGTAGAACAAGCCACGAAGTGTCGAAGATGGCTGGGAAGATGAAGGCAAAGGCAGGCGCGAGCACCTGCGTAGCGAAAACCATTGGATGAGGAGGCTGCGACATGGCACAGCTACCGAGCCCACCACCGTTAACATCCGCTTAGCGGTTTGGAGCAGTGGCGTTGACCCTGCAGTCGTGCGGAGCGTTTCCAACGTTTACATGAACCCGACAGCGGCGGGTCGAGTCAGGGATCGAGTTGAGCTAGGTCAACCCAACTCGATGACTGTGCGTTTATATGAACAGGATACTAGCGAGTCGGCTCTCGCGGCGCGCCCAGCGAGGCGCGACCCCGCGAGTAGTAAACCGGCGGCCGCTTCGGTTCTCCCCTGCAGAAAATGCTTCCCCCAAGCGTGAAACAGGGTTAAGTGTAATTTGGCTGTAGTGGTGCTGCGAGTCAACCAACCCTTTGCGGTAAAGCACTCCAGGAAAGCGCGGAGGTTGTGTGTAAATGACTCATTTTCTATTTGAGAAGTAAATCAGTAAATGTATTTCACTCCGCGCTTAGTTTTATTGAAATGTCGCCTCCTTCGTGGCACTCCTATTAAAGTATTCTTACCCCATGTGCAAGGCTTCTTTCATGGCAGAACGGCAGTTCGACCGCTGCGGGAGGTTGTGTTTCCGTGGAACTTTTGGGGAAGCAGTTCATGACCGGTAAAACTATGAAAAGACCAAGGACCCTGGGACCGTATTTCGTGAGTGGCTCATTCTTTCGCTGTCCAGTCATTGGCAAGCCCCGCCTTCGATAGCGGAGCTGGCGAATGGCACTGCTTGGTCAAATGTCAGTCATGACGTCACAAGTAGCAACTACCACTTGCAGAGGGCAGAGTACGAATCCGGAAAATTATCGGTACAAAATACGCGTCCCCTGGCCCGGTACATTCGTTTCTTCACTAAGCCGGCCTTGGGCGTGGGGAGCGTTACGGAGCGGGTGCTTTTGACGCGATATCATTAAAGGTCCCATCTCGCAGAACAGTCGGCGTCGTTGGCGGTGAACGACAAAAAAATCCCCAAGAAGCAACCTTGGCAGCAGGTGGGCCACGTAGGTCACGTGACCTCGTGACGTCATCATGCACGGCCTGCCCGCCGGATGATGAGCAAACTGCCCACCGTTGCGGGTGGAAGTTATATTAATGACTGGTCGCGAGAGGTTGCGCGGGAAAAGCAACCTGGTGTGGCACAAGCCCCACCGGTATCAGCACCTGCCATCGCCGGGCAGTAGCACATCGTTTAGAGCTGCACCACTGCGCCAGTAGTGGTGTTCGGACTCCCAGCGATATATGAATGTTGAGTAGAGAATGACAAATTCCCCATATATGGGCCTAAACCCAATAACGCGATCACGTCATATCTTTAAGGCGTAGCTTAGGTGTCTTCTCCAGTTTTTATACCTGTAGGCCTCTTGCGACATTGATCGAAGCAGGGGCGTTGGCGGAAGGGCAGAAAAGGATTAATTCACGAAGGCCTGTACAGCGCACCGACAAGAAGATCCGTAAATCGCTGTTTTTGCGTCGTTCTGCGCCAAACCATCCTACGTGGTTCATGTGCGACGTGAAATCATGCGAACAGCTGGCACTCTCCCTCTATAAATATAGCCCCAGCTGTAGCAAACAGCGGCCACGTGTTCCTGCCTTCGAAATTAAAACGAGACAAGAGCTCGGCCCGTGCTGCGCTTTTTCCTGCCTGTTGTTCGCTGCTGTCGTACCAGCGTCTCCGTCCCTCTGCCTCTTTTCCCTTTTATATTCTATTTAAATCAGTGATTCAGCCCTCGAAGCAGCGCCTTCTGAAATTGAGTGTAATCGGAATAGAATATGGCATAGCGTGTGTAGTTGCAACATTCTGGTGATTGCGCAGCAGCTAGTGGAGACAGTGGGTTGGGCGTTACGTTAATGATGAAATTCAATGACTCAGCAATTCTCGTCAAACCTCGAAAACAGCAGCCCATACGTCGTTGGAATTTGATTCTATCCAGTAAGTAATTTCAAGCGCCCTTGTTTTGCTACTTCCATAATGAGGTAATGCGACCTCTCGGAAGACATTGCAAACTTCGGTCTTTCGCAGTGGACGAAGGCGATGCAAAACGTTTCTCGGTTCGTAGCGGCGACGTGTGATTTTTTTTTGTTTGTTTTAATATGCACGTGGCCGACGAAACTCAAAACCTGCCGACGTAAAGAAAAGTCGAGCAGCAATTACTGTGTACCGTCGCCATCTTATCGTCGTTCAGAAGGGCGAATGTTGTTCCGGGGTGCGTGTTTTATTTTTCTTTTTAAAAAAGTCACTTGTCATTTTCCCAGCGTTATCCTTTGTATGCTGCTCGTGAACAGGTTTAATTTTTTTTTAACGTTTGAAAGCAAATAGCTTTTGGGCGCACGTGTGCGAATATATTCAGAAAAGATCGGAGACAAAAAAGAGAAGCCTAGGAGGAAAGTTTGACGCATATGATTTAGTGAAATCGAAGAAGCATATTGAGGGCGGTCTGTGTAGGCTTTACTAATTCATTCGTGCCACCGGCGCGTTGTGTGTCAGTATGCCAGTTTTGCAGTCGGCGTCGACCGAAACTCGAGCAGCGCACTGCCCTGGATGCTGCCACATAGACATGCAAAAGCGGATGTGTGGAGGCGCTATCATTATAACGTCCGTAAATTTACGGAGTCAGCATACGCGAAGAAAACGGTAACCTTTGTCATTTTAGAAATCACGGAGAGGAACTACGTACTTCCGTCTAGTAACAGAGGAAACATCCGTAAGTTGCAGATGGAAACTTCACTTGCATGCGTAAATTGACCTTTGAATGTTTGTTTCCTGCGCTCCACATGGAAACGTTCGTCAATTTTGACGATGACTGTATTTATTGAGCTCTCGCACTTGTTGCCAGCAGTACTTTGTGGCTGCTTCATCGCAGCACTATCGCCGTCGGAAGCAGATATTGTAATATTTGGCAGCATTCTTTTCGGTGTACTGTATATGATTTTATAACAATCGAAGCAGTTTTGGCAGTCGTATATTGTTCATGCGGTTTTTGTGATCTGGCCGAAGCTACATGAACAAACCCGCCGCGCGCCTAAGTCCCCTCATCAGAGACCTTTAGCATAGCGCGCACCGCCACAGCCATCGCCGCCGTGTACCTCAACCGCCAGCGGTCAATGCGTGTCGTGTGCTAAAACTTTCTACTCTCTATTGGCCGCTGGCGCATTCACGTTCCTGTGCGTTTGTGCTTCTCCATTGTTTCGCGCTCTTCCTTTCCAGACCTGAAAAGTATAAAAAAAATAATTGTAACATAAAGTTGTTGTTTCAAAAATTGCATCAGTAGCTGTTTCCTTTGGCATTCTACAACTTTTTAGTTCAGGCTTTTCGCCAATGTCGAGAGTATTAAAGTTAATTCATTTTTTTTTCAGTTTCTCAAGCGTGAGCTTAATGCATTCTCCTGCTCGCTTTGGGAACCTCAGACAGTACTGGCTTAGCTTTATTTCTGTAACTTGCAAGTACTGCGATGCGAAACCACTGGGCAGTGGTTATTTTTTTTCTTTTTTTTTGCATATTATTTACTATATAAATGGTCACTCATTCGTTGTTTAGTTACGAGCGAAAAATATTGCCTATTCATGTATGCGCGTCTCTCATAGCCTTAGTCGCTTTGGGACGTTAAACCCCATAAACCAAACCTATTCATGTATGCACGCGACCGTGAAGAAGGCCCTCGTTTCGTCTTCTGGCGATCTGCATCAGTGGCCTGTCAACAGCGCTTGAATTCGGATTGGTGGACCCAGTTCCGGACGCTCCGGAAACAGAAGGAAGGGCTGGAAAAGCTCCGTAAAGTTAAGCGCAGGAGCGACACGCGACGCCGCGTAGATATGCGGTGCTATGCAGGTGTACAGCGTGCGGTTCGTTCCCGCACACGTCGCGCGCCCGTACCGGCCTCACTCGCGCGGCTTCTCGGCGCAGCGCTGCCGTTCACATGCAGCAGCTGCGTACGTGTGCACGCGTTTTGTGCAGCCTCAGCTGCCGCCTCCCCTGCGAGGCTTCATTGATTGCTGCCGATTTCGGGCTGCGCGCGAGGCTCCATGGGTGGCGAGCCAGCGAGCACACGTCAGATCTGCGCGCTTTGTAACAGGGGAGACTATACAGTGCATTCGAGACTGTTTTTGCGGCAGTGCCAAATGCTTGTGCACAGTGATGCTCACTGTTTTTCTTCTCGATCGATTAACAGATCGGTGATTAGTTAATTAGCGTTTGATTTTGTTAACTACGGCGCGCAGGAGCACACGGTGGCGAGGTGCAAACACGCCCGTCCGCTGTGTGCGTGTCTAGAGGACCCCCAGGTGGGTTTTAACGCCCAGAAACTTGGCGTTGAATTCAATCTACCGTAGCTGTAGGGGTGGAGTTTTCGGCTTTTTATGTTTTTGAAATTTGGCGGAATTTTTTTCGGTGTTTGTTTCAGAAGTTACGGTTTTCTTTCGGCGAAATATTATTATTTTGTTTATGGGTGAATTACTCGTTTATTTCTGTAATATAATGTCGTATTCCTGCGCCGTTAAAAGTGACGTGTGTGGTCAAAAGTTCCCCTTGGCCTTTCTGTCGGCATGATTAGCCGATTTACCTGTAATTAATGTTTAAAAATGGTACTGGGAGCTGCAGCGTTCTGTAGAAGAAAGCGCTATCGTCATTAAAGGCGTAATAGGAGTTAAATGATGGAGCCGTCAAAAGAGAATTCAAGTCAAATGGTTACGTATAAACTGCGTTGTCTTGTTGTCGTGAAAGACATGAGAGCACAAAATGGCGTGAAAGACATGAGAGCACAAAATGGCAACACGGACGAGTATAAGGGAACGCCATTTTGCGCTCTCATGTCTTTCACGAATACGCACCAGCAAGCCCAGTAGCAAGTATTTCTTGTCTTGTTATCGTTGGGTCGTTGCACTAGGTTGCGAAAGAAGGGGGGGGGATGGGGTGTCACGTGTTTACGGCAGTGATTTAACTGCTTCGTAACCGTCGCGTTAGCCAGAACGTGACGCATTTACGTGTCACGCATGCGTGGTTTCGCGTCAAAAGCCTTGCATATGGTGGAGAAACCTCGCTACTGAACCGAGTAACTGCCCTAATACCGTGGTCAGAGTGCACAAAACAGCGCGTCACTAGCAGGTGGCGAGGATATCGAGCGCCTCGGTCTGCAGAGGCGCGTAAGGTTTCAGAGCAACACCTCAAAGCGCGCAACTGTGCCAATCCAACGGTACCCCTTTCTCATCTTGCGCTGCATGGGCTTCTATTTAATTTTTCTCCTTTGATTGAGTGTAACTGTTACTGAATAACTAGCTACTACTATGCGGAATTTCAAATTCTTATGTTCATTTGATTCGCGTTGGCACGAGTTCGGTATATGTACGTTGGGTTTGTACGTGCTCCAGCTCTAAAACGAAGCTTCTTGTAATTGCATCGTCTGCTCGCTGCCAGTTACCTGAAACGGGGAAAACGCAGTAGGAAGCGATACTTCGGAGACGTACGGACGACGCGGCTGTCGGCGCACCAGACGGCGAGTCGCTCAAGGCCGTCCCTTCGCCCTGTCGCCGCTGCGGCGGGGGCGTTGGCAAGGCAACGCCCCCTGCGAAGCGATACTGCGAAGGCGGGAGGGCTTCCAGGATCCGCCGCCCGTACCCTGTCTCGCCAGATATTGTCTTAAGAATAACGGAACCCCGTTGTTTGGAACGCCTCAGTTGCGTTCATTTGGGATGGTATTGGAGCAGCATGCTTTTATTTTTTTTACGATAGGCACGGACATGTGTCGACTTGCAGCGCGGAATGTGTTGGTAAGCTCATAGAATAGCAGCAGGTGCACAGGACCGGAGACGTTGGCATGAATCTGCGTTGTTGAAATGGTAGAACATCCGCCTCATGTGTGGGAACTGGGTTTGAATCCATGTATAGCATCGGGTACCCACTGGCCTATCAAACGGGTACAGATTGCTTCCCACATGGTGCTGGGCTTTACCATGCAGCACAGAGGCTTATGAGAGGAGGCCCACGTCGTATCTAAAAACCAAGCCGTTGCGCCCGCTGATCGGTGGTTCGTTTTGCGGTCGACAAGGCGTCTGTGTTGCACAGCAATTAAGCACCTCGCGAAGCGCCTCGACCGTGCCAGGGCGTTTATCATAGCTGACATTGACTAGTCGCGCTGGTTCCCGGTTAGCCTGCGTGGCCGAATTCTCGAGATCGGGTGGACCCAAGAACTATGCCTTTTTTTTATTGTTTCCCAACACGACGCCTTGAAACCCGGCCATATGTCAACCTCGCCCCTAAGAGGCGTCGGCCTACTCGTAGTATTTATTTAGTCCTTATAAGTCGGAGCAGATGTTGTTTCAGACTAGAAGACATTTCATAGTCTTGCAAGAATGGCTCTCGTGAAGCGAAGAAAGTGTTTGTGCTGTAACCGAAGGCGCGAAAACAGATGCATACTATGCATACAAGACAACGCAAAGGACAGCGTTAATTGGAAAGACATGGGAGAGAGCCTTTGTCCTGCGGTGGGCGTAGTCAGGCTGATGATGATGGTGGTGACGATGATGATGGATACAAGACTGATGGCCACGAGCAGTCATTTCTACGGCTGCTGCAAGCGATGGACTGCTGGTCGCCGGTCCGTTTTGGTCTTGCTTTTCTCGCAGGAAAGTTACGAGCTGCAGGATATTGTAACAGACGCAGTTCTGCGTCCGTGCAGTTCTGTGCATGTTATTTCCGCGATGTTTGTTACTGTGTGCTTGAGAGAGAAAACATTTATTTAAACGACGGAAGGAGGGAGCCAGAACCCCAGGTGGTCCAAATTTCCGGAGCCCTCCACTACGGCGTCTCTCATAGCCTTAGTCGCTTTGGGACGTTAAACCCCACAAACCAACCAACCAACCAGTCAGTCCATCGTTGTTCCAACATGCTCCCACTTTCCTCTGGATCACCGCCCCGAGCCTGTGCTTCGGCTAGGTACGTAATTTTCCGAAGGAATTTTGTTATTAGTACATTCCCCTCCCGCCCCCCCCGAAGGACGCTCGTTCGACCCTGCTCCGGCAAGAGGGAAGGCAGTGTGCCAAGGCAGTGCTCGCGGCCCATATCACCGCCCCTTGCTGCTCAGAGAGACAGAGACAGAGAGAGAGAGAGAGAGAGAGAGAGAGAGAGAGAGAGAGGGGGCGTCGTCCATTGTCTATTCTTCTTCCTTCATTGCGCGGGAGAGACGGCTGTCGCCGGCGGCTTTCGCGTCGTCTTTGTTTATTGTTTCAGTCTGTGGCTTGTTTGGGTGCCTCGAGAGCGCGCTTGCGGACGCGTTCAATTCAAGGTCAATACAGCCTCGCCGCGGGTGCGTCTTTGCCTTTTAAAGCGCGCCCGACTCGTGTGCAAACCGACCCCTCCTGTCCCTAACTGCCTTCCGCCCCCTATGCCAACTTATTTTGATGCAGGCGAAACGCAAAAGACGACCATGTGCGGTGCCAGTGCACGTTAAATGTCTTCAAGTGGTGGAAATTATTCCGGAGCCCTCCACTACGGCACCTCTTCCTCCTTTCGCTTCCTCATTCCTCCATTCCATCGCTGCGCAGTTAAGATGTTCACCGATAAGCGAGATACAGTTGAACCTCCTTGTAACGGAAGTTGAAGGGGCGTCCGGTGATTACCTTGTTATAGCCGTAGCTTCGTTATAGCCCGTGTTGACCGAGCTTCCAAAGGGAACCGTCGTTCCCTTGTTATATTCATTATTTTATTATAAACCGTTTCGTTATAACGAGGGTTGAATGTAGTTACTGCTCAATTTTCTTTCCTAAAGAACAATTTTTTTTCTCTCCTCCACCGGGCATGCCTGGCATGGGGTCGGTTGAGTTAACTAGCCCCTGTGCGGCAGGTCGAAGATTTACTCGGCGCTTATTCTGACATTATATAAACCTATCCCCTTCCTCTAGTACCGGGACGTTGACCATGTTCGTTTACAGGGTCCGTCACAATCAGCGGGAACACTTGAGCGCGTGATTCTGCATCTATCGCACTGTATGGTCACGCCCTCCACGCCACTGCTTGAGCTGCAAAGCCAGCTCTATACAATTACAGCTCTATACAATTCAAGTGTTCCCGCTACACGGGATTCACTCTATACAAGACCTTGTTTTGTGTGAATGCGTTGGAGACTCGCGGCGAGGCGCCGAGGCGAGGGAGAAGGGGAAAAAAAATGAGGGAAGCTCCGCCTTTAATGGCAGACCCGACAGCGTTATTGGCCCCCTTCAGCGGTTTCTCTCCACACACAGTTGCTGTTTATTGCTCACATTCGCACGTTTATCACAGTCAGCAAGACACAGTTTCCACATTGTCTTTGAGCGTCCCTCATAGCCTGAGTCGCTTTGGGACGTTAAACCCCAGTAAACCAAACCAAACATTGCCTTTGAGCTCCTCCACTCTGCAGTTTACGCACATAATGTTATTCTTATTAGTATCTCACTAATGAGCACGTCTTTAGTTCTGTCAACTGATTACCACATTATAGTTTCCAATTAAGCAACAACCACACGCAAATACCCCCCCCCCCCCCCCCCCCCCCCTCCTTGTACCTCACCATGTGAGCGTGTCTACGTGGCCTAGTTGGTAGCGTGCCTGCATGGCGACCGAAGGGCGGTGGGTTCAAGTACATTCTGCAGTTTATAGAAATTTTTCTTTATGCAAAGTCATATGCAGTTTAACCTCGTTAAGCCTGTTTCACATGCAAGCGAAAATGTTAGCGAATTCTGTCGCCGCGGCGGAAAAACCTGTTTTGAGCCGTCGCTGCGACGAGCGGCGAGGTTTCAACAAGTTGGAAATTTTCGCTGCGACGCGCCGCTCAATCGCTCAGTCGCTTGCATGTGAACCGGCCTTTATAACGAAGTTGAAGAGATCCAGCGATTACTTTGTTAAAGCCTGTATTGACCGGGCTTTGGGACGTTAAACCCCGTAAAGCAAGTAAAGCAAGCAAGATGTCACGTTAATAGAGGGCGAGGGAAAAATCTTTAATTCGAAGGACGGGCGTACGTATGGGAAAGAGGTCCAGATAAAAAAGGATCAGGAATCCTGCCGAGGAGGCCGGCTTCTTGGGCGAAGTCCCACGGGGAACGTAACGCGCATCGGCTCCCGGCGGTGGCGTACAGGGGGAGCTTTTGATCGCCTGCAATTTATGGCCGCCATCACATCCCGTTCTGCTTCTCGGCAGTCATCTTTCTCGCTGTCTGTTTACCTCGCTCGCAACACGCGTGCCTTGGCCGCGCTTTGCGATTAGCTGGGGCTTTGCGGACACGCGCGCTTCTGCCGTGCAGCGTCGGAGGTTGTGGCCACGCCGATCCGTTAATGCGGAAATCCTGCCGTCGTTGGGAGTCCGTTGCGTAATAACTCCCGAGGGCTCTGCAAGGGGGCGCCTGCGTGCAGAGTGTGTATTGGCGGAGATGCGTTCGCCGATACTGGCCAAGGAAGGTGCAAGCAGCCCGGCAGGAAATAATGGCGGCTGTTTTGGCCGAGAGCTGTGCGAAAGCGGAGCGTGCAAGCTGCGCCGCGGCTTGCAGGGCCGAAGAAGAGAAAATGGAAAAGCGACCCGAGATAAGGTGCTGCTCGCAGGTCAAGTGCGGCTTTACTTTCGCTTCGTTATCTGAGACCCAAGAGGGCGGCTATTTGTCTCATTCATACTCCGTGCTCGCCGCGGCCGTAGCCTCGAGTATTCCTCGACCCCTGGTTCCATGCCGATATATTCGCTTTCGCAATGTCGCCTTTTGGCGCGCTCGTGGCAGCGTTTTGCGTCGTCACTATATATATATAATCTGCAGCTTCCTTTATCCAGTGGCTTGTTTTTAGGCGCATCGATTACTTCATCGCAAGTTACGTGACACCACTACTCTATATCTATCCACTCAGAACTTTCCGAGTGGTCTGTGCTAAAGCTTTTGTGTGTACGTTTTTGATATGAACTGCTGCTTCGCTTGAATGACAGTGTACTGAAATATTTCTTGGTGTTTTGTGGAGTATAGGTGCGCGGCGGGTCAAAAGACCAGTTAACCGCGTGGTTGTGACCGTGAAGACCTGAAATCGCGCGAGTAAGCTTCCCGTCTGTGGCCAGTATTAGTTATCAAGAATTATACACTGTAAATACGAATACGCCTATATGGGAGTAAAAATGGAGTTAACTGTTCTCCAGCGCGCGTCCTTTCAAAAAAGGGTGTGCGCTAGATGACAATTTACTCCTTTTCTTTATTCCATTCTGCTTAGACTTCTGCTTAGAAATGGTCTATTTTGGTATTTAAGCCTCATTAAGGTCAGCGCTGCTATTACTTTGTAAGTAAAAATGGTCTTCTGTGGTATTCGTACCTCATTAGGGTCAACGCTGTCAATTCCTTTTCATCTCAGTCTTTAATGACCTCTCCGCTGACTTGCAGACTCTGGCAGTAGGTATATAGCTGGCTGGGGCCGCCGCGGTGGCTCAGCGGTTACGGTGCTCGGCTGCTGTCCCGAAAGACGCGGGTTCGATCCCGGCCGCGGTGGCTAGAATTTCTTTGGAGGAGAAATTCTAGAGGCCCGTGTACTGTGCGATGTCAGTGCACGTTAAAGAACCCCAGGTGGTCCAAATTTCCGGAGCCCTCCACTGCGGCGTCTCTCATAGCCTTAGTCGCTTTGGGACGTTAAACCCCAGAAACCAAACCAAACCATATAGCTGGCGTGGTGTCCCTGAAATATCGACGAAGGACGCAAAATGAAGAAGCGGAATGAAATTTACCCGCCGCGGTGGCTCAGTGGTTAAGGCGCTCGTCTACCGAGCCGGAGTACCCGGGTTCGAACCCGACCGCGGCGGCCGCGTTTCGATGGAGGCGGAACGCAAAAGGCGCCCGTGTGCTGTGCGATGTCAGTGCACGTTAAAGATACCCAGGTGGTCCAAATCCTTTCCGCAAAAAAAAAAAAAAATACCAATGAAATTTGAATCTCATCGTTGTATTAATCTGGCCTCCGTTCCGAGATTTTTTTTTTGTTAGGGCATAATCTATGCACCTAACTCTATATACTTCTTATAGACTCTATTGCCTTCCTATAGATATTTCTTTTTGTCTATTCATGGTCTATAGACTGTCTGTAGACAAGCCTACTAAAAGTGTATGGCCATAAATCTATAGATAGTCTATAGACTGTCTTTAGGATTTGTATTGCCTATAGACTGTTCTGTAGGATTTGTCTATAGAGAGTCTATAGACATTATAGACACAAGTCTATGGACAGTCTATAGACTGCCTAAAAATTTTTGTAAGGGACGACTCGAAGCAAATGAAAAACCTTGACATTTTGTTTCAGAAAATAACTGAACATAGCAATTTCTTTACGGCTCTTACAAATTTTGCAGGCAGTTCGAACAGAACGACAGTTGAGACTGTCGTGCGATGGTCTTTACAATTCGCGAAAAGTTTTACCATGTCGGACGGTAAGATTCGGTTATCCGTTGTAAGCTCGACTCTCGCTTTGACCTCGATTTCAGTTTATCCACTTAAGATGCATATTTGGAAGTTCAGTGGTTAGCAGGAGGCCTTTATCGACACGTTCACGCCATATGTCGTTTCAATGGCATCTTTGCGGGCCTGCGAATCCGCGTACACCAAGACTTGTGCAGCCGCCTAGACGAAGGAGCACAGTGTATCATGTTGGTGATCTGGACGGAATGTAGTTACCACGGATCATTCCGAGTTTTCAGCGTGGAATGAAATCACAGAAAGGAATGTTCTTACAATTTTTTTATATTAAATACAATCAACATTCAGTCCACCTGTTTTATTCTTTTATTCGCAGTGTGCTCAATTCCTTCTTCCTAAACGCATACTTAAATGGTCGAAATAGGTTTTGCTAGCAGTGGATCGAGGACAAAGTTGAGGCTTCGCGTGCTGTCGGTGGCGTTGTTGGCGCATCGGGCACTTGCGCTTATCAGGCCGTTTAGAGCGCGCGTCCTCGTGCGATAGGTCGATTGGCTCTTGTCTGTACAGCTTTTGCGTGTGTTCTTCGTCCGCTCGACAACTGAAGGACGGTCGGGGAGGAAGCACACGCCAGTTTAGGAGCTTGAACGTAAAGGAAAGAAGGTGAGTAAACAAGCCGGGAGAACGGCCGCGATTGGACAGCTGGCGACCCCTCTTCCCGATAAGAACGCCGGCGGAGGGCTTACAGGAACGACCGAGAGAATGAAATATAAAATATATGGCGGCAGTGGCATCGGAAAGATTGGCTCTCCGGACACGCGACTACCACTTCTCTCCTTTTTTTTTTTTTTACTTCTGCGCGTCGCCTTTCTTTTGTTCCGTAACGGCTTACTGGCTGTTTTTCTTTCTTTTTCCTGTTGCGATATAAATCTACTGCCGTACGCGGAACAGCACAAGCTCGAGCGTGTAATCCTAACGCACGGCCGTTTAGGATTGCCGTTCGGTAGGGACCCGGCGAACTCGCGGCGTACGTCTTGCGTGGATCTTCTCCATGCTAAAGGGGCGTCTCCGTAGTGTGTGTAGGGAAATGAAATCCCTATTCACGCGCTGATCAGCGAGAATGTGGCGTGGATAACGAGGGCAGGGAGTGGACGCCCTCAAGAATGTCTAAACAATGCCAGCCGGATCATCCGGTTCTTTTCCCCCGCTCTCCCACTCGCTAGCCTTGGTTCCTTCTTCCGTCCGTGCAGAAGAGGGAGAGCTCGCCGTAAGTCCATCACAAAGAACACTTCTAGCGCTGTACTTCTGGAGTGGAAGCGACGCCTAAGAAGTGACTCTGGCGTCCGCCATCTTGCCAGGGGCAGAAACGACGTACCGCCGAAATACGCTTTAGCCGAAGGGCCCTTCTAAAGTTGCAGTGTCCCAGAGTCTGCTATTTAGAATTTGTCCGAAAATTATTATGCTGTCTAGTTAACAAGGAATAGTATTTTAACGCGAAAGCATTACTAGTAGGAACTTAAAAAAAAAACAGCAGTTGCTAACACTGGGCCGCGGTCCGCGGCGTCCTATATTACTCCGCTGGCCAAACGCAACAATAAACGAAATCATGTTTTTAATGTTTGGCTATACCAAACAAACCACATACCGAAATTCTAGAGCTGATAATTTTTTTCTTGTGCCAAGCTCCTTGTTTAGGTAACAAGAAACGCTTAAGCAGCAGACTACTTTTTTGTCGTGGAGGAATTCTCTGCGCGGAGGCTGAATGTGGGCGGGGCTGTGGGTCATGTTCACAGCAGTTGTGGGCAACTCAGAAGAGGCAGCGTCAAACGAATGGTTTTAATCGAAAAAGGATGTGAGGATGCTGCGGTTAAAAAAAAAAATGGAAATCGGAAGAATAGTTAGAGCCAAAAATGTTCAAAAAGTGGACGGGGCTAGAGCAAAAGTGGCGCCAAATGTGAAAATGCAGGAAGTGTGGGGCCACGTGACCTAAAGCCTGGGCGGAGCCAACTCGTGGCGCCATATTTGAAAGTCCTGAATGAATACTTAGATGAAACGAGGGAAAATGTGCAGTTAATTCCAATCCAATCAATAATTAATTATTATAGAAAGTGTCAAGAGTGTTTTAAATGGAATTAAGGTGCATGAATAGTGAATAAAGGTGATTTATGTGTGAGTTAAGGTGAATTAATGTGATCTAAATATGAATTAAGGGTACATTAAGGTGAATTAAGTGAATTGCGAATTAATTGTGAATGGGAATTAATTGAAACTTAAGTGGGTAATTAAGGAACCAATTAAAAACAAAAAAGCAACTTGATATGAGGAGGCGTCACTGCTTTCGCATTACTCCAATGTGAGTTACCTTAGTGATCTAGAATTTTTTTCTACAGTGTTTTTGACAAAAAAAAAATACTTGGCCGCTTGAATATTTTTGGTTTATGGGGTTCAATGTCCCAAAGCAACTCAGGCTATGAGGGACGCCGTAGTGAAGGGCTCCAGAAATTTCGACCACCTGGGGTTCTTTAACCTGCACTGATATCGCATAGTACACGGGCCTCTAGAATTTCACCTCCATAGAAATTCGACCGCTGCGGCCGGTGAATATTTTTTAAGGTTACGGATGGGTACAAAGCAAGGCATTAGGGGGGAAAGTGATAAGAAATCAGATGTTTGGTGCACGTTTCAGTTTTTTTTTGTTTGTGTTCACAAGTTTAGAAATAATGCACAATAAGATATGAACGAAATATATTTTTGTCTTTTTTATTATTCAAGTACCATCAAATTTTTGCTCCTTTGGTAATTTCCTGTAAATTTCCTGGCGTGTGGGGCTATCTTGCCGTGGGAAGGTGGCAAGGTGCCGAACTACTCAAGAAAACTAGATGTGACACCCAGAATTTCGGCATATTTCCAGTGAGAAAGTAATAAATTGATAAAAAAAACAATGTTTGCGATTGTGCAAACAGCAACCAATCTCTTGCCATGGTAGGGAAATGAAAAATAAATGCACAAAAACACTGCTTTTCTCCATGTCTGACTGATGTCTTACTTTTCTGAACTTGCATATAGATATTGGGAAAAAAAAAACAGAAAAAGCTGATTGCAAGGATGAGTCAAACACCCGATTTTCTGTAACTGTTTTCTGGCATTGCTTCAAGTTGCCTCCTTAGATACTGCTGGGAAACTATCAGACTTGCGTACTATGTTATGCAGGATGATAATTGTACCCTTATTGCATTCCTCAGAAAAATCAATTGTAAGCATTTTGGTGAGATCTTTGTGGCATTTTGGCGAGATCTTTGTGGCATTTTGGCAAGATCTTTGTGGCATTTTGGCATAACATTGTGGGGCTCCTTAAGATTTTGCAATTACAACTTCAATAATAGCAGTTTTGGTCAAATACCCGTTTCCCTTTGGCTCAATGGAGACACGCACCTGGGTGTCTAGAAAAGGTGTTGCAAGGTGAACACCTGTATTACGCTATTTTTTTTTCCCGAAATTTTGATATCTTCGATAATGCTTGTATTGCCACTGGTGTGCTATGGTGTCAGTGCCCTTCAAAAGTATTCTGTGTATGAAGCAGCATTTGTGTCTAGTTTTCATTCGCGTGATTTCCGCATAACCTGACATTTGTTCTTCGTTTCTTTCTACAGGTGAAGGCTTCAGACACGTTGGCTGGAATCGCCGCGAGGTTCGAGTGCACTCCGGGAGAGCTGACAACGATGAATCGGTTAACAAGCAGGCTCATCTTTCCTGGCCAGGTTGGTAGAAAAAGTCTTTTTCCGATTATCATGTCCTATACTAAATTGGTGTTGTGACCAAGAATAGATAGAGCGAGAATTTCTGTTCATTTTTTGTCATAAGTTTAAGTTATTCCTTGCCTGATGATCTAGAGCATGTTGCACAGAGCGGCTTTAGAAATAAAGACCAGTGCCGGTATAATAAAATGATTCTGCAACCGATTCCATGCCATTGTTGAATTTCATGCCCTTCGCCATTGGCTGAAATGACGCCACACCCCGCATTCGCTCAATGTTATTGGCTGAAGCCTAAGGCGTGCAGTCATTTCAGACAAGGCCAAAAGGAGGGAAAATAAAAGAAAATGCATCAATTCGGGAAGGAGTTCACTTCTCGTACTATACTAACCCAGGTTGCTTTTATACGGGACACTTCTGCTTTTAATAGTTTCGGGTTTGTGTTTAAATTGCAGCTGCGCGGCCTGTGTGCAAGAGAGGGAAGCTCACTTCACTGGTCCTGCATGTTACAAGCTTGATTTTACGAAGACTGTAAACGGTGTCCTGGGCAAACTGTTGCATAGCTTTTCCATGTAACCTTTCGAGTGAGAAATGCCCGACATATACAGGGGGCATGAAGGCTAGAAATGCTGTTGCATTTATTATTCGAGACAACAGCAGCGAACGCTGGCAAGAGAGGTGGTGGAGAAGCTCACATTTCTTCCTTACTTTTGTTAATGCATTCTCTATTCTCTATGATGTGGGAAGCTGTGAACCACACACTGGAAAATAATGGAGGCTGCCAGTGGGCAGAATATGGTTTGCCAGCATAGACTTCTTTCAGTATTGTACAGTATCTCTGCTTTGACAGAAGTAAATCCAGTTTTCGTACACATGCTCCCAGCTTCTCCAAAGGCATAATACTTGGATTTTTTCATCAGCTCAACATTACCTTCATGGCCGTCTTAAGTGCAGTGCATTTACCAATTTTTGTTTTTCCCGGTTGTTTCCTACATAGGAATTACTTTCTCATGTGGTGGTGGTGGTCGTCATTGTGGTTCCATATGTCAGTGCATTACAGCTTCTACTCCAAGCCTGCGTGACCTTAGAGTTGGTTGCCATGGCAACCAGGGGAGTGACAACTGCTGACCGAGGCTGGTGCTTCCCATTGCTTTTCTTTATCTGGCAGATGCTGTACATTCCTGTTAAGGAGCAAGAATCTCAGGCTGCCGACTCAGCCGATCTACCTGAGCATGGGAGGACGGAAGACGACAAGGTAATGCTTGTATCTTATCACTCTCTTCTAGAACTCTTTCTTGGGCACTAGCGTGTGCTGACGAAGTCTTAATTGCGGCATTGCTTTTTATTTTCCATTTACATGTTCTCTCCTTTATACCGTTTATCGAGTTCTCAGCTTTAATTTGGCGCACCGCTGACCTTCTCAAATGAATACTATGCATGAGGAATGGGGAGATGTTGTTGTTAGGCAGCTATTCCCCTGGTTAGACTGAAATGTGATGAGTGTAGTGGGAAATCATATTTTTTTTCTTGACTACAAAAATCAAAATTTGCACCCTTAGTTCATCGTAAAAATGTGCTATAGCTGTAGGTATAGCATACGGATGTTACATTTGATTCAGTGCTGTTCCATCGTAGTTTACAGCTTGCACAAAACTCGCATTACTGACCGAGTGGATTGGTGCTGTATATATTGTTTTGCTTTCTTTCCTGAAACACTTCAATAGCTGCAGTTCGTAGAACTCTGAGGAATTTAAAAAATTTCGAAGTCATGTGATTTTCAGTGGTTTTGTTGCGATTAACTGCGGACACAAGTCAAATTTCTGCTTCATTCAGTCACTTGAGTCTGACATTTTTCTTTTAGTACAGAATGAACCTTGTGCAGGCAGGGAGAGTGATTGCCTAATGAGAGCACGTGTGCTTTGCTCATGAGTAGAGGAAACCAAGATCTCCTCGAAGCAGAGCTTACTATGAATTCAGTTTAGTATGCTGATGCACAATTCTTGCAATCATTTCGTCGTGCTAGGGACACTGTGAACATTTTGAAGTTGCCCTTCATAGAATACCATGCTCTAAAGACCACTCTCACTGGAAACTGAGGTTTTATAAGCTAAGAAAAACCAAAAAATGGCGTTTTTCACAATCAGATTTTGATTACGTCAAGATGGGTTCTTGTATGGGGATCCCTGAGGCCAGGCCGCACAGCCATTCGAGATGGTGATCACGGAGCCCTTGTCAGTTAAGACATCACAATTTCGTTTGAGTAGAGGAAAAAAAAAGTGTTTTTTTAAGTTCAGTTTTTTTTAAGCAATAAATGCGTCTTTTGTGGCCAAGCAAACAATAACCACAAAGACCCAAATGTTCAATTTTTACGGACAAAAATTCAGGGGGCACTTTGGCTCTCTAGAGTGCTGCAAGGCGAAAAGCTTTCCTGGCGCACTGCTTGGCATTGACTGCGAGACTGTTTTTGCTGTACTAGTGCTTTATTTGACTATACACTTTGACTACACATTACAACTACACACTTTGACTGCCGGCTTTGACTGCTTCTCTAGCACGACTCTCTCTCTGCTTTGATGAGTTCGGTTGTATCCATGGCTCTGTTCGCAGTAATGAGGTATGTAATGTGGTCACCCACGGACGCCTTTACGGCCCCTGTCGGAGCGGACAACTATTTTATTAGTTGTCGTGTGCTCCAAAAGGGGGCGTCAGGCATCTGTGGGTGACCTCATCGCTTTGAATCCGCGCACTCTGACGTCATAACCATTTCGACTAACCGAAAAGCGTGACACCTCTGCTGACAACCTTCTGTCGACAACGGTGAGGCATTAAAGGCTTTCGCCTTAATAAAAATTGAGTGGAGTTTCCTTCAGTGTCCTTTTACAGGCTGGAGCTGTAGAGGGTCAAATGGCGCTTATTATTCTGTAGGGAACTAGCATTGTACCGCCACTTCCTCATCTTTTCTTGTGCAGGCGTCTGCAGGCCACCATGGCACTGGGGTGGGGCCACCTCTGGCCAGTGAGCGACCGTGCTCACCAAGGGCCCCTGCATCGCCACCAGACTCACCGGTCGGCTTCATGGAACACCATCGGCCTGGCTGCTCTGTTGAGCACCTTGAATCAGCTGAGCCAGAGAACAAGGTATGGTGCAGTATAAGAAAATGGGAGGTTTAATACGGTTAGGTGTTTTGCCACTATGCGCACCGGACGTGGTTTATAATCCTTATGTGTTTATGCTCACCATGTTGCCCATTATGTGCCGTAGATATGTGACACACATATTGTGACGTAGTACAGTTATAAGTTGTAAAAACAGCTAGAGATTTTGAGATCAATGGAGTTTTGAGATAATTGAAATACCCATATGTTCAGAGTACTAATCATGCATTATAAAAATTTATGCCAGCCATCTAGCTGTGGCTTTTAGTGCAAACTCCACAATGCAAACCAAGCGCTCGGTTACATTGAAAGACTGCTGTGTAACGGTGCAGTGGTGCAACAAATATGGCCGGTAAAGAATGCGCAAGCTTTGAGCACATGCTTGTATTGATAACACGGCGACAGCTGTAGCATTGCCACCATCTACACCGCAGTACGCTGCTGCTCAGGCAACGCTGCTACCCTGGAGAGGGAAATTGACCCTGTTCTTGCTCCAAGCTTTGAAGCCAGCAGTGATAAGCAGTGACAAACACATGGCGCCTACTGTGTGACATGAAAGTATTTAGACTTGACCAACATTTAGTGGTATTTATTTATTTTATTTATTTGAAAATACTGCAGCCCCATTCTAGGGGCTCTAGCAGGAGTGGGTACAAAAAATGTGGAACAATTCCACGCATACAAGGGTACATTACGAGCATTGCAAATATAAACGCTGAGAACAACAACATACAATGCTACGACTCAATTGCCAACGCAAAATCAGAGATTGATAATGCACGAATGTTACCATCCAAAGAATTGCTACTCTCCACAGTGCGCGGAAAAAAACTGTATTTGAAAACGTTAGTGCGGGCAAACAAAGTTTGGATATTAAGATCGTGATGGCTCCTGGTTGCAGATGGTTTTGAAAACGAGATATGCTTACCCTCTGAAAGGCAATTAGCAGAAGGGACTATGGAGTGAAGAAGTTTTAAGGACTCAGTTTTTCCGCGAGATGCGAGCGGGCGTAAGTTTAGGGAAGACATCACAGATGAGGGTGAAAAATGAAAGTCGTAGTGGCGAAAAATAAATCTTACAGCTTTGCGTTGTACAGATTCTATTTGATCGATTTCACATTGCTTGTATGGATTCCAGACATTGGAAGCGTATTCAAGTATAGGGCGAATTAGAGTTTTGTACATGAGCAATTTGGCTTCTTTAGGAGCATACCGTACTGTGCGCCGCAAGTAACCTACCTTTTTAAGAGCTTTAGCTGTGATGTAATCGATGTGTTTTGACCATTGCATATTGTGAGAAAAAACGACACCAAGATATTTATATTCATGTACCCTTTGCAGTGATGCATAGTCGTGATTAGAAGGTGATAGGCGGATGGTGAAGGTTTGAGTTGACGTGGGCTACCATAACGATGCAGGCAGTGAAGCTGATATGGTGGGCATACTTATATTTGCGGGAGAACCAAAAAAAATGCGGTGGTGGCTATAGCAGTGGGATCTATAGGCTTCTGTCAGACCGACTGGGGTTGTCAGCCATTCTTTATTTAAACATGACGTGGAACTTTCCAGACAGTGCACTTGCATCATTGTGAACTGTCCCAAATTGCATGGAAATGTCCTTGAGTGGCTCTGTCTGACAAAAATGAAAAAGTTAAAAATGTCATAGCAATATTTTATATGTTGAGAGCAACAAGGGAAATTGAGCTCTTAATAAATCTCCAGTTTTTCAGAATACAAAAGTTTCTCTTTCGGGTACTTATGAATGCTCTTATCAGTGCCTTCTTATAGTAGTAGGAAGTAGGACAGCCACCATTGTTAATGAGATGGCGCTATGGGGATTTTTTTTTTTAAACCGGCCATTAGGCATGTGCTTGCCTTTCTTTTTGTGGAAATGTTCCTGTGTCATGCCTTGGCTTACGTGATTCTGCACAGTGGTTTTCGTTGATATTTGACTTCCACATTTTTTTATTTCCGGCTCCTTGCAGGAGAACATGGACATGTTCTTGAAGATTTCGTCGAGGCACATAACGGATGGCCAGGGGGTGGTGATGGGCACACTTCTCGTCACGCCCAACAATGTCATGTTCGTGCCCAACGTGTCCGATGCGCTCGTCATGGAGCACGGCTCTGAATGCTACGAGGTGACTGCCCCCATGGACATGGTGGTAGCTGCGGCCCTGTACAACGACATCACACACATGCGCCTTCGGTTAGTCCTTGTCTTACTACTTGAAGGTGCACTGAAGAGGATTCTGAACTTGTCTTTTTGCCGCGGGAACTTGATCTACATGTTCCTAGCATTCTTAGAAACTGCAACTTATTGCCCTGTATGGCCGATTTCCCTAATTAAATCGAATTAACGTCTGGCTGGCTCCCGCCCTTTTTTTTTAATTCTGTCTCGTACGATGGGCGAAGTCGACCAACGCGTGAAGTGCCTTGCAGCCAGCTCCGTGGAGGCTTTGCTTTCGCTTTATTTTGTTTTTTAAGTTTCCGTGAATCAATAGTTTCATTCGTAGTTAATATAGCCGCAAAATAAGCCCGCAGAAATAAAAATACGTGCGGACTATTTGCTACTACGGACTACTACGTATTACTCCGCCGATGGCAGAGCGGCAAGCCGCCACGGGACTGGGTGAAAGGCACTCCACGCGTTGGTCGACTCCGCCCATCGTACGAGGCAGAATTAAAAAAAAAAGGCGGGAGCCGGCCGTTAATTCGATTTAATTTGGGAAATCGTCCATACAGGGCAATAGGTCGCAGTTTCTAAGAATGCTAGGAACGTGTAGATCGAGTTCCCGCGGCAAAAAGACAAGTTCAGATTCCTCTTCAGTGCACCTTTAACAGTAGCATGCGGCACTTCCACTAGCAGCTCCCGGCAGTGATTTCACAGTATTACAGACATTGACCTTCAACTACTTGTCAGGACCACATGATGCTTTTCTCATGGCAGGGGTGATACGTATTCATGGCTGTAGGCATAGCAAGACTGGTTTGCTACTTTGAGGAATGTTGGGAAGACAGCAGCCTTGTGGACTCTAGATATGGCACTGAAAAAGTTGAGTCGCTGGGCTTGCTCCAGGAAATAGTGTGCAGTTTTCAACTAAAGTGCATGCATGTAAACACAGTTGCTCCTTGATGGGTCCAGAGTTGTTAAACATGGGGCCAAGGCTACATAAAGCAGTGTTGATTAAGTTGCAGGCAAGAATTTTTAGGCACTTTCTGAAAAGAAGCCTTCTAAATAACTTTAGGCGATGGACTCATTTTAAACTTTTATCTTTAGTGCTGAAAATGTGAAACCTTTTAAGCATTGTTGTACTGTGATGACCAGTCCGTTGTAGGTCCACATTTTTCTAGTACAAGGTAGCTTAATGCAGCAAATTTTTTCTGTACTGAGGTGCTGAGTGTGTTCGTAGTTTTCAGTTGCATGAAAATGTCTAACATGGCATACCAACTCACCCAAGCATCAGTCCTAATGAATTTAATACTCTTCAGGGGCCTTTGTCAACATGTCAGTGCTAAATATATAAAGTGCTTCTTTCTTGCAACTCAGGTTTATCTTTTAACGCTTTTATACCACACCATATGAGAAAAATTGACCATGGTTGTCACTTTCTGAAAAGAAACTTTCTAAAGAACTATAGGCGATGGACTCATTTTAAACTTTTATTTTCTTTGTGCTGAAAATGTGAAACCTTTTAAGCATTGTTGTACTGTGATGACCAGTCCGTTGTAGGTCCACATTTTTCTAGTACGAGGTAGCTTAATGCAGCAAATATTTTCTGTATTCAGGTGCTACCAGTGTGTTTATATATTTCAATTGCATGAAAATGTCTAACTTATTCTGTGCTAAAAGTGGCAGGGTTCTAAACCAAACAGCTTGAACTGTCAAAATGATCCAACATTATTTTTCATAACATATGAAGATAATACCTTGCAATCTGAATCAACTGACAGAATTTTGTTACACCCATCAAAGCAGTTTAGAGCTTGGCTTCATTCACTAATGTTCCTTATTAGCATCGCTTGTTTACAGCCTTGGCAGACGTTTTTGGTGGCTTTTTCAGATCGTGTTCTTTTCACTCGTATTCTTTGTGCCAAGCTTGCATTGCATAATTCCATATGAAGTGGCCCTTCCCCACCACTGATAGCACTGTGTGGATCTTGAGATGTGACTGTGGTTGAGTGCAAGAAGCAGAAGGAAGGTAGAAAAAATGCGCAGTAATGTGAGTTAGAAGATAGGATTATGACTAGTAGATGTAAAATTCTAATGCCAAATTATTGTGCTTCTCACAACTGTGCAGTGACACAGCAGTGCTGGACCCCGCATCCGGCATTAAATTGGAGGAACCGTACCGACCTGCTGACTACCAGCCGCCTCCTAAAGTCCAGGCAGGCAGTGAAGGGAAGGAGGCGGAGAGTTCATCCACGCAGCAGTGCAGTGCTGAACTACAGGCCACCGCTTCAGCGCTGCCGTGTGATAAGGCCAGCTCCGAGTGGTCACATTCCGAAAGCGCTTTGGAAGATGCCATGCCCGATCAAAAGGTGGTGCTTGTCACCTCACCTCCCAAGACACCACCCGCAGAAGACCCGTCTGCTTCCATGAGCGAACCTGGTGCTGAACTGAAATCGCTAGGCTCAGGAAGTGAAACAGAGAACAAAGCCGCCACAACTGTCATGTCTCTGGACACTGGGGAACCTGAGCTCCCCAAAAAGGCTCAACCTGAACCAGCTGCCGCACCTTCGAAATCCGAAGGTAACGAACAACCACCGAAAGAAGCTACGAAGCAAGATGCACATTTGGAAAGCAATGCACAGAAACTGAAAGAAAACACCGAGCAAATTCAATCTGTTCATGAGCTGCCGAATGTGGCAGTGTTGGAAGGCCACGACACTCGTGAGCTGCTGAAGGACATATCTGCGAGTGAAAAAGTCGTAACCTGTGTCGCTCCCGAGGTGGCTGGAACCGTGGAAATGAAGTCTGGTGCTGGGGTAATTCCACCAGAACAACAATCTGCCGTGGATGTGGCACCAGCCTCAGAGGCCCTTGAGAAAACTGGGAAGGCAGCGATGGCTGAGGTGAGGGAGCCACGGAAGGCTGCCAGTGGCGAAGTGGGCATGGGGGAGTCTAACAAACCGTTATCTCGTGGCACTCAACCCGAGGCCGAACTGTGTTCTACTACCACTGCCCAGGTGGAGCCGAAACATGACCGGGCAGGTGACAACGACAAGCCAGCCAGGGACAGTGCAGCAGTGGCGACAAACCTTCAGGAAAAGTTGCCGCCACCACCACCAGTGGACACAGTGCCAGCACTGAAGCAGGTTGTCAGCTCGGAAGCAAACGCAGTGAAGCGGGAAGAAAGGCTGCGTGCCGAGGACTACTCATTCAAGCCCATCGAGAAGGGGTCAGAATCTCCGCCAATGGCGCGCAGGGAACAAGACAGTGGAAGTCATCGAGAAAAGTCATTCACGCCACCACCGCAGCCGTCGTCGGGAAGGAGCTTACCCGAGCCGGCTCGCTGGGCTCGCATGCTGAGTCCAACACTGAAGCCGGATTCGACATCGAGTGATGCAGCGGTTGCACCGGTGGTTTCGGAACCGAGAAACACCGGATCGACAGAGAATGTGACTCTGCGCATGCGGGAGTGGGCATCAGCTGAGGGCGGCGTTGCGTCCGAGAGGAGCCAGGAATCTGCGCACGAACGGGTGCTAAAGCGGCTCTCGAATCCAATGGAGTCCATCTCGTCATACACGCACTCCATCTCCAAAATGATTGCGTCGTCACCAAAGTCGCTGGCCGACTTCGTGCGCGGTGCCGATGAGCCGGCAGCAGCGACGCCACCCCCACCTCCACCACCACCGCCATCAATGCCACCGGCACCACAGCCAGAGGAAAAAAGGCCTTCATCGCGTGCTGACAACGCAAACGTCTGGCTCAAGAACATGGTTGAGGAGAAGCCGGAGCTGTTTGCAGCATTTGAAAGTAAGTTGTTTCTTTCCTGTATTCCTTAGTTTTCTTTTTGCACTTAAAGTTGGCTAACATTAACTCTAGGGTTACATCCCAAAGTAGCTAGGGCCCAGTGCAAATCAGTTGTGTGTTGCCTGTGGCTGTTTTCAGTTTTTCATTAGTTTACTCACACTGAGCAGAACAACATTGCAGGAAAGGCTAATCATTGGATGGGCTCTTGCCGACTCTGTGCACCTTTTTGTGGATCTAAAGCGAAGCAATGCAATCCTCGGAATATACATAGGGTTGTTCGTTTTCGGGTAAAACCCGATTTTACCCGATTTTTGCACCCAGAGCGAGTTCCTAAAATATCGGGTAAAACCCGATTTTTCCCGAAGTTTTGCGCCAAAATCTCCACAAAATATGACTGCACTTTGAAACGGAATGTCTCAGACAAAGACGAAAACCAGTTGACACTGTGGAAACTGGGAGCTCTACTCGATCGGTTCCAGAAGCGGCTGCTGAGTCAGTCGTTTGATGACTACCGACCTCTTTTTATTTCCGTGATGGCTGATGTAGGCTCGCTTCGCGAAGAGTTTAGCCAGTACTTGCTGGAAGCAAGCCCCACAAATGAAGGTGTTGAAGTGATGGACTATTGGAACGACTTAACTGTGCGTTACCCAAGGCTAGCAAATGCAGTGTTGTCATTGTTGTGCCTAGCTAATGGCAACTGTGACGTTGAGCGAACGTTCTCTCAGCCAAGGTACGTGCAGAGACCAGACAGGTCTCGGATGGAAACCGAGATTTTTTTTTTGTTGCGCATGCTGATGATTATGTATCTCAATAAGGACGTGTAAAATGTCGATTACCAGCTGTCGTGAAGAAAATGTTTCTTTTCTCAAAACCGACCGTTGCGTCTCATTGCGAGTAATAATTAATTACCAAAAAAACGCCAAATTTTTCAATATTTTCTTGAAAGCAGTCCAAAATATAGCCTTAATTGTTACATACCGGTTAGAGCAAATCGAATAAATTATTACTTTGCAAATTTAACCCGATAAAACCCAAATTTTGGAGTTTTTCTACGAAAAACCCGATTTCTCCCCTATTATCAAGCCGAAAAATAACGCCCGATTTTTACCCCCCCCAATTTGAAAAAATATAAAACCCGAAAACGAATAACCCTAAATATACAGTATGTACGCACTTCTTGATTGAAGGCCATAACTTGGGTTTTATAATTTCCATTCTGGTAGAGGAGCTGTCATATGCGTCTTGCCATTGTGGGCTGATAACTCTGGGCGTTCTCTACTGCCTTAATTAATCACTGATATCTCTCTAAAACTGTAGAGGAGTACTATAACAATGGAAGAGAGTTTGGCCAGTCAGTACTTGAATAGCCTAGACATGGTAACATGCAGAAAACACAATGAGAATTAAAGGGGTTCCAATAGGTTCCAATTTGTGACAAATCATTTCCAGACTGGGTAGCTTTCATGTAAGGGTTACTATGCAGGAGTGTGGACGTCAGCCTCCCCTTCACGGCTTCAGCACTGCCAAACATTGCTTAACAACTATCCAGGGTCCCACTCTCTACTCTAGTAGAGAGTGGGAATCTAGAATCCAACAAGGCACAAACTGTCAATGAAGAAGAATAAATTTGGGTCCAGGCGGGAATCAAACCCAGGCCTTCGGTGTGCGAGGCAGGGACGATTCCACTGCACCACGACGGTTCGATGTTTGCAGCTGAATAGAGGTGTGTCTAATGAGTGCAGAGCTGTCTTAGAAACATATCTTTGAGATTTGTACTGAGGTGTACATGACTAATTATGAGCAGGTAAATTACAGATTTCGCAATTAACCGAGCACAAAAGTATGGTTCCAGTAAACTTACTTCCTGCTTGGCATGTTGTAGTGCTGTCATGTGGCACCCACTGAAAACCCACCTCGCATTGTACGACAGTGGCCCATGAGATGGGTGGCCATAGTAATGCAGTGGATGCCAGCTCAGCCACTTAGCCATGCCCCAAGACGCAAATTCGGATGGCGGACCACATACAGCTTTCGCATTTCTGCACGTAAGGAGACTTAAGTGCACCTCATAGTTATTTTTTTTAAATTACAGGCATTCTTAGAAAAACCTTTGGTTGCTTGGAATAAAGCACACCTTTGAAGCGGAACTATCTTTTTGAAGACACTATTTTCAATTCTGTGAGGAGCAAGCGAAACATTAAGTGGTATCCCTCTTGCATATTGTTTTTCACTTGATCCTGCAATCATGTGTTGCATACTTTTAATTCATTACACAATTTTCCTAACAGGAGCTTTTCATTCTTACATTTCACTTGTCTCCTCTCTGTCTGAACCTGGACTGTGCAGAACTGGGATTCATTTTTGACGACAATGGTTAGTACCGAAACTAAGCTTGGATGAGGCTTTTTTTTGGGGGCAGCTCCTGGTTTTCCCTCTTAACCCCACTGCCTTGCTTCTTTGCTTGGGGACAAATTTGTTTCGGTTTCACTGTTTGGTGTTGGGCACCCTGGTCTGTAATGCCATGTATTTTGTCGCTACGTGTCCCAGCTGTAGCTGTCCGGAGACGCTGACTTGTGTCCTTGTTGAAAGCTGCTTCGAAGCCTGGGTTGCGGGATGCAATGGTTTTGTTCACAAGCCTTTGCTTCTGTGTCTCATGACAGTTAAACTTCTTGCTTTACTGCTGACTTTTTGCCAAGGCATGCAAATGTTCTTTGTTCTGTAAATTTACTGCCACATAGCCTTTCTGCAGTGCTTGCTTGTATTACTGATCCTGTAATGGTTTTTTTTTTTATTGTTTCAAATGTGCATGACTTTGCTGCTGAATAGAACATGTTCTACAATTTGCTTGAAAGCATGTCATGTTATTCTTTACTTTGATGTCTTCTCAGATGGAAACTTGTCCTTCATTGTCTTGCATTAACGTTTCTCTTTTAGGAAGTTTCTTCACTCTTTTCTCTCTCCCTCGTTTAAGACTAACTTGTAATAGCTACAGCCTGTGTCCTCTTAGCTTAAATTTTTTCAGCATATGCACAAATTATCTTGTCTTTAATAAAGTTATCAAGAACTCCTGGCATCAACTGCACTGAAAAAGATGTGCAGCTTGAATAAATGTGAAGATGCCGTCAATCTTGTTTTGTTGGTGAATCATCAGTACACTGCAGTGAAGAAACAGATAATTCTGCACAATGATAATCAGTGCAGTTCTCTTTCGAGTGGTGGTCTGAGGAGTGGTTGCCGTGAAGAATGCCCGTGTCTCATCCTTGGAACTGCTTCGTTGTAGCATGTAACTAAAAATGTGCATGTAATGTAATGTTTATCGTTAAGCTGATGAAGCAACTATGCATGTTTGGCTAAGAAGTACTTGAAACTGGGCTTGTTGGTGCATAATCGTGAAAGACATGAGAGCGCAAAACGGGGACACGGACGAGGAAGGGAACAGGACGAGCGCTGCATTTTCAACAGGATTTATTCAGGGAAGAACGTTTAAATAGCCTTTGCTCTTATCCATGCTCTTGATCGCAGACAATCGCCTCTCACAGATACGCATCAAGAAACAGCATTTCACTGTGGCGAAGAACAACTGACGTGTCACTAATACAACTATCACCTCGCTTCTTGATATAGAAGGCTTCCACAAGCTCACGTTCAGTCCTATCTCGGCTTTTCAATAGCACTTTGCAATCATATAGTCGAGGCTTGCAGGCTACACGCTTCTCTTTCGAGCAGGCTTGGCAGTGGTCTGGAAGATGTCCTCTCTTGTTTAAAGAATTCTTGTGTTCAAGCAGGCGCTCATTAAGACAACGGCCGGTTTGTCCAACGTACACCTTGCCGCATGTAAGCGGGAACTCATAGACAACTGCTTTCTTGCAGCCGACATGTGGCATTCGGTGTCTGATGGTGCACTCTTGTACTTTTGTTCTTCCAATCCGTGAACACATTCCGGCGAGTTTTCGCGGCGCTGAAAATACCACATCGACGCCATACTTATTGGCCACCTTCTTCAGGTTATGAGAAGTGTGGTGTACGTAAGGTACAACTTCCGGCCTTGCCTGCTTTTTTTCTTGAGGTTGGTTGTTTTCCTTGCTGCCCTTCAGCTTTTTCAGCAAGGTCTGCGCCACGGAGAGAACCAGGGAGCCGGGAAGCCTGCTTTCTGCAGCCTGGACACCTGGGAAACATAGCTTGCGTGCATGACATGGTGGCAAGACTTCTTTAGTGCGGAAGATAAGCACTGGGAAGCGATAGCCCTCTTAACGGTCTTAGAATGGTTCGAATGGAAAGGCAACAAATCTTTCTTTGCGCGTGGACAGTACTGCCAGCAAACGTGTGAAGGGTGGAAGGTTAGGGTGAGATCTAAAAACTGTAATTTGTTATTACTGCTAGGCAGTTCGTGTGTGAAGGTGAGACCCATGCTATTCCGACCAAACGTACCTAAAACATCAGCTACTGCTTCGTCAAAAGTAAAATCGTTATCTGCCAAAAGGATCAGGTAATCGTCTACATATCTAAAAACGTGGACTATACAATCAAAAAGCAGGCAAGGCCGGAAGTTGTACCTTACGTACACCACACTTCTCATAACCTGAAGAAGGTGGCCAATAAGTATGGCGTCGATGTGGTATTTTCAGCGCCGCGAAAACTCGCCGGAATGTGTTCACGGATTGGAAGAACAAAAGTACAAGAGTGCACCATCAGACACCGAATGCCACATGTCGGCTGCAAGAAAGCAGTTGTCTATGAGTTCCCGCTTACATGCGGCAAGGTGTACGTTGGACAAACCGGCCGTTGTCTTAATGAGCGCCTGCTTGAACACAAGAATTCTTTAAACAAGAGAGGACATCTTCCAGACCACTGCCAAGCCTGCTCGAAAGAGAAGCGTGTAGCCTGCAAGCCTCGACTATATGATTGCAAAGTGCTATTGAAAAGCCGAGATAGGACTGAACGTGAGCTTGTGGAAGCCTTCTATATCAAGAAGCGAGGTGATAGTTGTATTAGTGACACGTCAGTTGTTCTTCGCCACAGTGAAATGCTGTTTCTTGATGCGTATCTGTGAGAGGCGATTGTCTGCGATCAAGAGCATGGATAAGAGCAAAGGCTATTTAAACGTTCTTCCCTGAATAAATCCTGTTGAAAGTGCAGCGCTCGTCCTGTTCCCTTCCTCGTCCGTGTCCCCGTTTTGCGCTCTCATGTCTTTCACGATTATGCATGTTTGTGCAGATGTCTGCCTAGCAATGTTCGTCTACAGACTGTCAGCTGCTGTTGCAGTGTTATGGTTGCAGAACTTGTTGCGAGTGACTTGGGGTGGTGGGGTCATGTAATGTCTTAGTACTGTTTCTCAGTGAGAGGTGACTGAACCCTGATCACTGGTGTGCCATGAAAATTGCACCCCTTTCAGTTAAATGCGCATTTTTCAGAAATGCTGCAACTAACCTTGCGATTTCTTAGTGCCTTGCTGCTGTGCTTTGTTCTGTGACAGCTGGGCAGTCCGACTCTGATTGACCTGCTGCCACATAGGTGTCTTTGCAATCAGGAGAGATACGTTGGTACTTACGGTAAATAGATCGTCAGTTTTTAATTTCTGTGTTTTGCTAGCTTGGCCACCATGTTTCATCACTTCCTGTTGCTGCTCTTTCTTTGCAGATCTAGCTGTGTAAAAAGCCACAGTTTTTGTTTTAGTGTTTATTTTTGCTTCAAACAGTAAAGATGCCAATGACAACTTCCAGTGCTACAGGTGGTGGCAGTTCGAAAGAGTAACATCTCGCCACCGCGATGGCTCAGTGGTTATGACGCTTGGTTGCTGACCCAGAAGACGCAGGTTCGGTCCTGGCCGCGGCGATTGAATTTCGATGGAGGTGAAATTATAGAGGCCCGTTTACTGTGTAATGTCAGTGCACGTTAAAGAACCCCAGGTGGTCGAAATTTCCGGAGCCCTCCACTACGGCGTCCCCAATAGTATGTATGAGGCACTTTGGGATGTTGAACCCCCATAAAGCATAGACGAAACGAATGTTGCCCTCAGCCATCCAAGTGAAGCAGGGGTGCGCACGTTTTTGTTCTTATTTTGGCATACCGCTCTTATTCCGCTTATGCTTGTGTCAAGCTGCACTTATTTGAAAGGCTTCAGCTTATCAGGATTTGGTTGCTGGTGACAACTGCTGTAGGACGATTCATATGCAAAATTGCCTTACATGTAAAAAAAAAAAGCCTACATTTGCTGATCGATGTCATGTATCCATGCACTTTATTGGGAACAAATGTTTGAAGAAATGTACTGACACTGGCATCAACTCTGTGATTATTTCTTGGTGGCTGCTGCTTCATAATCTATGGCCAATAATTGCGTGTTCATCAAAGGAAATTTAAGCAATATTTTCCTTCTTGAGCCCCTTTCATTCAGGGGCTAACTCTCTTCAGCCATGGCAGTTTGGCTTCTAATGTAGAGAATTCGGTGCCTCTAGTAGCTCTCATACCTAACAAGACATTTCAGCATTATTCCCATTGTGGCCTTCCTGTAGCTTACTTCAAGTTGAGTCTGTGGCCAGCTGGTCTGCGGCTGCATTATTCTTGACGTTGAGCATACAGTCTTCAAGGTACCTGCGGCTAGATGCAATCTGCGGATTGATTGCTAGAGGAAAATAGTCCTTCAGAATAATACCCTGCTAAGCTTTTTTTCAAATAATTGCTTCTGATGCACCATGAAGGAACTTAGTTTCGAGTCTCGTGATAAGGATTGGCTTTTGTCGGGGATAATGTATTGTGAAAAGCAGTCCACAGCAGTTGTTGCATGCGAGGAAGGGAAAACAAGGCTGCTATGTCTCTTTCGTGTCATGTCATGCTGAGTGGCTTTGCATCCTATACTGTGACCTACTATCATAAACATCGTTCTTGTTAGTCTATTTTTTGTACAATAAGCTCCACTTTGCTATCTCAGTTTAAAGTTGGCGTTGTCTTGCCTTCACGTCCTTATGGGTCACATCGTGCGGTGCTTTTCGTGGTGCAAGGGCAGATTTTCGGAGAAAGGTATCTGAGTTTAGAAATATTAATGTGTCCACTGTTTTATGTAAAATAACGAAATGGTAGTTGCTGTCAGTGAGGTGCAACACCCTTCCTCAGGAGGTTTCACATGGTGGCATCAAGCTAGCAAACTGCACAACAGAGGCTTAATGCAACACAGATGGCTGAATGGCAGAGCCCTAGTAGTATGAAATTTAGATGCAGGATGCAGTTTACCTAAACACCTTTATATACTGCTAAAGAGCCCTAATCTCTGCACTGCACAGTATTTCTTGCTTTTGCTCATATTCTCCCCCTGGCACCCACACTGATCAAATTCGTTTGATTTTTTTTTTTACGCCTATATGTGTCGACAAAAAACTGACTAGTGCCTTGCTCTTTTTTTTTCCCTTTCTGCGATGCTGTGGTGGCAGAGCTGGTTCCTCGGCTAGCGCAGTCGTCGGAGGCCACGCTCCTTTACCTCTGCCTGCGTATGGGACGACCCCTGCACAAGAAAGTCCATTGTTCAGTCACTGCCTCATTAAAGCGGCGCATTCGGCCACAGTACTGGTTCGGCATCCCTCGAAACAGGTACTGGTTTATTGTCTCCAAAATGTCTTGGGTGCATATTTGTTGCATGAAATGCTGCCTGTGAGAATCTTTAAAGTGCTCTGCATGCGAGGCAAAGTTCCAAGATTTTAGGTTTTAATTCATTGCAAATGAGTTTTTTGTGAAGCTTGCTCTTTTTTAGCTTTTTGACACTTTGGCCAGACACAGCAGCTTATGGTGCGTTGGGGATTCAGTAGTAGTAACATGTCCTTCGTACTTATAGGCTCTTGATATGGCCAGTTCGTTAGAAAGGCTAGTTCCTGTAAATGATCCAGTGCAACTAATACTTTCCACATAGCTGAAAAAATTTTATTTTATGCATGAAACTTTATTGCGGAGTTATAGTACTTGGGTGTTTTTTTTGTGACATTTGATAACAATGACATGGGAAGTAGTTTGCAAAGAGCAGCACACCGTATGTGAATCTTCAGTTTTCAGACCTATGCTGGCCTGCTTCACTGTTTGAAAGGACAATTATGCTCCTTTTTTTGTTGGCATTCTTTTTTATCAGTACTGAGAGTTTATCAGTTCTCATTGCAAAGCAGTAAAATGTTGGTGCTCTATACGCGCTAGCCACATGTTCGGTATGTTTTTCTCTACATGACATTTACTTTTAATTAGGTGTGTATGAAACATGGGCAGATTTATGGCCAATTCTCAGACAGAGGGTTGTAAGGGCATGGTTCCTGTGTGCAATGCATTTAACTTTGTTTGTACCAAAAAAAGAAAATGGGAGGTCACTGTGGTTCTCCAGTTGGAACTTTCTCGTCAGGTAGAGGTGGTCGCCTCACTGTTCCCTCCTTGAATCCACTTGCGATGGGAGATTCCTGTTCCACAGTCCTGTTTTCATGGTCTTTTTGTGTCCTATTCACATTTCCGCTGCGCCTTTCCTCTGTGCAGGGCAGATGAGCTGTACTACTTTCTCGAAAAGTGGGCTCCCTCGGTGTACGGCGATGTGCATCGGGTGGACCTGGCGAGCCGCGGCTTCGAGCCCTTGCCCGAGCCAGGGGACGAAGACGAAGCTGAGCTGATCTCCAACACCATCCATGCGACAGGGACGAGCGGCACCGAGGAAGGGCGCGAGACTCCCGACGCAAGCGGCAGTGGCAGCAGCAAGGGACACCATGGCTCCAAGAGGGGCCACGGTGGCGCTCTGCGCTTCTTCAAGCTCTTTGACAGTACCACAGTGCCACCCGGAGGAGGGGCACCTGCAGTCTCACCCGGGGACTGGGAGGCAAGTGACACTGCTGCCCCGACTGCTGCGCTAGTTTGTCCCACACGTTTTTACAGCGATAGCTGTTAGTGGGGTGCACTGCTGAATCCAAGACGTTGGCGTAGACGTCTGCACAGCGGGGGAGGTAAGAGAACAACAGGGGATTAGGGGAAGGAATAGCATCTTCGACGCGGCAGGAGCGGTGCACTGCAATGCAGGAGAGCGAGAGTGAGAGGGAAGCACTGCACATTAGAGGCACATTGGCTGGCTTTGCATATTGCACTGGTTTCTCTCGTTATGTAGATACTGTTGTGTTCTCGCATTACACATGCTTAGCATGATCGTTTGTCAGTTTTTTTTTTGTTTTTGCTTGTGGACTGACTTTCCTCATCCTCTGTGGTCTCCCTTCTCTTGCTGACCTGTTTGTGTGTGTATTTTTCAGTGTATTGCATCCTTAACTGCATAGCTGAATGAAGGCATGCAGTGCCATACTTGAATCTGAGCTTCTGCATGTTAGAGTAACACAAAACGTGAAATTCATGAGGTCACTCAAGGTGATAGGTCACCTAGGCATCATGCTTGGGCAGCTTTGTATTCACACTGTTGTGGGCATGGGCAATTGATCTCCTTTATGAAACAACACCGAGCTGAAATTGCAAACAAGCTGCTGAGTGAATCTATTTCCCCCCCCCCCCCAACTTAAGGAAGAAGGGAACTCTGGTGGCATAGCGGGAAAAACACTGAGCTGTCATCAGACAAATCTCGACAAAGACAGCTTGCACTCAGCTTATGTTCAGGAAGACTTTGTGAACTGGCATTAGCAAATCATGTTGTAAAATGGTGGCTGTGGGAAATGTTGCTGAGGGGAGAGCAAGATGGTGCTGCTAGGCAATGAATCTTTTTGTTCCGCTATTTCGTCCAGGTGGTGTCAATGAGCGAAGCACGCAGGGAGTCTCCGCTGGACCTGACTGACCTTCCATTACCTGAACTGCTCGATTCCACGGAGATCTTCACGGAGGAACACCGTCGGGAGGTTTGTGGGAACCTGTGCTGCCAAACTTGTTGCATGAAGAAGCTCAAGACATCGGTATCATTATCAGTTGCCATGCTAACATGGCGTTTAAAATTCTGCATGAAAACTTCAGAATTAAGATAACTGCAGCTAAACACAGTGGTGATGATGCTAGAAATAAATGTAATTGTCACTTTACTTCACTCTAATTCATTTTAATTGTCACCTTATAGTTCAGTCTTGACTCTGCTGTATCTCAGTTTATTGGGAATGCTGTTATATATCAAAAGTCTTGGGATATTACATGGAAAGGTGCTGGAGAAAAAGATGTGCCTTGGAGAATGGTGTTTAACAGCTTGGTGTGTTTTGCTTCGCACTCTTGCCTTTGTGCTCTGTACGTGGAACTGTGCTAAGTGCATACACATTTTTTTTTTCTTGCTCCCACTTTCTTCACTGCAGCTGTGCAAGCACCTTCCGGCGCGAGCGGAGAGCTACTCGTGGGGGCTTGTGTACAGCACGCTGAAGCACGGCTTCAGCCTCAAGACGCTCTACCGAGAGATGCTCAAAGTCGAGACACCCATCCTGCTTGCTGTGCTGGACACCGAGGGCGCTGTGAGTTGCTTCTGCATTCTATAATTTTGTTATCTGCATTCTAGATAACTGCATTCTAATGGAAAACACATGGCTTTAACTGCAAATGGTGGTTTTCCAAGCACCAAAAAATGAAATAAAGTCATCATTGCCACAAGGCATATTTGTGAACAAACTGCAGACCCCCCCCCCCCCCCCCCCCTTTTTTTTCCTGTGGACCTCCAAACAGTGACTGCAGAGTCCTTTTTTGGTCTTGATATCACGAGTTTGAAATTGAGTGCTGGGAAAATTTTCTGTCCAATTTTCTCTGTAACAAATGCGCCTTTTGCTGCTAGACAAACAACCGCATAGACAGGAAGAGTCAGAGAATGGGTTTTTACTTGGAACAAAAATTGGATGGAGGTGTCCTCGGTGCCCGTTTAATAAGGGGATGCAGAGCAGTGACGAAGCGAAGAGGCCAGATTCAGAAAAAGTTTAGGTTCTTCGTTGAATGCTCGCAACCCTTCAGTTTGCCTGTGCTGCAGCAAAATATTGCTGCAACACCTCTGTTGTGCTGCGCGTACAGCAAATCAGAGGTTCACAGGACATAAAAGTTCATGTCTGCTTATGTCATCTTCATCTTTCCAGTAATTTTTCAGTGTGCTATTCTCATGATAACAGTATTGAACATAGGTATGATGCTTCATGCTTTTTAGTTTTCCAAAACCAGTGCCGTTTATTCTTTTTCCATTTGTGAAGAACTCGTGACAAAATGCTTGAGTGAGTTGTGAGTGTTTCGGGGAGCTACAAAGTTGACAATTTTTGTTAGTTGCTGGATTATGCCTGTGTTGCTTATATGGAAAAGTGGATAAAGTTAGCATGTGGAGTAAAGTTTCTTTGCACGACAAACAGGAACAACGGGACAACTTTTATTTTCAGCAACTCAGGTTCCATCATGTGCCTAAGGCTAGCTAAGCTAGCCCACCAAGAAGTTCAAACACATTTAGTGCAGAAGAATAAAGTAACAGCTTTTTTGCATAGATTAGAATTTTGTGAGCATGGAGACCTACCATATTTACTCGCAAAATTAATGCACTTTTTTTTCCCCAAAAAAAATCTGACAATTTAGGGGGTGCGTTCATTTTGGGGGGTAAAGTACTATTCTGAAACAACACAGGGCAAAAGTAGGTTGGTGAAATAAATACTTCATCTTGTGTGGTTCACCTCCTCAGTGAAACAAAGCGCACCCTCCAGCGCAGCTTTAGTGGTCCAGAACATAGTCAACAACTTTTACTTTAAACCCGCATGGATAACTCATATAGTAGTGGCCCATAATGCTGTTCAAAGAGAGCACAGCTAAAGTTAACTCCGGGGCAACTCACAGTATTCAGTGCGAACTCTAGCCACAAGAAGTTGCTATCATGGCAGATTGAACTGGGAATCCGAATTAACAAAGCATGGTTTCTATTGGTTCGTGGTAGGCGTGTCCAAATATTCATTTGAATAGTAAAATATTCAATGTATGACTCAATCCGTGATTCGATCCGATTGTTTGGTATTCGAGATCTCAAAGTGTTCGTCTCGAGTGTATAACATTTCTGGAGTGCTTGCTTCGTGTGGTTTCGGTTCAAAGTACCTCCTCTGGGATGGCACTGTGGTGAGCACACAACCAAAGTCCCAATGCTATAGACAACTGCTAGACGTATGTGCCGCGTGCCTGCGTGCCCGTGCATATGGTGCAGTCGGTCTATGTATGCGTGCCAGCAGTGAGCAGGAGCATCCCCAGCGCCCAGATCTGTACGTGCCAGATGTCTCCGCCCGCGTTACCTGCAGCACGCACGTGCCGGAACTGGCCGGCAGCCTGCATCAGATGGAGGACACACAGCTCCCTGGACTTCCACGGGATGAGTCTAAGCTGGCTGCAACTTCCGCAGCTCATAAAGCATGATGGCGTGAGCATGAAGGGGAGTTAGCAGAGACGCATTGGAGATGGATGCCCCATTCAGGCGCCTCACGCGAAATGGTGGTGGGCATGCAGTGTGTACGCCTAGCAGTTGTCCATGGTGTCACCGCTAAAAAGCAAGAGCTGCGCAATGACGCAAGCGCAGTTAAGAGCAGCAGTCAGAGATCCCACAAATACATCTCACACCCCACAAATACATCGCCCCCGCACATAGGTCACCCGATTTCTGATCGCAATTTTTGAAGAAAGTCGAGCTAGCTTCAGTAAGTGTGACAAAGCTTCAATGAACTCTGTTTTTTACATGTAATGGCCTTGTGTGTTTAAGAAATGTGTGATTTTGAAAATGCTTATTGTGCTACTCAACCATTTGTGTATCAGAAGTATTTGAAATATTTACTTCAATATTATTCCAAGAAGGTCACTGTTTGCTTTGAATTCGCTTCGAACCAAAATACCACTATTCACACACCCCTAGTTCTTGAATTTCATGTGAAACATTCTTACTAGCTCTTAAACGTATAGGGCGAAGTATAGAAGTGCAAGTCTTGACATTCAACAGATTGCGCTTTACAGTATTGCACATTCTTTCGGCACTCCAATAAGGGTACTCGCTAGCATAAATATAATCACCAGCAGACTGCACACCAAAAGAAAAGGGCATGTTTATTATGCCCTCTTAGGAAAAAAAAAAAAAATTCCTCCTTTTTTTTAGCTGCTCAAGTTGGGGAATGCATGCATTACACGAGTAAATACGGCAACTCTTGAAATTTTTCTGACAGTAATTCACTTTGGCATGATTTAGATTTGCTGGTTATTGGGACTTAAAAAAGCAGCAGGGTTACACATCTCTAATCCAAGTTACAGTCTGATGCCATCATATGCTTGACAAGCTAGATCAAAGCCACCGTGGTGGCTCAGTGGTTAGGCGCTCGGCTGCTGACCCAAAAGACGTGGGTTCGGTCCTGGCCGCGGTGGTCGAATTTCGATGGAGGCGACATTCTAGAGGCCCATGTACTGTGTCCTTGTGATGTCAGTTTACATTAAAGGGACACTGAGGAGAAATTGAAGTTGGCTTGTATCGACAGCATACCAGCTCCTGATTACAAAAACGCCACTCATACTGACAACAAAGCTCTTGTAACGTAGAAAAGAGCAAAAACCAAAATACAGGTATCGCCGCCACAGGCCAAACTCACAAGTACAAGCGTGATGACGTCATAGGACAAAACAGTGTTGCTAGAACCAATAGTTCTAGCAAAACTAGGACACGAGAAGCCACGAATCACTGAGGCGCAGCCAATGCATGCGCAAATTTCTTTGACGTCGCCAGATGGCGCCACGTACCCGGCAGCTACGCGCGCCTGCAGCATCGGGACCAATCAGCGCCTGCTCATCGGCGGTAGGCAGGCTCCCGGTATTCCGCTAACGGTAACAATACAGTGGTAACAAGGTACACGGTATGCTAAAGGTGTCTATTTGCGAGAACTTCGTTGACGACTTCGAGAGCGGGATCCATCGTAACGCTGGCAAAACGCCAATGCAAACATAAACGAAGCGACGGTAGCGACACGGCCGCAATAACCGATGGATGCCTTCAACGTGCGGCCGGCAGTAGCTTTCTTTTCGGCTGCTGCTAGGCCACACTGCTGGCCGCCAGAAATCACGGAGTCTGCCTTACGTCATGTGCACGTCATGTTTTGACGTCACTTAGTCCTGTGTCGTCATAGGAGTATCTCAAGTTTGAATCAGTGCGGCGGGAAAAACTTTTTCAACTTCGAATCCAAATTTCTTAGAAATAAATGCATCCTTCACTGCCGGCCAAGTAGCAACAAAGCCATGAAATGCCGAACTATCGGATTTTGCTTAAAAAAAAATATTCATAGAGCTCTCCTCACTGTCCCTTTGAAGAGCCCCAGGCGGTCGAAATTTCCAGAGCCCTCCACTACAGCGTCCCTCATAGCCTGAGTCTCTTTAAGACGTTAAACCGTCATAAAATCAAATAAACCAAACAAGCTAGGTCAACTCTTATTGATAGTCTAGATAACAACCATGCTCTTCCTTGAAGCATTCTGTGCGCAAAATGAAAATTTCGCGGATTTGTGTTGAGCTAACTTTCTCCTCTGTTTGTTTTCTGCTCACAGGTGTTTGGTGTCCTGACATCATGCTCCCTGAGAATGAGTGACCACTTCTATGGCACCGGAGAATCGTTCCTTTTTACCTTCCACCCAGAGTTCAAGGCAAGTTCTGTGCAAGATGCGTTTTCAACCATTATTTGCTGACTTGCTCTCGGTGCACCAAAGTAGCTGTACAGTAGAACCTCGTTTGTATGTATTGCTAAAAATGCATGAAATAAGCATATTATGTGTGAAAAGAAAACGTGCCATCCAAACTACTAAAGTTTTGAGAAATATGCCTTATGTATGAAATAGTACAAAGGCATTTGTAGACTTTGCCAATTGCTAAAAAGGCCTCTCAGTGCTTGATGACACAAAGTCTGAAGGACATCTCTAGTGCTTGTAGACTTCTGTCCCTAGTGTGAAAGTAGTGCTTGTAGACTTCTGTCCCTAGTGCGAAAGTAGCCAAAGCTTCTACACTGTCACTGTTGTCATTTTTTAAGTCTCCATCTCATCGCACCTATGCACTGTGGCGAAGCTACTCTGGCCTCATGTGTCCTGTGTGTCATGTGACTGTCTTGTGTGCCGCTGGGCTTGGCCTGCTCATGTGCTCGCACACCATCGTCATCTTTAGTGTTTTTCATCCCATTGCATGTATGTAGTACAAAGAAGCCACTGTAGCAGCTGACTGCTGCTGCGTTTCTACCAATGTTGCGTGCCCCCCAGATACACTCCACTGGTGTGTTATCACAGCTTCTATTGGTTGCTGAGCATATCATACGATCAGCATTTCACAAAATTGTGAACCTGCTTTATCTAGGAATGCATTATCTACTGCATTATCTAAGGCATTATCTACTGCATTATACTATTATTAGGGGTGTGCGAATATCAAATTTGTCGAATACGAATCGAATACGAATACTTGTTCCGAATATCAAATCGAATATCGAATAATCAAGGACTGACGTATTTTACCACTACAAAACATTTATTTGAGCACCCAAGAACATCACAGTTCCACTATCAGTGATGAAATGAGCACAAAAGGTGTGTGTGGCTGCACAAAAAGTATCAAAGTCTCGAACATTATTCTTAGAAGAGTGGAAATATCAGAGAAGATGGCTAGTAAACAGCATTGATCAAGGCTAGCTTGCCATAAGCACAAAAGCGCATCTCTGAGATGAACATAAAAGGTTGTCGTGAAGGAAAACCGGCTGCTCCACATGGTGAGGCAGAAGTAGTTCCCTTCTAGCTGAAACAACTTCTCCAGCCACAGAAAATGCCCTCTCACTTGGCACTGAACTGGCACGTATTGCGCGGTATTTTGTGCACAGCTCTGACTATACCAGCTTCGCAGCTATTGCCACCAAGAAGCTCACCAGCGCAGTCAGCTACTGCATGGCCCAACGTTACGCATTGCTCTGGGCGCCCCCATGTTGTTATGTCTCTGTCGGTAGGACTTGCAGACCGAAATGAACGCCGTTGCTCGCAATAGAATATTCGGCTAGATACGAATATTCGCGTCGTGTCGAATAATCGAGACAACACGAATACTTGGATTTCGAATCGAATACGAATACTAAAAATTTAATATTCGAATTATATTCGAAAAATTCGAATATTCGCACACCCCTAACTATAATCTAGGAATGCATAAGCCAGACAAAGAACAGTGGAACTCTGTGGGACATTTTTATTGCTCACAATTTTGAGCGTATTAGTATAAGCCAAGGAAATCGTACAAACGTGTCAGTGAGATACTACTGCATTGCAAGTTTGACGTGCATGAGCGAGATGCCTACAGCGACAGCTGTAAGCAAGAATCTCTTCATGGTAATTGGCGTCAACATCGCCATCACATGTAGTAGCGAAAAATTCTTATGTGATCAATTGCCATGCGATCACGTGACACATGTAGGCCATATGGGCTTAGCGAGGCGTGTTCTTACAAAACTATCCATTGTCACATAAATCTACATGAGCTTTGGAGTGGACACTCTTCTGGGTGGTATGGTGTACTTCCAGCGAGGTGCTAGAAGTGGTAAGGAAATACATATACTTAGGGCAGTTAGTGACTGGAGATCCGGATCACGAGAGTGAAATAACTAGAGAACAAGAATGGGGTGGGGTGCATATGGCAGGTTCTCTCAGATCATGAATGAGAGTTTACCAATTTCCCTTACGAGAAAAGTATACAACAGCTGTATCTTACCGGCACTCACCTAAGGGGCAGAAACATGGAGGCTAATGAAAAGGGTTTAGCTTAAGTTAAGGACAGCGCTGTGAGCTCTGGAAAGAAAGATTATAGGCGTAACGTTAAGAGGCAGGAAGAGGGCAGAGTGGATCAGGGATCAAACACGGGATAATGACATCGTAGTTGAAATCAAGAGGAAGAAATGGGCTTGGGAGGGCATGTAATGGGAAGGCAAGATAACCGATGGTCGTTAAGGGTAACAGACTGGATTTCAAGGGAAGGGAAGCATAGCAGGGGGCGGCAGAAAGTTAGGTGGGCGGAGGAGATTAAAAAGTTGTGGGAATAGGGTGGCCACAGCTGGCAAAGGACAGGGTTAATTGGAGAGACATGGGAGAGGCCTTTGTCCTGCTGTGGGCGTAGTCAGGCTGATGATGGTGATGATGATGAAAAGCCCGGCCAGGCATTATATGTGGGGTGAATGAGAAAGAAAAATAAGGTCAAAACAACCAATGGGATGAGACACAATGTTATCATGATAAGCCGAAATGAACGGCAGCTGTTGATGTTACTAAATTTTGCATTCACCTGGTGATTTTGGTGATTTGTGGTACAGTTTATTCTTGGTAGTTTGAGCTTGAAGAGAAGTGAAATTTAATGGGTGTCCTCTCAGTACACTTTGCTCATGGGACCAAAGGGGACAGTTTGAAGAAACCGGGTGTTTGAATAAAGCGGATTCAAATTATTAATGAAAATCGACTGTGTTGTAGTTGCGTGAATACACACTGTAGAAAAATTCAACCCTGAAACTTGAGTTCATTCTCCAACTTTTGTTTCATTTCTTTTTACCCCTGTGTGGTGCAGTTGTACAAATGGACTGGCGACAACGTCTACTTCATCAAGGGCAATGCTGATTCCCTGGCCTTCGGTGCTGGAGAGTGAGTAGTAGTCTTCCTTCCCCCGTCGTGGTTTTCCTTTTTGTGATGTTTTTCATCTTCTCTTTACTGCCTTTGTATCCTGTGCATGAGTGCAGCACCTTCTTCCTTTCTGCTGGCACCATGAAAAAGCCAGGCCATATAAAACAAATGAGCAATCTGCTCTGGAGCTCTTTTTAAGTTGTTCAGCTACTACCATTGTTATTTTTTATCCTGCAAAGAAACAAAGAGAAGGGCTGTCTTGATGACAGTTCTCTGCAGGCGATAGTTTCTTCCAGAAGACCTGTGGATGCCACCGTGCAGACTCTGTACTGTCTTTAGCTGGAGTAGAATGCTCGTTAGACTTTAATTATTACAGCATTACAATATTAATTATGACAGCTAAAAAAGCACCAAGAAATTTAAACAAATTTGTCTGTTAAATTTCAGTGATGAACATTATAGGTTTTCTTGCTGATGATTTGATAGTGTTCCTTGGCCACAATTAGCCTATCAGAGAGAATGGAAACAATGCAGTCCTGTCATTGTTTGTTTTGCAATTATAGGAAATAGTGTGCTTCATTGCAAAATGAGTTCCTGACCCTTTTAGGAATATATTTATCGTTTAGCCTTGCATATTTATGCTGCTTATTTCATGCCTCTGAGATTGCACGGAAATTTATTGGAAACCTCCAACTTGTGCCGTGATTTCACTTGCTCCAAGTCTAAATGGTGGTCGGCCATAGGTGGTGGACATATATTTGTGTGCTTTTGTTTATTAAAATGTTTTATTTACTTTTATTTATTTATTTTGAGGATGCTGTAAGCCATAATCAGGCTCTTATAGGACAGGGTCAAGCTAATTGGATGATTATACAAATAATACAGCATACAAGAATGGGGAACATGCAAAGTGCAGTACAGTGGATACTGACCATCAGGGTGTAAACAAAAGTTGCAAAGTGCTTTGTGCTCTTTGCTTGAGAAGGTATGATCTAAAGTACTGCAGCATGCTGCTGCCTTTTTACTGTGAGGGCAAGCAAATAAAGACATCAGTTTTGCAGCAATAGCTGTTACGTGCACCAACCCCAGGTCCATGACGTTGGCGTAGAGATCCACACAGTGGAGGAATATGAATGGGGGTTTAGAGTGATGGGGGTAGGATAGCTGTAATGCTGTGCTGCGTGTCGGTGAACGGAAGCAACATTGTGCATGTAGCAAAGCATAACAGCTGTCTCACCATTGCTGCCCAGCTATCGCTGTGGTCTCTCATCATGTAGCGTGACATAAAAATTTATCAGTTTTTATCGTACTACTCAAACTGCACCAACAAACCAATTTGTGCTTCTGGGTGACAATCCCTGAATGAATTTTCAGCATTTTCTTTTTCTTTCTTCGAATACTTCTTCCTGAACACTATTTTCACTTGGTGTCAGCAACATTGCTTTCGCCGCCGCGGTGGCTCAGCGGTTATGGTGCTCGGCTGCTGACCCAAAAGACGCGGGTTCGATCCCGGCCGCGGCGGCTAGAATTTCTTTGGAGGAGAAATTCTAGAGGCCAGTGTACTGTGCGATGTCAGTGCACATTAAAGAACCCCAGGTGGTCGAAATTTCCGGAGCCCTCCACTACGGCGTCTCTCATAGCCTTAGTCGCTTTGGGACGTTAAACCCCATAAACCAAACCAAACCAAACCATTGTTGCTTTCCTGTTCTGTGCAGTGGCCAGTTTGGACTGTGGCTGGACGGGGACCTGTTCCATGGCCGGAGCCGTCGCTGCAAGACCTATGGCAATGACGTGCTCTCTTCAAAGGAAGACTTTGTTGTCAAGGCACTCGAGGCCTGGGGCTTTGTGTGATTTGCAGGCCAGCAAGCGAGGTGCACACACACACACACCTGATGACCTTGGGAGGTGGAGAGAGGGAACGAGTACGAAAAGAAGCCGAACACTCCTCCTCCTCTCCCATTAGTGCCCCGGCTCTCTCTCTCTCTCTCTGCTTGCGTCCCGTTGCACACGGGGCTGGCATTTTGACGATGGCGTTTCTCTGGGCCCTGCGGACCAAATCTTCAAGCTGGCAACTGTAGAGGCAGTGCGTCCCTTTGTCACTACACACGAGAAGCTGCCACCATCTTCACCCCCATTTGCTTTGACTCCTTTTTTTTTTTTTTACTTATTATTAATCTCTGCTCCTGAGCATCGCTGCCTTTGCCCCTCCTTCTTGTATTTTTCTGTGAAATTCGCATCTCTTACTGCTTCTCTCTATTCGTTTCTCCTGCTGCTTACATTTTTATTTGTAATTAGAAACACAGCGACCGCTTGAGTGTGGAGGATTGATGACAAGTGGACTCCTATTTATTTGGGCTTGTGGTGTGGGAAGGGCGTGGGCATCGGGGTAGTGTTTCGGTTGATTCACGACGAGGTTGCTGGCAACGTAACGATGTAGCACTGTGCGTCTTGTTAGGCTGGAAACATTAAGAAATGCGACGATGGGCAGTTCAAGTCCGGTGGATGCCGGAAGAGGCGTGATCGATGGCAGCAGATAGAGGTTGCTTAGGACTGTGTTTGGGAACAACATTTTTGCTTTATTTATGTGTGCGGAAGGCCCGTTGGCTCTGTTGTTGTTGTGTTTGTCAGAAGGTACATTCCTGTGTATTCTTTTTTTCTTGTGCCTTTCAAAATGTGAAGCTTTGAGGATAAAAAAAAAAATGAGCAACAGCAGCAGTGCAGTTCCAGGGAAAAAACCATTTGTTTTTTCTGTGATAAACAGCGTATACACACACAACACACATGAACACATGCGCGCACGTGTGTGCAACCTTTGTAGAGACAATCCCGTCGGCGAGACGAGACCAAAACGACCCGCAAGACGGCTGCTTGAACAGTTTAAGGCTTTCCCGGAGAATGTTACGGAGAGGACAATCACGGGAATACAAGTGCAAAAAGAAAAGATGCTTTATGTATGTCGCGGTTTCTGTTGAAATGTGTCGTATTTGTTTCCCCTTTTTAGTTGCAGCAACGTTTATTTTTCCTGCATATTTATTTTTTTAATAGATGGTTTCCCTGAGCTCGGCAGTGCTGAAGGATAAATTGGATGAGAATAGGTTTGGCCATGGATGGAAGGCTTTGAGATGTCAGGGAACAAAAAAATTGCTCGTTTCTGGGGCCTTCGAGTGCAGTGGAAAGGAAAGTGGTCCGGTACTTTCTCGACTTTTCGCGATTAATTCAAACCCATGCTGCTCATTTCCGATGGCCTTGAGATTTGCCGATGTGGAGCTGCTCCAGTTGTAGGTGGCGCCACCACTGCCTGTGCATAACCTGCACTAGTGAAGAAACATTCAAAGGTAGTGAGTGGTCTTGCTGTTGGGAAAAGCGAGGTTCAGGCGAGGAGAAAGCTGCGGAGGCATGTTTACTGTAGAGACGAGTGACAAATCTTAGTTGCTCCCCAGCTCTTGTCCCTGTTAGCTCTGGGGATGCGGAAATGTGTCTGTCTATGTGTGCGTATGTTTTGTAGTTGGCACAGAATGCTGCCCGTGTAGGTTTCGAGAGGAAAAAAAAAAAGTGTGCTTATACCATATATTTTAGGCGACATCCCAAGACCGTGTGGAACAACTCTCGCAAAGTAACACTTTTTTTTCCTCGGACGAAATGAGGATACGGCGTGGCAGTGCACTTGCTCCGCGCACTCACACAAACTTGTCTCAGCCAAAAGCGACACATCTTACTACAGAGCAAGTATATACATAAAGCTATTTGTCTAGGGCCGACTGAAAGGCTGTTAGTAGCCGACGTGAGGCTGTTTCTAGGAGGTAGGAAATGTCCTTCGGACCACTTGACGGCGGTGCGCCGTGCTCGACCAACAACTTTTGAAACAAAAGTAATTTTTTTTTTTCCCTCCGTGCAATATACTATTCGCATGAAACCATCGGCTCTCCTCTGCCTTTTGCTGCCTGCCCTGCGCACCATCGCGAGCGGTTCGGAGCAGTAGCTCGTGTGTACATGACACTTAGAAATTGCACGCACATGTAGGTTTGTTTGTATATACTGTACAGTATTTGTTGGTGGCTTTTTTTTTTATTTTTCAGAGTTATTGCGTTGCGTTTTATGTGTATAGAGAAGTTCTGCGAAATTGCGCAGAGAGGTCTGTCTTCACTGGGAGGAAAACGCCGCTCTTGCCAGGGGTGGAAAGTGTCTTTGGAGAGAGCGCCCTGCCAAGGTGGCGGGGATCTATTTTTGTTTGCTGGGCTCTGGGTTGAGCGGCAGTTTTCCTTCAGCGGGGCTGAAGCGTGCCGCACTGCCGCGGCTACCTTACGGCGAGTGCAAGTAGCGCGCCATGGCCCAAGCTTTGGACTAGGAACTACTGCTTGTGTACTTGTTGGTATTGTAAAGAAGTGTTGAAAGAAAAAAAAAGTTTAAAATAAAACCAGTAACACTAATTGAATGGTGTCCGTGTCCTGAAATGCTGAAACTTGGTGTTGCTTTGTCTGCGAGACAGCGAATTGCCTTAGTGCTCTCTAGAAATCAGATTCAGACTTTGTATACATGCGCACAGTCGCGGGTAAAAAAGATTAGCACACACGAGGGAACACCTGAGCGCCGGAATGACAACGCGTGGCGCTGCGGGTGACGAAGAGGCTGATAACGGGAGTGCCGGGCCGTTCCCATTCTACAGTATTAGAGGGGTTCAGCGGACTGCCACGGGCAGCAAAATTACTGGCCAAAAGCAGCGCTGTCATCTATTGTTCCCGCGAGTTTTTTGACAAACCATCGCGGACATAAAAAAAACAGTAATAAAAAGAAGCCACCTTTGCTCATGATAACTGAGCCAAAATAAATTCCGCAAGCACAGTCACGTAGGATCGGCACCAACGCTCTGGCGGTGCACGCTTGATAAAGCTTACTTCCTGCCGTCCCCCCCCTAGGCTGCAAACATGGAAATGGCCCATTAGGCAGGTCTGCGTACCGCAGCGCCGCGGGGCGAGATATACAAATTCTGATCGCCAGTGATCTGTGCTAATATTTTTTGCTCGCGACTGTACATCTGTGCATTTAGTACATATACACAGACCCAAACCGGGAATCACTCTTTGTCAGTCTCTCTTCTGATGTCATACCTGGCAAAAATGAATGGGGTCTTAATAATCATGCCAGCAAATGCCACTTGTCTGCTTGTGCATAAAGACAGCAAACATTTTTATTTGCATTACCTAATCTGAGGCAAGAGTTTGATTGCTAAAGCTTGGTCCATATTATTCTACAATCTGCGACTGTACATTTACATTTGCGTCATACGTTAACCCTTGGAATAATCTTCAGAGTGCCTTTACTGGGCCTTTGCAACAATTTTTTCTCGGATCTTCAAGGGCTGATCCTTGTGCTGCACCTCTGACCCATTAAGTACAGTGATAGAACTGATTTTGTGCACCATCAATCATTCTTATGTAATGTGCATGCCACATTACTGGTTTGCAGTAAACCTCGTTAATTCAACCCCCGTTAATCCGAAGTTCAAACTGTTGCCAGAATCCTGCCAAGGAGCCATGAAGTATGCCGCATTGGGAGCTCGTTAATTCGAATGGCCCGGTGCTGTAATCTGGTTATTCAGGGGGGGGGGGGGGTCCTGAAATGGCGCAATGTTAAGGTTATGACCTACTCAATGAGCAGTTGACCAAATATTCATCCTCTGGCCTGAACTGCATGTTGCATTGTTGCCTGCGCTCCTTTGACATGGGCACAACCACAGCTGTGTTGAGTTGGCAGGCCCCCTTCAACAAACAGGAAGAGAGTCCGCTTGCATAGTTCCGTTTTCGGAGCATCACCAGTCTGTGGTGACAGCGCATGAATCGGCCAGCCTGCCAGCTGAGCGTATTGCTGCACGCTGTTGCCTTGTCACTTGTTTTTTTTTGGTTGGTTTTTGGAAGGAATCTTGCTGCTCAGGTGTCAATGCATGCATGTTCAAATGGCAAATTTGAAGCTTGGCAGGTAGGACAAGCTACGGGTTGGATGTGTACTAAACTGAGAATTTGTGAACCTAAACAGATTCAACTGAAAATCAGTATGTGCTGCAACTTTCACCATTTAGTAACAGTGGTGCCACACTTGGCTGAGACCCTGTAAATATGACTGCCTATTTTTCCTGCCGCTTGGATCTGAGTTCATGCATTCAGCCATCTCTGGCAAAATTGATGTTATGTGTAAATGAGTAAACACTGAGTAAATGAGTAAACCAATGAGTAAACACTCCCTCATGTGAAAACAGAAGCAGCGAAAGATTTGTATTAATGCTCGAGCCAGTTATGACGCAAACCGGACGTGCACTACAATTATTTCCACCGAAATCGCATTTAACAACCAAGCTTCTAAGCTTAGCCTGTACACGGGAGCAATGATCCTCATCTACTCGAGAAATGCAGAAAACTTGTTGCAGGCAACCAGCCATTAAAATACATTTTACAGCTTCACATTTTTTACGATTCCATTATTTGAGTAAAAACTTTCACCAGTTTAGCAATGACATATGCAGCACAATTGCAATGGTGAAATGAAGCAATATCAGCCATAAAGTTAATGAGCCCAGATAGGCTTTGAATTCTACATGCAGATCCCCAGTGCCGCTGGGTACCCATCCGTCGCATACAAGCTTTCCCCTGCCTAGTGTTCGGCTCCTATAGGGTGAAATGCTTGGGAAATGGATCTTTGACCCCACCTTGAGAAGACGATACCTTGTGCCACGGTGCTCTTTGGCCACAGATGCTCTCGCCATAAAAATCCATCATCATTATCAATTCTGCATGCAGAGTAAGCCATTCTGTTGCAAAAAAGCTCTATGTGCATTGCACAATGGCCCACCATTTATTTGAATGCAGTGCTAAAAGTGAAGTCCTGCGTGAATGACTCTGGGATGGCAAAAAGCTTTCAACTGAATTTTTAATGCAAAAGCCTTACTAGCCCCATTAGATAAAATTTCTTCAGCGACTGTTGTCATTGAGGCCAAGAGATGGTCCCAAAAAGGTGGTGTCGCAACAGCCATCGGCGATGGTGTTGAAACAGCCGAAGCGGCGACTGCAACGATGGCATGCACAAGAGATACCAGGAGCAGCATCCACCCCCCCCCCCCCACATCGCTCTGATGCGCCATTTGCTGGTAGGGCATAACTGCCGGACCTCTATGTGGCGCCAGTTTTCCTGACTTTTGCATCAAACTTATGATGCGATCGTCCACTATGTCATACGATTTCTTGTTACACATAACATATGTCCTAGTCATGTTGCAGGCTAGCTCATGACAGTGATCCCAACTGATGACATATGTACCTTTAATGGTATGTCTTTCGCATTGGGACATTCATGTTTTCGCCTTCACAGCATGTACACAGACTTAAGTGCCCTCCATATTTTTTTTATCTTCTTGCATGCTCAACGCTCTGCTTCGCTAAGTCTCGACATCTGATAGGCATAAACAGAAAAACAAAAAGCAACTGATTTTTGGTCACTGTGATTAACTGACATTTAGTAATTACAGGAAAAGATATGTGACACTTTGCCATATTATTCTGCAGTTATAAACAAGCTTCCATTTTCTGAAGATAGATGACCAACACTGTGCTAGCAAAACATTCCATATCTTAACAAAGAATTGGCAGCTGGTCACTTGCACAAACTATGCTATAAATTACACAGGTCGCTTTTCACCTTGACAAAAAGCACAAAGAGGTGGTTTGATATAATTGCACTTGGCTGCTTTATAAATAATACAACACAAGACACCAGCACACAGCCTCGTACCCACAATTCTTGAGGCATTCATTCATTCTGTCCATCCATGCAACTTTCAAGACTAAAATAAACACTGCACGGCAACTTGATAGTGCCCTCTACAGTTCTAATTTGCAATTTACAAAACATGAAACAGTCTCCAAATGTAATTTTTACATGTCAAAGAATCGCATCGCCTGTAATTAGGCACACACAAGTTGAACTTATAATTACACTCAAGCAAGCAGAACAATGACGCAAGCATGTGTGCAACTTATGGCAATCTGTCAATACAAACCAAAAAAAAGCCTCTTGTTTCCCACAATCTGATCAGACATAGCTCAAAAGAAATGTGTGGCCAGAATGGGCATGACTGGATGATAATGAAATTTCACAGTTACACATCATTTAAACCATAATTAACCCCACAATAAAGATGCAGTAAACAAATGGCACAGAACATCAGCAGAGACCCCACAAAGATGGCCTTTGTAAAAAAATATATAGATAAATGCACACTTCCAATCCCAGTATACAAAGGTGGTATATATGAGATGCACGCTCTGTGTACCATAAAGTAGGCAGAGAAATGTTCACCCTTTTCATTGAAAATTGGAGGAAAATGGTGGCATGCAGTCTCGCTAAGTTCAATACTGTAAGCTAGAATAAACAGAAGGAAAGCAGACTCCACGGACCTTATCATGTTTAAGTCACTTGATGCGTTGCTGCTGCTACCACTAATATAGAGCTCTACCAGTGACGCTTCTTCAGTGTTCACGTCCAATTCCGAGATCTAGTGTCCCCAAGCGCTGTTCCTACTTTTGTTACTGACCCAATCCAACTCTGCTTTACAGTGGCAGATAGCACTTCAATCATCCACCGACACATCATGCTTCGAATGCGAGAAGGCGCTTCACTGCCTTCAGGGTGGTGTTAGAGACTTCACAAGAAACACGATTAAGAAAAGAAAAAGTAACAACAGGTAGCAGGTGTTAACCATTAGTAGGGAACGTAACTGCTCAAATACTTGTATATTAAGTTGTAAAGGACCTATGAAACAGTTGTGCAAGGGAAATGAATGATCGTAGCACTAATCTCTAGAACCCAAATTGCAACCAAGTTACGAGTCTTGGTAAAAAGTACAGAAAGTTAAAAGCGTAAGGCATGTAGTCATTTAGCTGGATGTCACCTCGGCCATATATCTCACTCAGGCGAGTACAAAACAAAGCTAACGCAAATGGCATCATCCTTGCTGTTTTATGTTAGGTACGGAAGTGACAGTAACAAATCGGTTACAGCAATCAGAACAATCATTAACTGTTGAGTGGCTTAACAAGATCTGAGCACTAATGAAAAATGCTCAATGTGTACTGCCTCCGTGATGCTGCAGAGGTCAACACAGTTGCTGAACCCTGTAATCTTAAAGAGAGAGTGTTTATTTATTTATGCCACAAGTATTCCTTGTCGGTGAAGAAAAAAATCACTTGTGGGTGAAGAAAAAAAATAAAATATCACAGCTTTTGAACTAAAGTCAGCTTAGGTTTGTTTTTATAATTAAATGGTCACTAAATAGGAATCTGGCGTCCCTCATAGCCTTAGTTGCTTTGGGACGTTAAACCCCAATAAACCAAATAGGAATCTATTTCGATCTCAGTCCAGCTTTTGTTTAATGCACATGGTAATGAAACATCGTGTTTTTTAGCAGCCATTAAAACCTGTATTACAAAGGTATTGCTAAATACAAAAAGCGTTGGTTTTTTTTAAATGAGTAATGTGTACATAAATGATATTTTAGATTTGACTCTAGTGGGCTGTGCCAGTTAATGGTAAGACTTGCATAACTTTTAAATGATTGAAGTTTCTATGCTTTACTAAGGATACAAATATCGCCCACTTCAAACATTCTAACATAAACAATCTGAAAAATAGATACACATTTTGTTTCATTACAGAGCTACCGCGCTGTAAAATGAAACTTCAAGATTTTCAAACCTTGTAGTTGGCAACTCTGCATGAAGCAGTGGACCTAATAAAAAGACTGATAATAAATTCAATTATTGATTAGTAAATTTTTTTGGTGCAATAGAGAGGTTAGCGTCCACAATGGCTAACCCTACAATGGTCTTATCAAAAACAGCATCGAATTTTTTGTGGACAATTTTTGATCAGTGCATGTACTTGTTTTTGTGTGTCCTGATGCTGAAAACTGTGATAAGCGAGCGTAACGGTGACTGCATGCCAGTAAAAATGAGGAAACAAAATCTAATATCCGCTGCCGCCAAACTTTCACGACAGTTTCAGTACAATGCAGTGTCCACTTGTTTTTTTCCCGCATGGATATGTGCTATGGCACAGTTGCGTAGTCTCATCAATGGCAGTTTTAGAGAACTGTGATTATTGCTGGACTGACAGGTGCAAAACAGTATGGCGTCATATAACAATGATGCGAAGCATTTCAACTCAGCAATGTGAAGAAAGTGTCGTTCTTCAACACAAACTTTTTTTACATCAAAAAAATGCACCAAGAGCGAGCACTAACTATAATAAAATATAATGAATGCTTAAAAAAAGAAAATCATGCTATGCATTTAATATGATATAAATTGTTTTTCTACCATGACGTGGTCATGTGATGGGATATACTGATAATGCCAAATTTTCACTGCAAAACGTTACACCAGCGTGTTCTATGTGATTTTTAATGCCAAATTCAAATTATAGATCCTTAAATGGCAGAGTTTGTCAATATGAGTCGGGACCTTTTTATTTCTACCAAAATCTAGCAACACACATCCAAATAGATACAGCAGCTGCCTAACGAGAGAGTTCCTGCCTTCCCAATATGTCAGACTGAAAGGGCAGGCAATGGGTGAGAACTGAAGCTACCACATAAAAACCAGGACATGTTCAGGTCACATAGAGGCTCTACCAACACAATCATATCTAAACGACAATTCAAAAGGCAATGCTCAGCAGGAAGAACCATCTTCAACAGGCTTAGAGGAAGACCAAAGTAAGAAGGAACCTATGTGGAAAAGAGAAAGCTGCAATACTTCCCACTGCATTTGTTTTGCAATTTTGCCTTCTAAACTGGCAAACAAAGCTTGCCACCACTGCAGCTTTCGCATTACGATGTGCTACATCATGCGAGGTCCTGGTCTAGCAGCATTGTTACCTGTGCAATGCACCAGCACAGTAAGGCGTTGACCATCTGGGCCCCTGGCGAAAATCTTTCCCAGCCCAAATGGTTTATGGAACAATTTCCAGATGGTTCCAGTTGGAACCAACTGGGTTCCAGATGGTGCCAACTGGAACCAACTGGAAATTGTTCCATAAACCAGTTGAGCTGGGAAAGATTTTCACCGTTCCTGGCATCCATTCAAAGAGACGTTGGTAGCTGGGCCAGCTATCCCAGCATGCTAGACACGATAGCAAAGTGGGAAAAAACTATAGGATTATTTCATGCCAAGTGATTCAGCACTTTTTTAACGACCATGAATTTCACTGCAAAAAATTTCACGTGTCCATCGCACTGAAATATTCCATTCACCAGCAAGTATTCCACATGAATATTACAAGTCTTTGCAGCACCTTTATTTTCCGATATAACCAGTCAAGAGAGCACAAGACAAGATTCTTCTTTACAAGTGTGTTTGGTAGCTGAATTCTTATGACACAGCTTACAGAAGGTCACAGAACTGCTGCAACTGCTGAAATGCATTTTGGTGAACTATGGCATGCTGAGAGACATGAAAAAGCATGGAATGTGAAAAGTCTTGTTAGATAGTGGCAACGCCATAAGGCAAATGTTTCATATGGGCTTGTGGCACATGACACGCAGAATTTAAGAATTATTTCTGGCTGAAAATAGTCAACAGAGTCATGAGAAAAAGTTTTTAACACCAGAACCCGCTCGCTTACACATTGTGACACCGAAACTGCATTCTGGTACTGCTAATTTTTTAGAGTGCTAGTTCTTAGGGTGAAGGTTCCCGGGAAAGATTTGCAGTCGGGAAGAGACCGCGGCAAACATGAAAGACTGTGGTCTGCACGCTTTTTCCATTGCCGCGCCTGTGTTGTAAAGAAAACAGATATAAAGGAACAGCTTGCAAATGCCACAGCTAGGTGGCTCAGCGATTAGGGCACTCGGCCACGGAGTTGGAGTTCCTGGGTTCAAATCCGACCGCGGTGGCCGCGTTTCGATGGATGCGAAACGCGAAAGGCACCCGTATGCTGTGCGATGTCAGTACCCATTAAAGATCCCCAGTGGTCGAAATTATTCCTCAGCCTTCCACTATGGCACCTCTTTCTTCCTTTCTTCTCTCACTCCCTCCTTCATCCCTTCCCTAACGGCGCTGTTCAGTTGTCCACTGAGATGTGCCATAGATACTGCGTCATTTCCTTTCCTCAAAAACCAATTTCCTAGGTTTCAAAGGGAAAAGAAAAACTCAATAGACGGTGAAGAACTGGGAACGAAAGCCGCAAAACAGTCCCGAAACTTTTGCCGAAGAAATGCCTATGAAAGGTGCAACCCTCTTTGGCTCAGCGGGGAGCGGGCTCTGACAAGCACCTGGCTCTTTGAAGCAGCCACCATGCAATTGTAAATGGGGATCCATGCCAACCATTTCGCACTGTCCGAAAGTGTAACAGTACCCACGGCCTAGCATCTGTACAAAGGCTTTAGAGGTGGGCGCAGCGTGAAAAGACGTTTGCAGCCTCTCCAGGACACAGCTCTTTCCCCATTTATCCACAGCCCCCTGCGCTGGCTTTCGCAGAATTTGTGCGCAGGACGAGAAAGCAGCCTGCAAGAGTGGCATGAACAGTGAATAGATGGTAGTAAAACGTTATTGTGTCTCCACAGCTAGCATTCATCACCTGCATTACCATGTACTGAAACCCCAACACGTAATGTACGGCGATGGTCCTGCAGATGGCACGTGTCTAGTGAATGCAAAGATGTCTTAGAAACGTATCTTCGAGTTATGTAGTGAGGCGTTCATGAATAGTTTAATTATGAGCGTATAAATAACAAATGTTCCAACCGACCTTTCACTACAACTAACCAGGTTCAGCCAAGTTGAACCTCAGCCGAATTTTTTCTGGTTGAAAAGTGGCACTGGCGGGATGGTTGTACAATAATTTTCCAGCCTTGCCAGCATGCTCACAAGGCAGTTGTACGCCCTTCGTGACTCCGGTGCGGCTTTCTGCTGTGAATGTCCCCTGCCTCTTAGTTTTGAAGACAAAGAAAAGGCCTTCCGGTAAGTTTGGGATTTAGAACATAAGGTCAGAAAGCTTGAGGCCCTTCCAGTATAAAAAAAATAAAAATAAAAAATAAAAGGAGGAAAAGGGGGGGAGAGAGAGAGAGACGGTGGTGACACAATGTTTTCAAATAATGAAACAAGGTAATCTCACCACCCAACTGCTTCCAGATTGTAGTGTGCCGCATATTCTATTCACTTTTATTAGTTCGAACTATGGTTAATCGAACTGTGCCAGCGTCGCCGTGGAGTTCAAATTAACAATCTTTTAATGTAGTGTCAAAGCAGATCATAAAATATTTCTGTTAAAAATAACAACACATTTCTAAAACTTGGCTCATGTACAGGGCAGAGGCCGAGCTGTGTACAACTAAGTGCATGTGTAACAAACTTTTGCCTGAACCCCAGAGTGGACTTTTTGTTTCAAAAAGTGAAGTTTTTCTAAAGTTCTGGTGCTCATAGTATTCTTTCCTAATGGCACTGTTGACTATTTTACAGAGTTTCCTGTTAAAGTCAAGCTTTCTGGCTTTTGCATAATCATCATCACTGTGACCATCGCATGGCCACATCACAGTCGTCATGGCCATGCGATGGTCACAGTGCTGTGGTCATGTGACCACCTCGAGCACACGAATGCACGACGCGAAGAAGCCGAATTAGCACACGACCCTTCGCACTCACTGAAGCGCTCAACAATGTCCTGAAGCCACCTGTATAAAATCCCAAGATCATGCGATGCGGGCCCGCAAGACTGAAGCCATTTGTGAAAGATGCCAGGATTTACAATGTATGCAACCCCAGCTAGCACTGATCATCTGCATTACCACGAAATTGTAATCACTGCAGATGTTCTCCGACTGGTGATAACTTTTAAACATTTTCTGTGTGACATGCTACATATCTATGAAATTTTTGCCTTACAGCATCATTTGAAATAAAATGAACTCTAACAGTGTCAGCAATTCTCCGTATGTATATAAGCTGCATCATAACATTCAACCACATAACACGTCTCCAGAGAAAAATGTTTTGTGCGTGACTAATTATTCTAGAAGATGAAAGTGAAATTAAGTCATGAAAATATCCTTCATGGACAAAAAGTTACCCAGTAAATGCACTACTTCACTGAAAAGAACACGAGACTTTTTTCAACCAGGCCTGTTGTCGTTGCAAAAAACGCCGCATCACTTGGCACGGAGTGACATAATAGCAAAAGCTGTGCCTCAGAAGAGACAACATTACCTGACAACACCTCAATGTTGCTCCTCAGCCTTCCTTTGCAAACAACCACAGCAGTTCAAACACTATATCCGTGTCCCTCGAATGGCAGGCACATGAACCACATTCCAATCCACGATACCATGCACTCAATCAAGAATGTGCAAGTTCCGGCAGCACTTCACCAGGATGCAAGACGACGTTCGCTTGTGGGCACAGAAGGAAAAGACGAGGAGGGCAGAGACACAGGGCTCGGCTGTGAAGCACCGCACGAGGAAAAAAAAAAGGGACTGCCGTAGCATCAAAAGCGCTCAGCAGCCCTTGGCGTGCCTCTCGAGGTGCTTCTTGAGGTGCTGTCGCAGCACGAAGCGCTGTCCGCACACCTCGCAGCCGTAGTTGCGCACGCCCGTGTGCACCAGGTTGTGCCGGTTCAGGTTGCACTTGAGGTTGAACTTGCGGCCACAGATGTTGCAGGCAAACTCCTTGGGCTTGTTTATGCTGGTGGTGGTGCTGAATTCGATTGCCGGTAATGGCCGCCGCAGCCCGGCTGCTAGGAGCTCTGTGACTGAGGATGTGGATGAGTCTAGGCTCGTTGACGGCGGATTAGAGTGCTCGTTGTTAGCGCCGGTCAAGTAGTAGTTGACAGAAGGAACTGCAAGTAGACACAGTAACAGGCACGTCATCAGAGTGAGCTAATGCTGGACAAGAGAGATGCATACAGTTAGCACATCTACTGGTACAGGCTACAAGCTTCCCATGCTGTGCTTAGACCCGAGATTGGTAGAAACTGATGACTGACCACATTTTACAGAACAAACAAACAAAAATGCCAATTAAACACCTCGAAGTGAGAGCCAGAGCCATAAAAGTTGCAACAGATGCATGAGGGATGGTTGCCTTTCCAGCAACAGGATGTTCCCACTGTGAAACTGGCTCTCAACCACTCGAAGCAAAAGTTCATAAACCTCACTGTATCAAAGCAGATAGTGCAATTCACTTTTCTACCCAATCTTTCCTCGCAACTTGTGGGCAGAGGTGAGAGTGACATGCTCCGATTCATGTCCAAAACCCGTGACAAGGGTGATGCATGCCACTATGTGTCCGAGTTGCACCAAGTTGCTTGCAACATGCTAAGTCTTGGGTTACAAATGCTATTCCACTTGAGGCAAGTGGAATGCCACTTATAACTTAGTTCACTCACACTGCCACTTTCCTGACATATCAACAACTTCGCAAATCAGTCAGCATGCTTCCCGCAGTAGTCTCTAGTCGACTAAGGCAGCCGACAAGCGGCAAAATTCTAAAAATGGCACAATGGTTGAATCTGTTGGCTCCACTGAAACGGGCAATCTGCACACAAATTTCGCTGCCCTAATCTGACAACACCATAACCCTAGTAGCAGAATGTGACCGTTTTTTGCTGATTATGAAACATACGACTCTGAATGGCTCTATCTGAGGAGAGCAAATATTTCACTTCACGGACATGCTGCCGCGTCACTACGTTTTGCAAGCTGCCTGCAACTGTCTGCACCAACGGCTCCCAAACAGCAAGTATATAAGCTCGTGCGGATAAAAGAAGCACATATCACAGGCCTGTACAAACGAGCCGTCACCATGTTACACTTTGGAGTAGCTATCACTACGTCTTGTCAGATTTGAAAGTGAAGAAATAATTCAATTGAACAACGATGCTTTAACCTGACAACAAAGATCAAAACAGTTTTGTACTAAATGCCCTGCATTATCAAAAGCAAGGCATGCAAGCTGACGTCACAGCTTCAACACACCAATCACCCCACACAGATAAATGATGGCATAACATCATAGTCCGATATGGGTCTAATAAATGCAAGCGAACCTGCAAATGCTTTTCACTCAACATGTCTTCGTTACAAAGTCTCATGTTACGAGAAATAGCAGCGCAATAAACTCCACTCCAAACTAGGTAAAGCTTGCGTATGCCTTGAAATCTGCATAACGCTAAACAGCCAACAAACAACAAACAAAACCAAGGCATGTAAATATACAGGGTAAGCCAGTAGAAAAATGGCAAAGGTTTCCACACTACCAAGGCAACTCACCATTATAAAATGAGAAGTCCTGTCTGCACAGGGTCCGGTTGGACATGCTTGCATTGCCTACAAAGCACACCAGACATATTAGTGCATGCAGTCGCCTAACAGCAATGAGACAGGAGGGGAAAACAATATGATGACAAGAAAGCAAGTATACAAACACAGCAAACTCACTAGGAAACATTATAACCATGCCCATTTTAGACAAGATTAAAGTTGTTGTAGCAACTACAATTCTTGCTATTAAATAAAAGTAATTTTTTAGAGCAGTGAAATCACAGTAAAGTACAGCTGCATTCTACACACGAGGTCAGGGCAGAAATGTTCTCTGCAACTCATCCCACTTTTTTTTTTTAGCTTAAGGTTTGAATGTACAGTGGTGTGTAGTACTGGCTAGGTATATACACAGCAAAATAAGCACAAAACAATGACTTCTAAATCATTATGAGATCGAAGAATAAATCTACAAGTAGCACTGGTAGCAGTAGCAAACGAGATGAAGTGTCTTCGTAACTGAAAAGGAAAGCTAAAAATAGAAAATACAATGAGATGAAGTGTCTTCATAACTGAAAAGGAGAGCTAAAAATAGAAAATACAAGGCTGCACAAACATCCACATATGTCAAATACTGATTGAAATTGGTGATGGCAATAGATAATCACAAAAAATACACCTGTGAAGAAAAAATTCAGCGATGCCTGAAGCTAACTCATGTGATGAATAAAAAGTATCGCATCTAAAGTAGTATGATATTAACCTAAGTTAAATGATGCTTCGTCAAGAATGGAAGCAACGCTTCCCGCTTCATTTTTTCGCCAGTCACACTATGGGGTGCTAACAGTCCGCAAGCTTTTAATATTACACGGTCAGTCTGAAATAGGTGTATGAGCTGCTATGTATCTCAAACATCGATGTCCATGCTACAAATCTGCTATCAGGAACAATTTTATTCTTAGTTTGACAGTGCCCGTAGGTGAAATGGCAGGTGGCCTCAGCATATGTTTCATCGTTCTATCCGGCATGCACTCCATCCAGCTTCAAAAGACAATAATCGCACAGCTGTCGACCCACACGTGATACACTGTTTCATGACTGCATTGCAAAAGACGCAGCGGTGACTCGCGCACACACGGCATTAACACTGCTGGTGCACAGTTCCGAGGTGCCTTTGTAGGTGGTGCTTGAGCAGGAATCTGCGGCCACAGTGGTAGCACATGTACGGCTTCTGTCCTCTGTGAATGAGTGCGTGCTTGCGCATGTTGCTCAGGCTGCTGAATGTCTTGCCACATGTAGGGCAAGCATTCCTGTTGTTTGCTGCAGCCGGATATGGCTGGGACCTCCGGTGGAAAGCTGCAAATGAGAAGGTATTAGTTTCCTGTCAATGCTGGCATCTAGTTACGGGTTTTCAGGATTTCAGGTTGGGTAACTTTCAACCAGCTGCACAAATTGGCCGCACTGAACACTGACAATATGCACCCTAGACATTTCTGAGTACAATCAACACGAAACGTAGCAAGCTTAACCACCTCTCTAGTTGCAAAAAAAGAGGAGGGATTTTAGACAAAGTTTTCACACATAGTAAAAATGAGAAGCCTGGAATACTCAGGCAGCATAAAGAGAGACATGAAGAGAGACAGCAAAATAGAACTTTTGGATACAATTTCCTTACCCCCTGGGGCTGGCAACGATGACAATGGTGACACCAAACCTGAAAAAAAAAAAAAAATGAAAAGGATTGTAACGCCTATCCAAATGTCACAGGCGGCATCAAATAATTAAGGAGCAATGCAACAGATGACAAGGCATGTTAGTGACATCCTGGGTATTGCTTTACAGTTGAGATGACAACATATTTCACTCCAAGGTGATACTCTACATGTGCGATAGAATACATCTGTAACAAAAGGCACCTTTATTCACTGTGAAATAGTTGCACACTGTGAAGCATAATGTTAAAGGGCAATTAAAAAAAGAAACGGTTATAGGCGAACCGAAAAGGCAATACTTTAGACAAGTGAAGGAGTTGAACGCAAAAGAAAAACTGCAAAAGGAGGCAAAAGAAAAAGAATCCGGTTGTGATTCTATCCGTCCACAATGGTTCGGCCAAGTTAGTTTAGACAATGACAATTCTTTTCCAGCCAACACATTATTAGGACAAAAAGTGCGAACAGCAATGAAAATAAACAAAACTGCCCAAGCACTGTCTAGGATCCACAAGCTGAAGTGCAAAGTAAAGCATGCCACTTGAGCGCCAGGGAGAGCCGCTACGACTGACAGAAGTGAAACTTCCACGCTATATTTAGTACCCACTATGTTAATTTCATTGCTAAGCGATTGGCGACAATAGGATGCAATAAACAGCAAACAAGGCGGAGCAAGAGGACACGCTAGATGACGAAATATTTTTCAAACAGCGCATAAACATCGAAGGGAGGTTTGTCCGCACAATGCGTGTTGCTACACAGAACCAACACGACACTCAAAAAATTGTCCGCTACAACGTAGATCGGCGCACTCTTCACAGTTGCACAGTAACTCGAGTCAGCAGGCGAGCTGCGCTCACTATCGTGATTGTTCTTTCGAATGGCATTCATCATCGCACGATGGTCGGACGAATGTTCATACAAGTTGACATCAGCACACCATCGAAAGCGTAAGCTCTTGAAACGCCAACATCGTATGAATTCCACGGCGTCTGGACGCCTCACTCGGTTTAGATTTGCCGAGTAGAATGCGAAAATTTAACGTAATAAGCGACCACAACCACAACTGACCACAACGCCAAGCAAAGCTTCGCAAGGAGGCTTTCCCCAAGCAAGCCGCTAGTTGATCACAGTGTTGCTAGCGGGCAGCGTTGTTGGCTCAGGTGAGAGCTATGTCTGATCAACAGATTAAAAAAATATTATTAACAATTTTATAATAAAAACTTAATGTGGGATAAATATTAGGTTTTATCAGCATACAATATTTCAGCAACAGAGCAAATTGAACATGATGGTGGGGAAGAAAAGCGGCGCTGCTGTCGTATTGACGCTTGCAGGGTTCAGAGCAGACGCCGGCACCTGGGAAAAGGCGGCCTGAGGGACAACGTACTGCCAGGGGTTTAACACGCGCCATTGCGTCGTTCGCCGCTCTTGCGACATTTTCAGCGTTTTCGCAAGCAAGGGCAATACGGATCGCAACGAACAAACTGACGAGCCACTACACAGTCGGACTGAATGCGGAGGCGGCGCTTGCTTGCGCCGCCGCCGGCATCCTGGGTAACAACAGTCGACTTTTAGTGCACTACTTCACTAGCAAAGCTGAGAAGCCGGGGTATGTGTGAAGTCTCATCCTTTGACCTCTGACGGACCTCTAGTGGCGGAGGCCTAGAGCAGCTGCTCGTTCAACGCTCATGAGTTCGCGCATGAACGCGCGCAGCAGAGCTAGATATCACCGCACGCCATCACATGGCATGATCACGGGGGGACCGATCGCGACTCTCTTCTTTTTACTATATTTTTGCTTTTTATTACAAGGCTTCAAGGCTGTCGCCGGACACTCCATGCTCAGTTTTTTTTTTTTTCCATGGTCTACTCCCTCAATGGGCTAAGATGGCTTCCCTGCATGCTCCCCTTAAACCCGCCTCTTATGTCTAGTGGCGGAGTTCAAACTATTCTGTCGTGTTGTGCAACGGAATAAGAGATGTTTGCTGCCTTTACGTGCAAGCGAAGAAGTAAATTTTAAATCCTTATGCATGAAACATCCACTAATTTCCGCCACATAACGCATCCGAGGACTGACCACCGAAGCGTGGTCCATATTCTTCTGTCCGCGACTGTACATATACAGCGAGTTAAGGGCTACGGTGCATAATTACTGCAACGAAATTACGCCAGATCAGAATGCAGAAAAAAAAATTCATTTCCCAGCCTAACTGACTCTGCTGCACCGCACGGCAGGTAATTAGCGGAAAAGTGCTGGAAAGCAAGCGAACCTGTAGCTCGCTTGCACAAGCAGGAGCGCTAATAGAGCATACATTTTTCTTAATTTCCACAAAATTTGAAATAAAATTGGGTGTTCTTAAAACCGGTATTGAAAGAGACATTTTGGCCAGCGACTCACCGTGCTTTTATCCACTGCCAGTTCTTCGTAGACATCCCATCAGCGCCTGTGATGATTTGTGGTGTCTTGTTTTCTGTCAAAAGGAATTCAATTACAGCTGTGTGTTTGAAACGTACCTTAGTTACATACGCCACTTGAAAGATCGTTACAGTGCTGCCATCTATTGCAAATTAATGAAAATTTATTAGATGAGTGCGGAAAGGCTTAAGAATGTCTCACGCAAAACTGTGAAAAGTTTTAACTAAATCTGGCCTAGAAAAAAATGTGTTCCATTACTTGTTGAATACCCATGATAATATCCCTTACGAAGAATCTTTTAGGCAGTCTATATACTGTTCATAAACTTCCGTATATGAAGTCTGTAGACTATAGACGAATCCTAGAGAACAGTCTATAGGCAATACAAGTACTACGACAGTGTATGACGGTCTATAGATTTATGGCCATACATTTTTAGTAGAATTTTGCCTATAGAGGCCTATAGACTATAAATAGACAAAAAGAAATATCGATAGGAAGGCAATAGAGTATATAGAAGTCTAGACTGTCTATAGACCATTATAATATATAGAAGTCTAGACTGTCTATAGACCATTTTTATAAGGAATCTCCCTGGTAGTGTTGCTTTATGCATTGTCTTTATTGTACTGACCCCGCCTACTTGGACATGACATGCTTGCAGTATTGCTTAGATAAATAAATGAATATCTATGTGCAATCTAAGACTGCAGCTGTGGCGTAGAGGTAGAGCATTTGCGTCGCGTGCAAGAGGACTGGGGTTCAAATCCCGGAGCGGCAACACCGCCATGGTCTCTTGTGACCCCATATGTCCCATGAATCCTTATAGTCTATGGTCCCGTATGGCCCATTACCCCTTATGGCCTGTCACCCCTCAAAGACCGCGACCCCTTTTGGCCTATGAACCCTTTTTTGGCCATGATCATTTATGATCAATGATTTCTTATGACCGAAAACCCATTATAGCCTATGGCCCCTTGTGGCAATTGAGTCCCTTATGGCCTAGGTGGGCCTGGAGAACATTCTTATCGGCAAGAGTGTGAACACCGGAGTTTTTGGTTAGGACATACCACGCCTGGGTTCTCCTCTTGGGAAATAAGAAAAGTGTGTCCTGTTGGCCTTCCTCGTAAGGACTCAGTGGGCGCTGTTGCGCCTCGGGTAGCATGGCCGGACCGGTGATGGGACGAGAAGGATCGGAGACTGGGTTCGGAAGAAGGCAAGGAAAACTTTATACAACTACTTACATTATAAAGTCTCGATAAGAGAAAACTACTTGATGTGAGGGCCCTTGACCGCCCTCGGCGCCGGGTTTTATAAGGGATCTCTTCCCTAACATCCCTAGATGGAGACTCTGTTTGCCGAGGAAGGCGTCTCCAAGTTCACTGTGGCAGGTAATCGTGCACTCTCCCCAGGGAACACGCCCCCGCCACGTGTTGAGTTTGAGAGGAGGGTGCCATCTTCGTCGTGCACACAGGAATCTCCACGAGTGACATTCCCAAGGTGTGCAGCTGGTCGCGCGTGTTTATTATCAGAGCACGGGCAAGCTACACGGAAGGGTACGCGGGGTCAGCCTCCTCTCTGGAGACGAATTTCGATGTCAACGCTTGACGACTGGACCCCGCATCACTTCCCGGTACTCCTTGGTAGCCCGCTTCGGTCGCGCCGGGCTGTCTTCCAGCGCCCCGTCGAAGTGGCCAGCAGGTGCGATAGAGGGAACCCTCCTTTTTCCGAGACAAAGGGTATCTGGACTGCCACCGTCGCTAGGTTGTCGGCTTTTGTTGACAGCTCTCGGTTGTCGCCTGCCCCGGCCCGCGTGGCCAGAAGTACGTTCATAACAGCGCTCTCGTGGGAGGTGCTGCCGAGTAGCAAAAGCCACCTGTGGCTTTGTTGCCCCACCTCTCGTAAGGCATACTGCATTAAAATTCTGCCGCGCCATTTCTGTATTCCGGTCAAAGAGAGCGCTCTAAAATGTGCGTACTAATATCGTTTTCTTTGAGCGCAGCACTGAGACGCTCGCTCCTGTGCGGAGCGTTGGCATCGCCGCCTACGTCGGCGTAACCGACACAGCGAACGAGCAGCACAGCGGAGGATGAAAGTATCCTCTGCAACGGATGTGGCGCAAGAAGGATAGCAAAGGAGAAGGGTACGCTAGAAGCATGATGATTAAAGCGAAAGGGGAGGGTATGCTTGGAGTAGGCGAGAGCCCACAGAGAAAAATGAAGGAGGAGGGCACGACGAGAGTGGTAGAATCTGCTATGCTCGATCTGCGCCTGCTGCTGCGAAACTTTCCGGCCGAGCAAGGGGGTGCCGCCGTAGGCGTGGCCGAGCTCCGCTCCGTTCGGCACTATGCTTTCCGTGTGATATTGTCTGCGGTTCAAATACCCCAACAGTTTCTTCAAAATTTGGTATCACCGTGTATCGTGACTGCCAGCCGATTATTTTCAGAAGTTGATTAGAAAGCGTATTTTCGCTCATTTTTTCGTTGGACCTGCACACCTGGCGGCAGCGTCTGAAACAACAGCCTATTGGCAGCCGCGACGTAGCACATTTCCACGCCCCCCCCCCCCCCCCCCCCCCCCCCCCGATGCCAGCTATGGTGCGGACCTACTGCAGCGGCGTCGGCGCGTTTGTTACTGTTGTGGAAATGCGGTTAGCGTCGACGTTTGGATCTCTCACACGTAGTTTTCTGACCACCGAAGCCGGATGCCGAGGTACTGCTTGGCTGAAGACTGTGATTGACAGACAAGATCAATCCCGCGCGCATGGTTTGAACTAGGCAGCGGAAGCGGCTGCTCCTTTCGGAGGGAATTCACTAATGATAACGCATACTCCGCCCCATCAATCGCATTGATCGTCTATAATTTTTCTTCGATTTTCTGACTGTGGTCGGCTTTAAAGGGCCACTGACCAGGGTCCGGACATTTTTGAAAAACAAGCCCACTGCATAGATGAGGCATCGAAGATAACCTCTGCAAAATACTAGAGCCATGCGCGCCCCGAAAAGCTGCAAAAATTCAAATCAAAGCCCGCTCGTTCTTTCCTTCAACAAAAACGTCCCCGCCCCACTACTCTGAACCCCCTTGACGTCATGGGGGTTACTTTCGCTAAAGGCACTCCACTGGTGCATCGTTCTGACTGACGGGAGAAGGTTGGGTGTAGCCTTGGCGTCGCGTCGTCTGCACAACGCTTTTTGCAGCGCCTTCTGTTTTGGCACATGCCACAAACCCGCATGAAGGAACAACAACAACAACAAAAAAACTGCGGAGGGCGTACGGCGACAGCCTTGAACCCTAGCCATAAAAAGTAAAAAATAGTAAAACTGAGTGAGTTGGTTCCCCCCCCCCCCCCCGCCGTGATGACGTCACGAGACGCTCTGCGTGCGCGCTCCCTTCTCAGTTTTTTTATTCTATGCAAGCCCCCCAAAACAAGGTTTTAATGACTAGTGCAGCAGAGCCTATCCCTCGCTCGCCCACTTGACCGCTCCGCACACACACCGCGTACGCCTTGACTCCAATGAATGATATGGGCTTTGGAGCGGAGAAAAGGCACAAACACACAGAACACAAACACGCATGGAGAAAAGCAAACGGGCGGTTGCCGGGTCTGCGCTTCGCCGTGTGTTTCGAACACAACCGACTTCCGCCCCTCCGCTCGTGAAACGGTGGGGAGGCCTAAAAAAAAATTACCGACGATTACGTTACTTCTTAATGCGAAATTTGAGCGCAGCAAAAAGCTGTTTCACCTTTTCGATAGATTGAGGCAAAGAAATCGAGCAACACATGTATGCGCTATCACAGAGTTTTTTTTTTATTTTTCACACGTATTCCTTTAACAAAGATTACACTAACAGTTCTTGACAGTCATGAAGGAAGCTTTGTGGTCGGAGAAATAGACTGATATATGTTCGACTTGGTACACCAATGCTTGATTCTCAAAGACGAGATCTATACAAGTGCCTCGCGAGGTTGTCACAGCCGTGGGACGCATTACGAGCGAGAGGAACGGGATGTTCTCCCGCATAAGTGTTAGGAAATTGCTGTTTGTCTTTATGTCAACATTAAAGTCCCCCACTACTAACATCGGTGTGGATCGATGGACGGTTAATGCGAGTTGCAGGAAGTGCACGACGTCTTTCGTGAGTGCGGTAGGGGCGAAGTAGGCAGCTACTACCAGCAAGCCGTTGGGCAACTTTGCGGCGCACAGTTCGCCAAGTTCATGTGACGTGCCAAACATTTCGACTGGTATTGCAGAGAGACCTGTGCGCAAGTAGATAGCGACTCCCGCCGCTGTGTTGTGGTCTCTGCGAGCACCACAGCAGTATAGAAAATCTATGATTTCGAGAGGCTCTTCGGGATCCATCCAGGTTTCAGCAAAGCAAAGTACAGAGGAATGGCGCAGAATGTGATCGTGGTGTACGTCCTTGGCATGTGCGGCAAGGGAGCGTACGTTAAGAATGTGGTTGTGAATGATGAATCAAGTGCTGCCAGCGAATGACGCGTCCATTGGCTGTCTGCGTGTGTTACTGATGTGTGGTTAACATGTTAAGCTTCGCCTGTAAGAGTGGAACGCGACAGCGTCTTGCAACGCTGCCAGGGAGTCCACAGAACGCCATCGCCAATTCGGCTGTACGCCTTGCTGGACGGTAAATTTATTTTTTGAGGAAAGGAAATTTATCTCTCTCGCATATCTGGGTGGACACCTGCACCTCGCCGTAAGGGGAAGGGGGAAGATGGGAGTGAACGAAGACGCTGTATTAGCTAGACGCGCCTTTGTTCATTCCAAACCATTCAGCTGGCATTACGGAGTGGCTAGCGTGCTCGTATCGCACTCCGGAGACCCTGGTTCGATTCCCCAACTCGACCAATTTCGTTCTGGGTTTTATAGATTTATGCGGTCTAACTAGAAAGGTTAATTAGGCTATTTCATATTTACATTATTGCATTTCTATCCACCGTGTTCTGTCATTAACCTGTCAATTGTTGGAACTGTCTAGGATGTTCGACACAACGTATATGAAACGAGGAACGTCTATCTGATCTCGGTTCGGCGAGCGCGGCTTCGGCCGCTTATCTGATTTTTTCAGCAGCGTCCGCTCCGGCGGACGCAGTTGTTCTGCGACGCGCGTCTTTTCGTGCCTTTTTCTCTTTCCTCTGATCTCTTACCTCTCCTCTATCTGCACGTTGGCAGCGGTGGTGGCTTGGCTAGAGCCAGTAGCAGGCCCGTGCAATTTCTTTTTCATCCTTCTCTCAGTCACAACAACAACAACTACTACTGAGTGGGGAAGTGCGTGGTGGTGGAGGGAACGCGGCTTCGTACTTATGTTTTTTTTTCAGCAGCGTCTCCTTCCGCGGACGCTGTTGTCGCTGCGGCGCGCGTCTTTGTTTTCTTTTCTTCTGACCTCTTCATTCTCCTCTATATTAATTAGGCTAATTGATTAATTAAGCAATTAACTAAACTCAGTCCAACTTAGTTGCAGCATCACTATACGATCCCTTTGATTGGTTGCATGGTTACTAGCCAAAGTACAATTGGCCCCATTTGAAATTCGCGCACTGTGACGTCACGAGCATTTCGACCAATTGAAAAGCATGACATTGGGGGCGGAGCTGGTTACGAGGCCGACGCCGACGACGACGCGAAACCCAGGAACGGACGCCAAAGAGCTGCGCTCTAAAATGAAAAGGTGGCTCGCTATAGCTGGGAATGACAAACAGATGTATGAAATGATGCGCTCGCTAACAAGTCTAGCGGCGAAACACCGCGAGGAGACCCAAAGAGCAAAACAGAGAGGGTGTTAGGAAACCCGCAGCGCCCCCCCCCCCCCTCACCTCGAATAGACCCAGTAGCAAAAACCAACAAAAGAATTCTATTGAAGGCGGGGCCATGACGTAGACATGTGACGCACTCCACAGACACCACGCCTCCGGCTAACATCGGAGAAGGAAGGGGTGATTTTGCCTTGCCGAGCCTACTCGACGAGGAGCGGGAGAGAAAAATCTCGAGGAGTGAATGGAAGGAGAGGAGGCTCGCTCCAAGAGAGGTAGCGAGTGTTTTCGACCAGAGGGTGGTCACGGGTCCTTTAAGGAATAGAAGGGTGAACAAATCATGCCTGCTTTGATATGATGTAAGTTCATTTTACTAACAGATCCAGATTTGGGGCCAGGAATAACAAACCAACGTTTTGTGCAAATGATGTAGTTCTTGTCACCTGGCACAGAGCATTATGACGGTCTATTCTTTCATGTTTTCCTGCTGACATGCAGTAATAAATAGAAGTACCATGCTGTATTTGGGGTTCTCTTGGCTATCATTACTGCTTACTCGTGAAGTTTCGCGGCCTAGGCCATACTTAAATTCTAAGTACTAAAATGTCATTATGTCCGATTCAGGCACTAGTATAGCTGAACAGTGGGTGCTTCAGTACTAAGGTCTCAGTATGCCGCATTTAGGCATTATAGTTGAACAATGGGTGCTTTCTTATGTATCCGTAGTCAGAAACGCTCTGTAATTCTCGTTACTCCTTGTAGCAGATACTTTATTTTTCTGTGGGCATGTCCCTGCACCGGTAACCGCATTGACACCTGTCCATGAAATAAAACATTAACTAAAGAAATTCCGAGAAGTAAAAAGTGTTAGAAGAAGTTCCTACTCTAGGCTGGAGGCCGACAGAATAACAGCAGTGGCGTTACGTACACAGAATAGTGTTGCAGCTACTAAGCACCGCCATGTTCAGGAATCATGCTAAGATGCCATTCGAAGAGTTCCTCACAAATATTCATGTCCGGCTCAGGAGTAACAGCGTTCTCGCAGCTCACAAAACTCAGCATGTTTTGCGCTATGCGCGTGCATCTGGGCTGGCATGGTTTCTGATTGCATGCACTGAATACACTGTTAAGTTGTTTACACGATGCAAGAGTCCCATTTATGATTTACACATCCAGAGTACATTCGGGCTTTGCGGCTGCTTTCTGTGCTGACGTAGCGACAAACGAAGGCGACGACGCGCCGGTGTCGGTACTTGCTTTCCGCAAAACTAAATTTGGTGCTTGACGAGATGTTTTATAGCATTATGCGCACTTCGCATGTGTTTCTAGTCCCGCATGACTGGGCGGACTGTTGGGCGCCTGTGGTTGGTTTGGATTGGTGTCGATGTACAAGGAGGAGGAGCCATAGCCGTATGGCTGTATAGTCCGGCGCCTTTTCGAAGGTAGTACTGCTTCGAAATCGCTGTCGTCGCTTACGCTGCTTTCAATATTTGAGCTGCCCATTTAACCCATGCATTCACGCCGCCAGCTTGAAACTATCGGGTGAACAGCAGCTGCCTGACCGTGTGGCGGCCGCGGCGGCCATGGAGACATGTGACATCACGGTCGAAGCTTGCGTGCATAGAAAGCCAAGAAGCTTAAAAATAAACCCATCCATGCAAAAATAAGTGAAAAAATTACTGCAACTTAAGGTAATCGCTAGTTCAGAAGAAGATTTGGGCAACGTCTCCAGAACCCTTTAATTTTGTTGCAGTACCCCTTAAATAAAGGATGTATTATTGCTACTTTCATGACTTCTTCGCCGGAAGGGACGAAACAAAGTCTGAGAGCATTTTGTGTGATGTCTTAAATATTTTTGTAAGTACAGATCTCTCCTGTCTCCCGTTCTCTCCCCTTCTTCGTATCCTGTGCCTCATTAGCTGTAGGAGGGAAGGTTAAAGGAAGTGTTTTTGAAAATGCAATCATACTGGCGCGTTTCGCGATGCGAGCGCAAAAGATCGCACTCAGCAGTTATACGGGAGCAACCTCAACTCAAGAGCCGTGCTTCGCAATCGCATCTTTAGAGGGCTACACATTTCGTTGTCATTCCTGCCCGATCTGCAACCCTGTAAATGTGTGCGTTAACGATACGCGTAACGGCACCACTGTACAGAACCGGCACACTGGTCGAACAGCAAAGGCAACAAAAAAGTAAAAGGCAACGAATGCACGACACACAGCATGCTGAACGAGACACCAGCGTTAAAATAAAACGAAGCAATCAAATGCAAAAATTGCCCGCCTATCGGCCGCGTCATTGCCTACTAGGAAAGGGAGATACGGAGGGGGGAGGGTCCCCTAGGTCCCCTCGGCAGTGCGCGCCCTCTGGCGGCATTCATCAGGAGCGAGTAGAGGGGATACGCATGCCAGCGACACCTGGTGGCTCGGCCCGAAATCTATTGCTGCTTCGTCGTCGCTTTTGGCCCCCGCTTTTGTGCTTCCCTTGCCGCGTGGAAGCCCGGGAGGGCTTTTGTGCACGCGCCGTTCCATTAGCAGTAGGTCTCGCCGCTTGCCACTCAGCGCGCTGTGTGTTTCCCTCAATATGTGTGTGTATGTGTGTATAGACATATCTCTATGCAGCCAGAGGCTCCAGCGTTTCCAGTGAATGTTGACGGGGCTGGCTGGCAGAGTGCTGCATCGATGAGCTGAATAGATCGATGTGTCGACCTGAGAAGCGGGCCAGAGGGAAAGGGGGTGGCGAGTGTCGGCCGCTGCGTCTATAGGCCGAGAAAATGGTGTATAATGGTGTTGTTTCTTCCGCCATCTTATAACCATCCAGACAGGCTGTTACGCCGATCACGGGAAAGCGACAAACCGTGGAACAGACAGGGTAGATGTGAGGCGTTAACGCACTGACGAAGTTCGGCGCCGTTAGCCTTGCTGCACAGGCTTCTTGATTTTTTCTTTTCTTTTTCTTTAGGACTCATTTTGTCGATTGCTTCAAAGCTCCCACCATGAAGACCCTCGATACATCAGCCTCAATCTCGGGTATATGTGCATTGTTGAAATGTGTGCTGCATAGGGTTTTATTTTTTGACGCATTCTCTTTTTTGCTGTAAACGTGAAAAAAGTAGAAAGCAGTTATCCCACAGACTGCACACACACGAGCAAGTTTTCTTTAGGCCTTTAAAGGCACTGGTACTTAAAGTGGCACTGGTACTTAAATCATTTAAAGGTACTTAAGTGGTCGCAGAGGAGAAATGCAAAAGGCGCCTGCGTGCTGTGCGATGTCAGTGCACATTAAAGATCCCTAGGTAGACGAAATTATTCCGGTGCCCTCCATTACGGCACCTCTTTATTTTTTCTTTCACTCTCACCTTTATCTCTCCTCTTACGGCATGGTTCGGGTGTCTACCGAGATGTGAGACAGTTACTGCGCCGTTTCCATTAATAATAAATAAAGAAAAAGAATTCTAGGCGCGACCACTGTTTCAAAGTTCGTGAACTTCCTTTTCGAAGTTATGTCTTGTGCTATCATCATCATCATCATCATTTATTTGTCCCTTAAAGGCCCTTGGGGGGGGGGGGGGGGGTATTACATAAGGGGGGGGGGGGGGAGTAGTACATTCAACATGACTCTTTTCTTTTTGTGCGTACGATAAGAATGGAATGTTTTGCAACCAAATATTGTTTCAATAGCAGCAAATGGTTAGTTTTGCCACGCTTTGCAAATGTGATTTCTGCTTTATTTTTGTTAGAAAGATGTACCCCCTGCTATAATTCCTTAAACCGGTGATGCAGGCAAGAAATAAATAAATATACTCGCTTTATATTGTGGTTTACGGTTGTTTTAAAGAAGAGCCTATGAACGTACTTGTATGGGCTTTACTTAAATTAAATTTACTTGCGATGGCAGCAAAAAAAAAAAAAATTAAGGGCGCATTTCGCGAAATTTTGATTAATTGAATAGCATTCTTTGAAGTTAAACTGAAATTTATTTTAAAAACAAATCTGTGGAATTACTGCGTAATCATCTCCAGCCTTCATCTCTTATCATTCCTGAGCTACGAAGATGCACATCAAAAGCTTCAGCCTAAGGAAGCATATGCCGTCGGTGAATGTCTCATTGAATAGACGCCAGACGGGGCCTACTAAAAAGGTGGAAAAGGCAAAAGCATAATAGGCGGCTCAAGCGTAAGATCGCCGAGGTCACCAGACAAGCCGAAGAATATGCGACGGAGCTCTCGAGGCGCGACTGGAACCAAAAGTGCAACGAACTTCAGGGGACTCTAGGTTGGGCCAAGACATGGGCTTTGCTAAGGGCTCTCATAGACTCAACCACGACAAAATCCGAAACACGTGAGACGACCCAAAGGATCGCGCACCAGTTTCAGGGCACTGACGAGGAACTGCTATAGAACATCAAGCAGCGTTATATCGGCAATGCAACACACGCCGACAGCAGCTTGGCATACACGGGCGAAGCGAATCCCGCTCTGGACGAACCCCTTACCATAGAAGAAGTCAGACACGCTGTGATGTCCGCCACAAAGAGCACAACACCAGGGAGAGATGGCATCACCAATGCCATGATAAGGAATCTGGATGACAATTCAATCAAAAGATTCACGGAATTCGTCAATAAACACTGGGAACAGGAGACCCTCCCGGACGACTGGCGACATGCGGAAATAGTAATGATTCCGAAGTCCGGAAAGACTCCAAACCTGGAAAATCTTAGACCCATTTCTTTGACATCATGCTTGGGAAAAGTGTACGAGAGAGTTGTGCATCACAGGTTGCAGACCCACCTTGAGGATAACGATCGAACTCATGCCGCACATTATGTTTGGATTTCGAAAATACCTATCGACACAAGACGTTCTCCTGCAGATCAAGGAGGAGGTGCTTACTACCGTCCCACAATATGGAGAAAACATCTTGCTCGCTCTCGATCTTAAAGCGGCCTTCGACAACATCAGTCACAGGGCTGTGCTGGAGGGGCTCAGCAAACTGGGTTGTGGGCAGAGAATATTCAACTATGTGAAAGCCTTTCTGACTAACCGAACCGCTACCATTGGAATAGGAGGCATCAGGACTGACACCTTCAACACCCCCCAAAAAGGAACACCGCAAGGCTCTGTGCTATCACCTATGCTTTTTAATATTGCAGTGATTGGTTTAGCAAGGGCGCTCGAAGAAATTGAAGGAATCAGGCATGCCATCTACGCAGATGATATCACAATCTGGGTGACAAGGGGATCCTTAGGAGAAAAACAAGAGCTTCTTCAGCGCGCAGCAGACACGGTCAACGCATACGCCCGACACTGTGTACTCACATGCTCCCCTGAAAAATCCGAGGTGCTCAGAGTCTACAGACAAGGGTATGATCTGCAAAACTCCATAGATAACTACATAGGGGAAACGAAGGTTCAGGAAGTATCGAAAGTTAGGATCCTCGGCATGTGGATCCAAAGCAACCGTCGTATTGATCACACGATCAGACAGCTAGCAAATACCACAGCACAGATCACCAGGATGATTGCAAGAATTTCCAACACAAGAAGAGGTATGAAGGAGGAAGACACATGTAGGCTAGTACAGGCCCTCGTGGTCAGTAGGATCTTATACGGCGTCCCCTACCAAACACCGCTCGAGCAAGAAAAGGAGCAGTTAAAGCAATTCTTAGAAAAGCATACAAATGCGCTCTCGGACTGCCGGTCAACACTTCGACGGAGAAATTCCTTAAACTGGGCATAAACAACACAGTACAAGAACATATCGAGGCCCACCTTCTCGCGCAGAAAACAAGACTGATGCTGTCCGCAACAGGCCGAAACACGCTGCGGTTGCTCGGCATGAGAGACGCTTTGAAAGAAATCAATAGCACAGCGAGCGTTCCAAATGAAATCAGGAGGATCATTGAGATCAGTCCGATTCCAAAAAACATGCATCCAGATATACATAAGGCGAGAAGAAAGGCAAGATCTGAATTCCACGAAAGAAGCTTCGCCGGGGCAAAAGACGTATTATACGTTGACGCAACAACATACAGACACCGATACGGCTCGGTAGCCAGCGTGGTGGATCACCAGCTCAGGGAAATCAACTGCGCTTCGATAAAAACCAACAACATCCTCGAGGCTGAGGAAGCAGCAATTGCACTCTCCATCACCCAGCTGAGTGACGAGCCCCATGCACACATCATTACAGACTCGCAAGAGGCGTGCAGAAGATACAGCAGTGGACGCATATCCACTGCAGCCATTCACATACTCAAGGCGAGGACAATCACTTTTACGAGATGCTTCATCACGTGGACACCAGGCCATGAGGCTGTCAAAGGGAACCAACGTGCGGACGCCAATGCCCGAGCATACACCAGCCGGGAGGCGCGCACCGAAGGGGAACTGGACGTAGTCACTAGACGATATGGAGCCATCTTAGAACACCAACGAGCCCTCCGTAGGACCTACCCTCCCCCCACAAAGACCTTAGTAGAGAGCAGTCGGTTGCCTGGAGACAACTGCCGACTAATACGTACCCCAATCTGAGTTTACTCAGCAAAATCTATCCTTCCACATATGCCAACAAATGCCCGCTATGCGGTGAACACCCAACGCTTTATCACGTTACATGGGCCTGTCAGAAAATGCAGGCAGCGCCGATAAACAACACACCAACACCGGAGCAGTGGGAGGCTGCGCTGTCCAGCTCGAAGCCTGCTCAAGCTGATCGACAGGGCTTGCAAGACTGCAAAGGCCGCTGGGGCCCTGGACTGAGGGCTCCACCTATGCTGCGAGAAAGAACCCTTTTACAATAAAGTTTTTCATTCATTCATTCATTCATTCATTCATTCATTCATTCATTCATTCATTCATTCATTCATTCATTCATTCATTCATTCATTCATTCATTCATTCATTCATTGAATAGAGCCGATAGATTGTACACGAGACGATTGCAAGACAAAATGTTCTAAACTGGAAATCGCCTGATGTCGAGCGGCGCTCTATAACCGTACGATCACATCGGACACCGTACTGCACGTTTCTGGCTTTGGTCGATTTCCTGCAATTAATTTAAATTTTTGATTCCTTCTTCTGCCGAGTGTGCAGGGCACCGGAGCCGATCACCGAGTGCGGACCACGATGTTCTTTAGGTAAGTTATTCCTTCAAAGCATGCACTGCCACACGGCAAAACGTTATGAGAGAAAGCGAACTTCACAACCTACATGACATATTATTTTTAGGCAGCGGACCCGAGCATCCGGCACAGAAAATGAAAATAGTTTTTTTTTAAATAAGAAAAGGAAATAAAGTAGTAACTGTCTCACATACCTCGGTGGACACCCGAACCGCGCCGCAAGGGAAGGGATAAATAAGGGAGCGAAAAAAAAGGAAGATGGTTAGTTGGTTTATGGGGTTTAACGTCCTAAAGCGACTAAGGCTATGAGAGACGCCGTAGTGAAGGGCTCCGGAAATTTCGACCACCTTGGGTTCTCTAACAAGCACTGACATCGCACAGTACACGGGCCTCTAGAATTTCTCCTTCATCGAAATTCAACCGCCGCGGCCGGGATCCTTTGATGGCACGTGCCAGTTCTGTGGGGAGGTGGCTGACGCCTTCCACATGGTTTGGGCGTGTCAGTCAAACCCATCTATCCCCCCCAACCCCAACCCCACCAGAGAGGACTGGGAGGCGGCCCTGCTCGGCTGTCAGGACCTAAAGACCCAAAAGGCCTTAGTTCACCGGACGCGGGCGGCGTTGCTTGCCAATGGGGCCCCGGAATAGGGGCTCCACCTAGTGTTGTTAGGGGAAAGGGCCAATAGGGCCTACCCTAATCACCTCTCTGTAAATATTTATTGTACTATAAATGTTTTTCACCACCACCACCACCGGGATCTAACCCTCGTCTTTCGGGTAGGAAGTCGCAATAGCTCTCGCTGCCGCCGATCCAAAATCGAGAACGGTTATCACAGACTCTCGCCGGGCCTGTGAACATTATCTTGCAGGCGAAATATCACCTCTTGCCTCCCAAATTCTGAGACGCGCTCCCGCCGATCCAACTCGCACAAAAGTGATCTGGGATCCTGGCCACCAGGGTCTACGAGGCAATGAGGCCGCTGATGCGGCCGCCCGAGCGCTCACACACCGAGCTCCTCATCCTAGCTCTGCTGGCACAGAAGCTCATAAACCGCTTCTGCGGTTCCGCGAAATCCTAGTTCATTATTGCGACAGCCACCGCCTCTACCCGGCACCTGCCAAGGGGCTGAGTAAGGCGGAGGAGCGAACTCTGCGGCGCCTGCAGACAGGAACTCTTCTCTGTCCTGCCATAGCAAAACACTTCGATCCGAACACAGATGGGCGCTGCCCGCACTGTGGAGAGATCTGCGATATCTATCACATGGTGTGGGCATGTACTATCAGCGTCAACTGAAACGCGAACAGCACAACTCGCAGATATTATACCAGGGAGGCAAAATACATGAGCAGTTGATTTTCCCATCGAAGCCGAAAAGACCGCTCTTCTGGAATGTTAATAGCCCACGCCTGTATATCATCTCCAGCGTCTAATATGCTTGATTTTTTGTGCTCGCGTTTCAGGTGTTATGTTCGCATTTCATTTGACGCTGATAGTACTCAGAATCCTCAACTTCCCCCTTCCCCCACCCGAGAGGTATGGGAGACTGCCCTCCTCAACTGCTCCACACTGGAGTCCCAAAGGGCTCTAGTAAAGCGGGCGCGAGGCGGGGCCTCGTCGTGCGGTGTCCCGGACTAAGGATACCGACCATGCAGCAGGGTTTTCTGACCCTCAAACTCTCTTTGAGTATTAAAGTTTTTCACTACCACCACCGAGCACCATAACCACTGAGCCACCGCGGCGGCAAACGAAAAAAGGAAGAAATAGGTGCCTTAGTGGAGGTTGGTTGGTTGGTAACAACTTTATTTATAGTCCTGCAGAGCTTTCGCCGACGGGGCCTTAGGTCTCCCACGTGGGGACGTCGAGGCGTTGCCTCGCCGTCGCCTCGCGGGCCTGCTGGACGGCCCAGAGTTGGTCCCCGAGGCTGGGGCTGCGCAAGGCAGGTGGTGGTGGTGGTGGTGAAAACATTTATTAATCATAGAGAGAGGTGTTGGGGGTCGTGACCTGGAGAGTCACGCCCTTACAACCACTAGGTGGGATGCCTAGTCAGGCACACCATTGGCGTTTGCCGCAGCCCGGGCGCGCTGCGTTAAGGCCCTTTGGGCCTCGAGGGTGCAGCAACCGGACAGGGTCGCCTCCCAGTCCTCTCGGGTGGGGTTCGGGATAGGGGGTAGGGATGGGTTCTGCTGGCAGGCCCACACCATGTGGTAGGTGTCAGACACCTCCCCACAGTGTGAGCACCGCCCGTCGAATTTAGGATCGAAATGCTTTAGAATTGCCGGGCACAACATCGTGTTGGTGAGCAGGCGCAGGAGTACCCGCTCGTTGTCCTTCCCCAGCCCTTTGCATGGGGTGGGAAGAGTTTGGTGCGTGGATTTGTAATAATCGCATATTTCCTTAAAAGTGTAAATCGGATTGAAATGGAAGTCCTGGTCGGCGTCGGGTCCCGTGGGAAATGCCCGGAGAGAGAGCGCGCGGGCGGCGGCGTCGGCTGCCTCATTTCCGTGGACGCCTTGGTGACCTGGAGCCCAAACGATAGATCGGTGCGCGGGATCCGAGTCTCGGCTACAATTTTGGTAAATACGATAAGCTAGGGGAGTAACCCACCCTTGCGTGACGTTTCGACAAGCCCCTCGTGAGTCGGTGATTATGTATTTGGAGGAGGTGTCAGAGGCTGCCAAAGCGATGGCAACCTCTTCTGCGTGAATTGCTGACTGGGCCTTGAAAGTAAGGGCGTCTACTGTTTTACCCTCGTGGACGACCGCGGCCGTGTACCATCCCCTAGAGTCCGGGCCGGACGCGTCCACGTAGAAGACTCCTGGTTTGCTCCGAAAATGGCGGTCCAAGGCTTCCGCCCGCGCCAGGCGCCTGCCATTATGATCCTCTTTGGACATATTGGTGGGGAGAGGCCGCACGTGGAGGGCGCGTCTCCAGTGTACGGGAAGGCGGCATCTCTCCTCTGTGAATTGAGTGTGCTGGATGTGTAGTCGGGCTAAAAGGCGGCGACCCGACCCTGTCTTTGTGAGACGAGTGTATTGGTTGTTGAGGTGGGCCTCCCGAAGCTCCCTAAAAGTGTTCACCATCCCCAGTGCCATAAGGCGGCTGGTAGAGGTAGAAACTGGGAGGTCCAGCGCTCGTTTCATGATTTTGCGGAGGATGACCTCGAGGGAATCCTCCTCCTGTTTCCGCAGGTGGAGGTAGGGAGTCGAATGCAAGATTCGACTGGTCACGAATGCGTTCGCCAGCCGCAAGGCGTCTTTGCATCGTAACCCACCGCGCTTGTTGGAAACCCGGCGGACCATGCGGCCCACCTGGTCCCCCACCTGCCGGAGCTTGGCGAGTGTTGTGTCGCAGCGTCGCTGGTTGTGTATGAAGAGTCCAAGGACTCTGATTTCCTTGGATTCGCGAATGGGACCGCTTTGCAACGAGAGATTGATTTGGGTCGAGCATGTGCGCGAGGGACGTAAATGCACGAATTCCGATTTCTGCGGGGAGCATTGCAGACCACAGTCTCGAGCATAGCGATCCACTATGCTGGCGGCCGTTTGCAGGCTAGTCTCCATATCCCCCAGGCGTCCTTGCGTAGCCCAGATGGTGATGTCGTCGGCGTATAGCGCGTGCTGGACCCCTTCGACCGCACCAAGCAGGGCGGGTAGGCGCATCATGGCAATGTTGAATAGCAGAGGGGACAGCACCGCGCCTTGTGGAGTCCCCCTCGTTCCGAGCAAGAAAGGTCCGTGCTCTTCGTCCTGTATTCTGATGTAGGACAGTCTGTCCGTGAGAAATTGTTTAACGTAATTGAAGGTATTGGTGCCGCAGTGAGTTTGACTCAAATGTGTGAGTATGACCTCGTGAGTTACGTTATCGAACGCTCCTTTCAGGTCGAGCGCAAGGACAATTTTATCGTTGTGGGGGTGTGTAATGGGGTTCAAGATTTCGCGGTCGAGTTGGAGCAGGACATGCGCGGCCAACCATGGCGGGAGGGTTCCGGAATTAGCACCGAGCAGGTTTTTGTTACAGTCCCAGAGCATGTGAGTTAAAGTGACTGTATTAGCGTGGCAGACCTTGCATATATTTGTCGGGTATGTACCAGGGTAGAGCCTGTGGTATAGGTCCGGGTCTCCGATTACGGTCCCTCTTTCTGTTTCTTCCCTTCCTCTACAAACGGATGACGGGTGTCCACCGAGATACGCGAGGCAGTTACTGCGTAATTTTCTTTCCTCAAATACAATTTCCATTTTCTTCACTACGTCCTCTCATAGTCTTTCTTTTTTTACTCCCACTTTCTCCTTTTCTGTACGGTGTCGTTCTGGTGTCCACCGCCACGGTTGCTAGGCAACGGCTCATACGGCCGCATCAACAACACAACAGCGCGATTCAGGCGTCCACTGACTCAGGGAGCCAGTTCGCGCACTTCCTTTCCTTAAAATGATCGGAGTGTAAAACTTCAACGCCTACACAATGAACGCCGTACGGGCAACGGCGACGGCGACTCTAAAACACTGCGCTCTAAAACACTACAATAAAAAAAGCGACCACAGTCGGGGGCAATTTGATGACCTAAAGTGCGGTGAGGCGAAAGCACAGTGCTGCTTGTGTCACTGATGTGTGGTTAAGATGTTAAGCTTCGCCTCTAAGAGTGGAACGCGACAGCGTCTTGCAACGCTGCCAGGGAGTCCACAGAATACCATTCGGCTCTACGCCTTGCTCGAGGTAGATTGGTTTTGAGGAAAAGAAATTCATCTCTCTCGCATATCTCGGTGGACACCTGAACCTCGCTGTAAGGGAAGGGAGGAAGATGGGAGGGAACGAAGACGTCGTAATAGCTAGACGCGCCTTTGTTCATTCCAAACCATCGAGCTGGCATGGCGGAGTGGTTAGCGTGCTCGTGTCGCACTCCGGAGACCCTGGTTCGATTCTACAACTCGACCAAGTTCCTACTCGGTTTTATTTATTTAACCTAGAAAGATTAATTAGGCTAATTGGTTAATTAGGCAATTAACGAAACTCACTCATTTACTTGGAGAATCACTATACGATTCCTTTAATTGGTTGCATGGTTACTAGCCAAAGTACAATTGGCCTCGTTTGAAATTCGCGCACGCTGACGTCACGATCATTGCTGCCATTTGAAAACACGGACCACGCGACGAGCGGTTAGACCTGGCGTAGAATTGCTTTCGCAATAAAAGCGACCGCAGTCGCCAAACAATAAAAACCGCACATGCGGGAAGCCCGCCACGCACCAAGCGGCTTTGGGGAATCCGCAGTGGGTTCACCACAAGGCTTTCGCCAAGCACACTTTACAATTCACAAAATGTCTTCGGTAATTTTTGTACGCCCGCGCACTCCACAACGCACTTGAGGACTGTCATTAGAACTGCTATTTCGGCACTGCTTTTTCATACGCCTTTGTAATGAGCGCACATAATATTCACGGCTAGAAAAGCCTAATTTTAATAGCCATTGATTGTACTGAAGATGAAACATGACCCCCTAGATCAGAAACAGTGCATTTATGATGCTTTACAGAATTATTAATCACAATGACTTGAAATTATTACAAATATTTAGTAAAAATAACAGCCTTCGCGTCTTTTCCTTGTTCACGGATCTCTTTCACGGAAAGCCAAACTTTCCATATTTGCTTACTGATTAGTAACTGGCACTACGCCTTTATGGTAAATTCATTAATGTCATAGGCGCTTTGCTTGGAGACCATTATGTCCAAGCCGTTCACCCTCAAGATCCTCACTCTATGAGCCTGTTAGGGGTGCGTGTTCGAGGGGATTCCATGGCGATCGCAGCGCCGTAAGAGCGTTGTGGACGAAAGAGGAAGCTCTGGCCACGATGTGAAATTCGCTCTAGGATGGATCCCCTTGTATCCGCCATGCTACTTCCTCCTTCTTGCTCAGCTTCTTGTGCGGTGCGGAGTATTCTCTTCGACTAAGCATGTAGAACTGTGTAATATCGCGGAAAGAGTATAACCGCTCGTTTTTTGAAATGTGTCCATCCTCGGACGAAGTCGGTGAGATCGGCCGGAAGGTCAGTCCTCGGTCGAGCTCATGGGCTCCCTCATTGCCTTGAAGGGTTTGGTGCGCAGGCGTCCAAAGCAAGAGGATTGGACTCTCAATTTTTCCGTTCGACAGTATGCATGCTGCCGCTGCTGATATTCTGCCTAAATCAAAATTGCGTATCGCTTCCTTTGAGTCGCTGATGACCACCTTTATGTCTTTTTGTGTGAGCGCGAGCGCGATGGCCGCCTCTTCTGCCGTAGTGACCGTAGCTCTTCTGATTGTGCAGCTGCTTACTAACCGGGCGCCCTCCTTTGCGACCACCGCTACCTTCGCTGTTCGTCCGTGGTACTCCGCCGCATCAGTATACACGACGTCCTGGCGCCCTGCATATTTGCGATGCAACATTTCTGCCCTGTCTTTCCTACGTACCTCATGAAAATCGGGATGCATATTCCGTGGCATAGGGTGATTATTATTTTCTGCCTCACTTCAGCAGGAGTTCCCACCTCAAGGTCCTTTGTCTGCGTGGGAGAGTATCCCAGCTGCCTTAGGATATACCTACCCGTCTTCGTGGTCGTTAATCGATTAAACTGCGCAGTGAGCGCAGCTTCTATAAGCTCGTCTATGGTATTTGATACTCCTAAGGCCTGCAGTTTTTTTGTCGGAGCCCATTGCTGAAGTCCCAGAGCTACCTTGACACTTTTTCTTATGATTAACTCTAAGCCCTTACGGTCGGAGACGGTGAGTTTTAGATACGGCACAGCAAACACAATCCTGCTTATTACAAAGGCTTGTAGTAGCCTAAGCAGATTGGCCTCCTTTACGCCTGCCTGCTTGTTGGCGACTCGTCGAATAAGCCTACTGGTGTGCTGCGCGCTACGTTGGATTCTTTCCAATGCTTGGGAGTTACATCTTGTCGACTGCACGTATAGCCCCAGTATGCGCATGCAGTCCACCCGTAGCATGGCGGCAGTTGCAGGTGGGCACTTTTCCGAATTTAGCCGCGCTGAGTAGGTTCATGCCCGACTTCAATGACGGGAAATGTAGGGCCTGTGGAGAACGAGCCACCTTAGCCCATATGATGTGGGCGTGCGCCCAATCCACACCTTTAGGGAATTGCAAGGAGTCATGGGAGGTTTTGCTACGCAGCCAGGACCTCCAAGAACAAAAAGAGACCATCAGATATGCCTTCGAAGCCGCCCGGTCCCAAGGGATCTCGGCCGTCTGACAAGGACGGGATGGCGAGGCCGCCGTCCTGATTATCTGATATAATAAAGTTTTTCTAAGCCTAAGCCCTTGTATCCGCTAGCGTGAAATCGCAAGGGGGGGGGGGGGGGGGGGGGGGGATGGTAGGTAAATTGGTCGCGGCTTAATCAGATCAAACGCAACGTCTTAAATCGGTCCACGCCCTTGGCTGAAGGGCATCCTGAGAGGGGAATCTGCCGCTTCAGTCTTGAGTTCTATCCGACTATAGCACAAAGTGCCTCGGTCGCAAAAAAGCCGTCTTGTTTGGGGATGAAGCCTTTGAGCACAAATAAACTAAAAGAAAAAATTTGACCGCCACGAGTAGGTTTCGAACCCGGTAAGGCACGAATAGAACCGCTTTGTTTGTTGGCCGCCGCATCAGACTATTACGCTATCTTTTTTTTCTTCAAAATGGTATTTATTACAGTGATGTAATGTTCTATGTACATGAACTATATACAAGCCATTATGAAAAGAGTGGTAAACAATACATATTCAAAAGACCATGCACTAGAAAAGGGGCAATGCAGAGCACATCACAAATAGTGAGTGCCACTCCGGTTCGTACTCAGTCTGGGCATACACGTCTCTTAGATGAACAACCATTCGACTGAAGTGATCCTTTGTAGACACAACAGGTTCACAGTGTCTGCTATTTTTTTAACGTGCACTCACACCGCACAGCACATGGGCGCCTTTTGCGTTTCGCCTCCATCGAAACGCGGCTGCCGCGGTAGGCTCAGAGCGTGTCGAAATTTTGGAAAGATGCCTTTAAAGCGTGCACTGCCACATGGCGCAGTACCATGAGAGAAAGCAAACTTCATAACCTACGCGCCTATTTATTTTTTATTCATTCAGTTCATGCCCATTACGCAAGTTACGCCTTTAAAGCGTGCGCTTCCACATTACAAAATGCTTTGAGAGAAAGCAAACTTCATAACTGGCATGATTATTTTTTATTTAATTATTTCTTTGCTGCCTGCTGTTGTGATTCTACCCCCCCCCCCCCCCCCCCCCCCCCCCCCTCCCTAACTCTCTTCGTGTGTTCCCGTCACATCTGTATCCACTTGGGCCATGCCCAGAGAGAGTGCGTGGTTCTACGAAAGTGGTCTTTCTCCGTGCACGCGCTCCCATGCGACCTGAAAAGACAGGTGGAACCGAACACGAGGGACGCATACAACTCCTGGATTCCACGTACCTCCACTTCTGCCTAACTGCCACGACGTGTTTTCCCGACTTCCCCTTAAACAGCACCCAACACAGCAGTATTGACCCTGCGACCTTGTGTGTGCATCTGCCAGGGTGACGTGACTCAACGCCTGCTGCCACGTGCGGAGACAAACGTCTGCCATTCAACCGCGCCTCGCTCTTTTGTCAACTGCGCGGGTGACTCCGCTGCAGGTGTTCGCCTTTGGGCGCTTCCTTGAAACAAGATATGAGATCCCCCTGGACGGAAGGGACACTTCCCGGTATCCAAGTGACTCAGCCGAGGAAGACGATGAAGCGGGGTGACGCCGCTGCAGGTGTTCGCCTTTGGGGCCTTTCCTTGAAACAAGATATGGGAACCCCCTGGCCGGAAGGGACACTTCCAGGAAACTTTATCCAAGTGGCTCAGCCGAAGAAGAAGATGGAGCGGGGAACGCCCTTAAGGAGTACCCGGACGAAGTCCCCTACGATTGGTCGGAAAAGGCGGGAAGACGTCGGGAGGGACTATTTAAAGCGATTCCCTGAGCGATTCCCTCAACGTTTCCCTGAGACTTCTCAGCTTTTACCCTGTTTGTCTTTGCTTGTATATAACTTTGTAAATATGTGAATACAGTTTTTCCTTCACTTCCCCTACTCCCTGTCCCCGGCCCACGTTCCTTCCTCCGTCGGCACAGCGGCGGCGCTCCTGGACCCGATGCCTGGTGGAACACGCTACTAGCCCGGCAAGACATTTCACTGCTGAGTGAACCGGACTACGTGCAGACCATTTTGACCTTTAGGTAAAATGGTCGAGAGAAGCCGTGCAACATGAAGCATGCACTGCCGCAAGTCAAACTGTTATGAAAGTTAGCAAACTTGGTAACCTGCTTATCCTTTTTTAAAAATTCATTCTTCGGCCTCTTCGGAAGGGCCCCGTACCCTAGCACCCGGTGCGGACCGCAGTGTCCTTAAGGTAAGTTATTACTTTAAAGCATGCACTGTCATACGACAAAATGCTATAAGAGAAAGCAAACTTCATAACCGACACGCCAGGCTTATAGAGTGATGAGAAGAAATGTTCAGGGAACTGAGCAAATTGTTATTGAGATCAACAAAGATCATTAAAGTGGCCGTTATAAGAGACGAAGAGACGGAAAGGGGCAAAGTAGCAGTAAAGAGAACGAGAACGCTAAGCTGCCTAGGAATAAAAATTTGTTGAAGGCTGACTGCTCAATTCTCGCTATTTTTTCTGTCGTCTCGCTATTGTTTTTTTTTCTCTAGATAACATAATGCCATATTAGGATGAAATATCTTCCATGTGTAGGGGTTACCCAGAAGCTACAAGGACGCTGAGTACTGCGTTAGAAAACATGCTTCGAAGTGCGTCTATTAAGGTCATGAAATTCTGTCTATGATGAAGAAACAGAGCCGCTGGGCCATAAAATTTGCTTCCTTTCAAGGTTCGTTTGACTCTTTACAAAGATGTGAATTGAAAAAAAAAAAACAGTATTTAAAGAAATTCGAGATTTTAATGACTTTTGTGACCAATTTTTTACCCTTTTTCTACTCACGCCTTCACGAGCGACGGCCCGTCCTCCAGAGCCTTGTAGTGTTCCTGCGTGCCATGGATAATCTTCTTTTGTACTTCTCTTAAAATGTCAGCTCAAGCAATTTTGGTTGTTTCGCTTTCAGGTTCGTTACGGCACGAATGATGGATTCGTGTGGTTGTGCGGGTAATATGCTTAGCCTCGTGCGTCCGTCGCAAGCGTCATTTTACCTTCGTTTTTTCTTCCTTCTCCCCAGGCCACCACTACGACCTTTGGAAACGCGAAACATGATTTAGCTTGCGAGCCTTGGGTTACCTCACTTGTTACTTTGTGCACCTTTGCTTGTTATCTGATGTTTCTGTACTTCTGCAGCGCCATCTGAGATGGCTGCTGCCATGCGCTCAGTCAGGTTGATGTCCTGCAAGGACCTCAAGCTGTAATGTGCTGTTTTTGTCCTATGTCAGTTATTGTTTTTTGGTCTGGGGCAGTGCCATAGAGACAAATATTCAAAAATATTACGGCTGTAAAAGAAAGCAATTCGTTTCATTGCAAATGTAGAATATCGAGCCTGCATGCCAGATGAGTTGATGGTAAACAGATGAGTTGTTTACCCGCTTCAATATTGTCACGTTACTGGTAACTGGTTACAGCCCATTCTTCCTTCTTTATGCACGTCCGCCTCGAAGCTCCCTCGACAGCATCTTACCTTTCTCTCTCGACACCGAGCCTTCTATTGCCAACACACTATGTCGCGCTGAAGAAGCCCGTCGGATTGCCCGGATACGCACTTTGACATCGCAGGATCGCTCTAAGCAGCGTTATGACCGCCGGCGCAAGGATGTCTCCTACTTGCCCGGTGACGTTGTATGGTTGTGGGCGCCCCTACGCAAGCGTGGTTTATCAGAAAAGCTGCTATCCCAATACACAGGCCCGTTCATCGTTGTTGCTCGCCTCAATGACCTCAACTATGTCATCTCTCCCCAATCAACGCAAGGACGCCGCTCAAGGACAACCCAGGTCGTGCATGTCGCACGGCTGAAGCCATTCCACTCTCGGGACCCCGATTGATTGACTGGCCCAGAGGGCTTCGTCTGCGAACGGGGAAATGTCACGTGCTGCGCATGGGCTCTGAGGAACAAAGAAGATGTGCGGCGGTTGGAAGAAAAAGAGGAAGTCTAGTATCCTGCCGCTGGCGCACCAGGCTCTGATCGACCTGTCTTGTAAATAGCATTTGTAAATAGAATCTGTAACAATATGATCAAAATTCTGAAGCTCTGCGAATATTATTTAGCCACAAGGTATAAAAAGTCCCTTCGCCATATCCATGATACGTTTCTAGACGCATGCGCGCTAAAAGCGAATGATCTGATATACACTCTTCGAAATCCTTAGTTTTGGTGCATCCCCTTCTCATGCACTAAATACGGTCATCAAATACTGCGCCATAACGTTCCAGTACTACTAAATAAACTTCTTTCGATGAATGTTTGTTGACACCTGACAGGGCGCTGCCTAAATGATCGCCTAAGTGAGCATAAACGCTCCCTAAAACCACCCCCCCAAAAGCAATTTGGCTCTACATTGGCTTTCTTGTAAATGCACCCCTTTTTTCAACCGTACTACAATAGTGTATAAAAATAAGGACCAACGTACGCGGGAAATAGTTGAAGCTCTTTTAATTCACCGGGGTCTTGACAATTGCGTCAGCAAGCCTTCCATCACGCTAACACAAAAAGAAATTGACTATCTTAGCAGTTAAGTACGCTAGTGTAGGGTGCGATTGTGTGCTTTGTTTGTTGTGTTTCTTGACAATCATCACTGATGCCGTATCTGTTGATTGTGCTCCTTTTTCGCCTATTTATTGCGTGCGAGCAATAAAGCATTTTAGTCGCAAGTCAGCGCTGTGTGTGTCCCTTCCTTAGTCCTGTCTTCCGTGCGCTGTACCTTCAGTTTTAACAATGTACCGACTAGCCCAAACAAATACCTTAGTCTGAGAGACATTCGCGACATACCTTCAGGACTGCAACTGCATGAATGTTGCTTGCGCATAAGGCTGCATTTGATAGCTTGACGCACTTTTCTGTGGTATATTTGTGAATTAATGACTGCCATGCTTGACATGCTTCTTGATGGCTCATTTGTGTATAAAAATTTAACAGTATGTACCTCTTAAGTGTCAAATATTTTGTGCTTTATTTCGCACGGAAATCATATGCGCGTTTTTTTATTTATGTACACATGTCTCCTCACGCTGCGAGCCATATGTACACGGGGGGCTCAGGCTGTTCCAAGAGGAAATTGTTTCCAGTTTTTACCTGGGCCAGCTCTCATCATTTTGTGATGAAAATAAAACACTTGATTGATTGATTGATGTCGACGCCTACAGACGAACTGTTAACCAGAATGGTTTGTCGCCTAGCCGATGAAACATTTGGACCACTACATGCTCCCAATTCTTGAAGTGATCACAATCACGTCGACAATGATGCAAACAAAATTGGAAATAAATTCAATTGAAACAAAACTTGATTCATTTGATTCACGTTGTGCATTTATGGGGAGGGGGGGGATATGGATGCTACTTGGTCGTCGTTGAACAACTCGATAAGTTCCTAGGCAAATCATATAAGTCGCATTTCTGAAGGGATGGCTTTTCTGTTAGCTTTAAAAGTGATTCCTGACGTGGCGAAACGAGAAGGCCCAATAAAATTATTGGCGCATGTAAACACACACATCTACGCGCCCAAGCTCTCACGCATGCACGCGCATACACACAGGAAAAATTGTTTTTCTGAAGACGTTAACAAAGGCAGCCTATTTCATTCGAGTGACGTAAACGCGTGGAAAGCATTCATTAACTGCTTGTCGGGTCCATGTTATAGGCGCTCAACCTATACATCCACGACCCAGTAATTTGCTCCGGTAGTCGCGAGAGAAATTTAATTACGCCAAGCTGCTTCGAGCAAGACAACAGACACGTACACCGAATCCGGGTAAGAGGTTCCGTTGTTCCAGACTCGCCTTTTAAGAGCTCTCATTTCATTCCGACTCGACGCAATTAACGAGTTGAGAGGCGAGCGCTCAAAGCGCTGCAATCCATTATAAAACATGCTTCATTACTCGCTTGTTCCCGGAGAGTATTATTAATACGTTGTACAGCCACGGCTGCGCATGGTCTCTCATCAAACAGCGTAATACCGCGGCACGCTTTTCCGCTCCCATCTTCATCCTCTTCATTACGCCCTTCATGTCTTAAGGTTCTGTTTGAGAACCTCGCGTTGAGAGCCGAGTGAGACGGGGGAAATTGGGGACATCTTTTAAATTGCCGCCGCGCGCCCCTGCTTTACTCGGCCCACCACTCTTTTCCTTCCATCCCTTTTTTGTTCCCCACTTTTTCCCTCGGCTGTCAGCCGGTGTCTCCCGAATGAACAGACAGCGAACGTAAGAAGCTGCAGTGCGCGGCGGTTCTTTATAAAGGGAGAAGAAGACGACGACGACGAGGATTCAATTAAACGAGAGAAGACGGCCAGAGTGAGTCGGAATGACGCACTTGGCGAGAGTGCTATCGTCTTTCCTTCTTCCCCACTCCCGCCCGCTCTAGCCCCCTTCATCTCCCTTCCCACCCCACCAACCTCCCATCCCGATTTTTGTCCTGCTTCCTGACGCGGTGGACTCGCTTCATCGCTGGTTTTCTTCACTTATATATACATAATCATATATAGTTTTCTTTACTGCGCGCCTCTCTCCCGCTGGCCTGAAATCCGGTCGCCGTCACCCAGAAAAACCGCCCCCGGTCGCGCGGAGCTCTCTTAATTGAAGACGGCGGCGAGCGACCGACCGGCGACGAGAGAATTTTCGCCGACGATGAATAATTGACCCTACTCTCGATTGGCTGGCTCGCCCGAGAAGAAAGGAAAAAAAGGAAAAAAAGGAAACCGATTATGTTCCGCTTAGAGCGAGAAAGAAGGAAATAAAGACAAACACAAAAAGGAGACGAAAGGAAATAGAGCGAGTGAGAATAAAAAAGGAGCGCGGTTAGACAGGGCAGGACGCGAGGGAAGCCAAGAGGAGATCGAAAGCGGGAAGATGATACGAAAATAGGGAAGAAGGGAGCAAGAGGGCGGGAAAGATTAGATTAAACGGGGAGCGCAACGAAAGCGCGAGGCGGTTCGTCGCTGATGTACCGCAGTTGTGGCTCTCCCCCCATTCCATTTATAAGCGGCGCGGCCGCCGCTTTGGCAAGAGAGAGACACGCGAAAAGAAAAGAAGGCACACGTGAACAAAGAGGACAAACGTGAAAGGAGCGCGGGGACACGTGATTGCGGTGCGGAAGGGTACGGCGCACCGGAGTTCCTCCGGGGCTCCCGCCCTCTCGGCTCGCGATAGGTCCGCTTCATTGCATGACGTCACGTAGGAGGCGGGGCGCCGGCTCAGTTTTTTCGCGCGCGCCCATTTTAGGACCCGTTCACCGGCGGCTTTTGAACGATTCGCGCAGAGCGTCGACTATAAATGCTAATAATAATAAAAGAAAAGAGAGAGGAGATAAAAAAAAAGGGAGACTATGATGGAAAGATGCCGAGAGACGGCCGTTGTGCGGGGAATGGGAGAAACGAGCAGATGTAATGCCGCTTTTTCGGGGTGTCTGTTTGTGTGGGGTCGGGCGTAGTAGCCCTCTTTTATTCCGTCTTCGGGGCTTTTCTTGGTTTTGCTTGCGGGAGAGAGCGCACTCTATTATGAAAGCGTTCTTGCTGTGGATAAAGATGCGAGTATTTTTATGCTTTCTCAAGGCAAAGCCGCGCGGCAGAATGTATTGAAATGCTGTCGACTTTAGCCGCAGGCGCTTTTCAGCTGGTCAATTCAGTCTCGTGCGGTTCCAGTATGATATGAAACCATTATAACGCAAGTGCTCGCGGGTCGTGCGCAATGATATTTTTTTTTTGGACTTTCCCATTTGTGTTTGTAAAACACTAACAGGATTTTTCTGCCGGCACTTAGTTTGTTATTCCCAAGATGCTTTATAGGTACATGATTGAATAGCCTAAGAGTATTGCCATTTCTCATAGTTATTCCTGTGTACAAGTTCTAAAAGTTTATAGCTGCTCTGAGGAGTGAAGAAAACTGCGTGACGCCTCACCACTGACAGCAGGAACAATGGATAACGCAGCTTTCCAAACGAACACTCTCGCCGGCCGAAAAGAAAAATTCTGCGTGGTCTTGTCCACTTCGGAATTCCCAGAGGTACAGTCAACCTGGATTGGTTGATGAAAGCAGTACCGTGCCTTCTGTTAGGCGAGCGTAAAATAAATGCTTAGGATGGAAAGGGATCAAATTGAAAATAATGTGATGTCGTAGGCACAGCCACCATGTTTTTTGTTTTTGTTTATCTTGTTCTCTGTGTTTTCGTTGCTGTCAAAGTGCATCCTGAAGTTTTTGTTTTTTACAGCCTTCAATATTTCTCGGCTCTCGTAAATTGCAGTAGGCCGTGCAAGTTACTTGCGCGGCAGGGAATAAAGGAGTGGTATACTGTGACCTGCCGGAGTGGCTCAGTCGCTGTGGCTTCCAGATGATGAACACGAGTTGACGTGTTCGATTCCTTCCGGCGAAATGCAAAAAGGTCTGCGCAACGAGATTTTGGGGCACTTTAAAGAACCCCAGGCGGCCGCAATCATAATCTGGAGCCCTTGACTACGACGCACCTTACAGCGTATTCAGTGTGTATTGACACGTGTTTTTTTTTCTTTTTTTGCCGGCATATATGGTAAATTTAGCGTGGAAGATGTAGCTGAACAGAAAAGAAAAGGAAAATGAAACCAAAGCGTGCTTTCTCGGGCAAACCGCGATCTCAGCATCTTGCGTGTGACATTGCGCGCTGCGAGGACGACTGTAGCAGATCTGCGACTTAAAAACGAACGTTAAAAGTGATCGCTGCTGATGGTTCTACCGGGACGCACCGGTGGAAAGAGTCTGAGCGTCAGTCGGCTTCTCTTATTGGACCCTGCCTAGTGCTGCTATCAGCTGGTTGGCCCTGTGCGTGTGTACTGCGTGGAAGAGTCAATACGGAGCGCAAAGCAAGCTCTCAAGGCGGAACTCTTGACAGTTTGCAGTGATAAAAAATAAAGAAAGAGGAGGTGGGGAAGGGAAAAAGGACACACAAAAAGTGTAGCAATGACAGGCAGAGAGAGAAAGAGCTTCTTTTTGTGCAGTGTACGACGCCAACAGATCTTGATATATTTGTGAGTATGCCGTACACGAGGCACTCTTACAGGAGCACAATCGGTACTCCCCCTCCCCCCCCCCCCCCCCCCCCCCCCAATCCCCCCCTTTCACTACTTCTCGTTCTCTATCATAACAAACGCGCGACAGCCGCGGCTGTCGAACGAACAGCGCGTTTTGTCGCCAGTTGTGTACGCACGCGAAGTGGGCTTGCATACGTCCAGGCGTGTACGAAGGAAATCCGGACACGGGGACGTGCGCGGTCATTGTGCGCGCTCTGGCGGCGTGCCTGGAAAAACAACTTAGCGAGCCGCCGCAGCCCGTGCTTTGCCTATTATATTATAACACGTGTGGGGGAGCTGTACCAAGGGGCCCTAACAGAGGCGGCAGAAATCTGCGGTCGGGCCGCATTGAAAGGGAGCGGCATTGAGAGCGAGCCCAGAGCGGATTAGAGGAAATAGATACGTCAAGGCTTGGCGGCCTGTTAGCTTTAGCGACCGCGAAGCCGTCGCTCTCTTTCCGAGGGGCGTGGCATCGGTTGTGCGAAGGGGGCTGCGCGGATGGAGAACGAGGGTGCGTGCGAGGGATCTTTTCGCGGCTAATCTCACGGAGATTAGCCAGATAAGCGACGGCTGATCTCTCCTCCGGCGAGGCTCAACGGAGCGGTCGAGAGGGCGTTTTTCCCGCGTCCGTAGTTGAAAAGGGGATACCGGGCGGTTTAGTGGTGCGGTCCCCGAGAGGGGATGCGGAATTGGGGCGAAGAAGGCGAACGCTGACAGCGAGCGCGGTGGAGAAGTCCGGAAGCTTCGGGTGTATATACTGGGTGTCGTTTATTGGGCGCGCCTGATTGAGCTGTGCGCGATCTCTGGGGTAAAAAGTGGGATTCAGGGATGAGAGTTGGTTGGTCGGCCATTATCCTCTCGTAACTGGTCCTCGATATGCACTGTGTTTGTTGTAAAAGTTTTGCTGTCATAAGAGATGTGGTTTTAGGACTCCATTTTTGCAGATAATTAGGAAGAGAAGAGGAAGAACCTAAAGGTACAAGCGTAGAAAAAACAATGAACACTTTGCAGTCTTTGTAACTGCGCAGAAATGTCCTCCTGATGGAGGAATGCAAACGGTTCTAAATAGGGTCTTGATATGTAATATACGAACAAACAGTTTATTCAGTGGACACGGATATTCAGGCATTAGTCGATGAAGCTTGTGTAGATTTATTAAAAAATCTCAACAGTGACTTTTAGTGACCCTATATAACGCTCCATAGAAGGAGAAAATCGCATTCAAAAGAGGTCTCGGGCAGGAAGACACAATATCTTGTTTGCGCGGGGATGCTGCAAGATATCCAAAGTTTGAAATTCTTAGGTGCTAGGTGTGAGGACTAGCGAGGTATCTTCTTCAGCAAGCTGTAAGTTTCCGAGGATGTTGTCCATGATAAGCAACTCAAGAGATGACTTACAGAGAGGGACTGAAGACCTAGATAAGACAAGCAAAGCGCAATGGTTGGCCTACAAATGAATATGCTCAAGCCTAAACTAATTTTCAACAGCTAAGTAAAATATCAGCAGCATAACACTGGTACAAAAGCCGGTAAACTGTTGTTAAAAAAAGTACGCGAAGAAAAGGTGATATCTATATGCCGAGAAAGGAGTGAGTTGGTGCATAAAGATGGGTTGTAGTGCATTTGGTGGCCACCCCTAAATCATCTGATGTGGCATACGTAACACCAAAAGATGCGCGTCCAGTCACTATAATTGAAAAACAAGAAATACCATTAATACAGCATCAAGCACTGGAGTCGTGATCCTCATGGTCTTCAAAACTAACTGCATTTACCCGAGCTGTAATGCTGACGCTGCGTCGAATTCATAGACATATTGTTAGAAAATTAAAGCTGAATCATTGTCAGTCCAAACCTGGGAGGAATGTTACGAGCCATACGAGGACCCTAAACGAACCTTTCGTTTCACCCAATCTAATGCACGGCTTGCGCATTCTTCAGCGCTGGCGCGCGAAGGAAAAGTGCGCCTGTGATCTTGCCGCAGAGCTTAATACGCACGTGAAAAATGGGAAACCCCGAAGAAAGGAAAAAAAAAGGAAGGACGAATAGAAAGAACGCGGTTAATATGAAGTTTAGGAAGGCGAAAATAGCGAGATGGGCGCAGGATGAGGGCGTCTCGCTGTCCTGCTTTCCGAGGCCGTATTAAGAAAGAGAAAATAGGGAAAGGAAAGGTAGCAAGGGTTTGAAAGGGAAACGATTTGTATACGGTGGTATAGAGAGGGAGATGGAGATGACGTAAATAACAAGGGAAGAAAAAAAAACAGTTGGGAAGCGCACACAAGTAAAAACGGTGCGTGGCGCCATGCGCGCGAGAGACATCCCTCTTCAATGCATGTTTCTCCGCTTTCCCAACTTCCCTTCGCCACCCTTTCCTCGCCAGTCCTTTTCTCCCTGGGCCCTGACTGCGGCACGATATAGTCTATGACGCGCAAAAAGGATGCGATATCCCCTTATATAGAATGGCAGCTCAATTTCGTCGCCGAGGATGTGTCTCCTCCAGCAGCTACCGCGCGAGGGAGACGAAAGTAAAAAGGAAAAAAAGGGAAAATAAAGGGGAATAAAGACTAACATAACAACGACGCGGTATGTCTTCAAGAAGATAGGAGATCCTGGAGAGGAAAATGTCTCCGTTATAGGATAGGCACTCGGCGGGGCGAAAGAAAAAAGAAAGAAGGAAAAGAAAAGAGAAATAAAAGCGCGATGAGAGCGGTGTAGGGAAGTGATGAAAAATGGGAGGACACGGAGTAGAGGAAATGTAGCGCCCGGTTCGCTGGAGCAAGATCGAATCCTATCTCGCTGGCGCGAGCCCAGGGACGGGCCCTCGCGCAGCGCACGCTCAGGAGACCAAGGGACGTGAAGCTCGGTATCGATTCGTCACTTTGCGCTCAACGCGACGACGCCGAGATCCGAGAGAGACGCGTCGCTCGTTTATATGCATACGCGGGCAACAGAACGTAACGCGCTCGCGTTCATACACAAGCACGCGAAAGGAGACATACCATCATGTGCTCTACGCGCCATTATCGACCGAATACCAAGATCGTGTCCGGTTAGGCTTTCAATAAAAATTACCTCGTCTACCTCATCGTTGAGGGAGGTGTAAGCACGAAGTGAATTACTGGGCAAGCGTAGCGCATGTTTGAGCGGCTCATAGATGGCGGTAGCCGCACTCGAGTATCGGCAGGGTTTATTGGCTTCTGAACGTGCCACGTTCTGCTATTCGAACAAGGCAGGGAGCATGGTCGCCCTGGCTGCTTTCTAGGCTTGAAGAACCTCCGAGATCAGCCGCGCAACAGCCTTCATTGGTCGCTTTCGAGGCTTGACGAACCTCCGAGATCAGCACCGCAGTTGTTTTCACGGTGGTTTTCGATGCTTTATGTGCCTCCGCGTTCAGCCACTTCTGTTTATCGTAGTTAAGAAGAACTTCTTGTTGGGCGAGTTGGTGCATACTGTTGTAGGAACGAATTGCGCACAAAAGACACACACAGGAAAACACGAGGGAGACTGAAAGAGCGCAAGCTCTTTCAGTCTCCCTCGTGTTTTCCTGTGTGTGTCTTTTGTGCGCAATTCGTTCCTACATCTGTTTATCGTGCTGGGCAGGGATCTCAATGTCCTTTGCTTTTTTAGCTGTTTAACGCGCCATAGTGCTCGCCGGCTCTTCATTGACTTAAGCGACACACAATGTTATTCTTTAGGTTCGATTTTATGTTCTTTATCAGGTTTGACTTCAGGTTCTTCATCAGGTTCGGACGATGTTCGATAGGTTTTGCTGAGAATGGGAACTAACAACACTTCATGATTAATAACTGAGGCAAAGAAGTTGCCTCAACGTGCGCCGCCGAGATGCGATATAAGCAATGAATAGTTTGTTATTAACGGCTGCGCGCCATTGGGCTTAAAACTCGAAAGACGCTGTGAAATATCGATTGGCTGGGACACAGACGATTTGTTTGGGAACAATTTTCTTTCATACGATCAACTTATTTGTTCATCGTCTAAGCATTTTAAATAGAAGAAGGCTTGTTGAAAGACATGTAGAGGAAAGAGCCAGATCAATAGCTTTGCCATCTCTGCTACCAGTTAAAGATATCCTTGCATGTTACCAATCCGACGGAAACGCGCATTAATGCCCCTTACTGCACGAACACGATTTATAATTAGGTGTATACAACACTCACCGATTGGCAGAAATGCACAAGCTAACAGTGGTGCAATGTTTCCACATACTTCATCAACCGCTGTGCATTCAAACTCTGCTCGCCCTAACCCTGCGGCTTCAATAAATTGCGGGTATACGCATGACCACTGTACCGACTACAGTGCAACAAAAATGACAAAGTTCCTGCACTTGATTCATTGACGGGGTTCCTCATACCACCCGAAATGAAATTATTTAATGTAGTCACTGATACGCTTGCTATACCTACATAATCTGTACATTGAGAAATCGCATTTATAAAAAGCAAAAAAAAAAAGAAAGACGGCAGATTAAAACGAGAATCTATACACACAATGTGAAGCAAGCTTTTCGTTTGCAAGGTTCGCGAGAATGGCTTCTTGGGTTGTGTATGCGCGGAGCTACAGGGTTTCTTTATGCAAACATCCTTTCCGCGAAAACATTTCTTCGCGGTGCGCGTGTGCACAAAAGGCAGTCTGCAACGGTTTCTCATCTCATACACGCGGTGAATCAATAATATACCTTTCGGGCTAGCTTACTTAAACAGGGATGGAGAGGGGAGAAGGGGAGAGGGGCAAAATCGTGTTCCTGACCGCGCTTTCTTGCCTGTCGGCGGTGACTGCGCCGATTTATTGCTGGCGGGAAGGAACAGTCTCACGGCCCGCAAGCTAGAATCCATTTTGCAGTCGCGGCCTGGACCCCCTTCACTTCACATGTCGCGTGCAGAGATTATTCGCCGCATGAGCCTCCACCCTCCGCCCCCTCCCCCCTCCTTCTCATTCTTCCTTTTACTTTGCTTTCCAACGTTACATGTTTATCAATTTTGCGTTCTTTCCTATGCCCGTTGGCCAGAAATGTTTAAATACATTTATTATTTTCTTTTCTCAGGTGTTCCCTTGTTCAGAAAATGTGCCTTTAGAATCAAAGGGGGCAGCCGGCCGTTTTTGAGGAAGGCAAGCGCATAAGCGGGCCAAAGCGACAAGAGACAGGGAGAAACGGTCGAGGAGAGTGGCCTTGTTTTCCTTCGGGTTTAGGCTTTTGAGCTTGCGGGAACTACGGGCACGAGAAAATGCGGATAACGGAATAAGAAGGAGAATGCACGCACACATACGCACGAGTGCAGGGGAAAACAAAATAAAAGGGGCTTGCGACGCGAAGTGTAGCGAGGGATGTGGTCAAGCGGGTCTCTTTCGGCGTCGCTTCACCGAGAAACGCTGGGCCCATTCGAAATTCAATTTCCTTTCGGACGTCGTATAAACGTGATCTGTGCGCGAAGGGCGAAATAATCTGACCAATGGGAGAGCCTTACTTCAAGATGAGGTTGTACGTATGTAAGGGGCACACGTCTATATATATATATATATATATATATATATATATATATATATATATATATATATATATATATATATATATATATATATATATATATATATATATATATATATATATATATATATATATATATATATATGGGAATGAAATCTTGATTGAAAAGGAGCCGTCGCTTTCTGTTTGCTCCGGTTACCGCCTAACGTCTTTCGCTGTTCAGTAAGAATCGGCGCACTTTGAATTACCAAGCGATATTGAGTATACAGGATGCTTCAGAGAAGCCAGCAGTAATATTTAAAAATAAGGTTTTCAAACATATAAAGATGGTTTTGGCAGCATAGAAATGCCAGTAGCGGAGGCCGTGAGAAAACAGGCGAATCGTGTTAGCTAGTAATCCCGGCAAGTGAATTCGAGTGGTTAACTTATTAATCTTTTTTTTATGTAAGGCGTCTTATTTTTAATGAGAGATTTGTAGCTGGCCGTCAGTAACAGCCATCCAACATGCCAGAGTCGGGCCCCTGTCATGAGAGTATCGACAGTTCACTTGGGATAAACTGGTTCGTTTTATTTTATCTTGTTAAGAAAGGAAAACTAGCACAAGCATAGTGGAATTCAGACTCAGCTTTCCGTCCCTATCATAATTGGAAACAATTTGCTGCTAATAATTTGTTTTCCTTTTCACCAGCTTTATCATCTCCCAACACTGCGTCATCATCACGCACAAGCTAACAGTGGTGCAATGTTTCCACATACTTCATCAATCACTGTGCATTCAAACTCTGCTCGCCCTAACCCTGCGGCTCCAATAAATTGCGGGTATATGTGATTGAAGAATAAAGTTGGGCTAGTTGGTGCTTTTGATTCACAGACTGCGACATATTACTAGCGCTAAAAAACACGCCAAGGACAGCGAGCAGAAACACATAGGACAGACGCGTCTATCCCGTGTGTTTCGACTCGCTGTCAGTGTTTTTTTTAGCGCTAGTAATATGTCGCAGTCTGTGAACCTCAAAGCGTATTCCACCCGCGTACAACCTTTAGCTGTCAAATTTTAGAATGCTTACTTAAATTTTTGCTAAATTATCTTCATAAACAAAATATCAGTATAGAAACTGCTAGTATGTAAGTCATGAAGACGATCTTTACAGCACAAGAGTGACGGGCATATTCGCTATCAATCGTACAGTGATTTTTTTTTCTTCTTTTTGATCCTGTCTGTTCTATTTGTAATCTATTTTTTCACAACTGCTCGATACGAATGGTTTTATTATGTTTATTATGACCTGCTTAATGCGACTATTTGAAACTAAATTTTTGGATTTAACGTCCCGGAGCGACACATGGGCTACAAGGGACGTCGTAGTGGAGGAACCCGGATGAATTTAGGGCACCGAGGGTTTTTTAACGTGAGTAAGCTTTCATCTAACGCTTTCATTTGTTATGGCTGTGTAATGCACGCATATAACGACTCTGTGCCTGGAACCACGTAATGCAATTTGTTTTTCACTTTTGTTCAAATCCCTGCCGCCTGGAGTTAAATAACTTCTTTTTCTATCACATCTACAGCGTCATAAATTGGGCATTGAATCTTCAACCGCTGAAACTTTTGCTCAGTTATTCGAACTACCTACGGTACGAGGCTACAACTACCTTCCTGCAGAGCTAGTGAAGATTAGCGACAAGACGTTTTTCGCTGTCCATTAGCTAACATTGTATATCCAGGTGCTTTTTAACGTTTCTATAACTTTTTAACTTGCATTCTGTTTTTCAATATGTATGCCTTTTTTTGCACCACTACCGCTCCGCGATGTCTTACAGTAGCATTGCATTAGCAGTAAAAAAAAAAAAAATGAGGGGAACTTAAGCTCGGCCGGGCAAGGGTATGAGGCGACAGCGGTTATCCCCTTCCTCTGTTTCCTCTTTCACAAACACAATCATTATGTGAAAGACCAGACCACACGACATACATATAGAGTCCTGCTTTAACCTAGCCGTACGCAAGTGCCGTAGCTTGTCTAACTCGCAGCCAGAGGGTCAGGGATTCGATTCCTGTCTAGGCAGTTACTGAGATTACAGCGATTAGTCTGCTGCGTAGCAACTTGAGAGGCAACGTTTGTAATGTGAGTCGTCTGCTCCGTGTTTATATGAGGGTAATGGAGAAGACGGCGGCCGACGGCCCGTGCTGTTGGCGCGTTGCTCGCGGTTGCTCCGATCGCTGAAGATCCGATGTGCCGCTGGTTTGGCTGGCGCCATCTATGGGAGCCTCTTGTACAGCCACCCTTTCTACCAATTCGGATTTTCCGCTAACGCCGACAGCGATGGCAACGCCGACGCCGGCTTTTCTGCAGAAGGGGCCTCACGCTGCCACGTAAAGCCTGTTGCTAGATATCACTGGCAACCTTTGGTGTGACAACGTCTAATCGCAAGTTTCACTGCCTATAGAGGCGCTACCAGCCATGCAATACGGTTAATTGTGTGATGATCGCAGACACCCGAAAGCTTCATTGCATTCGTTTAATAATGGGTTTTCTGACTCGACCTCGACGCTTAAGCGTTTTTTACTTCGCGAGGGGCACCGAAGTCACAACAATACCTTCAGTATCGGGTTTCATAGGTGAAAACCAAAGCGTACGAAGGAAATGAATTCGATGCCCAACGCCAGGTATTGTGCCTATCATAGAATGCGGCAGGTTGAATCAGTATAGACCACAGTCGAGCGAATGAAAGTGTCTATTCACGCCTTGATATTTTATTTAATGGAGGCTGTCGTTACCTACGGCCCCAACTATGTAGCTGTAGGCGCACTGGCGCTGCTGAGATCGGGTTGGCGGGTTCTATTTTTAGCCGCGTCGAGTGCATACATATGCGGACAATGCAAACGCGCAAGCGTGCTGTCGAATGCCAGTGCTCGTTAAAGAACTGCAGGTGGTCTAAATTCGGAGCCCTCTACACAAACTGCAGTGGTTCAGTGGATTTGGCGTTCGGCTACTGACCGAATCTGCCCGCGGCAGCGGAGGCGAAATGCGAAAACTCCAGTGTGTTGTGGCATGCCAATGCACGGTAAGGAACGCCAGGAAGTCTAAATAAATCCGGAGCTTTCCCTTACGGCGTCGCCTATAACTTGTTGTTTGCTCTGGAACGGTAAACCTCACAATTTGCAGTTCACAGTTCGGAGCCCTCCACCGTAATGCCCTTATTCCCAAGGCATACCTTCCAAATCTACAACAAGCCATCCAATTACCTTAAGCAAACGCAGGCAGGCGTGCCAGGCTCTAAAGCTCCGGTCAAGAATTCGCAGGAATCTTTATTTTATTTAAAAAAAAATAATTTATCACTTTTATTTGCAGCTACAAGGTACATAAACTGAGGATAAATTTGATGGGTTAAAGAGGCGTAAACGTATCCGCTGGTTTCGCACCCGTTTACGCTGGTTTTGCCTATCAGACGTAATGCACCAACTTGGCCAGTAAGCCACGCTTCTGAAGCTAAATTAACAAACGAACGAACGCAAAATATGGTGCAAAATTTTTAAACTCGTCAGGTATGCTTTTTCAGTTATGTGACATTGCGCTGCAACCTTCGAAGGTATTTCATTCACGTGATCTATTTTATTTACAACTATACTGTACGCACAATTATAAGTGATAACCGGGGAAGGACAGGCGGCACTTTCACAGCTATCTCATCAAGTTAGGACTTCCCCTTACAGCAAAAAAAAAAAAAAAGTAACTGCTGAAATAGAGACCAAGTGATAATAGTGATAAAAGTCCCTGCGAGACTAGGCAGCACAATTATCGTTTGATTGGCTTCCTCGTTTTACAATAAATAAATGGAGTATTTATCATGTGAAGTGATATTTCAGACTATTAGTTAAGAGCTTATTTACATACGTGATGTTAAAACAAGCAGTTTATTTAAAAAAAAACAAACAAACATATTTGGCGTGTCTCGAGTTGAGCCTCAAAATCACATCGTTTACCCTAAAATGTTGAAGTGGTGTGTGGATGTCTGCGGACAGGTGCGTGGATGTCTGTGCGAACTTTATTTGCACTCCTAGGAGTAGCAGCGCCACACAGGGCAGTGAACTAATTATACAAGGTGACCTTGGCCAAGCTTACTGCAAACTTAGCTTTGTTTACAGAAAAACTGGTATCTTCTACGCTCGCCCGGAGTTTGCCGTCATCACAAGGGCCAATGTTTTGCTGCGACAATGGCCACATTGACCGGTAGTCACAAGATAGCGACTTTTTGTGTTCGCCAGGAATTTTCAAGCAGAGTTAAGTGTCATTTCTGTTATCATAACACATGGATCGGAATCAACTGCATTATGCTTTTGAGTCGTCGTCATTTGTTGTGAAGTCGCCGGACAAGAATAGAGATATTTTTTTTTATGAAGTGGGATGTAGAAGATAAAACATTGTACTTCGAAAATGGCAAATTCCATTTCTCATCTTAGACACATCTAGAAAACATGACTCATTTATCGGTAGTGAATGTTAGAAAATACACGTAGCAGTGCACCGCATCCTTTGTACAAAACTCGCTTTATGCACCGGGAAGTGGTCTCAGGCTGCTTTTTGAATTTTGTCGATAATTTAGAAATCTGAAGCCTCGCAGGATAGATTTACCACGAAAGCAATGAACGAGGTAATCACGGCAGCTACAATAGAGCGACGACCAACCAGTGGTGAATGTGGCTTGCCTAATCCGAAATACCAGCAGGAGATGACCTTAATCTGAGCCTTCGCGCTAGTTCCTTAAGGGAAGTTGAGACTACTGCGAATTCCTTGCTAAAAATAAAAAAGGAAATAGGAAAGACCTCACAGGACGGTTACCACTGCGTAAAACGCGATTCAGCGACAGCTGTTTGCAGTAGTGAATACAGTTTGTTTACTCAATATTATTTATTTTTTGCTCTGACATAGTGCGCGTGTCGTCACTATGCTGTCACTCGTGACGTCACTGTAACCGGGCCACTAAGGCTGACGCGTTGCAGTGAAGCGTGGCGTGACGTTACTGCTTGCTGCCCAACTAGCGCTGCGCGGTGACCTGCGTCGCACTCCTCACCCTTTTCTCCTGACACTCTTTCGTGTTACGCCAACTCCACAGAACCGGAAAACGTTCCCGTAACAGCTTCCACTGGGAATATTTTCAGGCTTCTTGTCCTATTTAGAGGCGTGGAAGTGACAGCATTGCCGGTGTAATTACACCTGCATTTCCTCGCCTTGCAAAGGCGGCCATTTCAATCCTCTAATTAACTAGGCCTAACTGAATGACATAACTGGAAAGGCGACGGGGAAAGCAAAGGCACCGTAGGCTACCCAAAAGAAAATCTCCAATGTAGGCATGCTGCTGTAGACCGCAGCAAAGCATTGTAGTTCTATTGGTAACTGTTGCAGGAGTGAATAGTGACGAGGCAGGGCCGGTTGCAGTGCCGCTTTGCAATGGAATCTTTCTTCTCTTACAGCTGCTCTGTGGCATCGGTAGACGTTGGCTGGCACCCAAAATATTTTCCAGTTAACTCCGCTTGAAATCCTGAAAAGTGAGAGAAAAGTAGAGAAAATCAGATTATACGTCATCGCATTGTCTCAAGACAAGTTCGCCTTAACAATTTAGCCAGCAGTGCTGCATTTCGCTCTTCACTGATAGCATTTATTCCAGTGAGAAAAGAGTGTTCATGTACATAACTATAAAGATAAATTTGCAGTCAGGCCGGAATGAAACGCGAACAGCCCTTGTGAACAAAACAAATCATCTTGCTTGTGTGCTTTCAGCAGCAGCGCACAACTAGCCTGATTCATGTTTAGGGGTAAAATTCCTACCGAAGTATATATTGACAAATCGGTTGTAAAGCAACATCTCGCGGCGAAGAGGAAAAGTACAGCATATGCGGGCTCGCTTTTCATTCCGGCCTGACTGTACATACTCTATAGCATCTGTAGTAGATTATACTCGTACATAAACGATTAGCTAGTAGTGCTCGTGTCGACTATGATGGCACACGAGGCAGAGGAAATGTTCTCCATGCAAATATTGTGTAATGACAGTGGACCCAGGGTCGCTATAGACCTTTCCATAGGTTCATGAGGACGCTGAAATTCCACCTCTGTGGGCTATAGCAAGCCCGTTATGCTGCCGCTTCCTCTGTGCTTACGTCAGGTGTAGTACGCAACAGTCCAACGAGAAATATAGAGGCGCCCAGGTAGCTCTCATTCGAAAAGAGCATTGAGAATCATGCCCCGTCAAGGTTGCCTGACGTCAAGGTTGCCTGACGCATCTGCCGTCGGCATAGCATGGGGACAACCGACATGAACAAGACATACATGTCTCAAGCTGGAACGAGCATGCACTCATCTCGACGCGCAGGTGGACATTGCTAGAACTGGCGAGCTGTCGTGAGACAGCGAGCTTCAAACTGTCTCTACAACAGCGCTTTGTTGGGCTAGCTTGTAGATTCGAGAGCCTGGTGAGAAAGCACCTTGACACAGGACGTAACAAGAAGCACATGACACATGGCTCTGGTTAACACATTAAAATTTATTCCGCAAGGGGCGGAATTTCAGAATGATGGATGGTGAGCATATGGAATTAGGAAACTTATATAGACAACGTATACGAAAATTTACTGGATAAACTAGGCTACGCCGTAGTTAAACATTCTGACAAAACAGCCATGTCCTTCTCATTATTATTATTATTTACCACTTCGTATTCTCTTATTTTATCCCTTCTTTCTGTTCAGCATGCTTGGCTCTTGGCTTGGCATGCATTGATTTGCAGATTTCTACGACAACTAAAACTTCCAACTACGACAGGCTTGAGTTACACGACGACTCAGTGTGGACTCACATTAAGGGCTCTCGACGTAAAACACGACAGGAAAAGGCGCTCCCTCTCACACCAGCCAAGCCCTGACGTCCGACTGCGATGCGTTGCCGGTTGTCAAATGATCGTTTCTTCAAAAGACTTTGAGCAAGACATAAACACTTTGGGAAGCTGGAACACAGTACCTTTTTTTAAAACTGCTTGCAATAATGTGTGCCACTCGCGTCTGATATGTGTTACCGAAAATTACTTATTGCTACCTTGCTGTCTTGAGGTAAGGGTGATTCTCTTTATCATTCTTTGAACGGTAAAACTGACAATTTCTAGCCCTACTTATTAATCAACGTATTTACAGCCCGGCTAACGTCTTATGACGTCGTCGTGTTTGTCAGAGCATGTTTACTGTGTGTATGTGTGTTGTACGTAACATTCAGTGGGAGGCCATTTTGGAAAGCTTCATTCTAAGCATGCAGAAAGGAGTAAAAGGGAGTAAGTTGTCCTCTAGTGCCCACCCTTTTATAAAAGTCAGTGCGCTAGAGTACAGATTACTCCATATTTACTCCTATTTAGGCGTATTCTCGTTTAGAGTGTAATGTGACTGTTTTGCAGCGGCATGTTTTCGTCTAAATTCAGGTTCCTTTTCCAGTAAGCGTACACGCTTTGCCGAAAGCATCCGGTGTCATGATTACCTTTATGGCGGGTTGTATCTGATTTTGTCTGTGCCCCCCCTCTTTTGAATGCGTCTGGTCAAGCTCTTGAGCTTTTAGTGTTATCGGCGGCCCCTCTTCCTCCATGACATTTAACATTGAAGTTCCAAAGGGTGACGATCGGGCTAGTTGGTGCATATGCGCGTTTTCGGAAGTGCTGTAACACGGGCACCGAGAGAGACAGACAGCACAGACAAGAGACACAGGCAACTGCTTGTCTCTCTCTCTCTCTAGGACTTCTCAAAATACGCGTCTATGTTAGAACATTCCAACACAATACAAACTTAAACTTGCGTTGATGCACCAGTGATACTAAATTTAGTTCAGTCGGCGGAGCTGACATATAGAGTATATCATTTTGCACATACTGAATTCACGCAGTACATGCACGATCTACCTTAAAATAGCAATTAATAGCAAAAGTTGGTATGGAAGGTATTGCTTTTGAAAACACAGGAGAACAAACCACTGTCATGCAACGCGCTCAGTGCTCATGCTAATATAGTAAAGAGCAAAACAACTCATTTAACATACAGATGCATAATCGGAAATCCCACGAAGCCCCTACTATTCTGTGGACCAAACACGATGACTACTTCGTGTACAGCAGGGACTAAAAATAATTCAAGGTCCACGGCATCGGAACAGCCGACGGCGCCTAGGGGGGCTCGCTCGTCGCAATCCGTGAGGGTTTCGGTGCACTGTTCGTCATTTAGAAGGTCGCTAGCACGGAAAAAAACCAACTTAGGTCTGGTTGCACCGACATCACTAGCACACGAAGGAGCACGACGCCGAAAGGGCGAGTGGCCAGCACCACGAAACCTTAGAAAGCGCCCTAGGAAATCGGCGGACACTGTTCACGAAACGGCAAGACGGTTGGTGGTTGCAACGGCTCCCGCGGGTCGAAAATTAAAAAAAGAAAGGATAGACTTCCTCTTTGCGCCAATAAGTGAAAGAGGTGCCGCGAATAAGTGCGGATTAGAGTGGCTCCCGCTTTCCATACTGGGTTGAAATCCTGTTCGAACAAACCGCCAGTGATGGTAATGATGGTAGCAACGTGCTAAACTCTTTACGGACAAAACAAAAAGAAGAAACACCACAAAGAGCGCGAACTGACAACTGATATCAATGGGGGATGCAGGTTTCCCTTTTATACACCTGTTGCTAGCATGTGGACAAGTGTGAGCAGAAGGCCTTGTGTTTTATCAAGACTTTAGACGACGACAACAAGGACCGTCCAACTGAAATTCCAACAAGTGTCTGCCGCCACTTAGAAGGGCCATGTGGGGGGGGGGGGGGGGGCACTGTTCTTGATAATGTACCACCTGTGGTCACGTGATCGCGGTGGTCTTTAATACGGGTGCTATCGAAGTGAGGACGTGATGCCTCGGCCTGTGTCATTTTAAAGACCTGTGGCAGGGAGACAGCTTTGGGTGTTTTGATATCATTCTCCCGCGCTGCAGAGGGCGATTTAGCAAGAGCCCCACTGCGTTTAGTCTAGGACTCAATTATCTGCAGAGCGCTTAATTAAAAAAAAATCAAAAAAGTATTTCTCCTTTTTTCCCGCGCCATCGTGCGCAGCCCCCTTAGACAGCAGCTTGTGGCGCATATATTGTATGCCGCAGCAACAGAGCCGCTTACCATGACATGCCATGCCCTGCCAAACCACACCATACTATGCCATGCCATAGACTTTAGACGACGACAACAAGGACCGTCCAACTGAAATTCCAGCAAGTGTCTGCCGCCACTTAGAAGGGCCATGTGGGGGGGGGGGGGGGCACTGTTCTTGATAATGTACCACCTGTGGTCACGTGATCGCGGTGGTCTTTAATACGGGTGCTATCGAAGTGAGGACGTGATGCCTCGGCCTGTGTCATTTTAAAGACCTGTGGCAGGGAGACAGCTTTGGGTGTTTTGATATCATTCTCCCGCGCTGCAGAGGGCGATTTAGCAAGAGCCCCACTGCGTTTAGTCTAGGACTCAATTATCTGCAGAGCGCTTAATTTAAAAAAAATCAAAAAAGTATTTCTCCTTTTTTCCCGCGCCATCGTGCGCAGCCCCCTTAGACAGCAGCTTGTGGCGCATATATTGTATGCCGCAGCAACAGAGCCGCTTACCATGACATGCCATGCCCTGCCAAACCACACCATACTATGCCATGCCATACCACACCACATCATACCATACCATACCATACCATACCATACCATACCATACCATACCATACCATACCATACCATACCATACCATACCATACCATGCATACCATACCATACCATACCATACCATACCATACCATACCATACCATACCATACCATACCATACCATACCATACCATACCATACCATACCATACCATGGCGTGCTATGCTATACAATACCGCACGATATAGTACTTTGCCATGCAGTACCACCCAATACCGCACCATGCTATGCCGTAGTACACAACACCAGACCAGATCAGACCAGACCACGCCACACCACACCACACCACACACCGCAAACCAAACACCACACCACACGATACGATACGACACCACACCACACCATACCACACCACACACCGCAAACCAAACACCACACCACACCACACCACATCACACCACACCACACCACACCACACCACACCACACCACACCACACCACACCACACCACACCACACCACATCACACCACACCACACACCGCAAACCAAACACCACACCACACGATACGATACGACACCACACCACACCACACCACACCATACCACATCACACCACACGATACGACACCACACCACACCACACCACACCACACCACACCACACCACATCTCACCACACCACACCACACCATGCTTAAGGAAAGGTCTCTTACACAGCCATCACTGTAAGACGACGACATAGCGCGCAGAGCATGCGGATCCAGCAGCGGCAGCGGCTCGGCCACCATGGAGCCGGAACGAGGGTTCGGGGACGGCGTGCGCTTGACGTGAGCGCTCGTTAGTCGCCGGGCTTCGCGGCGACTCCCGCGCGATTGAAAAGCGGCCGCGCCACGGGGTTTCCGGAGTCGCGCTGAGGCAGCAGCACCGGTGGTTCTCTCCGTTTCTTTTGAGTCGGCAGCGGCGTCATCCACGTGCCTCCCAATCTTCCTTCCGCCCTCCCTCCTCCATACAGGGAGCATCCGCCGCATGCAGGCATTGCCATCGCAGCCCTCCCCCTCAATTTCTCTCCGTTATCAAAACGCATCCGTCGACGGGCTGACTTTGAAAACGGAGCATCTGCAGCTTCGAGTTTGTGCTATTGTACTCGCAGGTTTTCTCTTGAAATGAGTGGAAAAGGTTCAAGGTGATGGCGCCGGCCCCACTCTTTACGGAGCACTATCATTCGGAAAGCTTTATCCCGATGTACGACGCAAAAGAAAGAAGAAAAATCGAAAATAAGGGAGACGTAAAACAGCTCAAAAGACGCAAACACATCCAACCAACGTGCACCACAAAGCACGGCGTTCTCTGGTTCCAGCTCTTACGCCGTTTTGGTACGTTTACGCGAGTCTGTTTTCTTCCGCGATGTTCTGTCGTTGCCGATCATTGGAAAGGGTCGTGTATAGAACCTACTCAAATACGTCGCTTCTTTCGTGCACCGTCGAACGGGAATGAAAAAAATAAAAATATCAAGAGAATAACGCTAAGGCGGGCTGACTGGTTCATATTTATTGTACAAAGAGGTCAGGGACGCTCGAAAACAAGGAGGCAAACACGGGCGCTGCTGTTTTTTCTTTGTACAAAAGAAGCGCTGTCTCTCTGAGTGGAATGAGACATGTGCGCGTCTTCTATAAATGGCATACGCTGGGGACAATACGTTTCCACCCTGATAAGAAGGACGAGGGGCAAGGAACCACCGTCATTCAAACAAGGTTGGTAGCCTCTCCGGCTTTGTTCAATCGGGATACCTCACCGAATACAAGCGCAGCTTTATCTGAAGCGAACAAAATCTGCGTGCAGCCAGTTGATCGTGCTGTTTTCTGTGTTATTTTGTGCTTAGTTGTCGCGTTTGAATCGGATTTCGTTTTATTCAACGGAGCCCCATAAAAATAAAAACCAAAACAAACATGGATGCCAAGAAACACTCAATACTAAACTAGGTGAACCTGCGGCATACACAGGAATGTATCCTAAATGATTTTTCACTCAGAGCGCAAGAAAAATATCCCGGGATTATGTGATGTATTAAACCCTGTTTGAATCGCTACCTTTTTTTGTGGTATTGTGTCTGTTGTTATTTGTGGAATGCAGGGATCACATTTTATTTCCTGCGTATCCCAATGTTGGCTACATGAACACCTTCTCCGCTATTTTTTCCCGCCACAGCAAAATTTAGGCGTATAAAGGAGCCTAAATACTCGCATGTTGCGAGTACGTCGATGTTACGCGTATCCCTTTGCAAAGATGCGAGCATACCATGAAGCGCTTCAAGGTTTGTCCCTTAGTTTTGCGTTAAGAGCTACATGCAAAAATACTGCACCACAAGACACGCTGCCATGTGTGCGTGACAAGCTCCTCACAGGCAAAGCAAGCAAGTCGTTGTGTGTGCCTCGTCTCTCCTTTGTCCCCGTCTTTTTGGCTGGTTTTTCTTAAGTATAAAACAAGGTGCCTGTAATAGTCTTGCAACCCATACATGTCTGTCCATGACGAAGTCCGAAGCTGCTTTGCATGTGGCCTTGAAACCATGTGGCGCCAATGACATGGACGCTTACACCTTTATTTTTAAAATATAAACGTAAAAAGAATGGAGGGGGGGGGGGAGTGCAAAGTAAACATCTCATATCCACCACTGCGGCAAACCAGGGGGTCTTCAAATCATTGCCTTCTCAAAAAAAGGTCCATTCAGACGCCAGGCGCATCAAACTGCAGCGAAGAAAGAAAAAACAAACAGCTGCAGCACCACGAGCGAGCAGAGACTCTCTGGGCAGAACGCATTTCCCGCAATCGCGCTCCCTTTCTTTACCGCCCGTGCATAGAACGCTGCGCCAAAGCGGGCCGGAGCGCTGTACGCTCCTTACCGCAATGCATGACGCCTGGATGCGCGCCGGCACTCAATGCGATCCGGGGCACTTGGCGCGGCGGCGGGCAGCATCAATTTTTGGAGATATTCGAGGAGGGCCAGGAGGTGCGGTTGTAGGAATAGCAGGGCACTGCACTTTAAAGATAAAATGAAAGAAAGGACGACAGACGCATGGAAGGAGAAGGCTGAATGCGTTGGCGAAAGAATGAGAGTGAGAGAGTTGCAGAAAGAGTGAAGAGTACGTGCGAAGGGCGCACAGTTCGTACAGGCGGGCTGACGCACTCGCACTCTTGCCCTCTCTGGACACATTCTGTCGCTGAGCGGCCTCTGTGCCAGATCACGCTAGGGCGATGAAAAAGACGGGGAAGATGAGGGGAGAGGGTGAAATCCCGACGCCGGCTAGGACGCATGCATGACTGTCAAGCGCAGCCGCGGAGTGCGAGAAACGACAGCAGCAGAAGCGGCTGTGGATGCTTCCTGCTTTAGCCAGCTTCCAAGAGGGTGGCTGCGAACGTCCGCGTGGGGACCCTCTTTGGCTTGGCTTGGCTGCTGGCCCGTACGTGCTCCGACGGCTGGCTATGGCTTGGCTGGGCACGATATTCATTGCGTACAAAGAGAGGGAAATAATTTAATCAAATGATCCGGGCCACAGACGAGGTCTCAGCAGGATGTGAAGGGGCGGTTTCGTCATTGATTACGGGAGACAGAGTGCCTAGTCACTTTCATTTAAAACGTTCCGGTTTCTGTTTAGAAAGGCGAATTGGAGAAGAAGGGAAAGGGGGGGGGGAGTTGAAGAAGGAATCGAGACAGTATATCAGAGGCGACGAGGAACTTTGACTTCCAAGAAACAATTTGATATCAATTGTTGCTAGGAGTGGTCAGTGCTACATGTGTTTATCCCGAGCCGTTGCTTATTAACGCCTGCAAAGAAAAAAAAAACAGAACAGAAAATGCCCGAAACAAAGATATAAGGAGCTTTGATTTAGATATATACGTTTCATCGCAACGCCAGGATATAAAATGCTTTCCGATCACTGCGGCGACCCGCACTGAAGCAATGTGAAAGCAAAACGTCCACATACTATATCGACGTCCATGGCTCTTCTGACGTGCATGGCTATTATGATGTTTTAGTGTATTTTTCTCGTTTTTTCGAGCTTAGTTAACTCACTAATTAGACCTCATCAACCAAATTTTTCCCATAGCAACATTTTATCACACTATCTGTCACAATCACATTATCACGCATTTATTTTGCGAACAACGCATTCGTGCGTACAAAATTTGCGGACACGTTTTGAGGGCACTTTTTGCTGAAGCAACAGAGCCATATAATGCTTTCGCATTAAAAAAAGAAAAGTAGTATATATTGATAGAGAGGTAGAGAGAGAGAGAAAGTGAGATGGGGAAAGGGACTATAGTGCTTTGCCAACTCGTCGCCGCACACTCTCCAGCATCGGCGAAAAGCTCCACGCTCGCCCCGGGCTGAACTCATCAGGATCGACGGCGCGTGTGCGACGGGCACGTTCGCCCCCGTGACGTTTAGCCGCGAAATGCGCGCGCCGAGACCAAGCGTCGTCAGTCGGTCGGCTCGCTCCATTGTGCTGCTGCCGCGGCCATCACTCTGCCCTACGGGCGGATTCGCACCGCTCGTCTGCCGGCGGGCCTGCTGACGCGAGCGCAGCACGGTTTTTGAGCCCAGCCAACATCACTGCACCTCCGTCATCTAAAAAAAAAAAAGGGAAGCGAAGCAAACAAAAAAGTAAATACGATTGAAACTCGTGCACCGAGCCTATTGTATTGTGCACATAAATGGAGCTGAGCACCGTTCGACCAGCACACATGCCCATGTAGGCAGGCTTGTGCGTGTTTGTACGCTTGCCAGACACGTGCGATGCAAGTTCGCCGTCCTGGTCGGAAAGAGAGCCCATCGGCGCGTGGCACATTTCGAAGTGCGGTCTATACTTAGCGACGTGAGCGTCACATAATGAAAGCCAGTCGAGCGAGAGTTGTCTGTTCGGAACGCGGCGTCATATCGATGCCCTTTTGACGCCGTACATAGCTTCATACGTGATGAAAAGGGTGAAGTGCTTAAACAGGCATATACTGGTCGCTTGAATGACGCGAGAACAATGCTATTACTCACGGGATCGATTGTTCTAGGGTTGGAAATAGCAGTACTCTTCGAAGCAGAAAAGAAACAAGGATATAGAAGCGAGCGATGAAATTTTTTGATTTGTTGGCGCAGGTTGATAAAAATATGACATTTAGTCGGGAAGAAATCAACCCGAACAGGATAATTTGAGCGAGAGCGCACAGGATGGTTTAAATGGCTGATTATGCCTGACAGTTGTTTTAGGTAACAACGCAGAGTGACCTAACAACGGGGATATGTTAATCAGCGCCCCCTTTGCTCGTTTAAGTTGGAGGACATTGTATGCTGCTGAGGAAACAAGGAAGATGATGAAACATCTCGGCATGAAGACTGGATCGGCTGAAACAGCGCTGTGTTAGATTCTATAGGTTATTTAAGTGCGTCTTGAGCTTCATCCAGAACACTTTTTTTTCTCTCATTTTGCGTCCTCTCCAGTTCAAGCTTTCGAACAAAGGCCAGAACGTCCGAGGACTCGAAGCGATTCCGGAACTTTACAGGCAGTTATATAGTAAGTAGTGGAGGATGCGAAAGGTAAACGAGAAAGAAGCGATGAAGAGAGGACACTGGGGAAATCTTTACGGGCGAAAAATGTCGGTGTAAAACCGGATTTCTGACAAACGTGCAATACTTAACAGGAAATGGCCACAGCGCATTAAACAGGACAAATAACGGGGCTGTAACAAAGATGAGCCCTCGCCTTTGTCTTTGTTTCCTGCCCTGCGGTTATTTTTTATGTTATTGTTTTATTTTATTTGATGATTAACGAAAATGCAGCCCGTGATAACTACGCTTTCAACAAGCAGGGTGGAGAAGTCTGGGACTAGATAGGAAAATATGCTGGTATAGGGGGACCATGGTTGGTGCAAGAAATGGCTAATTGATGATCACCGGCAGTTACATTTGTCCTGCAGATGCCGAAACTTGACCGATGATGACTCCGGTTACTGAAATTTATATTCTGATTTCACCGGGGATGCTGTATTTTAGAAGCGTTACGTTTCGGGCGAGATGGTTCTTCATGCTTTTTGAAATGTTTGCCCACACACAAGACAGGACTGTGTGTGTCCTCTTTCATGTCCTATCTTGGGTGTTCTCAGAATGCTGCATTTTGCTTATTTTTTTATGGTTTAGTGTTTATAGTTCGCCGTGGTCGCGTATGGATCAGCTACTAAATCCCGTGACGGTGGCATTTTGGGTGGTGGTGAATTGCTAAAGACCCGTGTACTATGCGATGCCTGTGCACGCTAAAAAAATACAGCTGGCAGAAATTATTCGGAGCCCTCCAGTACGGCGTCCCTCATAGCCTTAGCCACTTTGAAACGTTGAGTCATACTAACCACACCAGCTCAATAAACTTCTCCGTCATCGTAGAAACACAAACCGCGTTTTTATATAAACTAAATTTATCAATTTATTTATAAATACTGCTGTCTTAAAAACAAGACCATGGCAGCTGGGTACACACATTTGAATAATAGAGCAAAAAAGGTATTAAGAAAAGAAATACAGCAGGCAAGGCGTCACCAACCGCACAATTACTACACCATACACAATTTTTAATAAAAAATTAGAAAACGACATCGCAGTGGTTCGTCGCACATAAGCGGGTAATGGTCTATGTTTAAGCAATTGAACGAGCCAATACAGATCACCAAGCAGATTAGTAATCGGAAAAGCACCAACTATTGCTGCTGCGACTCAAACTGTGGCAGCGAATTCAGTGTTGCTATATGACCAGCGATGTTGTTCCATTCTGCAATGGTTCTACTGAAAGGGAATGTCGCCTTCATGTAGCATAGGCACTGGAATGTCACATTTTTGCGTGGTGTCGATAGTTTAATGCATTTTGATCAAATGGAAAAAGAATTGCAAGTGACAAATACGATTCTGATTAGTAACAGATGCTAAGCCACTTCTTTTCAGAAGTCAGTAATAGAGGTACGGCCATAGAAATTATAGATAAATCTCACTACTTTTGTTGACCCCTTTCTAATGTGTCAATCCAGATTTTATAACATATCGTAATATTGCTTGGACAACAGCTTTATAACAAGGAAACGTGTTACAGGTGTCGTAAACAGTAGGGCGGGCCTTAAAAAGAACAGTTCACGACGAGCATTTGCCGAGACAGTATCAGTATGTTTTAACCACGAAAGATTATCAGAAATCCAGAGGACGAGATACCTGTACCATTTTACCTCGAAAAGTCAATTAATGCTGCTACCATAATAAAAGAGGAGAAAATACTTTTTCATCGTTAGTATCATATAAAATGTCGTATCAAAATTTATTAGCATTTGCCACATCTCATACCAACATACTACATTCTAAAAGTCATTATTTAGCGTGATTTGATCTTCGATAGAATTAATTTTTTTCAAAGGACACAATCACCAGCATATAACTAAATGTGGACAGAAAGGTCGCTGACAATATCATTAATAAATATCATATGCAAAAGTGGTCCAATAACAGATCCTTGGGAGACTCCGGACTCAATTATGAATAATGTGTCGGTTATGGTTTAGGGTAACAATTTGTACCTTTTCGACAGGTAAGTCTTGATACAGGCTATTAACTTATCGTTTTTTATTACAGAACTTAATTTATAAATGAACTTTCTTTGTGAAACCATGTAGAAATCCTTGCGGAAATTCAAAAATATTTCATCATTTATCATTTTGTTTTCTTCCTTAATTATTTCTGAAAAGTCATCAATTGTCTCTAGTAGCTCTGTAAATGTTCAGTACTTTTTTTCTGAAGCCATGTCGAACTTTTTATAATCCGTTACCTTCTTCGAGCAAGGTAGATAAATGCCTGCGAATACTATGATCTTGCAGGCTGTAGAAGTAAGTGATGTGGGGCGACCATTTTGTACACAATTTTTTGTCGCCAGTTTTATATAAACGTTTAATTCTGGCAACGCTCTAGTCATCCGGTAAAGCGCCTTCCTCTAGTAATGTTTTAAATATTACACACAAACACCTGGAACGCCATTCCGCGTGCTGCTTCAGAAAAGCATTTGGTATATCATCTGTGCCGGGTGATTTCCCGACATCCAGATTTAACAATAAATTGAACACTCCATTTCCAGATAATATTACATCAGGAATGTGGAGTAAAGACAAACTGAATGATGGGAGATGATTATTGTCTGCAATGAAAACAACGTTTGCTTTATATAAATGGTCTATAGACTCTTTACAGACCTTTCCTTTTGTCTATAGACACTCTATGGACCATCTATACACTAAAGTATATAACACCTTCATTTTACTTTTTCTATAGATGGTCTATAGAATATTCATAGACTAAAGTCTATAACCGCCATAATTACCTTTTGTCTATAGATGGCCTATAGACTATCTTTAGACTAAACTCTATAACAGTCTCATTTTCCTTTGTCTCTAGACGGTCTATAGACTATCTATTGGCTAAAGCCTATAACCACCTCATTTCCTTTTGTCTGTTGACAGTCTATAGACTAAAATCTATAACCGCCTTAATTTTCTTTTAAGCAAACAAGGGAAGGGGATGAGGGGCTCGTTATAAATATGACAGAAGCCAACAGCCACAGAAACCAAGGGGCACAGGGGATTTTTTTTTTAAGTTATTCATTTTGTGGTGTTGATCAATTTAGAATATTACTGAATATGTTATCGTTTAAAGATAACTGATTAGAAAAGCAGAAGAAAAAACAACCACCTGCCGCCGGTGGGATCCGAACCCACGACCTCCGAATTACGCGTCCGGTGCTCTACCTCTGAGCTACGGCGACGGCTGTCAATTCTTCTGCTTTCGGGGGTATTTATGTTTACAAGTAACCTAATCTTGAGAGTGTTCATCAGCGCCACCCGCGTTCACAAGCGGCGGACGTAGAACGTCCTGAGTTACCGCAGGTGTGACGTAGAACGTCATCGAACGGAGAGGGTGGAAGCTGCGTGAGAACCCTCCTAAGCTTCCTAAGGCGTCAAGGCTGCCAGAATCGAGGCCCTCGCTAAGCAATTAAGCAAACAAGGGAAGGGGATGAGGGGCTCGTTATAAATATGACAGAAGCCAACAGCCACAGAAACCAAGGGGCACAGGGGATTTTTTTTTAAGTTATTCATTTTGTGGTGTTGATCAATTTAGAATATTACTGAATATGTTATCGTTTAAAGATAACTGATTAGAAAAGCAGAAGAAAAAACAACCACCTGCCGCCGGTGGGATCCGAACCCACGACCTCCGAATTACGCGTCCGGTGCTCTACCTCTGAGCTACGGCGACGGCTGTCAATTCTTCTGCTTTCGGGGGTATTTATGTTTACAAGTAACCTAATCTTGAGAGTGTTCATCAGCGCCACCCGCGTTCACAAGCGGCGGACGTAGAACGTCCTGAGTTACCGCAGGTGTGACGTAGAACGTCATCGAACGGAGAAGGTGGAAGCTGCGTGAGAACCCTCCTATGCTTCCTAAGGCGTCAAGGCTGCCAGAATCGAGGCCCTCGCTAAGCAATTAAGCAAACAAGGGAAGGGGATGAGGTTCTCGTTATAAATATGACAGAAGCCAACAGCCACAGAAACCAAGGGGCACAGGGGATTTTTTTTTTAAGTTATTCATTTTGTGGTGTTGATCAATTTAGAATATTACTGAATATGTTATCGTTTAAAGATAACTGATTAGAAAAGCAGAAGAAAAAACAACCACCTGCCGCCGGTGGGATCCGAACCCACGACCTCCGAATTACGCGTCCGGTGCTCTACCTCTGAGCTACGGCGACGGCTGTCAATTCTGCTTTCGGGGGTATTTATGTTTACAAGTAACCTAATCTTGAGAGTGTTCATCAGCGCCACCCGCGTTCACAAGCGGCGGACGTAGAACGTCCTGAGTTACCGCAGGTGTGACGTAGAACGTCATCGAACGGAGAGGGTGGAAGCTGCGTGAGAACCCTCCTATGCTTCCTAAGGCGTCAAGGCTGCCAGAATCGAGGCCCTCAGAGGTAGAGCACCGGACGCGTAATTCGGAGGTCGTGGGTTCGGATCCCACCGGCGGCAGGTGGTTGTTTTTTCTTCTGCTTTTCTAATCAGTTATCTTTAAACGATAACATATTCAGTAATATTCTAAATTGATCAACACCACAAAATGAATAACTTAAAAAAAAATCCCCTGTGCCCCTTGGTTTCTGTGGCTGTTGGCTTCTGTCATATTTATAACGAGCCCCTCATCCCCTTCCCTTGTTTGCTTAATTGCTTAGCGAGGGCCTCGATTCTGGCAGCCTTGACGCCTTAGGAAGCATAGGAGGGTTCTCACGCAGCTTCCACCCTCTCCGTTCGATGACGTTCTACGTCACACCTGCGGTAACTCAGGACGTTCTACGTCCGCCGCTTGTGAACGCGGGTGGCGCTGATGAACACTCTCAAGATTAGGTTACTTGTAAACATAAATACCCCCGAAAGCAGAAGAATTGACAGCCGTCGCCGTAGCTCAGAGGTAGAGCACCGGACGCGTAATTCGGAGGTCGTGGGTTCGGATCCCACCGGCGGCAGGTGGTTGTTTTTTCTTCTGCTTTTCTAATCAGTTATCTTTAAACGATAACATATTCAGTAATATTCTAAATTGATCAACACCACAAAATGAATAACTTAAAAAAAAATCCCCTGTGCCCCTTGGTTTCTGTGGCTGTTGGCTTCTGTCATATTTATAACGAGCCCCTCATCCCCTTCCCTTGTTTGCTTAATTGCTTAGCGAGGGCCTCGATTCTGGCAGCCTTGACGCCTTAGGAAGCATAGGAGGGTTCTCACGCAGCTTCCACCCTCTCCGTTCGATGACGTTCTACGTCACACCTGCGGTAACTCAGGACGTTCTACGTCCGCCGCTTGTGAACGCGGGTGGCGCTGATGAACACTCTCAAGATTAGGTTACTTGTAAACATAAATACCCCCGAAAGCAGAAGAATTGACAGCCGTCGCCGTAGCTCAGAGGTAGAGCACCGGACGCGTAATTCGGAGGTCGTGGGTTCGGATCCCACCGGCGGCAGGTGGTTGTTTTTTCTTCTGCTTTTCTAATCAGTTATCTTTAAACGATAACATATTCAGTAATATTCTAAATTGATCAACACCACAAAATGAATAACTTAAAAAAAAAATCCCCTGTGCCCCTTGGTTTCTGTGGCTGTTGGCTTCTGTCATATTTATAACGAGCCCCTCATCCCCTTCCCTTGTTTGCTTAATTGCTTAGCGAGGGCCTCGATTCTGGCAGCCTTGACGCCTTAGGAAGCATAGGAGGGTTCTCACGCAGCTTCCACCCTCTCCGTTCGATGACGTTCTACGTCACACCTGCGGTAACTCAGGACGTTCTACGTCCGCCGCTTGTGAACGCGGGTGGCGCTGATGAACACTCTCAAGATTAGGTTACTTGTAAACATAAATACCCCCGAAAGCAGAAGAATTGACAGCCGTCGCCGTAGCTCAGAGGTAGAGCACCGGACGCGTAATTCGGAGGTCGTGGGTTCGGATCCCACCGGCGGCAGGTGGTTGTTTTTTCTTCTGCTTTTCTAATCAGTTATCTTTAAACGATAACATATTCAGTAATATTCTAAATTGATCAACAACACAAAATGAATAACTTAAAAAAAATATCCCCTGTGCCCCTTGGTTTCTGTGGCTGTTGGCTTCTGTCATATTTATAACGAGCCCCTCATCCCCTTCCCTTGTTTGCTTAATTGCTTAGCGAGGGCCTCGATTCTGGCAGCCTTGACGCCTTAGGAAGCATAGGAGGGTTCTCACGCAGCTTCCACCCTCTCCGTTCGATGACGTTCTACGTCACACCTGCGGTAACTCAGGACGTTCTACGTCCGCCGCTTGTGAACGCGGGTGGCGCTGATGAACACTCTCAAGATTAGGTTACTTGTAAACATAAATACCCCCGAAAGCAGAATTGACAGCCGTCGCCGTAGCTCAGAGGTAGAGCACCGGACGCGTAATTCGGAGGTCGTGGGTTCGGATCCCACCGGCGGCAGGTGGTTGTTTTTTCTTCTGCTTTTCTAATCAGTTATCTTTAAACGATAACATATTCAGTAATATTCTAAATTGATCAACACCACAAAATGAATGACTTAAAAAAAAAAATCCCCTGTGCCCCTTGGTTTCTGTGGCTGTTGGCTTCTGTCATACTTAATTTTCTTTTGTCTGTAGACGGTCTATAGACTATCTATAGACTGATGTCTATAAACCGCCTTAATTTACTTTTGTCTATGGACTGTCTATATACTATCTATATAGACTAAAGTCTATAATCGCCTATAGATGGTCTATAGACTATCTATAGACTGAAGTCGATAACAGCTTTTATATTCCTTTGTATATAAACGGTCTATAGACTATCTATAGACTGAAGCCTATAATCGCCTCATTTCCTTTTGTCCATTGACAGTCTATAGACTAAAGTCTATAACCGCCTTAATTTTCTTTTGTATCTAGATGGTCTATAGACTATCTGTAGACTAAAGTCTATAAATGTCTAAATTTCCTTTCGTCTATAGACAGTCTATAGACTATCTATAGGCTGTAGAAAGCCTGTCTATTGACCAGTCTATAACAATCCCAATTTTATCTGACAATCTATACACTGCCTTTCGACTAAGTCCACAACGATGTCAATTTATTTTTGCACTGCATGCTGAGGGGAACTGCATCGGGTGACGCAACTATCGCTAGAGTCCTCCACCGCCTTCGCTATTTCTTGAAATAATAAAAAAAAATATTGTGTGAGGACAACGCAAAGCCCTCCTGTATATTGCTTTTAGAAACCTTGAGAAGCGCCTTTTCGTTAAACCGTGACGTATACTGTGAATACAATGAAATAATTTTAATGCCAACAGGTAAGGGTGCCCGCAAACTGTACCACATCAAACGAACACGCTCTCCCTTAAAGGAATCGCTCAAGGCAATATCATTCCATTTTTCTACTGTTACTGTCCAACGCGCTTAATTCAGAAGCACTTCATTAGTGGTTCTACATTTCTCTTTAAGACGCCCTCTAAATAAAGGGAGAAAGACGGGTGTGAGAATTAAAGGATGTGCCCATCTCTTAGAAACACCGTTAGAAGAGACTCAAAGAACATGGTCCTCTGCGGGAGTAACATCTGTCATTTATATCTTTGCAATTTGGATTCACCTGAAAAAAGTGCTGCGACGCAGCAAGCACAAACCCAGTATTATTTCATTCTTCCCCATACACCTGTCGAATCGGAGGCGACGACAGGCTGATGTCGTCCGTACCAGTTTTCCAAACACGAACACACGCAAAAAAGACGTTAAGCTGTGCAACTTGGTAATTATTATTTGAAAAGTGTGCTGCATACTATTCTATGGAAGATGCTGCGCTTGTGGACAAAACTGTAAGGTTTCAGTTTTGTTTTCGCGAGAACAACAAGGTTTTTAAGCGCGAGTGGAGAAGTTAACTTTAAACCAATCGGCCAGGTCAAGCTACACAGGGCAGGAGTGCGAATGGTAAAGATACGACCGTTAAATGGGTTTCTGTTTCACGTTTTACCCATTTTACCGAGAGACGCCGGAAAATCATCCGGTCTGCAAGCAACTGTGTGCGCGAGTGTGTTCGTGTCGTCGGCGTGTTCCCTCGTGGATAACATTTTCACTGAAATACAACTTCATCGTCCTCTTACCGTAAGTCTTCACAATTATTTTCATTTGGTCTCATTAACCACTCTAACCAGAGCTTTGTGTGCAGAACAGATTATGTGCGCAGCGACAAACTTAATATTATCGTTTGTAAGCGGCGTTATAAGCAGCGGAAGTCATCGGGTTCTCGACTAACGCCGCTTATCTCTGTGCCACTTTGCCGAGTGACGCGCGGAAAGGCAGTCGGTGCGAAACCAGTGATGATAAGCTGCTCCTCACGAGCTGTCTACTGGCTTTTTCTTATTGCAAGGTAGATGCCCGGCAAGAAATATCGCTGAGCCCGTGAATGACGGCCGAAATGAAACTATGCGTTAGCGTCGCGTGAGCTCGATTTACCTGGCATCTTCGGAAACGCGCATTCACGTTCTGAAGTGAATTGCGTTTATTTTTTAATCTGTGTTATCGCCTGTCCGGACCATTGAATGCTGTTCATTGAGAAACGTGCATTGCTTGTTACTTGTAGACGCTCGCACAGTGCGCGTCGTGGACAGCGACGTTTCAGCAATGGTGTTTTGTAACGCTATATGAGCGCGGGACGTTTGTCAAAGTTGTAGTCAAGCGGCGCTGGAGGAATGCTTATAGTGTGATGGGTGAATAAAAGTCGTTGCCGGCGCGAATGACCGGCGTGTGCAGACACCGCGAAGAACCTACGAGCTGCATCCCGCCTCCCTTTTCGTTGCACACTTATGGATTCGTCCATCCCTGTTATCCGAGCCGTTGGGTGCCGCCGCTGTGCTGCGGGCACTTAATTTTGAAAGCTGAGTAAAGGACGCCTCGACAACAGATGGCTTACATTTCGTTCCGAGGGGCTCGTTCATGAACCCCACTGACGCGTGCACATTTTCTCCAATAGCATTTGTGCGAGAGGCAGAGTATGCGTTTCTGATCTCAGATTGGCATACGGGAGGCGCAGGGTTTGATCCCCAGTGCCGCCGGGTGCCCACCGGTGATACAGTGGGTACAAGCTTTCCCCTGCCTGGTGCTCGGCTTCTTTGGATTGAAATGCTTGGCAAATGGGTCCTTGACCCCACCTTGAGAGAACGAAAAATACCTTGTGCCACGGCGCTCTTTGGCCGCAGATGCCCTTGCACCACAAAAAAAATCCATCATCCATCCATCCTGATCTCAGACTGCTACATTACGAAAACTACAATGTAACTTGTCGCTTATTTGCGCCACGAATGCAATTGAGGCCGCGCTGTGTTATGGCTGCGTCTGTTGATGAAGACGTTAACTGTTCTATTGAAATAGTTCCTAATTTGAGAGCGTTGGTTGCTTCAGTTTATTTTTATTTTTATATCAGCGTTAGGGTAGGGTACCTGCATGCAAGAACCACCTCTTCGCTGCTCTGTTCGGGCTGCACTTTCGGGCTAAACTAAGCAATTTGAGACGGTATGTCATCGCTGCAGTAACGCGTACGTTGTCTGAAGCTCGCGTCTGCTTTTGGAATGGCGCAGCTACAGCCACTACGTGCTGTTTGAGTTTTTCTGGATAATGAGCGCGGCATGGAAGCGCTGCCAGCCTCTTGTTTCAACGCGCGCTGATGTATGAGTATGCTGCTGTTTCGTCTTTGTGCTTCAAGTTATGGGCGCAAAACTGGGGTGAACTGGTCCGCTGTGTGCTTGGCAGCTTTTGCTTGGCTTGTGCACGTTTGTGTATTGGCGTACAGGTAGACCAAAAGTGAAACGGAGCACGCGAGTGGTGGCCGACATGGGAAAAACTAAAGCCCCTCAATGCTTTATTGAGGAGCTTTAGGAAAAACTGCATGCCAGCGCGCCCTATCAGCGGATGCGCAGCAAAGCGAGAGGGTGCGTCGGCACACCCGGCTGCGTGTTTTTTTTTCAGTGCAAGCCCAGCCAGGCCACTGCTCATTGGCTCGCTCTACTGTTCACGTCACTTCCGCTTTAATTAGTACGCAAGCACTAAAAGTAAATGGCTATTCTAAAGAAGTATCTATACAAACATTTCATATGCATACAAAATATAATGAATCTTTGAGAAACTAAATTTCAAAGTTTAGTTTGGTCACGTGACTAGTGGTGGCGGGCGGCATGCAGACGACGCCCAAGAGTGTGATCACGTGACATGACGTCACTTTTGTCAACAGTCAAAATGGCCGCTTGAAAGGTCGTTGCGGCTGGTCGCGGCAGTCACGGTGTCTTCGGGCAGTTGTAAGCAAGTGATTCCAAGACCAATGCAAGCCGCCTAGTTGGATCCAGGATACTTGCCTCTGAATGGTTAAAGTGCGCCGATTCCAAGGTGCTATGTAAGCCGCGCGGTTGGATGCTAGATATGCGTATTTCATTGGTTTTCGAACCGACGTAGGACCTATGCGGTGGCGATGTCACGAAGCGTTTGCGGCCGTGTTGCAAGCGTTTCTGATTCCTGTGAGGATCACCACGGGCAGCGACGATCAACAGCTGCTCACCTTAGAGAAATGAGGCTGCTCATGGTGAATTTCCTGTGCGTGCATAAGCTACACAGCACAGTGACAGTGGACGAGAAGTGAAAGTGATTGCGGTCGGAGCTAGTGCTTCTCCGCCGAGGCAGAGAAATACGCACGTGCGAAGGCTCACTACGCACGCAGTGTTTTCCGAATGCTGAAATGAACTTGGCGTTGAGCAGCTAATCGTACTGGTTGCAGTGATTGCGACCGAAGCGAGCGTTGTTATACGACGTTGTTTCTGTTACGTATCTATCACCGATTTTGATCGCGCTTCCTGTGGATACTGTGCTTCGAAACTGCTGTGTGCGACGTGACGCGATCTTGGCTGCGCAGCCGTCGAACTGTTTTCTTCCGCGACAACCACAGCGTCGCCATTCTTCGGCGTGTTGCTGCTTCATACAGTACATTGTGTGATTACGGATGCTCGGGTTACGATGTGCGAAAACATCGGTGTGTAGTGCAGTGGTCTCTTGTGGAGCGTCGTTTTTTTTTTATTTCCTGCCTGCTATGTGGACCTATGTCTGCAAAAATATTTGCGTTTAGAATTGGCGACATCACAAACTTCTCTGCATGATGGTGGGCTGAGCCAGAGTAGTAGTTCTCGGTTTAGGTTGTGACAACATGGTGCACTCCGTTTAAAAAGTGCTATAGCATTGTGGGCTGCGGAAAGGTTATAATGTAAGCTTGCGACTCTGTTCTTTATTGTTAAGCAGCTTAATTTATTTTGTGCATTGAGTAATCTGAGCCATGATGTGAGTCGCCGAGCACTGACAATGCTTTTGACACCAGAGAAAGAAGTGCTTTGGCATCCAGAAAGTGTGTGAGCAGGAGGAGTTGCTGGGCCTGGCAGTTCATGGGTTAACACAAAACTCTCTGCACACAGTGCGACAAGCAGTATGATGGCAATTACAGTGTGTAACAAAAGCATATGATTCAGGCTGTGCTTGACTTATCTACTCAAATTCAAGAAGTCTTAACAGTCTTTGCACTCTGCACAATTATGCGACAAAGGACTGTATTCATATTCACTCTGTCCACTGTGTTATGAGTGAGTTTCCATGTTATCGAGGTGTGAGTGCATTGAAAAAGTTTTACCCCCAGAAATACTGTCCATAATTTGAATCCATAATAATGGGGTCTGTATTAACGAGGCATGGCCTTATAAATGAAATTATAGTTATTTTTAGTCCTGATGATGACACAAGTTATTCAGCTGTGTTATTTGCCTAGACGACTTATGAAGTAAATTTGCCATTGCAAATTATGAAAGCTGATTAAAAGAATGTTGTATGGCACAGCAGTTTGGTGGTTGTAGAATAACAGTTGGCTTTACCTGCCACCACTTTGAAACAGCGGATAGGAGAACAAGGCCTGTGGAGCTAGTGAAACTGCAAGGAACAAAGACAACAGGAAAGAACACCACCGCCGCACCCAGTAGAAATTCTTGTTCTGTCATTCTCGCCCTTAGTAGCTCGTCGACATGCTGTCTTTCCAGCAGTTCACCCGACAGCACACTTAAGCCCTGTGAAACCTGGAGAATGCAACAGCAGGACAGGACACAATGTGTACATATATCTTCTGCATGTCTCATCATAGCTTGGCCCCTGTATGTGTCTTGCCAGTCATCATTCAGCACCTATGACCCTATTTGTGCCGTTGGCATGTGCACCCAATTGTAAACATATTTTATACTCTTGTGGTGCTATAATGTTTTGGCCGATTAAGTTGTTTCATCCAAATTGGCAAGGCTTTAGAAAGCGTTCCTGCGATAGCCAACTTGCTCTCATTCTCCCTGAACGGCAACATCCCCCTTAACGCTTTTTTTCTGGGCTTTGAAAGAGCGTGTGATAAAATCCCTCATTTATATAAATAAGGTGTATTTTCTCATGCTATAACTTGGATCCAATTGCTCTAAACTGATTCCAAGCTTTAACAGCCAGCCGTCGACAGAATTCCCATACTAATTCTTACGCGTCCTGCTTTTTTCCTGCAATCTCGGGCGTCCCCAAGGCATTGCCCTTGGGCCCGAGGTTTTATTAAATACAATATGACCTTCCTTTCAGTGTTTCCTAACATGCCTTCATTGACAACAATGGAGTCTGCCCTCTGCAATCAATAACAGTATTTCAATTCTCAGAACAATATTTCGGATGATCTCGACTAGCCTGTTTGCTAATGTTATTAAGAATGCACCAACGTTTTTTACTTTCAGGATAACTACATCTTGCCTACTTATAAGGCCTTACTGAGAAAGACATATTCACTGCATACTGAAAAAAAAAATTGGTTTTTGAGGAACGGAAATGACGTAGTAAATGTCACATATCTCAGTGGATACTCGAACTCGCTGACAATGTAACATGGTCTCACCTAACAATCCTTCCTTATACAACTACCCACAGCCCAGGATATTTACACCATAGCATGTCCTTAGTGTCACCGTCTTCCATGTTGCTTGCATTCAAATCTCCTGTGCAGCATCAGCAGAGTATTGTTATGCCACATGGCAAAAATCTAATTTTTCTCAGATCCTGGGATGAATTCAGAACTGAGCTGCTTGTTTTATTCTCTCAGACTATTGTAGAAGCTCCAGCATCACAGCACTAAAGATGAATCTTCTAATTTCTTTGTCTCATGCAGAAACTGCGGGTTTTTTTTGCTCTTTACTGTCACATAACCAACTAATCTTTTCCTGCTCATGGTTCCTTCTGCGCTAGCTGCACAAGCACTGTCCCTCCCTTAGCTTATGCCATTGCATTTCAAGATTCAATTTTGTTTTTGCCACGAAAGGCTAGAATGGTCTTCCATCTCGCAAGGCTACGCTTACTAACCTATTGTCCTTCGAACTGGTCACTGTAGAAATCCATGCAGTTAATGACAATGTAAGTTCAGTATTTTTGAGGGATCCCCTAGTGTGGAGAACGTTTGCAATAAGGAAGTAATTGTTTATTATCACCCACCCAACCGTAGCCATACGGCTACAAAAGAAAGCTACTCAGGTTCCACAGAAACTTTGTAGTTAGAGGAAAAGTTACCCTAGTCTAGGGTTCGAACCCGGGAATACTGCCTCACCGGGGCAGTTGCCCTACCAAGTGCGCGAACTGTATGGCTAGCATATGATGGGGTGAGCTCGAAATGGGAGCGGTGTTAGTCAAATATTTTAGGCGACTCCCTCAAAGTTGAAATGATTTCTAATAAGGTAGTCATTACTCATTGGCATCCACCCAAGCACGGCCATACGGCTACAAAAAGAGCTACAAAGCTTTTCTTTGCAGCTGCATGGCTGCGCTTGGATACTAATGAGTAATTATTCCCTTATTAGTACATTGCGAACTCATCAAGCTCCTACTTGCCTCATCATGTCAAAGTTCACCGCTCAGGTATTGCTACTTAGGACCGTTGAGGTATAATAAATATCAAAATAAATTGATCTAATAAAGTGCCTACTGACTCGTTCACTTGGGCAAACCAATAAAATGCTCTATTATGCATAATGTGGTCATCGAGAACTTTCCTCTATTTCAAGCAATATCACGGCGTATAAATATGTCGTTTGCACAGCCGCTTTTAGAAATGCTATCCTTTACTATGATACATGTAATGCCCCTCTGCTAAAGTTTTAGCCAGAGGCTGGCAGTGTTCCAAATAAATAAATATATGCGCACAGTAGTTGCATTCAGGCTAACTTGCACACTGTGCACACGAATCCTCTATCGGGCCGAACACACTGAGTGGAACAAGCCAGGCTGCAGTACAAGCTGCTAACAACCGTCATAATTACAAAATCACATTTTTCAAATAGCAAGGTTATATATTTTAAATTATTAGTGAGCGATTCAAAATAGTACACAGCAGTGGTTTTGCATTTTTGATAGAAAAAAAAATACTGGCGAAGGGAAGGCGCAAAAAGGACGATCAGGAGAGAAGAGACAGGATGGGACGAGCGTTTCCCTAGCAGTGCACAGTAGTTGTCACTGTAATATGTAAACAGGCTTCCTCCCTGCTGACAGTCATTGCAAAAGAGATGCGTATAACAACGCTCGCTTCGGTCGCGATCACTGTAACCAGTACGATTAGCTGCACAACGCCAAGTTCATTTCAGCATTCGGAAACCACTGCGTGCGTAGTGAGCCTTCGCACGTGCGTATTTCTCTGCCTCGGCGGAGAAGCACTAGCTCCGACCGCAACCACTTTCACTTCTCGTCCACTGTCACTGTGCTGTGTAGCTTATGCACGCACAGGAAATTCACCATGAGCAGCCTCCTTTCTCTAAGGTGAGCAGCTGTTGATCGTCGCTGTCCGTGGTGATCCTCACAGGAATCAGAAACGCTTGCAACACGGCCGCAAACGCTTCGTGACATCGCCACCGCATAGGTCCTACGTCGGTTTGAAAACCAATGCAATACGCATATCTAGCATCCAACCGCGCGGCTTACATAGCACCTTGGAATCGGCGCACTTTAACCATTCAGGGGCAAGTATCCTGGATCCAACTAGGCGGCTTGCACTGGTCTTGGAATCACTTGCTTACAACTGCCCGAAGACACCGCGACCAGCCGCGACGACCTTTAAAGCGGCCATTTTGACTGTTGACAAAAGTGACGTCATGTCACGTGATTGCAGTCTAGTCGCGTGACCAAACTAAACGTTCAAATCTAGTTTCTCAAAGATTCATTATATTTTACATGCATATGAAACGTTTCCGTAGATAGTTCTTAAGAACAGCCATTTACTTTTAATGCTTGCGTACTAATCGGAGCGGAAGTGACGTGAACAGTTCAGCGAGCCAATGAGCAGTGGCCTGGCTGGGCTTGCGCTGAAAAATAAACACGCCACCCGGCTGACCCACCTGGATGTTCTTATGCTCGCCTTATCACCGGCACCAGCGAAGCCGCGGTGCTACCATCCCTGCTCGCTTGGGGCGCTTCAATGCTTCATGCAAGCTGGCCTTCGGCGGTGGCGCTTTCTGTTTCGTCAGAAATGGCACCATTTTCATTCTGTGTGACCGCCGTGGATTGCACTTCATTTGGCGGCAGGTTGGTTGCGCTATGAAGTATAAACACTTCTGCATCTGTTTTGTAAGTGCAGTATAAAAAAAAATAGCATGGGTATATTGGCTCCATTGTCATTCTGCTATAAATAGATGCTCAACGTAATAGCAAGTGAGGTAATTGAAGACCACTTGCTTCAGCACAAATTTGTTTTCTTAGAGTGGAGAAAACAAAGTTAAACAAATTTTCATAGAAAATAAGGATGCCTCGGCTTCAGTTGTCCTGGATCGGTAAAATTTTGATCATCTATTTATATTCCAAAGACAACGCAGCCAATACATGCATGCTGCTCTTTCTTCTTTTTTTTTTTTCATGCGTTCTCTGGAGCCCAAAAAAATTTAGACCGCACTTGCTAGCAAGTTCGTCGTCAAGTGAAGCGCTAGCCACGGCATTCACGCAGACTGAAATTGGCGCCATTTCTAGCGAAGCAGAAAGCGCACGCCGCCGAAGGCCACCTTTCCTGCAGGCGAACAATAAACGCTTGCATGAAGCAGTGAAAACGCTTCTAGCAAGCAGTGATGGCAGCAGTGCGGCTTCTCTGGTGCCGGCAATAAGGCGAGCATTAGATCATCGAGGTGGGTCAGTCGCATGTGCCGATGCACCCTCGCTTTTTGCGGCGCATCTGTTGATAAAGCGCGCTGGCATGCAGTTTCTCCCAGGTCGGCCACGGCTCGCGTGCTACGTTTTACTTTTGGTGCATCTGTACGTACCAGGCTTCACGCAGGGTATTTTGAAGCTCTAGTTCAATACCTGGTATAAGAATAAATACTACAATATTCTCCTGTTGGAATCTCTTTGTATGGAGCACTGAATTTGCACTTATGGGGTTGGCATTCTCAACAGTTCGTAGCCAGTCAATGCTGATATGTAGCACAAATCTTCGAAGTCTTCTGTTCCAGTTAATGTGAAAGGAATTCAATACAGAGATTAGTACTGCCTGTATCAGTAGTATTGCCATACAGATATCAGTATCAGTATCAGATTCAGTGTAGAGGTAGAGTGCTCCAGGGATTATGGGTCTTAGTTTCAATGTTTTATTGAAACCACTTAGAGTTGGTGATGAGTATTTATTGAAATGGCGAAGCCGGCGACATAGCTCAGTGGTTGTCGTGCTCTTCTGGTGACCTGAGCGATGGAGGTTCGATCCCGGCCTAGGCGGTCGCATTTTGCGATTAAAAATAGTAGATGCCTGTGTACTATGCGCAGTGTGCCGAAATTACTCCGCGGCCTTTCACTACAGCGTGTCTCATAGCCCGAGTCACCCTTGATCTTTGAACCCCATCAAACTAAACCAAAAGATCAAGATTAACTTTCTATTATGGCATAGCCAGGATATCCCTTGCGATGTAAAGCACATGTGTAGAGAGGGAACGGGAATTTTTTTTTTAAATTCCTGTTATATTATTTTTCCTTTGCGCTGTACAGGCCAACAAGCCCGAATGATTGACTGCAGAGAACAGGTCGCAAGAATTCTCCTGAGGAAACTAGTCTGACCGTTACTTTCAACATTTATTTTAATGTGAATGATGCATTTTTATGGTGCATGTATTGAATATTCCCAGCCTGGATAGCTTGGAAATGAACTAAATTTGTAAGTATATTGGTCGTCATGTCATTTGTGAAGACCATGTGGTGACCTTTTTCAACGTTTGTAGACTGTCTAAAGACAATGGTCTACTAAAGGTTTTGTCGACAGAGGTCTACAGACTGTCTATAGGCACAGTTTTAGAGCACTGCCAGGCCATATACCTATGGAATGTCTATAGACAGTCTGTAGACCTATGTCTACTGGACTAGTAAAGTTTTGCCTATAGACTGTCTATAGAGAGAAATTTACAGGAAGTGTACGACCATAGGAGGAGGAGGAAAGGCGGGGAGGTTAACCGGTTGACGAAACCAGTTTGCTACCCTGCGCTGGGGGAAAGGGATGAGGGGTTCTAAAGGTAATGGAGAGAAGGGAGAGATAAAAAGAAAGCAGAAGGCGAAAATGCTTCGGCAAAGTCGCAGCCTGTCGAGCAGGCCCGACACTCTTAAGAACCGCAGGAGGGTCTGGCAGGCCCTCACCGCCGATGATCGCTGCGGCCAGTATCCAAGAACCTTGAACTCCGTTAGCGTGCGTGAATCGATGTATTAAAGCGCGCGGCGTAGAGAACGTCCTGCAGATCTGTACGGCGGGCATTCACACTGAATATGAGATATGATCTCATCACGGCCACCGATGTCACATGCAGGGCTATCAGCCATGCCGATCACAGTAGATTAGTGGTTTGTGAATGCGACACCAAGCCACAGGCGATACAGCAAAGTTACCTCACTTCATGGTAGGCCGGATGGAAGATGGGGATGGACACAAAATCGCCCTCGTGGTGAGCAGTTCGCGCGGCCTCGTCTGCGCGTTGGTTGCCTGCGATGCCGCCGTGTGCTGGCAGCCATTGGTAGACAATATCGTGCCCTTTATTGATGGCGGTGTGGTGTATAGCTCTCGGATTTCCGCGACGTGTTGCTCATGGGACCGATGACGAAGAGCAGATTGTAAGGCTTGGAGGGCTGCTTTTGAATCAGTGAAAACAGGCCATTGCTGGGCTGTTTCCTCACTAATATGCTCAATGGCGAAACGAATAGCGGTGACTTCTGCATCAGTCGATGAAGTCTGGTGTGATGTTGTCACTTTATTAACTGTGGCCCTTATGGGGATGACCACGGAGCCCGATAAACTGGAGGGGGTCAGTGAGCCATGGATGTATATGTGCAGTCAGTGTCCGTGCTACTCATGCAAATATTCAAGAATATTCAAGAGTGGTCTGTTTTAATGCTGTCGGTGATAAGCCAGCCTTCTTTTTAATGCCTGCTATGGAAAGAAGCACACGAGGTTGGTGCAGGCTCCATAATGGAGAGGGCGGCCTATAGGCTGGTGTAAACTGGGATGGAGAATGTCGCGATGGGCATGAATAATTCTTACAAAGGATGTGCATGACCGGTTAAAAGGAAGACTGGCAAGATGGTGAGCGGGAATCCGAGAGAGGTGTCGAATATGCACTCTCAAAGCGTCGATTGTTATATAGCTAGTCACTGGATTCTCCTAGGCGATGAGTACTGTTGTGGCTGTGGTCGAGCATTTTGGCAGTTCTAAACAGGTGCGGAAAGCTTGAACGCTTTGTAGACGCCGTATGTTTGTTTTCCCTCAAATTTCCATGTGCAGGGAGACTGTACCGAAGGAATCCAGTGAATAATGTGGTTTACAGCTGGAGCATCGACTGCCCTGATCACGACTTCCCTGCAAGAAAGGAGAGAACATAAACGATCGATACCAGTCGCCTTTTCATGTACGAGACATGTGGGCTCCGTGATAGATTACGATCAATGATTATTTCAAGGAAGCGATGGCCTCTTTCGTAGGGTATTGCTGAGCATGTTCCATTACCCCGTATTACATACGGGGTAATGGGACATGCTCTTGCGTCTAAAGACAACAAGGGAACATTTTTCCGTAGAAATCTCCAGGCCTTGTAGGCGGAGGTAGGCCGTAACAATGCTTGCCGCCTTTTAAAGCCTTCTGGTCGCGTAACTCCTGATGTCGAGATGCAGATATCGTCCGCGTAGACTGAGAGTTGTGCCGACTGTGGTAGTACGTCGATAAGGCCGACAAGGGCAGGATTAAAAAGCGTTGGGCTAAGTACTCCACCCTATAGGACCCACGGGAAGTGCAATGTGAAGACGTTGGTCCATCCCCAGTCTGCCTAAAGAGTGATCTATTCGATAAATAACTGCGTGTCCAGCAAACATGCGACCACCAAGTTCTGCAGATTCCAGAGCATCCAAAATAGCTTGATGAGTGACGTTGTGTATGCCCCTTTAACATCCAGAAACGACGCCGCAGTCAAGCGCTTCAGACGCTTCTGATGTTGAACTGATGACACCAGGTCAATTACGCTATCAGTCGACGAACATCCATGTCGAAACCCGAACATTACATCTGAGTATATTTGGTAGCGCTCCAGATACCACTGAATTCGTGTGAGTTCCATCCTTTCCATGAGTCTTCTCACGTAACTAGCCAATGCAATTGTACAATACGATGCCAGGTCAAGCTGTGATTTTCCGGGTTTAAAGACTGGAACCAGATGACTTCCACGCGTCCGGAACTGCACCCGCACACCATGATGAGTTGAAATTGTTTAAAAAAACACGTTGAGCATCCTGACCAAGGTTTGCAAGTGCAGAATACGTTACTCCATCGGCCCCGGCGATGATTACCGTCTGCAAGAGCCATGGCGCATCTATTTCTTCCATGGAGGAAAGGAGGTCCATTCTCGAGTCCCTAGATATAGGCACTTCGTAGGAATTCAGAGCTGTGAATATCTTCTTGGGGCTTGCTATTCTTGCGCAAAAGTGTTTACCAATTTCCACTTCGCTACGCTCTTGGTGAAGTGCGAGAGAGAGCTCCCGAGGAGGTGTTCGTAGACCGAACGTGGCGTCTGCTCAGACACCGAGGTCGAGTGTGGCTCTCGTAGTGGTGGCCATGTCACCTGGGGAGGACAAGTAGCAAGAGCGATGGGGGCTTCGCTACCGCTGTCAGCCGATTGTCTAGATCGTCGGCGACGAAAACGACGCTGATGGACCGTAGCTGGGACCTCTCTGTGCGTTGAATGGTCTCGCGCCATTTGCTTTAACACCGCTCGTTCTTTCTTCAGGCGGAGACAGACTTTTGAAGGAACGTCATGAGGGCCATGGAAATGGCGCATTTCAAGACAGTAGCGGGGCACATATCACCTCTATGTGGCTCAGAGCAGCGCGGGAATGCTATGGTGTTATTGCAAACACCACTGACATGCCCAATTTTCATGCACTCCCGGCACTGAAGCGGTTTCGGGACGAATTTCCGAACTGCATGTCGAAAGTGGCCGACCCTCATACGCGATAGAATACAGTCGCCCTTAAGATGAGCTCGACGCAACTTGACTTGCCAAGGCGCCGAACTTTGGTTATTTCGATGCTGTTCTTCGCTGGCTTAATGAGTATCACCCGGTAGGAGTCAGAGAGGGTCATGTCGATGTCGTAAATGACGCCAGCGTTTGTGTCATTGTTTTTAAGAACAAGAGAGCGGACGGGGATGTTTCCGATCTTCTTGATGGTGGCTAGACTCCCCAAGGCGCTCCGCTCCGTCACATCGATGGCAAGGAGGTTCCTTCGGCTCTTGATCCTGACGTCCGTGATCACTCCCGAAACGCAACCCTCGAGAAACATCGGCGTAGCTTGCCTATTCAGCAGACCGAGGTTATCGGTGGACGTTTCAGGCGCAAACAGGACCATATGTGCCGATGCAACACGCGTTGTGATGACGGTAGATGTATAGCTGATGAGCACGAGTCTCCTCTTGGCTTTCTTGCTCATCACTGGGACGAACCGGTTGTCCGCCGAGGAGTCTTCTCTTGTAGCTCAGTACAGCGCGGTGTCCTGGCTGTTTGCCTCGCTCGATTGGTAGAAGCGCTTCCTCTGGGCTGCTGACCCACCGGGTTCCAGAGGAGGCCGAACATCTTTACTTCCGCCGCCGTCATGAAGAGGGAGCGGCGCCTCCCTGATTGGGCGAAAAAACGAAAATCTTCATGCTGATTGCATGCTAACTGAGAGTCAGGTACGGTTCTTTTTTTTCCGGAGTTCGGGATTCAGAACATGGTCGATGTTTTTTGAGCTCGAATTCGGCTATATATCGAATTATTCGGCAGAAAATTCCACAATTCGCTTTTTTTATCTTTTTTTTTTATAGCCAGCAACATGTTAGTATAAGCGCTCGTTTTTCTTCGGGTGAATAAAATGTTCCTTCTTACTCATTATTTCTTGGAAAATAAAAAAAATCACGTTGCGCTAAAGGTTATCTATAGAATCAGATACCTTTATTTTTCATTTAATACAGCAACTTCTTCGCGTTCATTGCCATCTCATGCACAGCACTTCCTGCCGGCCTTGCCTTTCTCCCTCTTTCGTATTATTATCTTATCTTATTATCACCACTTATTATCAAAGCGACCATTTTAAATACAGAACAACCTAGGAGCAGTACGTCGTTAGCGTACCTAACGCCTGGCACAATAGAGGCTTTTAGCATACCGCACACGCATTAAGTGGATGTATGCCGGTTTGCCGAGCGCCTCCTACGCATGCGCAGTGGCATGTATGGCCAGGAGGGGCCACTACGCTTGCGCAGCCGGCTACGAGCTTTGTACCACGAACTTTGTACTCTGTGGTAACAAGCACCAAGACAAGCAAAATTTCCTTCGCGAGATATTTCACGGAACAAACGCACATGAAATTGCACGGCAGTTGTCAATAACAAGCGATTCTATTTTCGACCAATCGTATAGCCCTTGCGCTGCAGCCGAACTCCTCCCGGCTTTCAGCGCCGCCAGCGGGAGTTCCTCTCCCTTTCAATTGCTCCCCTGCCGGTGATCACAAAGCTGGCTGGACGACCGCGCCACGCGCCGTCTCCTAATCTCGGCCGACTTCCACTCCACGGCACTTGATCACTGCACATCTCTCGACCGGCCGGCAACGCCGATGGAGCGTGTGCTTCCCGCTAGAAAGCGCTCACCCGCTGCGGACGCACACACGGCGAGGGAGAGAGGGCGGCGGCAACGCGAGAGGCCGCCGTGTGCGGACGCCGCACTAATCCGATTGGCGGCGGCGGCCACCGACAGGAGACAAACTAGCGCCGCGCGCGCCGAGGAGACACCTGTTGGCGACGCGCGTAAACAGAACGCTGTCCGTGACGAGCCCAGGTGCCCGGCCATAAATCAATAGACTACCGAATCGACTCCCTCTTTTCCGTCACGCAGGCCGGCTCTGCGGAGAAGCACTCTTACCGTTGGGACGATGGGGCCGAAGGGATCTTTCTTTCTTTCTTTCTTTCTTTCTTTCTTTCTTTCTTTCTTTCTTTCTTTCTTTCTTTCTTTCTTTCTTTCTTTCTTTCTTTCATTCTTTCTTTCTTTCTTTCTTTCTTTCTTTCTTTCTTTCTTTCTTTCTTTGTTTCTTTCTTTCTTTCTTTTTCCTGTCTTTCTTTCTTTCTTTCTTTCCTTCTTTCTTCCTTTCTTTCTTTCTTTGTTTCTTTCTTTCTTTCTTTTTCCTGTCTTTCTTTCTTTCCTTCTTTCTTTCTTTCTTTCTCTCTTCCTTTCTTTCTTTCTTTCTTTCTTTCTCTCTTCCTCTCTTTCTTTCTTTCTTTCCTTCTTTCTTCCTTTCTTTCTTTCTTTGTTTCTTTCTTTCTTTCTTTTTCCTGTCTTTCTTTCCTTCTTTCTTTCTTTCTTTCTTTCTTTCTCTCTTCCTCTCTTTCTTTCTTTCTTTCTTTCTTTCTCTCTTCCTCTCTTTCTTTCTTTCTTTCTTTGTGTCCTTCTTCCCTTCTTCCTTTCTTTCCTTATTTCTTCCTTTCTTTCCTTATTTCTTCCTTTCTTTCCTTCTTTGTTTGTTTCTTTCTTTCTTTCTTTCTTTGTTTCTTTCTTTCTTTCTTTTTCCTGTCTTTCTTTCTTTCTTTCCTTCTTTCTTTCTTTCTTCCTTTCTTTCTTTCTTTGTTTCTTTCTTTGTTTCTTTTTCCTGTCTTTCTTTCTTTCCTTCTTTCTTTCTTTCTTTCTTTCCTTCTCTCTTCCTCTCTTTCTTTCTTTCTTTCTTTCTTTGTGTCCTTCTTCCCTTCTTCCTTTCTTTCCTTATTTCTTCCTTTCTTTCCTTCTTCCTTTCTTTCTTTCTTTCCTTCTAGGTTGAACAGACGACAGAAGCGAAGCATGTTATTTTCGGCATAGCTTAGCGTTCTTTGCATCCGTAGTGTGTTTGCCGTGATTCGGCCAAAAGCGAGGTAGTGCAGCGAAAAGAACCGATTGCCGACTCGAAGAGCGTCATGCAGACAACTATCTTAATAATTGGTGTTTGCGCTTACAATACCAAATTCCTGCTACACCTGGAGGGAACCCGAAGCTTAGAGCTTTCTCGCTGCCGGGTCCGCTTTTTGTGGTGCCTGTTAATTATCTCTTATCTCCATGTAACCGATGCGATCCTTTTTCTAATTATCTTCGCGTACTCCTGTGTGCGATGATATCACTGGCGCATCTTCTTTAGCATCCGCAAATTGCGGACTGGCGACGACATCCCACCCCAACCCAGCCCGGGAGGACTGGGAGGCGACCCTGCTCGGCTGCTCTGACCTGCAGGCCCAACGGGCCTTGGTCGCGCGAGCCTGGGCGGCGGCCGATGCCACTGGGGTCCCGAACTAGGGACCTCCACCTAGTATTTGTAAGAGCTGGCCCCCTCTGGGTCAGCTCATGCATAACCTCCTGTATTATACCTGTACATAAATGTTTTCCACCACCACCACACAACTTACGCCTAATTGACGAAGAGCATGAGCTGAGTTCTTGCCGTACGAATATTGTCGTATATAGCGCGAAAGTACGCCTAAGGTAATCAAAGTTGTTTGCTGTCGGCAAATGTGCATCTTTAACGCACTGGTGTCCTGGTCGTTTGAAGATCCACCTCTGATGCGGGAGGTGCAGGTTCGATACCCTGTGCCCACGGGTACCCACCGGTGATACAATGGGTACAAGCTTTCCCCTGGCCTTGGCTTATCTGGGGTGACATGCTTAGGAAATGGGTTTTTGAACCCCAATTGTGTAGACGAATAACCTTGTGCCATGGCGCTCTTTGGCCAAAGATGCTTCTGCGCTATATAAATTCATCATCATCAGATGTGTACATCTAACCTGCAGGCTTTTGGTGAGACTGTCGCTGGATTCAGTCAGGCTTTTCAGTTTGGTGGGAGGGCAGAGACTCGGCGCACTTTCTGACATTGCCGGCTGAAAATCACAAAATATGTGTGGTAAAGGTTTGTGTTTTGTTTACTAAATTTTCGGCATCAGAAGTAATATTTCCGACGCTCGATAATGTGACCATTCCTGTGGCGTTGCCGCTCAGCTAAGCTAAAGGGAATAGCATCCTGAACTAGGTTGGCGTCATGCAGAGTTCCTGAAATGTTCGGCGCACCCCTATTAAAGGCCTCTTATCGCATACCTTGATATTTCTTATTGGAACTTCACCTCCTGAATGGAAAGGTATTTTCGTACACCTTGATATTCTATTCTATTGTATTCCGACACTTCCAGCCTTAGAAGTTTCTCACGGCTTTAATTTTGCTATGTTTTATTTTTCCGGGTATTTTTTTGTGTTTCTACCATTAAATACTTTTCGTTGTCGCTTTCTTCATAATTTTTAAAATGACGCGACAGTCTTTGATCAAGAAAATTCAATACGCATTGTATTTCGGAGGACACCACCAGTTATTTCTAAAAATAGGCTTTTTTGATATATAAAGATGAATCTTGTGGCATAGTAGTTTTAGTTATGGCGGACGCCAAAAGAGCGCTGAATAGTAATTACTTGAAATTAGTACCTGTGAGCTAGTATTTACCCAGGTTGTAATTAGAGACTTATTGTTGACCGTTAGCAAGAACTGTATTAGTTTTTAGTTTGTCAAGAACATAATTCTACTCGTCGTTCTGCCGCAACAAATTCCGACCTACCTGTCGAGCCAAACCGAAACAATACCGATTAGAACTCAGCAACTGCACTCACGAGCAAATTATGCAAACGTCACCGAGTGAGCAGTGGAGGCGTCACGTGATCCGGACTGAGTGCAGAGATGGGGAGAAAAAGTCTAAATGGAGCAAGGGGAGTTCACTAACGTACCAATATGAGGAGTGCATTCTTTGCCACTTAAAAGCAGAAAGATTTGCATAGCGTTACTCCCTGCTTTATGAATGGCTAAAGCGCAAAGCCATTTATACGAGTACACTCTAAACAGATCGAGTAAAAAAGGAACTAAGCTGTCCTCTAGCGCACACGCTTTTACAAGCAGGTGTGCGCAAGTGGACAACTTACTACCTTTCTACACCCACATAGGCGCATTCGTATTGAGAGCGTACAGTCCTGAACGCTATACCCATCATTGACAAAGAACTTGGGTGCCGTAATACTGGCCAGTCCTGGCAAATAAATCGCCGGCCATTGGACAATGCATACAAAAGTGCTCCTGCAAAGAACCTTTATAGCTCTTCGCATATTTTTCTTTTATCTTTCGCAGACTTTAATTCCTAATGAGCAGTGTTAAAACCAACCGGGATGTCCAATGGGATGTCCTTCTTGTGCGCAGAATATAACTTTCGAAGGGATGCGAAGATATGGAAAGTCTACCACTCAGTTTGCATATGTATAGTCTTTATATGCGTCGCTGAGAAGACTTCTCACAGGTGCAGCGCTTTCTCCCAGCATAAACACCTGAACGCAACTACATGAATCGTATTGTATATAGAGAAAATTAGCTGTCATTTCGTTTCGCCGGCATTAGTCGGCTGCCTTGGAGGTTTCTGAGCACGCCCTGGAAAAATGTAAACAAGTAAAAAGGTTGAAAAAGCGAAACAAAGACGTTTCGCTTTGCTCACACTGCGGCGTCGCTACCACGCTTCTGACGGCAGGCGCTCCCACACCACGACGCGACGTCAGGAAAGACTGAAGCGAGCGTGCGTGGACGCATAATTAGCATTCAGACCGAGCCACGCTCCACCTTAATAAATGTCTCCCGGTTTCATTTTAATCTCCGCGCCGCCATGCGTGAATGCGGGCTTGCGACTGTGCTCAAACTTGCCCGGTGCACTATATACACGTACAGTGCGTTCCACGCATATGTAAAGTGCGAGCACCTGGGACGTCGTGGATTTACGCGCTTGCAAACGCGCTCGCACGTAAAAAGGGAAAGGAGGGAAGAACGAGTGAAACACACAACGTTCCAATGTCTTTATTGATTTATTTTATCGTTCATTTCGTTTTTTCCCGGCTGTATTGCGTGGCGGGAAACCTCCCGTTTTGAAAGGGAAGTTTGAGAGAGAAAGGCGTTCATGACAGTATTTCTCGCGGGCATGGCTCCTTGCATTGCGGACGGGTCTTCTGTCATGCCGCGCTGAAAACGGCGCGCGCATATCGCCCGCGCGCGTACTGCCAGCTGGCGGTAGCAGGGTCGTTTATTTCTGCGGAGGTATCGCTCCGGTCGCAATTCTTCCCCGCTGCGTAGTTGATTGCTGGCACTACTCCGTTCTCCACCATCATTTCACTTTAATTGCTCCTTTCGTCGTATCTTGTTATGAAAATTATGAATGCGATAACATTTCGGCGGTCGTCTCACAAAACATCTCCGGCTTCACCCTTCGGAAATTTTCTGATTGGTCGATTCCCTCATGATGTCATCAGTGTCACGTGGCATTATTTGACCAGTCAGGGAGCACGAAGTTTGAAATTCCCCACGAAATTTCCTGATTGGTCGACAGAGGTCACATGAACATGTGACGTCGTCACAACCTGTCTACCGGTTTGGGAGCAAACTGTCCACCGCTGCCAAATTCAATGCGGTCGCCCCCTGTCCGCCATGGTGCTGCGCATGAGGCTTACCGGAGCTTGGGAAGAACGACCTGGGTTTCACAAGCACCGTCGGTGCGGTGGCTGTGCTTGAGATTTATTAGACACACATTAAACATTAGAGAAAATTTGACTAGATACTATCGCAATTTTCTTCTTTATGAATGTGGTTAAGAATGCCCCAAGGTTTTTCTCTGTTGTTGCCTGCAGTTAATGCCCCTGCAATTTGCGCATGACTTGTGCAGCGATTGCTTGTAAACGTAGAGCTTCTGAAGGTGAGCTGTCCGAACCATGTGCACAGCTTTACTTGGCTACTTCAGGGCTGCGACGGATACGCGCAAGCCACAGGAGGCGCCATACGCATGCTCGATGGTTTGGCCCAGAGTTAGTGCAGCAGTCGCCATATCTGGACCTGATTCTGGACATGTGTAAAGCTACCTAAAAATCGTTATTAACAGGCAGTTACACTTTAAACAGAAATAAGCCTCTATATGAGGGGGTAAAAATGGGGTTAACTTCCTCTAGCGCACTGTCTTTTAGAGGCCGGCTACCAAGTTCCGGAGTAGATTTCGATAACTACACGGGACACTTACTAGTGGCAACGGAGGTATATTCCTACTGCAAAGCATAGTAACTTGATGCAGTTAGCGATGGGAGGAGGCTTTAAAACGCGACACCAGAGGTCCTGAGGTTAGCAAATAAGGTTGAAACCTCGGTTAAAATCTTCCTTACTGCTTTAGAACTTCGCGTGTTTTGAAGATGAAATTTCTTTCCGTTGCAAACCAAAGTATTCATTATTTTTAGTGACGGGAATCCACTCCAGTAGCGAGAATCTACCCACCCCTTAAAGGAGGTCCGCTAGAGGACAGCGTACTCCCATTTTTCTCCGTTCGTGTTTAGCCTGAAGGCTTGGAATTTTCGGTGGTCTATAATTATATCTGGGTGCACAAATTCGGTGACAAACACAGAGAAAAAAATGCGCTAGGGCGTAGTTAAACCTAGTAGACGTGCGAAAGAATGAGTTTGGCCTGATTAGCTCATGGGTTTGCTTTGCTGTGTCGTCGCCACGTATGGCGACGATAGTAGTGAAGGGTGGTGTATTGGGACCTGGGAAGCGCCGGCGACGAAGTCTCTTGCACAAGTAATCGATGAAGCAAAGTGGCGAGAGATAGGGTCACAAGGAGCTCTTCTCCAGCACGCGCGTCAGCCGGCCGCATCAAGAACTTCGTCGTCGTTGGCGTAGGCACATGATCATCCTCACTGCAGTTGTTTTAGTTGATGAAGACGACGGTGTGCGATACACAGCATGAGAGTGTGTTTCAGTTTAACAAGAGGCGTGATTGGCTGCGGCGGTAGCATAGTTATCTAGATAGCTCATGTACACAAAGTACATAAAACATCGCGTCATTTTAATAAATACTATGTTGAACAGAAAAAAAAAAAAAGCGGTGGTAGCATACCGCTCTGGTGCAGAGGCCAGCAAACTTCTCTGTTTGCGCCGGCGTAGGTTCGAATTCCAGTCGCGGCAGTATCTACTTTATTTATTTATTTATGATTTGGTCAGCGTCACCCTCAGTGTCAAACTTCACACAAACTCGGCGAGCCGGTTCGACCTCGTGAAGTAGTGCTTTAGCACTGAAAAGGAGAGAGGGGCACAAGCAGGGAGAGGGAAAAGGGGGAGAGCAACGCGCTGCAGTATGGCTTGGAGCGATGACCAAGAAGTGGTTTCGAGAGACGGTAGGTGTGAGGGCGCAGCGTCTTTAAATTGCCTTAATATCGTCTCCAATGGATGCCAGTACTGCAGAGTTTAGGTTTATTAATGCGCAGGAGCTCCGACAGGTGACAGCAGCGGGCTGCAGCACGTTATCTACAGAAGTAGCAAAGCAATCGGTTGGGTGCAGACGCTGTGAATTACCAACGTCAGGAAGGGGCATTATAGTTGATCTCAACGTTTTTTATTCTCACGAGCATATATCGGTGTTGTAACCGGATGAGGGCTGGAATTAAATGAAAAAAAAAAAACAGCGCCTGTCCTGCATTTGTGCAGGACCGGTTTTGCAATTTCGCACAGTTCTAGCTTCGTGCGCTTCACCGGTTCATTCCTGTCCTAGTTTTTTTTACTCTTTTTTCCTTTATCTCCAGTGCACACAATAAAGAGGAAAACTGAAATCAAATAATGAATGTGCTCACCTGCAACAGATGCTCTTGGCAATAAGAAGCCGTATAAACAGCGCATATAAGCTTGCAATATGCAAGCAGAACTCATCAGCAGATGAGTGCTAGGCATGCGCGCGAATACACGCTGGGCTTTTTTACACGAAGAAAGCGAAGAGAAGAAAGGAAGGCGAAAAGGATAGATAGATTAGTCAAGAAAGATAAAGCTCAATTTTCGACTGCACGCCAGGTGCGCTGGGAGCGATGGAGAGGGTGAAGAAAGACAGACAACGAGGAAAAAGGAAGTGGATGAAGATATGCAAGAGCGGACTCGGCCCTTGCAAATTGAATCAGGACGCGGAGACACGCAAAGGTACACGGTTTCGGAGCTTATGAAAGCAAGGACTCAGCCGCCAAGAGCGAAATGGAAACGTTGAAAGAGTGGCATTAGCTCATATTTCACCCCGGAGGATTAAATTACGCTGCATGGGCCCCTGTCGGCGATTTTCACTCTTCCATCCCCTTCCTCTCTTTTCGCCTCCATTTTTTTTTCTGCTAAGGTGCCTTTTTCTTTTTTTCTTTGCTTCTTCTCTTCATTCGTTCTTCAGGTAACCCAACGTCCTCCTCTTACGCCCCGACTCCATTACTTCTTTCTATTTTTTTTCCTGGCAGCTGCTGACTGCCTATGCCCCGCCTTCGCCTTCTTAAGCACCGGCAGTTGCGCAGCAGTTCTACTTGGAATATTTATGTCGACTCCGCACCACGGGAGAAAAAGGACATTCAGACCCCCTAAGAGAGCGAAAACCGGTTTGAATGCAGTCGAGCGTGTGCTAAACGGGCGACTTGTGGTGACTTATGGCGGGTAACGTGCTTCCCTTACTGCCGGCTTCGTTTTTACTTTTTTTTCTCGCTTCGTTTCTCATTTTCGAGCTGCCTCTTTTCAAGGCTTCAGTTTCGCCGTTCCTCAGAGTCTACCTTATGCCGTAAAAGATTGACTTTCCCTCAACGACGTGTAAAGACGTAGGAAACGAGACGCGCAAGTGGGACGCGAGGGCTTTTGATTCCACGCATATTTTAACGGCGCTTTTCCGTAGCAGCCGTGCCGGTTCGACGAAAGTCAAAGAATAGAGTTAAAAACAGGGGAAAAAAAGTTTGAAATGATGCGGAGCGTTAAGTTGCGTCTCTTTCGGCTCGCCTTACAAGTCGGAAGCTTTTAGAAGGCATTATATAACTGAGACGCTTCAGTTTGAAGTGGGCCGAGGCATCTGAGAGTGCAACATATTGCGTTTTCAGTATGCAATGAAGATTTGTTTGGTTTGGTTCATAGGGTTTAACGTCCCAAAGCGACTCAGGCTATGAGAGACGCCGTAGTGAAGGGCTCCGGAAATTTCGACCACCTGGGGTTCTTTAACGTGCACTGACATCGCGCAGTACACGGGCCTCTAGAATTTCTCCTTCAAAGAAATTCTAGCCGCCGCGGCCGGGATCGAACCCGCGTCTTTTGGGTCAGCAGCTGAGCACCATAACCACTGAGCCACCGCGGCGGCGTATGTAATGAAGAATGTTGCTGACACGTTTGGGCGGCAATGAAAAGCAAGGTAAATGTAATAAGTTGATATGAACGCAACAAAGTTCGATTAGATGAAAAGAAATCTGGTGCACGATACCAACGAGGCGGCCGAAAGGCTGAGATATGTGCTTTATGTCCAAAATTTGAGGTTTCATTTTTGGTGGAGTGAGAAGAACTTGAAACAGCGCTGAGCACGAATATAAAAAAATGATATCTACTGATGCTATCACATCGTATCGATGGTTAATGAATGCGTAAAAGCTGTGCCGTGGCCCTCTCTAACATACAGCTGTTGTCGAATGCACAGAACTACTTTCTCATCATTTCGAAAAGAGGTTAAAACGGGAGTCATACAGGGAGCTTAAGTAAAAATGAGTTAGCTGGATGCAAATGACCGAGGCTATGGGCTTGACGGAGGAAGACAAATACTTGGGAGTAAGGTCGGTATGATGACATGCAAGCTTGCCGGGCCATTCGAGCAGGATGCTCAAGTGCGTTCAGACCGGAATGAAACGCGAACACACGTAAGATGCACTTTTATACTTGGCAGCGAGATATTTCTTTGCAACTAGCTTACGAATATGTTCTTCGCTAGACCTTTTACCCAGAAGCATGAATTAGGCTAGTTGTATACTGCAGTTGAAAGTGCGGAGGTAAAATATTTTTTGTTCACTGGCGCTGTTCGCATTTCATTCCGGCCTGATTGTACGTAGCTTTGTTGCTTATGGCAATGGGGCAGAAGTTTTAGCTCGACTTGTTGCTAGGCTGCTACTGGGATATGCAGTAGCAGGGAAAGCCAGAAGCGGGCCACTATTTGCTTGTATGAAAGAAATATAATAGGGAACATCTTAAGGGAAAGCCAAGCCAAAGATGTACACTCCCAAGGTGTGCAGTGCATTCGGAAGGCTAACTTCTTGTTTTTTCTCAGTAATCTTTCCCTGCACGAAAAAAATCCTTTCAACCATTTTCAAGCCTGTGAAGAAGTTCGAATAAAAATCAGTCTCGTGTACAAAGTGTTTTATTGCATACTGATTTTACCTGAACCCCTGAACTTCGTGTTTTTGCTGTATAATGAATATAAAATAACTGAATGGAATGGCAAAGCCGTCAACACAAGTGGGCGGCCGCGTTGCCTCTCTGGTGCTAGGTCCGTCCGAACAAAATGAGAAGAAAATGACGACGTTGAAAAGGAGTTTTACATAGGACACCTGTTTAAAGCCTATATTAGGCTTATTGTCTCCCTTTTATTTCAGTCGCTTTAACGAAATCAGCTCGACAATTGCAGTTGTTGGGATGTCAAGATTATTTCTTCCAACCACAAAAAATTTCCACGTAATAAATGTAATACTATGTAATGCTGATTGCTATTTGATAACAGAAATGAAAACACAGGGTCTGATTTCCTGCCACGTCTAATGAGTGCATTAAAAATGACTTGCTAGAGCTTTTCTTGGAGAGAAAAATTCCGCGCCAGGAATAATGAGTATATCGAGACACATGATGGGGCTTTATTTAGTAACTTCCTAAGCTTTGAACATTATTTAATCTAAAATGCAAGTATGTCACTTTTCCTTACTTTCAGCATGTCCCGGGGAATCTGATTATAATCATAACCACAAAAATGACACATAACCGCTCTGGCTATTAGAAACGGTAAGCTATTTGCACGGGCCTTAAGTTTATTCGCTTATTCAAGCACTGGGCACTGTCACACTATTCAGCGAACAAACTGCTTCACTCCTTTTATGGCTAAACAATCAAGGGTGATATATTACAGGTACTGCTGGTGTCATTACCCGCTGCTCAGCATGACCAATAGTGGTGATGATGAAGACGTGGCATTTGCCTGTGCCGATTATCAAGGGCGAAAATATTAAAATTAGAATAAACCCGCGGCGATGGCTTAGCGGTATTGAAGTTTGGCTGTGAATCCCAAGGTCGCGGGTTCGATGCCGGCCGCGGCGGCCGTATTTCTATGGAAGCGATATACACAAACGCTCGTATGTTGTGCGATGTCAGCGCCCGTTAACGAACACCAGGTGGTCTAAACTAATCCTGAGTCCTCTACCCTAATGGCTTGAGCCATTTCCGGACGTTGAAACCTCACAATCCTCAATTCACACACACACAAAAAATCAAATTAGAATAGGATTCACTATTTACTACGGCACAGAGTACGCGCTGTTCGTGCATATTTCTTTCGTCGCCATTATCCGTCCAGGAAAACACAAGGAGGCTTCTCCACTACAAGGGTCGTTGTGCAAAGAAGCAGCCTTTACAAATCACTGGGAATAACGTTTTGTCGCTGCTTGTACTGCCTCGTGCACCTCGAGTGACAAGCGTCAGAATAAGAACGTTTGTGCCCAACCCCATTTTAGTAACAACTAAGGACTCACAATGAAAGCTAAAAGGTAAAGTAATTAAACACTCCCACAACTTCACCACAGGACGCATAAAGCCGTGCCTTATGCCAGTGATGTTAAACATGGTAGGGGGCCTAACGAGTGAATTAAATGGCGACAGCGGCAACGCGTGAAGAAAAAAAAAACAAATAAAAAAATAAAATGCGACGAAAAAAAAAACCACGCATGCGCCGCCTGCACTAAACGCCCAACCCGCAGAAAAACTGTCGCACTATAGAAGCGGGCAGACGCACTTGGCTCGTTAAAATATAGTAACCTTGCCTAAGCCACCGGCCACACGCGGCACCGCTAAATGAGGAGTCCGGGAGGGACAATCTCTTCTTCAAAAGAGGAAAGAAGAAGAAGAAGAAGGGAGCAGGAGGAAAAAGGGAGAGGGAGGCGCTCGGTTTGGCGAGATGAGAATAACGAGGGCGTTTTCAGAAAGAGAGCGCTCGCAACCGGCGCGCAGAGGCGAACGGCGGCGGATCGTCCTTTTAGAGCGGGCCATTAGGAAGCGATCAGCGGGAGCACTGCGCTCGACGTCCGGGCTTCCCGATAATTGGCGGAGAGGGCAGATGCGCGGAGGAGGAGAGAGAAGAAGTGCTCTGAAGAGGAGGAGTGAGGAAGGAAGGGCGAGGAAGAGAGAAAGCGCGGTCCACCGTCCCCCTCCTTTCCTATTGTTATTAAAACGGCTTAAATAGTCTCCGTCGCCGTCACGCGGGCCATCGCAGAGGCAGTGCGACCGTTTGAATGCTGCCGACTCGCAACCTCACTGCTTTCATCAGCTCCGCGCCTCGGGCAGCGTTTGCGTATAAAACTCCTCGCTTCTTTCCTTGCTTTTTTTTCCTTTTAAAAGCTGGCTGTCTCCTTGCTTGTTATTTATTTATCGCTGTGATTTTTTTTCTTAGTTCAATAGAGAAAAGGATTTTTTTCTTTCACGTGTTTAAGAGAGGTCGATGCATTGTTATGAAATGAGCTTGTTGAGATTCACACAGAATACTCGAGGTCATTATTAAATTGAAAAGGCGCGCAGCGTCCAGAAGCATTATTACATTTTAAGAGTATACTCTATGGCAGGTCCGTTAGAAATAGTTTAAATTTATTTGGCGGGCAATGTTAATTCGCTTAGAGCAAAAGCAAAACAAAGGTCTTATCTTCGTTTCTTTGTTCTTATTCTTCTATTCTGTTAATTTTTTTGTCTGTTACAGAACCACTCCGTTTAAAGAAGTCAATTACGATGGCTGAATTAAGCATTTGTACGCCGCCGTATTTACTTCCAATGTTTGTCTTTTTTTGTTTTTGCTGTATTGGCTGTTTTCTTCTCACTTGTACTTTATTCTTTCTCGCTTGGGCGTGTTTATTGAAAGCTCACTGTTCCCGTCAGCTGTATGGAGTTAATTTGTCCACGCCATTTTTTTTTTTTTTGTGAAGTGTGGTTTTTCTAAGGCTGCAGGTAAGCGAACGACGAATTAACCTGTATGTTATTCCCGCAAGTTCAATTGGAAATTGCAGTGCAAAAACCAAGGTACTTTTTACACAGCCACTGCACGTTGTGTAGTTAACGGCAAATATGCTTCGCAACGCTGCTTAAGAGTAAATCCGGACAGCAGGTTCTGCATAATGAAAAGAGTCTTATTAGTTATTGCATTCATCCTTCTGTTGACTTTCTTTGTTGCTGACAGTGACGACAACGAATTTCTATTTGTTACAATACCCAAGGTTTCCGTAAAACGTCAAACGGAATATTAAGAGAACTGGATAACTGAATTGGAGATGCATTGAGTTTCGGGCCATTAGTGTGGAGAAACAGGTGAATAATAGCAGTGGTCGAGGTAGAACATCGTGATTTCAATGGATACGGCCACAGAAGTAGTCTCAGTAATAGTAGCAGTTTTACTGATATTAATAATCATCGTATGGGGTGTTGATATAGTGATAACTGTCATACCTTTCTGTACAGTACTTACCCCGTGGCGGTAACAGAAGCCCTTACACGCAGTGGTAACAGATAGTAATGAATTATAGAAGCGGCAGAAGTAGTTGTAGCAGTCGGTGCAGCGGTGTAGCATAGTAGTACGAGTAGGAGTAGTAAAGTACAATAATAATAGTGACGGGGGCACTAGCTATATGTAGCACGGTACTTTTAGGAGTACAACAGTCGCACTAACAGCAGTAGTGAGCTCTAATAGGAACAGTAGTTAAAGCAGTAGCCCTAAAAGCAACCGCAGTACCAGAAGCGTGAGCTTTACTGAATGCAGTTTTAGTAGTAGCTGTTTCAGTCGTAGCACTCGTAGCCATAGGATTAGCAGTAGTAGTAGTAATAACTGCAGTAGTACAGAAAACTGGGCTAGTTTGTGCAGTTGCATGCCGACAAAACTGTTCAGAGCTGACAGAGGCCAACAGCAAGGAGACGGAAGTGGATTGCGCGAGTGCTGCCTATTTCCGTCTTCATTTCGTGCGCGTCTGTTAGCGTAGTACAGTTTTATAGAATTTATTCGTAGCTGTGTTGGTAATAGTAGCAGAGGAAGCGCAAGCAGTGGTCATTGTGGTACCTCCAGCAGTGCTGATACGGCATTCGCCGCTTGCCTACTAGCACCGAATAGAGAAGCGGGCAGCGTACGCCAACAAAGCATCGGAACCGCTTGTGGTATAAAGCCCCGAAGCACAGAGCAGCTCGCAGGCAAATCGCACCTGCTCCTTGAATGCGTTCCCATAACAATTACTGAGCCGTTGAAAGCTTGAAGGAGAGGGACGAACACAAGAGACATTAGTGAATTTCCGTCGCCCCATTCCAAACGGAGCATGCTAGTAGGGCTCACTCAGCTAAACGACGAAATGTGCTGAACAAGCAATGTAAAAAACCCTGGACTGCCGCTCCGTGAGTGCGAACCGCGCGCATCTCTTGGACGGCGCGCGTTGCTCTCGATGTACACGTGCACTCCGGGACTCGCACCGCGCTCGCGCGCACGTTTGCGGTGTGAGGGGGCGGTGCGTGCATAGGGGGAGCTCTTCTTCCCTTTGATCGCGCGCGCTCGCGTCGGTTCTCGTGTTCTCGGTACCCTCGCCAGCGGCGGCTGTGTTTGGGACAGGGCGAGGCAGAGCCGGCGGGACCGGGGAGGTCCTGCCGGTTACAGCTGTCGGATAATTGAAAGCAATCAAACCGGGATCCTGCCACTGGCGGGGGAAGGGTGCCTCGCGAGAGGGGTGCACGGGCAGTCCCCACTTGGCAGTGATGGGAGAGGGAGGACGAGGGGGAAAAGATCGAACAGTTCCTTTCCAAGCACCGGGGTCCTCCGCGCCGTTGCGGAACTAAAGTCGCTGCTCCCGCAGCCTGTTTTTTGCACAGCCCAGATTGTTTTTCCCCGCCCCTGCCTCCCATTTCTTTTTTGCCCTCGCAGACTTTCTATGTAGGGCTTGCTTTGATTTGTACCAGAAGTAGGAGGTAAAAAAAAGTAGAAGCCGCGGGGTGGTTCGCTCCTGATTTGCGTGTTTGATTCCGCTTGGCGGTGCGCCGGCGTCGCTCTCGTTTGCGCGCGAGAGTCGCGGCGTAGCGACGCGCGCGACCAGTGTTGCGAAAAGCCGATGGCTTTTTGCGCAGCTTGTTAGCGGCAAATTGGAAAGAGACAGTGTACTGGCGTTGGGGGAGATGTCTGCGGAGGTGGGGTTGCCCCGACAGTGGCAGCCGGAGGAAGTACGCACGCACAGACGATGCTCGTGTCAGCGCCTGCTGTGCAGCGAAGAATCGCACCGCTGGTTCGTTTCGCGCATGGCTTATTTATCTTTGGTTCTCGCGCTCTCGAAGTCATGGCAGCAGCATTGCTTTAACCTCGTCAAGAAAAGAGAGCGCATTCAAATGTAAAGTGCACTTAACTCCTCCTAATTCACTCAGCGCAGCGTAGGCGGCTGTTATATGGATGAATACGACAGTAGGTGCTATTTCGTGGTTGTACTCCCTTTCGATGGTTGATTTTTTGTGCATTAAATGAGGCCTTCTCTAATTTTTGTCAACCATAGAAATCAATCGATCGATCGATCGATCAATCAATCAATCAATCAATCAATCAATCAATCAATCAATCAATCAATCAATCAATCAATCAATCAATCAATCAATCAATCAATCAATCAATCAATCAATCAATCAATCAATCAATCAATCAATCAATCAATCAATCAATCAATCAATCAATCAATCAATCAATCAATCAATCAATCAATCAATCAATAAATAAATCAATCAATCAATCATGCCGCATTCGCGCACCACTGCTGTCATCGAATTATGAAAAATTAAGCAGTGGCCAAGAACTTTCGCTACTTCCGTAGCATTTGTGAACAGCGCTCACCTTCTTTTAGTTGCATTGTTTGATTGCGAAAAGTATGGCGCGCTTTGTCCTATACCAGTGAATAGTAACGCGTTTAAGCTGTCATTGTTGACTGTCTTAAGAAGCGAGAAGAGCTTCAGCGAAGCTCTACTCCCGCTTCTAGGTGAGAAAGCCTAAAGCTTGAATTGGACGTTCTTTGGCATGTTCTTATAGACCTGTTTTATCAAATTTTCTTTGCCTTTAAGCCAGTGGCATGCGCGCTGACTAAACAAACAGTTTGTGACTGCCAGATAACCAAATATATAGCCAACTGCCAAGTGCCTGAGCCGCGAACCTTTACAGCAATGCGCTTGGGTGCTTTTAGCACACGGACTGATCGAATTTTTTTGAAGGTCTCAATTTTTCTTGCGCTCACCCTTTTCTCTCAATCGCACATGCTTGTAGTATAAATGCTACGACGTATTCATTTTAAAGCTTTTGTTTACCTTTTTTAAAAGCTGATGTTCCACTGAAACCTGTATAAGGGCTTAGTCATCACTTGTCTTAATTCTGGTTCGCTGCTTCTTGCCTACGGGAACATACACGTGCCTCTTCTCGGTTGGTAAAAGTGTCTCTTTAGGGCTTTGTTATTGAACACAAGCTTAGCCTCCTTAGATGACCTTGCACAACTACTTTTTTTTTCTTTTTACTCACTCAATACGCTTTCTTTCGCGTATGGACAGTTGCGATGAATGAGCTGCTCAGTAGCGGTATCGCGTATGCAACCTATGAGAAAACGATGGGAAGCCAAAAAGGGGAAGAAAATAGACTGAATATACGCGCACATGCGAGTCAGAGAAAATTGTGGCAACATAGAAAGAGTCTTAAAAAGTAGTTTTGAGAACGTTAAGCCGGCGTCGCATTTTGTAACGATTCATTTCCCCCTTAATCATTTTGCCCTCTTATTATCTGCACCTGCCGCCTCTGACGTCAGGGTTAATAGCCAGCAAACCAAATCGTTTGCTGGCTGCGATGTCAAAGGTACGGCTGACAAATATGCCAAGAAAATGAATAAAATGAATCACGCAAACAGTCATTTCACAGGTAGCTCCTGGCGTTTCATTTACTATTTACTCCGTGGCTGCATTTGGCTGCGGCCGCCGCACATAAACTCAATGTGCGACAACACAGCTGATAGTGCAGCACAAAATAACCTCTTTAGTGCATCTTCTCGAGGAGACAGGAGCTGTTGGAAACGTCGGCGGTCCGCCAAACTACTCTTGTCCGAAGGAAAAACCCCCAACAAGCGCCCTGTAGGGACGCCTCTCCTCGCCTAGCTGATTGGCAGAGGTGCCAACCAAAGGAGCCCTTCTTGTTACTTTTGTTTAATTGAATAATTAGAACGTATTAGACGACCTATTCGCCAAATTGCCTTACGCGCCTTCAGATACTGCTCTGTTACACGGTGAATCCGCTTCGCTACAATGGAGTCCGCGTGCCCAAGAATCTGCGTCCCCAACTTTTTGCGGTTTTGACAGTGATGTGAATCGGGTTGCGTTGAGACCGGGACCCAGGCTCTGCTCCGAAGGAACACGTATTCCAAGGCCTCTTCTTAGCGGGAAGGAAGAACAAGAGGTTTCACATCTACGTTATGTACGAGAGGTTACATAGGCATATAGCGTGGACGGTCGCTCCCTAACATGGACAGAGCTCCACATCGCGAGACCACACGGGTCCACACCACACGAGTCCACCCATCACGGGTCCACCCACCACGGGTCCACCCCCACGGGTCCACCCACCAATAATCCGACACAGGCCGCTCGGAGCCGGTCCCTAGCGTCCCTAGAATTCCCTAAGTCGATGGCAGCGCGGACAAATGTTGCCTGTCGACACCACGCCGCTGCGTTCAGTAGAGGACGGTTCGTACTTTTCGTGAGCATGTACAGCGAATTACTCCATTCCGGCTTCTGTATCAGGCCTGGTCACAACAACAGGAAGTCTTCGGGTAGAAGGATTAATTTGGATTTGTTTTTTAGTACTGCATGCCGTCGCTGTTACTATTGACTACCAGTTCTTATAGCAAAGGCTTCATTATTCGAGAGAGCCCATGGTCTGAGAAGCTGTCCAAATTATTTTTTTCCCGACAGCGGCACAAACACGATCATTGAGTAATTTTAAGAATGAATTTATTAGCTCACTCTTTTGCCGCAAGGAACAAAATTTTTCCTCACTAACTCTCAAACTCTGTACAACAGAAAAAGAAACGATTTGAGATATTGCTATCAATGTCTGAAAATGCACGCCATGGTTAATTTTATGTTCTGAATGACTACAATTACCTTTCGTGATTCTACAAACGCAACCATGAGGGAGGTTGATGGTTGAGTCAAACTCTCGCTAAGTCAGAAATACAAAAAAAAAGAAATCGAAAAAACAAACAACATAGAGCGGTTGCGTAAAAATGTCTCGAGTTCTTCGTCTTAGAATGCCTGCAGTGACGGCTAGACCATTCAATCACGGGTATTCGAAGTGTTTGCATGCTTCTTTATGAGCTGAACCACCGTTTCTACACCGTTTTTAACTGCGACCACTGAAGTTTTGCTCAACAAAAGTAATAAGGTGAGCTCTTGCCTTTTAAATGAAGGAACAGTGAGAGCTTGTGCCTTATACGGAGGGGCACATCGAGTGGAAGAGTTATTTTCTGCTATACGGCGGAAAAGAGAAAAACAACATACGGAGCTTCGCTTTTGTGACAGCTTTAATATGATATCGCCAGAGGTGTATATCAATTCGCACGCCACGGCGTCCAGACGCAACCAACGACGTCGCTCGCTGGAGCAGATTTGAAAAGGCTCCTCAGGGAAGAAAAATGGGCAGAAGTGAATTCGTTTCAGAGAAAGGATAATAAAGGCACACGTACTGGAACACAGGCTCCGGCACCAGTTCGATATAAGATCGCGCAAGGAAAAATGAAAAAAGGAAAAGGAATATATTAAAAGCAAGGGGAGAAAGTGTGAATACCCTTCATTTTTTAACATCCGAGAAAAAAAAGTGCACTGCCATATTACTGTTTACGGCTGCGCGTCTGAGTGCCCTGGAGCGAAGCCGCTTTTTCTGACGTGCGCGACGATAGGTCTGCGTGAAGTGAGGCGTTCGATTTAAAAGCCCTATTCTGTGCAGTCTAAATTGTGTTCCTTGCGTTTGTACTTATTTTTCTCGGAAAGAGTCCTCGGAGAGAAAGAGACTGCGGTTCTCTCGCGTCTCTCTCATCTCGCTTCGTGTCAGGTGCGCTTGACTCGAGCTGTGGCATTCAAGCCACACAACCGCCCCCGAATCAAGAGGGTTTCGACATTTCCTCTCTTTCTGTATTGGGCGCTTACGCAATCGACAGCATGTGCTTCTTTTCGAGCACCACTGAAGCCCCACGAAGCATAGTGGGCTGCGTCGCAAAACTGCCGTCGAGATTTGCGTACATATGCGACAATATGAAACTCTACTACCAAAACTTGCATTGTATAACGGGGTGTGTGCATAATGGGGAGGGACAGTGTCGCGCGCTTTACCTCTCCTTCGCAGCGCCAGTGCCTCTTTTTGCTTTGCAATGCCCGTCAGATATAGAGAAGAAAGACAGACGCCAGTAGAGTGGGACCCTGTTTGGTTGATGTGGCAGAGCAAGAAGACGAGACCTTGGGAGACGACACGCACCCAGAACGCCGAACATGACACACAGCCGTGAGGTACCTTTCGGTCCTGTCTTTTAATACTTGAGCATAAGAAACCCCACATCAGAAAAATCTTTCCGTCCGTCTCGAGTCTCACGTGGTAGCTGGCAAAGTGGAGAGAGTAAAATCCTCCTCTGGACTTTCAGAGGAGAAGGGGCGGTAAAGGGAAGACGAAGAGAGGGTGTGAAGTGACGGGTGGGGTAGAGTAGAGAGGGGGTGCGGCGTGTTACGCACTGATTGACGGACTTCATCACGCCACCCGCTCGCACGGTCCGAACCAATCAGCGGCAGCGGCTGCTCTGTCCGAGGGGAGCACTTATGCTAGCGCATACTCTGCCCCGTTAGTTGCATTGATCGTCTGCACTTCCTTTCGGGCCGTTTCGACATAGACAAGCGAGGAAAATTGTCTACACTCGATAGTACAGCGGCCAGCCGCCAGGCTGCGCCACCGTAACAGGGAACGAAAACTCTCGATGGGACCCTACTATCGCAGGAATTTTGGTTCTGCGTGCATATGGTCGATGCATTCTGCTTAAAACAGCTGACTCCAGCTTGCGAACAAGCGAATCCAGTATCATGATTCTCATCTAATTTATTTATTAAATGCTGAATAGGCTGGTGAAATTTCGTGTTTAATGCTGGTAGAGCCACTGGGAAAGGAATAAAAAACACGTGTTCTTTATGCATGTTGTACACGACGTGTATACTGATTTACACTAGCGCACTTCGGACGCTCGGGCTTCTCCGGTGCACAGAATCCGTCGACAGGTGCTCTTCCGTCGTTTCACTTACGGTTACGTCCATGTCAAAGCCTCCTTTCATTGCTTCTTAGATGCGACCGATGTCACGATCAGCGCAGACCGCGACTAGACGGCATGCAGAACTGTCATGCGTCTGCCTGGAGCACATGCACTTTTCGCTGCGTTTGGGATCCTATTGACACATTTGCATGTCTTCAAGTTTTTCGCGGAAAAAGCGAGAACTAACGTGGTTTTTCAACACAAAATATCGCGTTTCTTAAATCCAACACTAGCTGTACACTATTAGTACTTAAGCCCCCCCCCCCCGTGTTTTCTTCCGCGTTCCTCTATTTATCAAACCTTAACAGTCCTTTATCTTTCTACTGAGCCGCTTGCATGGATTCAAGGAAATGATTGCACTGGGCTTAAGAAAGACCCGTGCAAGGCTTTAGAAAGCACTGTCTGAGCTTCGTTCGGCAAAGCGCTGCAGAGCCGATGTATTCATGCTGCCCGTGCTCGCTTCTGATTTCGTGCACCCAGTGCTGTAGGCAAAGAGAGTGTAAAGAACACGAGATGTACCGATGACGAAGATGCGGCAGGGTGAGTGCTCGAACATGATGACAGAAACACCCCGAGAGCTGTTAATCCGATAACCACGCCTGAGCAGGACAGGCCTTGCGGAGGGAGAGCGGAAAACGCGGGAAATGAGACGCCACGTTGAGAGAGTAGGTAGTTATGCGCCGACGCTAATCCAGATCATAAAACCAGCCGCTGTAATTTTTTTTGCCCAGGAGAAGGAAGGCGCGTGCCGCTTAATTACCGACGAGTAGAATCCGGCTTGTCGTTACAGTGAGTGTCTATGCGCTGCGGAGAATGGCAGCCGGTTAAGGCCAAATAATTGTAGCTGTTGTGGCGGTGAAGGTTAGGAATTGGGTCTTTATGAATAAGAAGAAGAAAAAGAAGAAAGTTCGTTCCCAGAAAATGGGTCTCAGGTGAAAAGCTACAAGGGTAGCTTGAGAGATGCTTGAGGCCCGGTAAAGGGAGAGCAACAGAAACATAGGCACATTCAAGGCTAACTTGCATATAGAGAATGAAATTATGAACTATGGAAAACAGCAAAAAATAGGGGAAGTACTTGCGCTCATGAAACAAACAAATTAGAATGAAGACGATTATTAACGGTCAACGATCGTCAAGCAGTATGCAGGCAACGTGACTGAACCTAAAAAAAAAAACAGTGAGTACTCATTACAAAGCTCTACTCTTCCTCGAAGGAGGGAAAAGAAAGAGAATATAGAGAACGCGAAATTCTTGAAGCCTTGGAAATCGCGAGAATAGGGCCCGACAAATGTGTCAGTGAGGCGTTCATCCATTTGAACCGCAAGGAGTTGAATTTTCTCTGGTTGACGAGATGATTGCGCTTTTTTTTTTTTGGCTTTGTGTGGTTGGTGCAGATGCTCTTTGTTGTTGAAGGAAGGAGGCGTTGATGCAATAAACCAGTCTTAGTCTGTGCTCGTCCTTTATTCTTCTTCTCTCTTCTCCCATCCTTTTTGCGTAGTTATTTATTGTTCTTATTAAGTCGTACCAAATAGCCCTTCACCGCACTCTTGTAAATTTTATTTTAATTTACCCGAGTTTACGTATCCCCGAATTCAAATGTTTGTTCCTCCTTCAGTGCTGCTCAGACTTTATGTTGCGCTTTTACTTATTCTAAGCTGCTGCTATTTGTCTCACATTACCAAGTACCCGGCTCGCTACTCTTCTCGCGTCAAGGGTATCAAGGGACGAAATAGAAATAGCAGAGTGAAAGAGAAAACAACGGTCGGTGACGAGTATAAGTATGAAGTAAAGAGAGGCTCCTTTATCCCAGAGATGCAGAGAGGGCCAAGCGGGATGAAGAGAGAGAGAGAGAGTTAGAGGGAGACAGCGAGCGAGAGATGCGGCAGTGAGCGCAATATATGATGACGCCCGCGCGCACGGCGCGACAGGGCGGAAAGCATTTTCGCGGCCACCCCTAGCAGAACAAACACACACGAGAATCAAGCGTGCCCAAGCGCTTTCCTCCCACCTTCTCTCCACCCACATCTTTTTTTTTTTTTTTGCCACGCACCCGCCACGGCACCACCGATGTGGCAAGAATTCTCCTCTCTTCTTTTTCCTTTCCTGAGTACTACTTCCCTGAGTTGCTTTCGTCGTCGTCTTCCCTTTCTTTCCCCTACAGTTGTCGCGCCTTGATCCCCGCGTCCCGATTTTGTCTCTTCTCTCGGTGATTTCGATTGTTTTAGCTGTTTCCTATTCGCTCCGTTCTCCCTTTCCGGGCTGCATCTTCCCACAATGCTTGATCTTTGCATGCTTCGTACCTCCTTGGTCGTCCGAAGCGTCTTCCTCTTTTCCCGAATCTTATCATGGGACTTGTTCCCCTCTCGCTTTGATTGCTGCTTCCTGTTTGGTTTTGCGTTTCTCTCTTTCGTCTACTCCTTCGCGCCACCTACCGAGGCCCTACTTTTGTTCTTCCGTGCCCATCGAGCAGCGACAATACGCTTCTTTTTATCATCGAGAGTCTGCCCGGCGCGCGCAGCCGGCTCTGGCGGGAAGATGGGGAGACGAGGAAAAGCGACGCCGCGGGGAGGGAGCGCGCGGCTTGTTTGCGTTATGCTCGGTCGGAGACGCGCGCACGCTACGCCGGCACCTCGTCGCGGAAGGGAGTAAGGGCCGTACGAGGAAGGGTGCGAGGGACGGGAAAAGGCAAAAAAGAGAGGTAACTCCCCATAAAGGACAGAAGGAAAAAAAAGGGGGCAGAGGAGACGCCACTGGAGCTGTCGGTGACAGCTCTCCACAGCCCCCCGTTCTGACCTCCGTCTTCGTATTAACGCCTCCCCCCATTTCCTTGCTCGCATGCTTGGGGAAAGAGCACCCTCTTCCCTATCGCCGGTGTCTGCTTTCCTTATTTCCCTTTTCGCCCCTCGTGCCCTCACTTTTTTTATTTGGATGATGTGCTTCCTCGTGTGTGTTGAGAAAATTTGTTTCTCTTTTCTTCATAGCGGCTTCGTTAACTATTTCGGAGTGCTGTTTGTTTACCTCCCTTCACTTCCCGCTTTTTCTTTTGTCTATCATCTAGATATCTTTGCCTTTTCTTTTCGCGCTATATTTTTTAAAATCATTTTGTGTACGGGTTTCTTGAGGGATTCGCACCTCTCCAGTTGCCTCCCAGGGTTTGCCTTTTTTCCCCCTTAGTGCTTGCTTAATCTGTACTCTTTTTTTTTTTCTCTTCGCAGAGCTTTCATCTTCCGCCTCTTTAACCTGTCGCCTTGTCACTCGTCAGTATCTTCCAACTTCCTCTTCTGCAGTCTTCTTTTATGCACTTCTCAGTTTTTCTTTTTGTTTGGGAACATTACACGGCTGCATATTTTTTTCCGCTGAAAATGTCCGAGCCTAAGTAAGTGAAAACAAAACACCTTTCAAATTGGCGGGTTTGAAACGGCACTCTGAACTTGACTTTTCCGGGCCTTTATTTGTACCTTTGACCTGTTGTCCGTTATGTCGGAGTGCTTCTTAACGCATAATTTGATTTCTTCCTGGAGTCTCTCTGCCATTTCTGTGGCAGGCTCCATCTTTCTGCGCTTCCCCCGCTTCCTAAGTTGCAGACTGTGGCATAAATTGTGCGCCTCAGGCCTGAAACAACGATGTCCTCCATTCCTGTATTCCTGCCTGTTGTAAATGTCCCATCTGGACGTCCGTCCAAGAGCGCGTGACCAGTCTGCTGGTCCTGCTGTTGGTACTGGTTGTTGTGTTTGAGTTTGGTAAATGTTACGTATAGTTTATGCGTGAATGGCTTTAATGTTTTTGATGGTTAAGATGCTCTCGTGAGCTTCTTGCGGAGTAAATTCGAGCCAGAGCAGTTTTATTAGCAGATATTGTGCTATAAAAAACTGCAATATCGTCGTTTGAATTGGCACTAGTTCGCGGTGCTATAAGAAAAAAATATTGCGACGACTTCACAAGCATTCACAGTAACGAGACTTATTCCCGTGCATTTCAGTAACCGATGCTTTGCGATATTTATTTCGGCGTAAAACTTCAGATGGGTGGCTGTAACCATAAAAAATTAGGCTTATTTTATGATTGTACGAGGTTAATGAAATTTCACTTATTCCTTGTTCTTCTATAATAAATATTTGCGCGCGAGTATTGCCGTTTTTTTATTTTTAACGTGACGCTTCACTTTTTCACGGAACATACGTATCAGTGCACATAGCAGAGCAAGGTCGTTGCGTGCACATTGTTGAAGAGTTGTGTACCTTGGCGAATTCGACAGTGTTGGGTGTGGATTATCAATTATAGTTTGTGTATGTATCGGTGTCCTTTTCCCCTTTGTAATCAACCCAGCAGTGTATAACTTTCAAATGCATTTGTTCAGTTTTAAATTGTTTTTTTTTTCTAGTTTCAAACTACATCTCTGTGTACCCATCAGTTCAATCGTAAATATTATAAATTCTTTCTACAGTGTGCTCGTATGCGATCTGCCACCGTTGTATGCTTGTATTTATTTCATTATTTTGTAATGGCTCTTAGATGAGCCACAGGCATTTTCAAGCTATTTTCTTTAGCTTTTGGCCTGTGGCTCATCCTAAAGACTGTATGCACATTTGTAAAATAAAATAAAGTTTGATTTGAAATACGAGCTCCTCAGAAGAGTCTGCTTTCTCGCGTGGTAGCAGTAGGCAAAGTATGCCAGTGTTGCCCTGGGTATCTTTGTTCAATACCGGATTTCTTGTCGTGTAGTTTGTGTTTCGTTTATTCTAGGCGCAGAAAAGTTGCGTAAGAACGCTGCAGCCGCCTTGCATCCAGTGAGGCTTGCGGCGCTGGCGTGGAAACAGAGATAGTCATTTTAACTTTCATCATGTGTTTATTGTACAAGTCCTGCAGAGGTCATCCCTCAACACGGGAAGAACCAACTTAAAGCTGAGCCTCAGTATTGTCTCTGGGATCACCTTTGTTGATCGTTATCTGTCCACCATCGGGGTGTTTTCCACACTGTTCCTCTACGGGCTGGTCATGCAGATCCTGTCGTAGACTACACTGTCCTCGGTGATCACAATCGCATTATCGAGTTCTCGCTGATCACCTGTGTACCAAGATCCATTCTCAAGTACCGAACCCGAAATAGTTGAAGCTTCATTAATTTATGCATCCTGTGGTGTGCAATACTGGACCTTATAGGTTTTAGGGAGGTTCCCTTAATTGCAGAGGCCAGTTTTCGTTCTCGGAGCGTTTTTCTGGCTAAGTCTCCAAATGCTCACTAGGATGTAGTCACCGTGGTGCCAGTCGACTAATGTACACCTGCGGGGAAGAAAAAAATAAACAGAAGACGTAGCAGCATCTTTACTCAAACGACATGTTATACCGAAAGAAATTCAACGTTTTGGTGTTTCGATGCACAATAGCATCGCTGACGCCGCTCACGAACTAGTATTACATTCCGCTTAGTTTTTTTTTCCCCCAAGAATGGGAGCGAACACAAGGGAAAGAAGGGGGTGGATGTGGTTTTCTTTTTCTCATAGCAGCTGTAACTGTTACAAGCCCATCACATCTGGGCTATGCTGAGGCTTGAGAACACTAGAGAGTCTGCCCTTGATAGAGTCTGCCATTGATATTATCACGTATTTTACGCCGGAGCGCCTATCCATTTCTTTTGAATATCCCGAATCGCAGCCCACGACAGGCTCCTTACTCCATAAAAATGTCATTTTTCGAATTGGAAGCAAGTGAAAAGACTTTGCTTTACGCTTTTCGTGTCTGCACAACACAAGCTCGCACTTTCGACGAAGGTAACTAGTTTAAACTGCACGACATTCATGATGGTTTTCAGTGTTTGCAGCATGTATTCAAGTTCGATTGCAAACATGACCCACACATTAGATGCCGCTCTGCAGACAGACCTCAGAAAGGGAAGGCAGCTTTCATGTGAAATACATCCAATTTCTTTTCATAGTTGAGTTATTGGAGTAACGCATGGTTCCCTTTGCGGCACTTTGTTACACTAGGCGGTCTAGTCCTAAACAGTGGGCGACATAATGGGCCGGTGATCAGAGATGAAGGTTGGCTACTGTCTGATTTGCTATTCCGGGGAGTACTTGTCCGGTTTTTAGAACACCAGCGCCTTTCAAAGTCCCGTTGAAAGTGAGCCCATATTTTTCATCTTATTTTCTCAACAGGACACTGTAGACTGGTTTCACTCTCAATAATCCTGCTAGGGGCCGCTTAAACGCAGTCTCTCCCTAAGAGAACAAGTAGTGTGCACCGGTTTCGCAAAGCATTTACCCCGATCCTTCTTTCGCAAGAACACAGCGAAATCCCCGAGCTTTTGCCAGCGCGGAGGTAGGTGACTGTACACAGGGAGTTTTTTTTCTCTTTTGGTGTGGTTGATCATCCCTCATTAATGAAATCGAACAAGCGCCATTGTGCGGACATAGCCTTCCAGCATCGTGCAATCGAGGGGTAAGCCAGTACGTGTTCAGTCAGCTTCAATGAAATCGCACGTGATTACCAAAGCTACCATCGCGTCAGGCTAACAGTTTCAAAAGTTGCGCTATGGTGGCGGCCTCAAGGCCACTAGAGGCTTTAACTGGTTGTACTACCCCGAACTCCCTAGAAGAAATCTGGGAACCATCCCTCCGGTGGGGTAAATGGCGAGATGTACAGGAATATTATCGTTTCCAAGAGGTCCGTTTGCGTGGCGAACGAGACAGTCTCTTTTGGCACCGGTTTAGCGGACCTCTCTTCTGTCGAGAACTTTTAGTCCGGGAAGCAATGAAGCTGCAGCAGTTCTGAGTTCAGAATGAGTCACTTCGCACCAAAACCACGTGATTCCGATGAAAGGCATCTCCATCCGCAATGTGTGCCACGGTACACAACTCATCTTTGCAGACGTTTCTTCAAATCGCTGCAGTGTGGGTGGGGCGCTGATAACTGTGAGCCTCCTCTCCGGAGCAGCTTGCCGTCTCTGCCTTCGTGGCTAAAGTTTTAGGTCCATTCCGAGTCACGAAGAACTTGCACAACGCTTGATTTCCCGGCGATTCATAACAAGTCACTGTACACGGTCATCTTTCTGTCCAGTGGCCCTCCTGAGACGACGAGGGCACGTGAGAAGGCAGGTCTCATATTGTGGTTCGCAGGTTCAGAGGACTTTGATCTCGACGTCTTCATCACTGTCCACGTCCACTGAGCGTCTGTCGTCGTCTTCGTCTCTCGAAGCCCTCATGAGGTGCTCCGCAAGGCTGGCAGCCGCGGTGACTGGTTGGTGCGGGTGGCTGCCATGACCATTAGTGGAGCCCGTGGTGGTACCGGAGGGTGGGGAGACATCGCTCAGATCCGGGTTCGGGTTGCTCTTGGTCGGCAGCGTCTGCTCTCGGGAGCCTCCGCTTGAGAGCAGCTCGCGCTCCTTGGAGTTGCGCCATTTCATGCGCCTGTTTTGGAACCAGATCTTGACCTGCGAAAAAAAAAGAAAGGAATTGAAAGGAAGATGAGTACACTTTAAGGCCAGGGGTCACAAGTGATTCGTTTGCCACTCTGCATATATTTCACAAGGTCTGAGAGAGGTCATTCCGATGCGGAAAAATTGATTGATCGTTAAAAGAAGAATTTGGTGGTTCGTCGCAATTATTCTATGTGATATCCTGCCGCGGTGGCTCAACGGATATGGCTCTCACCAGTTGAGCCCAAGATTGCAGGATTGAATTCTATTTGCAATGGCTGCATTTTGTGGAGAGACAGAAAAACGCCGGTTTCCTGCGTGATGTACTACGCTAAAAATCTGATCTGATACTGATCTGGAGCCCTTCACTATGGTGTCATTCATAGCATATATGCGGGATCGGGACGCTGAGCCACACATACCACACACACTACATATTCTAAACGACATTCAAGATCTATTTTTTCGACAAAAGTAAAATGCCTTGTTTAGAAAGGACATATAAATCTCTTTTTGTCTTGTTTTTGCGGGGAACATTGCTAACTTTAGACTTGAATTCTTATGCTTCCTGTTCTCGATGGGCTTTTCCATAACGAGCATAAGTATCGACCTACACTGCTCAACAATGACTTTAACAGATGTGACTGCCTCCTCCCCAGCGATTTTATTAAATTTAGATGGCATGCCGTAGATGAAGTTCATTTGCTTTCTTTACAAGAAAGAAGGTGACTGGAGCAAAAAGCCGGGCGAGTAGCAGCTCGACGAGGCCCTGGCTTCAAAATTGGCAGTTGTCAGCGGGCGTCAGTTACAGTAGAATATGTTATATACAAGACAAGAAAGTAAACAAAAAATAATAAAAGCTATAGCATCTAACATAGCGCAAAATTACAAATCTCGTGAACACAGGTCACGTAACAAAATACTGTTACACACATAAAAAAGAAACGACATGCTTTTGTAATGTTGGTTTTTAACGTTGAACAACGTCCACAACAGGAACAAATTATCAGGCTATGAACAACAATAAAACAATTGGTTTCAGTGAGAACAGGCTTAGGGAAGGCTCACGAAATGGACAATATGTTGAACGCCACATCAAATGATAGTCCATCATAGAAGAGGCCTTTCTGCTCCAATTCAGCACCGATTTTCGAGGAACTTCGAATCACCCGCCTACCACAGCTATATGAAACTTTACTTCTACGGTGTTATAAATCCAGTGTTAATAAAAATAATTGCCCTGTGGTGAAGCTGTCAGGTTTACAATGCAAAGAGCCGAAATACTCTACACGAGCGACACCGAAATGGTATGCACCTAGGATGAGAACAAATTACGGCTATCAAATGCTGAGCTACACCCTCCCGCATCAATTAAACAAGGAGTCCGAATTGATGCATAGCTAATGCCAAATCTGTTATTTTGTTCGCTTGTATGCTCCTTTGTTCTTCGAAAGTGCTCTGAAGTTTGTGTACCACTGCAATGCCTCTGTGGGTTGCGTCGGCCTCGTCAAGCCTTTCACTGGCTTTTTGTCGACGCACCCAACATCGACATGATGTTAAATAAACATGATTCTGATTCTGATTCTAATTCCTTTAGTAACGATGGTAATGTGCGCTTGAAAGATGTGAGGTCGTAGTTGGCACGTCGGGTAGCACATGTCATGTTTCGGGTAAGCGCGTGTTATAAAAGTTTGTATTTTTGACAAAACCGGCTAAATTCCTGGGCGTAGCCCCGGAACCTGCACGGTGTTGAGATTCTTGCGCTATTAACAGCTCAAGGAAGAACCAATTCGTCAGTTTTCTCAGGAGACGAAATTTATTCCATATGAAAATATAACGAGAGTTTGGTACCTGTCGGTGGCGTCGGCTACTCCTTTTCCCATCGAAGAAAAAAATTTCACAAGAACTGACAACATCATTTGCAAATTGACATAGTCACAGCACCCACTCCACAACAAAATCGACAACACAATACTTAAGTTAGTAAGAGTGAATGACGGAAAATTCCTCTTCTTGTTGTTCCGCTATATGTGCGAAAGAATAGTAACTACCGCCTTTGAGCATGTGCTAATACTTCCCTGGAGCACTGAGTTGATGTTGTTCTTCGTGTTATCTGCGCATTAGATGAGTGTGAAACAGGAGAATGCGCAATTAAAGATGAGAGCCTTTTTTTTTCTCTAAATATGCAAAGAACATAAGTGGTGAACCTACCCCCTAATCACGGTATCGCTTTATTGAAGTCTAAATCCTCTCCCCACTCGAATGTTTCAATAGCGATTTATTTGCGGTATAGCAAAAAAAAAAAAAAATGAAGCACCGAGGCATCAGCTGTTCGTCATTCGTAGGTAAGTTTTGAAGGTTGAAGGTTGAAGGTTTATTTCCGCAACTGGGTGTTGCGAGGACAGCCAGGGAAAAAGCTGTATAGACAGCTTGAGAGGTCCTGGCTTCCTCTTACAGTGCAGCATTGACGGTGGCGGAGTACGACATCAAACAAAATGTAAGTAAAGTATGTTCGGTACAGAGAATGAGACATGTACGTTCAATACGTAGTACATTGTGCTTATGAAAGAAAGAAGAACTACATTAGATCAAAGAGCCTATAAAGGCAAACACAGGGAGGAGAAAATAAATGACAGCAAAATTGACAGGTGCACTCAAAGTGGTAACAGGAAGAAAAAAAACTACATGAACATTTGGGGCAATTCTTTCAGAGAAATATTGGATAGATCAAGATTCTTGTGGCAGTACAACTGGTTCAGAAGTGACGGTAAGGTATGCTGCAACATTTGCTTGCCATAGTTTGTGCGGCATTTCTTAACATTCCAAGGTTCTGCTGCTCGGGTATCATACACAGTTCTGCTTTGCTCTAGCCCAGCCAGTGTAAGTAAGGAGTCATCATTTTTCATTATGGCGAGTTTATATTTATAGCACAGCCTATAGTTATACATGGACTTCATTGCTATGACGTTGTGTCGATGGAAAAGGCTCGCCGTGTGGAAGAAATATGACACTTTACATGCAATGCGTATAATTCGTTTTTGTAACACTGTGAGTTTGTTAATATTTTCAGCTGTTGTTGTTGCCCACACCATACATCCGTAGTTGGCTATAGAAGAGAACAAAGAGTGATAAAGTAACATGTTGACTGACATAGGAAAATTAAAGCAATTGCGGCGCATGATACCAACTGTTCTGGAAAGTTTCTGAACTACGTAATTAATATGGTCATTCCATGACATATCTGCTGCAAAGTAAACGCCCAGAGTTTTCACAGACTGCACAAACTCTATTCTGGTATTGTTTAATTCAATTAGAGGTAGTTCAATGTGTTTGTGACGTGGGTGAAACATGACTGCTGCCGTTTTACTAACGTTAATTCTTAAGTGATTATCAACCGTCCAAGTATTTATTGCTTTTAAGGTTTTATTAGCTCGATTTGCAAGATCAGCAGTTGAAGTACCCGAAAAAAACAGACTAGTGTCATCTGCGTAAATTATATACTCAGCAGTGCTATCAATGCGGACAATATCATTGACATAAAGAACAAAAAGAAACGGACCCAAAATGCTCCCTTGCGGAACGCCAGAAGCTACCGCTTTCAAATGGGAGCATTCACCGGCAATAGTGACAAACTGAGACCTATGTCGCAAGTATGAGGAAATCAGCATATGGGCTATGCCTCTAATACCGTAGTGATCTAATTTTTTAAGCAGCACAGAGTGATTAACAAGGTCAAACGCCTTTGCAAAATCTAAAAATAATCCAAGTACCTTGTTTTTTGACTCAAAATGTTTTAGTATGAATTCTTTCTGAGCAAGGAGAGCTAACTCAGTCGATCTGTTTTTACGAAAGCCATTTTCACTTGTATGTTTGCGTGTGCTTTGTTCTTTGCGAACCGCATATCACAGCTGCCGGAACCAGCGTTTTAGCAGCATTTGTGAAGGCGCTGGGCGCTGTACGCACGCGCATGTGTGTGCGTACACATGCGTACAAAACGCATACATATACTTTGACTACATCACGCGTGCTGCATGTATTCTTATGCCATCGGCTCTCCCATCTTCACTCTCTTACAATGTTTGGACGCGAGCTAATCGATGTGTCGTCGACCAATTCGGTCGAGCTCGCAAACAAAGAAGTTTAGATTATTGAAAAGTTTATTACTGGGCCTTAGGTTACTCTTGGTGACGATAGAAGATGAGAAACAATTCTAGCGATAGACAAATACGAACGAATCGAGTGCACAAAAGCATTAATTCTCCCCTACCGTTCAGAGGTCACTGTTGCTAGCACGCTGAAAAGCTTGTGTCTTGTTGCATTCTAGTGCCCGCGTCCTCTCTGTGCCGCAGTGTGCAAGATCTTATATCGCAACCTTCGCCGTATCACGGTAATTCCCGCTTCCCTCTGCCCCAACGTGAAAAAGCAGGCCAGAGAAACGTTTCTTCCGTGCATTAAATTTTCCTTCCTGCATCTCTCTCTTCACTTTCTAGAAAATCACCCTGCGCATCACAACGCCCTCCAAGACTGTAGGCCCACCTACTTGGCTCTCAGATTCTAGTGAATGGCTCGCATATAGGCATGCGTGCGGAAATTTGCCGTAGCAGAAGAACACCCCAGGCACAAATGGTAGAGAGACTAAGAGAGAGAGAGAGAGAGAGAGAGAGAGAGAGAAAGGGGTGAATGGAAGCCGTTAGAAGATTAGAAAGGAGGAAGGGGAGGAGGCAAAGGCACTCAAAGCCAGGCCCCGCGGCGGCTGCAGCCGTCGTCGTCGTCATCGACGGCAGCGGCTGCGACGGCGTGTTCGCGGACCGCGCGAACTCGTTAATTAAGCGGACCTCCTTCCGAAATGAGCCTCCGCCGACGCCGTAATGCGCGCCTTTAGCGAATTAATATGTCGGAACGCGCGCTTTCTGGCGCGGAGGGGAGCAAGACGAGCCGTTCTTCCCCGACCTCTTCCTTTCCCCTCCTTCCCACGGTTTCCTTTCCGCGCCTTTGCCCTCCCGTCTCGTTGAGTGGACCTCCTCCTCTCCCTGCCCCTCCCCCCTCTTCCCATTTCCGTACATGCGAGAAACCACCCCGGCGCGCAGACGCGCAGGCGCGTTGCAAACCAGAGCCACCCGCACGCAACGCCGGTCTTCTGACGGCAATGTGGCGGCGACGGCGGCAATTAGGCACTCATCGCGGAAAATTTTTGTGTTTCGCTCTTGCCTATTTCGCTTGCCCGTTTCTAAGCTGCGCCGAAGATGCAGGTCTTGTATAGACGTGTTTCACTCTAATAGCCCACTTCTCGTTCTAATAAGAGAAGTTCGAAAAAAAAAACAATATAGAGGAGTAATTTAGAGCATTAATCGTCATCATTACCGCTGCCGTCGTCATTCTCATCGTAATCATCAGCAATGTCGCATACACTGCCAGATAAAGGCTTTTCTTGTTGGCCTCCGGTTAGCTCTGTCCACTGCAAGCCGCAGCCCATCGTATTCCCATAAAACTTCCTAATCTTCACCGTCCTCCAAACTGCTACCCCGGGATACGTTCATCTTAAATCTAGTTTAAATTTGAATCGAATGCAAGAATTGCTTGCCACGCCAGTGATGGTCAAAATAATTCTAATGACTGATAGATTCATAATCTTGGGCTGACCCACGAAACCACGCCTGCTTTGCAGTGGACAATACCCCAGAACAACGCTGCTTATCTGAAAACCTTTTTGTTTTCTTTATTTCGTCATAACGAGTGCTCACCTCTCACTTTTCTCAGTGGCGGAAGCCCAAATCGAAATCCGGCTATGATACGGTAAGGCCTAGCGAAATTTCGAAGTCAAACTGCAATTATTAACGGTTTTTGCAAACTAGGACCGCGATCACTGACGCATACTTTATGTTGCAATTCACCATGAATGCAAGGAAACGCTTTGGTTCGACACATTAGGGCCGCCAAACCTACTTATTCTAGCCAGTGTTCCCGTTTAATGTTCAAACAAATACAAGAAAAAAATTGTCTATGTTTAAGGTTAGCTTCTACAAACTTGTGACACAATCATGACACCGTTATAGTAGCTCCTATGGAGCAGTACCCTGTGCGATGGCCCGTGTAGACGAAAACAGACTACAGCGGCTTGGAAGATGTGGTCGAGTCTGTGTTCTACTACGACCGAGCCGCTACTGCGCCGAACGATAACTATGGTGGGCCCGCCGGTAACGAGTAACGATGGTCGCGCCCCCATTGGTCACGCGAGGGAGGAACTGTTGGGGCGGCGTTACTGTTTCAGCTACCCCAACATCGTCCTTACAACCACTACCATTGACACGACCCCCCCCCCCCCCTCACTATTACCACAACTAGTACCATGCCCCCCTCTCTCACTATTGCCATTACCATTTCCGCCACCACCGCCACCTACACCACTGTCATTGTCACTGCCATTACCACCACCACCGCCATTGTTACTGCCATCACCACCACCGTTACACGAAAAACCATCGCCGCCATTACCACTGCCATAACCATCAACGCCACCAACATTACCATTACGACGACCACCAGGATTGACCATTACCTCTAGAATGACCACCAACACCGCCACCACCACCACTTATCATTATCATTGCCGTCACCACCACCATCATTACAACTAACATTACCATCACTACCTCCAGCGCTATTACCATTGCAAATACCGTCCCCTCGATTGCCACCACCACCACCATTGCCATTTCCACCACTACGGTTCACCATTACTTCCACCACACACACCGTAATCAGCCATCAAACCGGTCATTTCCCCTGCAGAGCAAAAAACACTCTTATTGCTCTGAAATAAGCCCTGTTTTACGCAAATGCGCTGACATTTTCCCAATAACTGGAACTGCAGGGAACCACCATTTATCCATTCCTTAGCTATTCCAAGCACCAGCTAAAAGGATGATTTTCAAGCAGGCGGAGTAAAGTGCTAACACCTTCAAATGATGCACCACTAGTCTCCAGGTATATTGTCGCACATATCTTTATAAGAATCTTCTCATCTCTTAACCAATAACAGCGTAGATAAAATTACTCAGCATGCGACAAGTTTGCGGTACACCAAGACCCTAAAAAGGCCAAGCAGGCGTAGCGCGCAGGATACAAATATAGAAGATGTTCACCCAAGACATTCGACAATTTCTAAAACAAGGATTTTTGAGTTCGAAGAGCGTTTTTTTTTTTCTTGGCATAGTATTGACAGCGGTGCAGTGAATCAGAATACAGCTAAGACGCGCTGTCTGCGTAGACGTGATATTTGCGCAGATTCACACAGAACCTTTTCCGCAGTAAAGATACTTCGTTCACACCCAGAGTGCAAAGGCGAAAAGGGAGAACTGAGGCGATGCAGATAAAGAATAAGCGCAAAAGGAGGGCACGGTTTATTACGCGGCGACGGGTGTTTCAAGCGCGTCTTCATTATCGCTGCCAGGACGCGCCAGAAACTGTCTCGACCGAGGCACGCATGCAAAGGGGGGAGGGGGTGCAGGCAATCACCGCGGCCTAACCAACCATCTTCGCAGCAGCTGGAACCCACGGCGCATAAAGTAGCTGCGCCGCGAAACCTCCGCGGCGCACGCTTCGCCTGGCAATTCTCATCCGCGGCAGCCATGAATTAAACGTATTTTGATCCTTGCTTATCTCTCTCTGTGCATACTGTAACGAGTTGCGATAGAAGGCAGTTGATGCGAACTTTCATCGCCGTTTCTTCTTCTTCCTCATTCTCTCTCTCTCTCTCTCTCTCTTTCTCTGTCTAGCTTGGTGTGGTGGCCTTCATCAACAGCTTTGCTTCGTCGATCTTTTTTTTTTTTTTGCGTAACAACTACGGCGCCACCGCCTTTACCAACGAAACAACAAAAAATGAATAAAATCAGGGGAAGGGTGCTGTAATTTTTTTTTTCTGACGAGAGCAATGGAGCGTGCTTGAGCTTCTCCCTGGGCGTCACTCAGCTGCGTATCAGCGTCGTTGAAGGCCTTCACGCGGAAGCTCGCATTCTCTCTCTCGGTGGCTTCCCGGACTCATTACAGTGCGCCCGGTTAAGCGAACGTAAGCGTCAGCTGCTTCGAGGTGAAATCTGCGCTTTCGAACGATTATTGCACCTCCCCTCTCCAACTATCACCACTCCTCCCTCAGTTCTTTTTTCTCTCTGCCGTGCAATTCAGAGCTTCGGTTGAAAAGAGAAGCGGTGCCATACGAGGTCGTGGATGCGAGGTTATCGAGGTGCGTGACGATGTTAATCGTAGAGTATGTATATAAGCTACTGCTTTGAAAAGTAAGGCGGAGATCGTTTCTGTGGTGCCCGCGCGTGGCGAAAGGGAAAGGGGCGAAGTGGTGCATGCGTAGACATAGCACGTAACGCCATGCGAGTGAAGTTGAGGAGCGGAGGTCAACAGTTCCCTTAGCAACTCTGAGTCTTCATATGGAACTATATACTCTGCATATACTCTGCACACACTTTCCATACGGGACTGAAAAGACGGGGATACTGTTACGCATTTTCATCTCATACTCTGTGTAGTATTCGCATGGAAGGAAGGTGGCTGGACTGGAGCTCAAGAAATAAAAGGAAGGATTTGTAACAACCGATAGGTGTTGTATAACTGGTATTAAAACAGACACAAAGAGATTGATGTTGCGCCGTGCAAAATGTGACATATGCTGGTAATATATTTTCATCTAGAGCGTAGTCATGTTGAGTCATGTTACACTGCTCATGTATTAACTTAGTTCTCATTCATGTTCAACACCTCTGTTCTTACCTTCCCGCACAAAAAGTTGTTTCGCTCAATGATATTTCATTTCAGAGTCCATAACGTTTGTCGTTTCGAGTGGGCTAGTTTTTGTAGACAAGAAACTTGCCCGGCGTTAAATACACAAATTTTCCGGCATACTTCTATAATTCAAATTAACAGATGTCAAATTTATGATCACCTAATTCGTGGCCCTTAAAAGAAACTGTTTTTAAATCTTTAACGAGGGTACCCTTAAGTGGCGTACCCAAAGTTTATATGTTTACAGGCCTGTGTTGTGAATGAATTATAGCAATGTTTGGGGACGTCAGCTGCTATGTAGCCACGGCATATATCTGAAACATTACTGAGGACTTGCAGCCCGGAAGCGCACGTCACCTCTTCGTAAGAATTCGAAAACGCGCCATAATTCCACGCACGCTAAGAAGTTTCTCAGAACTTGAACTTACCTTTGTCCTTGCACAATAGATCAGTTTTGAATTATTGCTTTATTTTGATGGGAAACAACATAGATCTTATTGTGAAATTTAATTCTATGAAATGCAAGGCTTTTGCATCGCACAGTGCCAGCGCTGTTGAAAAAAAAAAATCTAAGGGGCATTACGATACTCCCTAATGCGAAATTTGAGCGCAGCTTTGTCGGTTGATTGTTTTGCTTTGCTTAGTCGTCGGCACGTCTGGCGAAGATATTGTTATGAAGAAGACGAAGCTGGCAGTGGCGCGGGACGGAGCGCTCGCGCTAGGCCAGCGGCCATTAAAATCAGCTCTTGCCAATCGTTCACCACGAATATTAGTTATAAATAGTAGTATTAGTGGATGAACACGACGATGTCCAATGCACAGCGCGCGCGAATGTGTATATTATCTCGATAGCAGTATTAGAAGAAGGCGGCAACGATGTGCACTGTGCATCGCGCGAGTGTTTTGCAGCTTTAACAGACGCGTGATCGGCTGCGGAAATTATGATGCAATAGCGATGTACCCTGTGTCGCGTCTTTTCTCGTGCTTGGTTGTTTAGGTGTGCCGTATTATGCATTGGACTGATTTGCAATTGTTTTCCTCATGGCTTGTACATAGTTCATGTACACAGAACATTACTTCATTGTAATAAATACCATGTCTAAAAAAAAAATTGGCAGTGGCTTAGCTCAGCTACACCGGGATATACGTTGCGAGAGGTACGGTATATCTCTGGTTGCGTCTAGTTGTTTTGCTTATCGTCATGGCTACGTGTTAGACATTAAAGATGAGGCATGTGGTGAAGGCGGCACGGGCTATTCAACTTTACTGACTGCCAGAAAGACGGCCCCGTTATCCGTAAAGTAACACACGGCCGTTCAATCAGAGGCGAGCGGCGCCGGCAGCTGTGACGTCACTCGGCGGCTCCTCTCGGTAGGAGGCGAGCGGCGCGGCGCGTGGTGCACCAGCTGCGCGGCTGTGACGTCTCTCGGCTCCTCGCGCATGCGCACAAGTGGCGCCGAAGGCCCACAGTGAAACGGCGAGACTGCGGGTAATGTAGCTCTCGCTTAAACGAAAAACAGAACTCGCCGATAGCCTAATGCTCTCGTGCAGTGGCCTGCGAAGCTGATCTGTTCATGGCGCCGTGAGTTCGAATCCCTGCCGCGGTAAAGTTTATTTATTCATTTATTGTTTGGCTCGGCTACACCGATGGAGGCGACGCGGCTCAACCCACGAACGGATGCTTAGGAGCTGGGCTCTAAAAAGAAAACATAATGTAATACGTTAGATTGCCAGGCGCAACGTATAGGGCAGGAACACTTTGCGCGCCCATTCGTTGCTTTCATATTTCGCATAATCGTACCACACGCGATATTGCTCACGCAAACGAGTGGAAAGGCTCGTCGTTTTGCCTAAACGCGCGAAGAGGCCGATGGAGTCGATATCACCGCGCATTTCCTTGATGGCTGGTTTCGACGATATTGCCGCGCCAAAGCGTTCCGCCGCGCACAGGCGCGCTTTAGTGCACTGGGAAACGGTGGGAGGGACCATTTTGGGTATGCAAAGCTTCGCTTTATGATTATGACATGAGCGCTGGCGCGAACACCCTGCGAGAGAACTTCACCGCTGCGCTTTCCTATATCAGCCCCCTGAATGGGAATACCGTGTATGTTGCAGAGGTGGGCGGTACGAACGACGTCTCGCCGGTTGACGGGTAATATTCCGCGCATTGGTATGCCTGAATGCGTAATGCATTTTAATGAAGCTAATGGCGCTATTCGAAGTCACAAACTTAGCTATATGCGCTTAGTTTAGGGCATGGCGTATTGCACACATCGTGTCCGCTTTTCGGAGTGCGTAGATTTAAAAAAATAAGAATGCATTCGTTTCTCTACGCGGAATTGCATATTATTTATGCGTATAATAACTACGGATTACAGCCACGTTGTACCTGCTCGCATTCGATATAATACGCAAGTGGCCATCAAAACGAATTAGGTTTTCAAACACGCCCTAAAGCTGAACTACGATCTGCATAACTGATTCTGTAGTGTAGGCTATATGCGGTAATGCACTGTTGGTTGGAACTGTGTACACAGTAGGTGCGCTGAGTACGCACCTGAATGTGGAACACATCATGTATACCTACCTAATAAGCATGTGGAACACGAATGTGGCGAAGAAATTTAATTTCTTGGAGTCATTGAACCATGCATGGCTTGAAATTTAACTTATAATACGCACATTAGAGACCAGGCTCAGTGTGTCATGGTTCGAAAACAACGCCCAGACAACACGCAGTTTTAAGTTATTTTTCATTTATTATAATGAATGTTGCGTGTCATAAACTCATTACTGCGGGTGTATGCGTCACTGTGACCTTCCAGAGAAACGAAAGCCAAGACAGCGTTTTCTGCTATGCCGAGTTCAGCTCTCTCAAAAGGCCTGCGTTAAGCTGCGCCACACAGGGACATATGCAGGGTGTCCAGGCTAACTTTAGCCAAGGGTTAAAAGATAAATTATTTGAGGTAGGCCAGAGAAACCACTTACATACACCTACCAACCTACTTGTGCATCATAGGCAATTTTTTGTTTTGCAATTAATTATCAATTAAGATAATTTTTCTAAACGCGCAAATATTGACTTCAGACAGCAAATGTGAACAGTAAAGTTGGAGAGCACCTTCAGAAACCCTTATTCTGTTTATTTGCGGTAAAGGAAGCCTTAGGTGTATCGTTTTTCCGAGCTCCAAAGAAAGTCCGTGAAATACAAAAAAATCACGTGACTAGCGCATTCGCGCGCCGCGATTGTGCTCCTCTCAACCGTGGCTTGAGAGAGCGAAATCAGCTGCTGGTATGGCACGGCGACCCCATTGCTCCGGCAGACCGATATGTCGACGGTGGTTGCGACGCCCGCGCGAGCCAGTCTGCAAGCGTGACGTTGCAACCACCGTCGACATATCGGCCTGCCGGAGCAGTGGAGTCGTCGGTCCATGCCAGCAGCTGATTTCGTTCACTCAGGCCAGGATTGAGAGCAGCGCAATTGTGGCGCGCGAATGGGCTAGTCACGTGATTTTTTTTTTTTGTATTTCACGGACTTTCGTTGCAGCTCGGAAAAAAGATACACGTGAGGCTTTCTTTGCAGCAAATAAATGGAATAGGGGTTACTTAAGGTGCTCTCCAACTTTGCTATTCACATCTGCCATCTAAAGTCAATATTTACGGATTTGTAAAAATTATCTTAATTACTCCTTAATTAATAGCAATACAAAAAATTGGCTAGATGCGCAAGCCGGCTGGTAGCTGTATGTAAGTGGTTTCCCTGGCTTACCCCAAAAACCTTATTTTTTAAGCCTTGGCTAAAGTTAGCCTGGACACCCTGTATATTGATGTTCTGGTCGAGGTGTGGCCGCGAACTTTCCCTGAGATATGGTGGGGAGTGTACTGTTCGAGGGAATGTTACTGCTCTAGGTGGCAACAGAATAGGGCCTAAACTCCGTCCCTCTTATTCGACAGTTAGAACACAGAACGCACCATGCTGCACATCAAGGGCAGAGTTGAGAACAGGGGGCAAGAGTTTGGGAGGGAGGGAGTGAATGTGCGTAGAGTTCGGCCTGGCTTTTCCGCTAAAGTATCCGTGAAACATTCTGCTATCGACGAAATTAAAACTACAGAGGCAACTTTTCGCTCTAAAAGCCAGGAGATTAACAAACGTATCATCATTTTTTTTTGCTTTCACTTCGGAAACGTTAAGCGTGGCGGCAGGCTGAACGAAAGCGGTCCCCATAGCTACATTCGCCAAGGACCTCCCAGCTCCTTCGCGCGCGGCAACCCAGCGGAGGCGTCATATGCAGGCGAGGCTGGAAGGGGCTGCTTGCGCCAGCGAACGGGTCCGTGGGGAGGCGAGAGCGAGCCAATAACCTGGCGACAGCGGTGGCCTCGCTATACTTCTCCTCCGAGACCGAGCACCCGGGGAGAAAGGCTGGCGTCACCGTCGTCGCCAACGTCGACGCCGCTCCTCTCTCCGGCGTCAGCGCGAGAATTGCCTCGGCTGCATGAATAATTCACCGGCGGTCGCCCTAACCGCTCCGGCCTCATATGCCCCCTCTTCCATTGAGTGCGTCATATACACGGCCAGCAGCGCCGGGGGCTGCTGCTGCTGCTGCCTGCCGCGGCCCGAACCCAAGCGAGCGACAAAAGCGAAGAACCGACGACGACGACGGCGCGACGACTCGCCGGAATCGTGGGGAGGCCCGTGCGCGGCACAGCGTACACCCAGCGCCGTCGTACATAGTCGAGAAGGGCGCATTCAAGCAGCAGTCGCGCCTGCCGACGCAGCCGCCGGCGAACGCTCAACCGAGCGAGCAACCCGAGCTTGAACCTCGCGACGGAAAGGAAAGAAATGGAAGATAAGAAGAAGGATAGAGAGACAAGTCCGCACGACCAGCCAAGCAAACGCGATGCCTCCCTTTCCCTACTGATCTGCACCCCTCTTCCCCAGACGCCTGCGCGAGACGCGAAGAGAAAGAAGCAGAAGCCACAGCAGCAGGAGTAGAGGTGGTATATACGCGCGGGATAAACGAAAAGAAAAGTGGCAGTCGAGGCGTGGAGCCGAGTGTGGTGTAGTCCGAGGCCGCATACGAACGCGTCGTGAGCCGTTTTTGTAGTCCGCTTCATAAACAGGGGCCGCCTCGCCTTGCGGCGGAGGCAGTTGATGTCGCTGTCGACGCGTCGCTGCTTTTGAGCGAAGCGGCGAGTTGACTCCGATATGAAATTCGGAAAAGCGGGCCACCACGGCCACTTCCGCGGGAGTCGGCATTTCTCGTGCGGTCTCTAGCCTAGCAGCGGATGCGGTGGCGACGGAGCGCGAGTTTTGTGTTTGGGCTTCAACTGCGTGGCGCGGCATGTATTATTCATGGTTAGGTATGAGGAGCTTTGGAAAGGAGCCCCGTCGGCCCTTGGATGCATGCGACCGACCGTTTTTTGCTGCTGCTGCGCTCTTTTGCGGCTGCTTCTTGGCACGTGCTTAAAGATATGCGGAGAAAACAGAGTTTCAGGAGCAAAGCGCGGTGGTTTCCTTCAGCAAATTTCATACCATGCATGAGCGGCGGTTAAATGCAAAAAGGGGGAGAAAAAAATCCTCTGTTTTCTACCATCTTCGAGGGTGACAGCTGTTCCCGCACTCTTCGAGCCTTCCTATATGTTGAGGGTGTAGTTTCTCAGACCAACATTTTCACGTAGAAAAGTGCGTAATTCCAAACCTTTGCAAGGGCTCCTCCACTCTTTAAATAGTATTGGCTGGGATACAAACTTCAGCTCAGCGCAGAGATTCAGCCATTTGATTCTTGCGCGGCACATGGCGAAGAGACTATATTTGTTTAGAGGAAATATGCCGACTGATCAGTTATTGACGAAAAACGAATTCGCGTCCTTTAAAAAATTGCGCCAACTTCTTTCCGCGACCTTTAACACAGTTTAGTTGGTGCGTGTGTCAGGAAACCAAGTGCCAGCTTACTTATCGTCTTGTGCCTTTAGTTGGCAAACGATAAATAAAATTATTCTATAGACTAGAAACTAGATCGCTTGTGTCAACTTAATCTGTAATATCCGCAGCTTCTTTTCCTCATTTTCATATTTTCATAACTGTTAAAAGCAATCGTTTATGACGTCGGATATTTTGTACTTATACAGATTACACACGTGATATCCCACGACCCACTGTGTAATACTGCACCTGTCAAAACCTACAAGCTTAGGTTTTTCAGCGAATCACGGAAAAGAAAGCGGAAGCCACCTTTATCTCGTCCATCTGGCTACAGCAGAAGGAGATGCGACTGTGTGATAAGGAGGCATAGGAGTTGCTAAGTCTTGTATCGAATTCGGACCGTAGTCAATATTTCCGTTAGAGTTCAGCCTGCACGTACCAGGTAAAGCGATGACGTGAAACAGTAAAACTGCAAGGTGTCGACGTTTAAGCGCCGTGCAGCCGATGCTTCACACGAAGCTCTTGCTTCGCTTAGTGGCCGCCATCGTCTTAGCCCACCCGATTTTGTGCCAAGTTTCGCAGTTAATTACGCGACTTTGCCCACAGCTTGTCATGGTGTCTAATTCCAGCTGCCGACAACTGCTTCGATACAAAGCGTGAAAGCCTTTCTATCGGTCGGCTTCACAACAACCCCCTAACACGTGCCAACAGCCAACGCCTCGCTGTCAAATTGCGCACAGCGAGTACTTAATCATCATTACACATCGGCGATAAATATGAAATGATCGCCATTAGGCTGATATTTCCTGAAGGGGATCGAGCTAGTAGTGGGGGTTGGAGAGGGGGGCGGAAGGTGGGGGGGGGGGGCTGAATGAGGGTGTTGCATTGGGCTTACAGCCAACTGAAGTAGAACCAAAGCCTCCCATTTCGCTGGCATCCCCCTCTCCCCACAGCTCTCGTGGCTTCGCATAGGCGTAATGATGATAGGCTTGTTCTGGCTGGTTGTGCTGTAAATGGAGGGTCTGAGCCGTCGCGGGCGCATGCGTGTGAAAGGTCAAAGCGTGCCCTTCGACGACCGCGCGTTGCGTCACCCCGCGCGCAATCAGTGTTTCGAGGGTCTTCCCTTATCGCGTCTTAAGATCTCGACGTCTGGAATCTGAAACGCCTCGGCCGAGGAACCTGTTGGGTCTAATTTAGGGCGCCCCGTGTCCAGTTAAAGCAAGATTGTCGGATCTTGAAATTCGTTCAGAGCAGGCAGAGTTGTTCAAAAGCTGGCTTTAGGAACGCTGTAGTGATAAAACAAGATATTTTTAGCCCTTTTCTCAACGCAGTCGCCATATTTGGCGACTTCTCGGAATAGTGCAAACATTATCTCTCTTGCTTGGAAAATACTAGAGTGTATGTTCAGAAAAAAATTTCAGTATAGTGTATAATATCATCTGTATCATGTATGCAGTCAGTCAGATAGCAGAGAAATAAGTATGGAACAAAGTTTGCGCTATTACCTGCACAGGTAACTTATCTTACGAAGGTAGTCCACGTTTTGCGAACTTCTCTTTTATAATTTGAGGTAATCATTGGCGCATTTAACCTAATAAAAACGGAGTCCACAGTATTTAAAATTAATCATACGCCCATATCGCGGGAACTCGATTACCCTCACATGAACTCTATCTTTGTCACCTCAAAAGGCAGTCTCATCAATATTTTGAAATTATCGACATCTGCTGTCATTTTGCAATAAACTCTAAAAATGTAAAAATAATTTGTCACTGTAGAGACGGATTTTATAAGATATTTTTAAGCATTGTCCACAGGTCGGTTACCTGCAGACTGGAAGGCGGCGAAGGTAATGCCCGTATTCAAGCCAGGCGGTAAAAATACTCCGGAAAATTATTACCCCATTTTATTAACATGCATTAGTTGCAAACGGCCTGAGCATATCATCGCATCTCGCAGTTACAGTCACCTAGAGTTCAATTAACTCTTTTTTAAGAAAAGCCTTTCATGTGACACATAGCTCTGTTAATTAACTATACTGACCTCCCTTTTTTGTAATGGATGCCAACAGCCAAACGGACTGCATTTTTTACTTTTCCGAAGCATTCGACGACGTTTCTTACTGCAGTTTAATCTCGGAGTTATCAGCTCTTGGACTTGCGACTAACACTTTATCGCGACTTGGCAATTGTTTTCAGATTTTGCCGGCAGTTTGCAGTCATGAGCAGCTTCGCCTCATCCCTTTCTGATCTTTTCTGTGGGGTTAGCGTCTTAATTTCTGAAACGATTGACTAATGTTTGCTAACTCGACAAAATGAATAGTGATTTATTTCTCCCGTAAACATTCTAAATCCTACTTCTTTTATTTCACTAGTAACATCGTTGCTTCAAGAGTTTCATCTAACTAGTACCTTGGCGTGATTCTCACCCCAAACTTATCCCCCCCCCCCCCCCCTGATCCCTATGACATGCCTGCGGAAAGAGCAACTGAAATCGGTAGCGGTCGTGCTTACAATCCTGTGCATGAAATGTGTTTAATGGGTACTAGAGCAAGCTCAGCGCAAGGAGGTGATCGAAACCACGCGCTTTGTCGGGACAACCTACAGTCTGCAGCTCGCCTATCCAGTTACTACACCACTGAATCAAATCAATAAATCCACATTCCTGCGCCTAAAGTTATCGTAGATGATAGCGCACGTAAAAGACGGCAACAAACGACACGCCAGCGCAGAAATCTACTTAGAAGTGCCGGTTTCAGTCCGTACGCTACCTGGCCGACTACTCAGCGGGAAAAAATCCTTGCTGTTTGCAATACTACTCCAGAATTTCCCTGAGCAGCGCCGCCGCACCAGCGGCTCGGTGGAGCAGCGTCGCCGCTGCGGTGCCAGCGTTTAGATTCCTGAGCCAGCCAGCATAATATCATCATTGAAGAAAGTAGCGCGAAAAACGAGAAACAGAAAAGGTGAAGACAGGACACGAGCGCTAATCATCAATATCATCATGGTGGGCACAAACAACGAGACAGACGCGCACTGCCTCGCCGCACTTACTTACATCCAAATGAACGAAAAAAAACTCGGAGATGTCACGTTAAAGACTAACTGCGCGCAAGATAACCGCAGTACTGTCTGGTAGAGGGAAAATGTGAGTAGTGACGCACAGCACACACCCTCATACGTTATAATGGAGCACTACAACGGTAGAAGCGAACACGTAAACATGCATTCTACGCGCGGCGCCGGCGCTACACTGTACCGGCGCGACCCGCAGTCCATCGGTCCGCGTGCGCCGATAGATGGCGCCTGGTGTCGAGAGTAGGGGCGCGCCAGCAGCCTGCGTGCGAGGGTAAAAGAATCTGGTCTATATAGGAGAGTTTGCTTTTGTGTCCCTTCTACTGTGAGCCATACGGGCACCACGAGTTCAACGTGAAACACGCTTTTGTTGTAAGAAATTAATAAAGACTCAACCGATTTGATTTGCATGTCCAGAATATCTGCTACCAGCCCAAAACATCCATCAGATGTATTTTAGTAGATGCCCGTGCGGAACTCTATGCGATATGTCTTCACTACTGAGATACATACTCGCGAAAGTGTTAAGGAATGCTGCGTACATTACGTAGAGTAAAATGAAGGGGCCACTTAAGCTGGATTTTAAGGATATGATGCGACAGCGTTAATGACTATTTGCTGCATTTCTTATTTAGTACTTATTTTAATTACACATACTAATTAGCATACATCACTAGGCATACTATACCACGTGTTACACCACAAGACACGCAAATCCTCCTTTTAGTCAAGTCGAACGAACGAGCCTCAATGGCCTATAGATGTAGCGTGTTTGACTCGCAATGCAAGGATCATGGGCTCAGTTCCCGACTAATTACTACAATTTTCTTTTCAGCAAAATTTTCCTTATATCTTTATATGTCATAATGAGTTTTAAGCCACGCTACAACCTCATGGTCTCAATTTAACTCGAGTTTTAGCCATTTTCATTGCACAGCTTAATGTGTGACGTCACAACCACGTCTAACGACCCTGAATTGGTGCAAAAACGCGCACGGCTTTTCCTCTGGACGCCTTGCCTAGCTCTGTTGCGTTGAAATATTTACAACAAGACTAACTAAACGCACCAGCATGGTAGAGAGAGGGAATGTAGATGGTTTCTTGATACACACAAAGTGATGAAGGTTGGGAAAACCTCAGGGAGCTTGCCACCGTTTCAACAAGAGGACTTCTCTTCGTCCCGGCAAAGCGTTCCTGGACAAGATTTCCGTTCCCCATCCTAACACCCTTCCCACTTCGCGCCCTCGTCCTCATCACCATGCCTTCCTGCTCGGAGTGAAGACCGTATTTAAACCCCGCCAGTGAGGAACGTTGTGCACAAACGAACACAAGGCCTCTTGTCAAAATGTGGCAAGCACCTTGAGGCACCTCCCTTGTTCACTTTCTGCACACGCACGAACGAAATCTAAGGTATGAGACGACGCTAGTGTGTAAAACGACAAGGATAAGGACAACGCTACTGGGCGCAACATGAAAGGAGGCGCGACTTACAGAAATTTTCCACGTGATGTACATCGCTGCTCTAAAGCGGAGCTAACGTAAAGCCTCACCTTCAGGGTTATACAATAAGCGACGCCTAGAAACGCTCAGACGGAAATGGTGCCCGCTGGGCAACGCCGTGAGCCATAAATAAATACCCGCAACGTGATGGAGAAAATTAAGCTGCGTGCAGAGTGCGGTCGAAACTTTATGGGCCCCTATCGGGAGGCGTTACCTTCGCGTTTAACGTTTCAGGCGGCTCAGATACGCGGGGCGGACGTGATGCACGACGAAGGAAGCTACGCACAGCGCAATACTACACCTGAAAAAGAAAAGAAGATGAAGGCAGCGCGGAAAGAAGATGTAGCCCTTGGTCATCGCCGCTGACACAAGAGGGTGTACGCGAGAGGTGATGAGGCGTTCCCGAGCGTGTAAGATTTCAACCGACGAGAGAAATATGTGGCAATGGGCGTATCGGCAGGTCAGGAACGAGCGATGAGAAAGAGAGGGGGAGTGAGTGAGGGCTGGAAGAAAAGAAGAAAAAGCGAGTCGCTTCAAGATTGCCCCGGCTATATAGCCTGTCGTCTATATATCTATATACACGCAGGGGTAATTAAAAGCACGCAACGCTTTAAGCGCCACTCGATGATCAGCAACGCGCTTGGCTGCGATGTAAAGAAAGAAGAAAACAGAAAGCGGAAACAGATGCGACGCTAGACACGTATGTAAGGAGATATATCGCCCGAGACACGCCAGTTCGTTACAAGTTGCCTGCGCGATCCTACAGGACCCGCGCACAGCGAAAATCCTCGGCACGGTTGCCAACTGCTGTTGTCCGTACTTTAGATTCTTAATTTTTTTATTTCAGTGCGCCTAGTACTTGGACTCTCTCGGGGCAACCGGCAGGCCACTGCACACACTATACGCGCCGGGTGCTTCTGGGGCTCAGCTATGCAGAACGGCCTCTATAAATAACGACAAGGGCGGATTGCAAAGGAGGGGATCCGAGTGCTACGATGAAGAAGCTCGTGCTTAAGGTGCGTGTGAGCTCGGCGAGTGAAAATCACCGAGGCTTTATTTACGACTTTGACGACGAGCAACAAAGCGGCAATAGCATCAGTTGAGCGAGCGAGGACAGCGGGTGTGGAGGGGGGGGGGGGGGGGGGGGGGGGGGGGGTTGTTATAGCGCGGCGGAATTTTCGGGGCGCCTGTTCTGCTTAATGCATAATGCTCATTGGCGCGAGCGCATATGCCGAAGCCTTTCGAGACGAGGCCCCTGATGGCTCTATCGGAGCGTGCTATGGCTTGCATGCATGATATGCAGCGCGCGCGCAAGTGCTGTCGTTGGGTGCTGTTACCGTTGCAGCCGGCGAGGCGTTATGCGATGCAGCGAACAGGCGCCGCCACAGGCTGAGCCCAATAAACGACCGGACACGCACTGAGAGGCATCGATCGATGGGCTCGGCGCGAAGTGGAGGTATATCATAATGTAAACGGCGGCGACCAGGCATAAACTTGTGTAATCGGATGCGGCTACGCGCGCGGCGTCGCTCGCGCGCGAGCACACTGTCGTCTTTTTTTTTTTTTTTTTTTTGCTGCATCGCCGATAGCTTTTTTATTTTCCTTTCTGTCTCCGCGCTGTCAGCGCTGGAGCAGCATGGGCTGGGTGTACACAGCCCGCCTTAGAGCGCTCCTGCTTGGGGTACGTTGTTGCTTATGAATGGCGTCGCTTAAAGGAAGTGCTGCGTTTGACGATATGAAGGCACTTACCACGCTTACGCCATGAGCTTCTCACGGGGTGGGGCGGGTCTTGTGGACTCTGTTGTGAGCTGATGAATGGCGAATACCGATGAATTTGTTCTTTGTGCCGGCGAGCGATACATGCATTCGGGACTTCACTACCCGTCGAGGATCATTTAGTGGCACTTGCGAACTTATGTGAACGTAGGTCAGTATGTAGTTATCGAATGAGAGTTAAGGTTAAAAGTTTTAAGTGTATTTCGAATCCAAAGCGAAAAAAAAGAAAGTGTTAGTCATTCGATAGTCTTGCTCCCGCCGTAGAAGAGCATCCGGCTTCAAGATGAATTGTTTTGATAACCCAACCCGTTGTGACCACTTCACCTAGGGTCTTTAATAATGACCGCGGTTTCCGCTCGAGTGAATTTTACGTACTTTAAATAAAATATATGATGAGATGTAGAACATCGTCGTGCGCTGTCACAGCGTCATGCCTGTGTATACATTAGCAGATCAGTGTAAACAGTTTCATTTGGAGGCATGATGAACTATGTGAAGTTATATTTTTCATCGCCGTGGAGCAATTTAACTGAGATGAAGCGGTTTGGGGTACATCGGCACGGTGTCAACAAAGGTTGACACCGTGCCGATGTACCCCAAACCGCTTCATGTACCCCAAAGGTTTATAAAGATGGGCTTGTATATAGTCGCCGACAGGGGCACGCTATTCAGAAACTTCATATACACTGTTCGCATTTGCGACAGTTCCTGAATAACTACCGCAGAATTTTGCGCGGTGTGTGCTACCATCATTATGTAAGACGTATACCATTTAGGCGTCAGCAAACGCCTCTGTGCGCATATTTTAGTAGCACGGGCGAGCTTTGAAACCGGGCATTTACCAGCCGATGTGGAAAGGTGTCTGCATCGCTCTGCCGCTGATCGCCAGTCGGCGGGTTCGATGCCAGCGGCGGAGGCCTCATTTCGATAAGGGCGAAACGCAAAAACGGCCATATACCGAGGCTTAGGTGCGTGTTCGAGCTCAATGGATGGAATTAATCACTACGCCTCTGACATGGTGTGATATAGCCGGCAGGGCAGCTCTGCCCCCCCCCCCCCCCCCCCCCCCCCCGAAAAAGAAAAACATTATTTTTCAGGTCAGACAGCTGATAGCAGCGCCACCCGACGGCCGAGCGGAGACTCCCATGAGAAAGCAGCAGTGAAAGTGCGGACTGCGGCAAAACATATCTACACGCGTTAGGCTAAGGAGTATGCGACAGCTAGGAATGCTATTGGATTTATTGTCAAATGGGTTTTAAGTTAAGTGAAAAGTAAGCAGCCGCCTTCAGTTCATCTAACCGAATATATTACGCCACCTGCGGTAAGATTCACTAAAGGCTTCTACGCTTTGTAATACTTCACCGGCGGTGCAGTGAATGATAACCACCTGCACACTAAACAAGAAAGGAGTAAAAAGGGGAGTGATCCTTTTACAAAAGGGAGTTCGCTAGAGAACACGTTACTAATTTTGACAAGCACGCCTCTTCGTGTTCCCGAAGAAACCAGCTCGTGCCAACTCGTGCTAGTATCGCCTGTCAGTGAAAGTACCAGTTAAACTAATTAATTGACAATATTTTTTACGTACTGGAACTACACCTGACCGGGTTATGCACGCCGGGGTGAAGGACTACGGGTTAGTTTCGACCATGTGCGGGTTATTAACGTGCACCGAGATATCACTACGTGGACATTTCGTTTTTTTCCATTGAAACACAGTCATTAAGGCTCGACTCGAACTCACGACCTGGTGAAGCACTGCTGAAGTCACACATGCCTCTCATCGCTCCTGTGCTCCTCTACGTGTTTATCAAACTAAATTTCATGCTCTGCCAGGCCGCACTTTCACTCAAACGGCTTCGCAGCCAAAAATTGCGAACACCCGCATCACCGCAGCAGCCGGGCATCGTGCTAAAAGTATTCGTGTGATCACAGACGTGTTTGTCTTCATCTTTTTTTTTTTTAGCAGCGTCCTGTCTCCCTGGAAAGGTTTCTTGGCTTTGCGCCAATCTGGAACGTAGCACTAATACAAACTGCGTGAGCATTTTCCTCCGCTTGCGCACGGCTTCTAAATGGCACGCTTCTTCGCAGTCATCATTAGTCCGTATGGTTAGCGCGAAAATCTCACCTCTCGTTACAGCCTTAATTAAATCTGGCCAGAAGAGCGTGTTGTCGGGCTAGTTGGTTCTGCGTAGTATATAAGTGAAATGCGCTACAACGTAGACAGGACACAGAAAGAAACACATACAACAGTTCACGAGCGCTCGTGAACTGTTTTATGTGTTTCTTTCTGTGTCCCGTCTAAGTTGTTGCGCATTTCACTTATGTACTATTAAATCTGGCATGCGGTTGCTGAAACCAAACGTTGTAACTGATCATGAAAGGAACAGGCATACGAATAAAAACAACTCATGAGATCGGCTGCCTTCTTTAGGAAAGGTGAATGCTATTTTCATCATGATGAGATATTCAAGAAAACTTTGCGCAGATTAACGCAAGACAGAGGGAGAAACACGCACACACACATGAGCTCTTGTGTGTGTGCGTGTTTCTCCCTCTGTATTGTGTTAATCTGCGCAAAGTTTTCTTGAATATGTCGCTACACCAATTGACCTAGCGATCTCCTCTACTAAAAATCATCATAATGACTACGTTTGTTTGGTCTGCCGTAGTTTCACCAATGTGGCTTACTTTACGACTTTCATTTTTAACGCGAAGGTATTACTGATCCCTTTACAAGAAAGCGGTGCGGCGTGTGTGTGCGTACTCGAGATGGTACGAAATTAAAATCCTATCGATGGCAAGAATAGGGTGACGCCATCAAGCGGCCGCCTATACAATCCTACATATAAACAATCCTGTACATATAGTTCGTTTATATATGCTCGCCACTGGCCGACCTCCAAGTGGCGCCAGTTTAAACCGACATTCGTACCAAAATTGTGACGCAACCGTCTGCCGTACAACGTTCCGGATGGTGTCATTCGATTTCTCGTCGCATATAGGCTGCATGTGCTAGTCAAATTTGAGGCTAACTAGCGGCGCGGCTTCCAGCCGAAGATATGCGCATCTTCATTTGTATGCCTTCTCAGACATTAGCATCAAAATTGTATGCAACCGTTCCTAGTACAGTGTTGCAGGTGGTGTGATGCGCGCGCGCTTGTGTTGGTGTCAATGCTCACAGGAACAGTAATGCTTTCGCATTCCCACACAACATTCTTTTTCGGCAAAAAAAAAAGCACGGCGATCTGCGGTATTTGTTGTTATTGTGTATAGTACCGGTCACAATGCTACGTAGGGTGAGAACTAAATAACTAAAATTCCAAAACATTAAGCCTAACGACACGCACTATACTACGCAGCCATCCTAAATTTGTCTGTCTATTCGATAGCCTGCATGCGCTATACAGCGATGACAGTCATCCAGCTATATTGGCAGCATCCCGTCCGAGCGCTTCTCGTGTGCGTGCTCACTGCGACCACTATAGGCACTCTTCGCGTGTGCGCCACGCAGTTTCAGCGGAGAAGCAATTAAGCGAAACGCGAGAACTAATAAATAGCCCTCCCGGAACCCCCCGAAGCCTCCTCCATGCCGCCGCCGCCATCTCCTCCTCTCCACCAATCTCTCAACGGCACTAGAGACGCCCCGCAATAAAGACGATAATAATGGCGATCCTTGGCAGTCCGCCGTGTTTTACAGCAGTTGATTCCTTTTAATTGTTGTTCTCGCTCTCTATAGTTTCTATTTTATTTCTTTCTTTTCCTTTTTCACCATGCTAGCTTCAAGAATGCTTGTTCATCTCGAAGTCTGTTCTTCTTCGACTGGCCACAATGAAGGCCTTAAGTATCTATCATTCAAAAGTGGAAAGCACAAGCGCACATGTGCGAAGGTAAGGGGGGATGATAGGTAGGGTCCTCTATGCGCATGCGCTGCACAAACACGACGTACACGCACGCGACGTATACACGAAGGTGCCATATAAAGCCAGCAGAACGGGGCGAAGTAGATAGCAAGACAGTGCACGAGCGCAAACTTCCAGTAAGCTCTTTGTTTCGAGCACACATTGTTTTGTTGCGCTATGAGTGCTCACATGGATTACCCACTAGCCTAATCCATTACACTGCTAAGAACCTGGAACGGGCTAAAAGTTCAGCCAAAACAAAAGGGACTTATAAATAAAAAAAGAACTGCGCTAGAAGATATGGGCGAAGAAAAAAGTGGAGGGGGGGGGGGGGGGGGGGGGCAGAGTAGAAAGGGTGTGAAGCAGCTTCTGACAGTAACGAAAGAATATGAGAAAGGCCATTACTCCCGACGCCCCCGACGCTTTCCAAAAATAAAAGGAAGGCTTACAAGGCGAGAGATCGGTCTGCGACTCCTTAAGAACCCCGCCCCGACGAGGTTGCCAGTTGTCGGTCTTTTAATTAAGCCTGCCCACTCCTCGATCGCGGCCGTATTAGCGAAAGAAAGGAGGTTGGGGAAGTTAGGGGGAGGCCAGGAGAAAGGGGCCGGGCCTTTCTTTCCCGGGGTCAGGCACCCGGGCCTCGATCACGGCTCCCTTCTTTTCCCTGTTTCGGCTGCCAGCTCCAGGTTGAAACACCCGATAGGCGGAGAGACGAAGGGACCCGCTGACGCGTCGCTTTTGCTGCTGCCACTGTGTAGCCCCACCAGGCAGAATTGTTCCTTCTTTCTGCTTCAACCTATAACCTGTATGAACCTGCTGGAATATTGCACGTCTGTATTTATCCTGCAAAATTTGATTGCTTTGTTTATTTTTTATCTTTATTTCGCAAGGCGTGAGGTATGGAAGCGATGCCTGAACGAGAGATTTTCCTTGCGTCAGTTGGCTAAGCTTGAACTGACTGCATTGATGCGTATTGGCGTGTATTGGTGGCAGTAGCGGAATTGACACTCAAGAGCTAATGCGAAGGTTAACACGGCAGTAACTATACTGTGTTGCTATTCTTTGTGACAAAAGTACCCATGATAATGAATTAGGTTGGTCTGAAGGACACTGCAAGATGCTCTCGGATGTAAACTGCTTTCATCGCAAGCATGCTCGATCAAATGTTCTCACTGGTGTAGCGTATTTAGGTTCACACGGATTAGAGAAAAAACGACCGGGTAGATACAAGGTCGAAAGCAGGTGAAAACTGTTACCACCACTTTTCGCACCGTTCAGTTGTACAAAGAAGGGATAGACATAGGTGCATCATCGTGCAGTGTTTTCTCGCTGTACCTGCCATCCCACCCACTACATGAGTGCAGGTAGGTGGGACGTCACGTCATATGCCCCTCTGAAATGCCTTTGGCCCTGAGGGTATCAATAATAAATAAAAAATAAATATACATGCGGCGACTAATAGCTAACGCTGTTCCAAATGATGTGCCTTCACAGCCACACGAACTCGTCTCGTGTTGTATTGTGCATGCTGCTGACTCTGTCGGCCCTGAAAGCTTCCCTTATGCATGCGTAGCTAGAATAGGCTATGGCTTACACTGAGGTTGAATAACAGCATTGTTTGTTTTTACTTGGACCTTTCAATCGGTGTGCAAATTGCGAATTAGCAGCTTTTTCAGCAAGTGTCTTACAGATAGCAGTGTGCTCTCTTTGTTTCAAATGATTTTAGCACTCTTTATAGCTGGCGTTTCAAATTATCCGAAACAGATTTTCCTTTACAACTCGCCAAGGATACGTCGCCTGCGGCCTGTTCAGGCGCATTATACGGGATAACAGACATTATTAACATGACGGAAAGCATTTAAAAGATCACTAATCTTGTGACTAAGCATTTCATCGTCTTCATTTATAGGTTTCGAGCCAAACATTGTCGCGAAGTTGAGGGGTGTACGCATCGAAAGTGAGCTCACTATTTAATTAAGAATTTTCGAATTGGCTACGTGGTTCGAGATTTAGAAACATCTTACAAAGCTCATTAAGTTGGCTTTTCCACGTTGCACATTTATTAAACGGCGTCCCTGCACCTGGTGCCGTTACAGAATTATCGTGAGCACCTTGGTCGTCCTAAAGGACAGTAAGTGCGCAAGTCTTTCATGCATTAGGGATTTTATAGGCGCTTTTGGTCAGTGGGCAAAGTGGGAAAGCTAACTTTACGAGACTAAAAAAAAACCTGTTGATATCTCCAACTGAAACCCAGATTTCGACATTTTAAAAGCTGAGCTCGCTTTTGACATGGACGCCATTAATTTCACAATATAGTCTTGTGCCCTGAGATCAATAAAAAAGTCAACTAATTATTTTCAGTTAATTATCCGCATTTCATTTGCACCTTACCGCGCAAATAACGACCGGCTTGCGGGAGAATCAACATACAGCATCTGCACCGCAGTATATTTTACTGCTTAAAAAAAATCTGTATCGAAAAATTCGTATCGAATATCTGTATCGAGCATGTGTAACGAATATCGAATCGAATGTCTGCTTGATCCCTCGAGTACTGTTTTGACAAATCCTGGCGTTCAATGTTACAATATCCAACCATTGTGACACTACAGGATATTTTGCACATGCACGTAAAAAAAAAAAAAAAGCGCGTTGATGTTCCACGTTGGGAAACGAAATAATTGGCATAGACTTCAAAGCCGGAAAATGTCTTTCCCTGAAGATGGCGAGCGAAGCTTACAGAGGTTCCAGTGGCGAGGAGTGAGATGAAGACCCATTGCCTACTCGTCACCGTCACCGCAGCGCCGCCACTACGTCCTTTCACTCCCGTTGCCGACAGCGCAGGAGACGCACGTGTTGCGGCGCGGTAAATGGCCTCACGACCGTGTTCCCGACATCGATGAGTCGCCCATTTAAGCCCAGCGTTCGACTAAGGCAAGGGCATAAAAAGAAGAAAGTCCTCCGCCAGGTGCAAGATGAAAAACAGAATGCGGGCGCACGTAATAATAATAAACGTCGCTACCCGTCGCCGCCGCGACAGAGCAGACGCCCTCTGGGCGTGATCGTACTCGTCCCGACAGGGCCCGGAAAAGAAGCTGTAAAACTCCCCGGCAAGACGCATGGGGGCTCCGGGGGGAAGAGAGGGAGGGAAAGCGGGGAGCTCAATAAACAACTACATTAATAACAAGACCAAAGAACGCGACCGGCTTGAGAAAGAACGACGATAGATTAAGACGCGCCAGGAATGATCGGAAGAGACGGCCGACCCACTGGCCACGCGGGCAGCTATATAAGGCCGGGCCGTATATGCGCCAGAGGCGTGCGTGCGAACGCGTACGCGCTGCACATGCATGTATATATGCGAGCTCCGCAGCCTCCCCTCCTCACGGATGGATGCCTCTCTCGTTAATGCGCGCCAGAACCTTCTCTGCTCGCCGCCGCCAGCGCTGTTGCTGCTGCTGCTGCTGCTGCAAGCATGGCTGCGAGGAACAACGGAGCACCCGTCGGCGAGCAGCGCCGTCGGCGGCGGTCGCCGCGAAAGTGGGCGGTTTCGCCTCCGCCCCCGTGAAGCGACGGATGGCCTTATCGCGGATATTTATGGGCTTCTTGGGGGCATCTGTAACGCCACGCCGCCACGCGGAGGGGTGTGGAGGCTGCCCGGCTCGGGGCAAGGCTGCGGCAGGTTCGGTTATATAGTAGTAGCGTCGTCGCCGAAGGAAGGAAGTGGGGGGAAGATCGTGCGCGGCCAAGCCTCCTCGTTCTCTCCCCTCCCCCCCTCCGTTTTCTTTGTTTTTGTGTAACGGCCGGCATTCACGCGGGCACGCAAGAGGCTCTCTAGCTTGATCGCATGCGCAGCCTTCCTCGCGAAGACGGGACGATGTGGCGGCGCGCTGCGCCGCTTTGTTCGCGCTCCATCTCTCTCTCGGCGGTCTTTGCTTTGTTTCAAGTTGAGAGCAGCGCTCGGAGCGTGAGCGAGTGAAGAGGAGCGATCGTTCTGTTCGTCGCTGAAGTGAGTGTGTTTTTTATCCATGCTTTGTATTTTTCATCGCTCGGAACATATAGTTGCAGCCTGACCGGAAGCCGGGCGGAAGCGGGAAATAAGAAAAGAAATGAAAAACCAGACAAAAAGTCGAGAGAAGGGGGAAGAGGGGAAGGCCGCACTGCGGAGTCGTCTCTCTCTCTCTGGCCGGCATGAATTATGGCGGAGGTGTTGCCCGACTTTAATGTCTTCATCGAGTGCTTGGGTTATGTATAGCCGACGACCGTCTGGGAACTCTGATATTATATACACCCTCTCCCTTTGATCCTTTGGTCCGCACTATCTGGCTGCTATCGTCGTTGTTTTCCACCGCCTCTCGCAACCAGCGGAAGTGTTGTGCAATTTACAGAGCGCCCAGCTTAAGCTCAGTTCTCGGCATCACCTCCGCATCAATGGCACGAGGTAAAACCTCTCAAGTCGGTTGATAGGAAGTCCTCTCCACCATTTGTGGTCAGTCACGAGACTTTCGACATTCTCGTGAATTAAAGGCAGCAGTGAGGTCGATTCCCTTCCTCTCTTTACGCCTCTCCCCTAGCTTGCGTGCTTAGTTGAGACGTCTTTGTTGCCTCTTAGGCAGTCCTCCTCTCATTTTACTCCGACTACTTTTTGTTGTTTCGATGCCTTTCTAGACGCCCCCTCCCGTGCAACCCGCACCCACCTGTGATGCGTGCCGCCTCGGCCGGGAGTTTGGGGGCAAGCCCGCCATCTATCGCGGGAGACACGAGCTGCCCCACCCACCGCGGAATAGAGTTACATCGCTCAGACGCGCGCCGCTCTCGAGCTCATGTCTGCCGTACAACACGATGACCATCATCATCCTCCGGGTGGCGGCGCGGTGAGCTGCGGAACGAGGTGGGAGGGTGGGCACCGGAGAAGACGGAGGAGGGGGCGGGTGCACAGGGCGTAATAAAATGCGCGGCCGGCGGACTCCCGTGCTTTGGCGGCGGTGCCTTGCCTTCCTAACCATGCCTTCCGTGCGTGGCGGCGCGGTCATGGTGTGGGAGTCGTGAGCAGGCGCTCGCTTCTCGCGCCGGCAGTGTGTTGGGAAGGCTCGCGTGTGCTGCTCAGCTCGCCCTCTCTTCATTGCTTTCTCAACGATGGCGCACGCATCCTATACATATAGGATACAGGCTCGCATCTGTTCGTGTTGCGCACAACAGGTGTTGGCTGAAACGGATGTGAAAGTTCGGCTTACTTTGTCTCTGGGGTAGAACAAATATGGGAAGGCGTAGTAATGTTTGTTTTGGTTTATTGGGGTTTAACGTCCAAAAGCAACTCCAGCTATGAGGGACGCCCTAGTGAAGGGCTCCGGAAATTTCGACCACCTGGGGTTCTTTAACGTGCACTGACATCGCACAGCACACGGGCCTCTAGAATTTCGCCTTCATCGAAATTCTGCCACCGCGGCTTAGTAATGTACTGGAAGTTAACAAAAGGTAGCCAGGCGGACAGGGTACCATAGAACGCGGGCTTACTGAGACATTTGTAGATGATAGATGAGTGCCGATATGTACCAGCTGGAAAATCTGCAGACTGTACTGTTGGAAAATGATGAATCCTTTGTTTCCGCCTTAAAGCTTGTTGGTTACCCAATCACTTTCTGGTTTCGTTTGGTTTATGGGGTTTAACGTCCAAAAGCGACTCAGGCTATGAGAGACGCCGTAGTGAAGGGCTCCGGAAATTTCGACCACCTGGGGTTCTTTAACGTGCACTGACATCGCACAGTACACGGGCCTCTAGAATTTCTCCTCCAAAGAAATTTTTTAGCACAGAGGTGCCCCAATAAAAGTTGACAAATTGACTCGGAGCAGCCTTTGGAACGCCTTGTTGTTAGTATAGCCTATACACAACGACCAAACAGAATCGTCAAGAAACAGAAACGACGTCGAGACCCCTATCTTGTGACTATTCGCAGCTGTTTTCAAAAGCATAGTTTACAAACGCACAACCACGCAAGCAACAGAAATGCAGCTTAGGGGAGCTCACCTGGGAATCCTTGAGGCCGAGCTTCTCGGCGAGCTTCTTGCGGTCGGGCTTGCTGATGTACTTCTGTATCTGGAAGCGCTTCTCGAGTCCCTGCCTCTGTGCATCCGAGAACACTGCCCGGCGCATCATTCCGCGCCTCGGTTTTCCCCGCGCCGTGGCCGCCCAGGGAAAGGTCGCCGGCAGGGGGAAGCCGTGGTGCAGGGGTCCGCCGGGGCCTCCGGCGCCCCCCGGTCCGCCGTGACCTCCCGGGCCGCCCGCGCCTCCCGGCAGTGGACTCCGGCCGGGCCCCAGACCGAACTGTTCGCCGCCACTCAATCCAGCGGGTCCGAGGCCTGGGAAAGAAATGTTTGATCGGCCATTTCACTGAGTGAATAGCGCAGCTGTCAGTTAATTCCTTTTATAGATAGAGTGGTGGCAAAACATGTACAGCCCCCGTCAAAAGTATACAGCCCATGGGGTTTGCTTCCGAGCTTTTTAGCGCGGCTCCCTAGAACAACAAAGAGTCAAAAACCTTGGGAGAATTGAAGACGCAAAGCCATTTTTCTTTCGAGAGATTACGGTCACTCAGGATGCGTAACGAGGCATGCTGCAGACCTCACAAGGAAACCCCTTGGGCTGTATACTTTTGACGGGGGCTGTACATTGTTGGTGACGAGTTCCCAGACCACAGGGTCTTCTTTTGAGCAGTATGTCTCCATGCACTTACGGCGTCTATAAAGCTGCCAAGATCCCCTGGAGTGAGTATGGAACTCCTTCTTTAGCAGAGATTTGGAGCTTCGGGGATATGGGATATTCCCCGCAGCAAAGCTCTAAAGGAGACCTCGTAGAGCGGAGAGTTTTCATCAACCCGCTAACTTGTGTTGGAACATGGGTAGTAGAAAGCAAAAATGAACTGTGATCCATTTATATGAGTCAAAAGACAATTCTTCATGCATCAACGCTCGCCCGCGTACGCCACCGCCTATGTGGTGTGATTCCTGTTTTGACAAGCAAGCGTTGTCCTTTTTGTTGAACTTAGCAAAGCGCAATTAAAAGACAGGGACCTAGAAGAAGAAGCACACAGGACAAACGCTTGTCCTATGTGCGTTTGTGAAGCGTTTGTCCTGTGTGCTTCTTCTTCTAGGTGCCTGTCTTTTAACTGCGCTTTGCTAAGTTCAACAAGTATTATCAACTCGCCCAACTTTCTGCATTGCTCGTTGTCCTTTACACGAAGGTAATACAGTCGGTATGCTATTTGGGATTTAACGCCCTGAAGATGCGGCTGGGACAGGCTGGGATACGAAAGACGCCGTGGTAAAGAGCTGCGAACCAATTTCGACCGCTTGGAGTTCTTAAAGTGCACTGACATTAAACAGCACGTGGGCGTGCTTCGAATTTCACTTCTATCGAAATGCAGACGGCACGGACGGCATGTAATAGTACTGTCGAGCTATACAATTCTCTTCACTGCTTCACTAAAGGGCGGTGCTGCTTTGAAGCAAACTGAATTGTCATAGCCGTTTTATTTTTGCATTACAGAATGCAATGCTGTCATCGAGGTACCTCGTGAAAATAAAACTGATATCGAAACGGAGTTTCCGTCACTGCAACACAATGCTTTAAGAACTCCTGGACTAATGCAAGCCAATGAATTGCCCACATTTCTGGCAGCAAGCTGGCACCTTCAATTGGCTTCGATGGATTTATTCCATGAATATTTATTCATGCAACAAACCCCCAAGTTAGGCCGGAACTGGCACTAGATGGCACTGCACGGCGAATAGCAGCAGAGGTCCAGTACAGCTGAGTGTCATTTATGCCGACGGCACTACATTATGAAACACCGGCTTATAAAGATAGGCTGGTTCGATTTAATTCCGCTTGCGAGCAGTGCAAGAGGACAAGAGTTACCACACATGGGAGCCGCTACCAGCTTTTTTTCTCTTAAGAGGGTTGACTGTACAGATGCAGGACAGATCATAGAATGCACAATAAAGAACACAGCTAGAATAAGTTTTAAGTGTACATAAATAATTCTAGGACAGAAATGTGAATGAAAATTATGGTAAAGAAAAATGACGCGATAAAGCCTCTCTAAACAAACTTCTGCTAGCTATTTTTGTGGTGACGCCAACCTGCGGTTCATTGTATGCTCAGAAGTGCGATATCTTTATCTGAGCGCGAGTCAACGCCGCTGAAAGTCACGTTATATTACGTCACGTTACGTCACATGAGCGAATGTATCGTTTATCTTAACATGAGTTAAATAATTCGCAGAGCACCCTTGAGAGTCAAGCGGCATTTAGATTATAAGTGAAAACTTTTACTCTTCGTTGTTTATCAGAGTGTAATTTCTGCTGCGATTTACACACGCACGAAGAATGTGAAAAAGAAATCAAGAATGCGGGAAGCTGGACAGCTAAAGGGGTTTCAAATGGGGGAATGTTCTCTGCCCATGATTGTAAAATGTTGCGTCAGGGTGATTTGTAGCATACATTTCTAAGTTTGTTTACCCAGATGTTAAGTTACCATTGTGCAACCTAAAAATGTAACCATTTCAACAACAACTATACCGCGCTCTTAATGTTATTCCATTTATTACACAAAGCGTTGGAGGCATCGGCTATTTTCGCGAACAACGCTGTGAAGTATTTTCTTACATCCGACGAAACAAGGTTTTTGAAAAGTGAGGCGGCCGTACGGCCTCGCACGCTAATGTGCATCGTGTTAAACTACTCGTTATACATCGGATGTTGACACACAAACAACCGTATAGCAAAATGTTGAAATCCATTCGCCAACAACACGCCTCAGGCACCGCGTACGAACGACAGCGTTATAGAGGCATGAGCGTCGTTACAAGTGTAAATAAAATACAAGCGCCTCGAAAGCACCGAGATCGTTCCCTCGTTCGTCCACGTCATTTCCGCCTTCCTCCCTTCTCCTCGGCCATTGCACGATTCTTTCCCCTCCATTGTTTTTCAAACACAGCTCTCAGCAGCACATCGGCTTCTCACGCGCCCACGGCACAAACACAGTTTTGTTTCCGTCGCCACATTCACTGCGCGTCATGAAGGGCGTCGCGGGCTGCAGAAACCACATGGCACGAACGGCGCGTCGGCGCGCCGCAGAGAGAGAGAGAGAGACAAAGAGAGAGAGAGAGACAAATGACGCGTGAAAGCTTTCTTTCATTTGTTCGCCGCTCGTTTGTCGTCGGCATCGCGGAAAGACCAACGAGTTTGGCGGCGGGCGCATACGGCGGCGGCGCGCCGACCGCGGCCGTCGGGCGCGCTCGCCTGCGCGTTCGGGCGAGTGTGTGCGAGCAAAACGCGTTCCGAGCGAGCGGATACGAGGCGCCGCGAGCGCTGGGAGGAACGAAAAAGCCGCGAGGCGGATGAATTTATGGGCCGTTTTTGGGAGGCGCCAACCGTTCGCCGGAGCGCGGCAGTTTGGCCGCTTCTGCAGCTATTGCGAGCCGGACTGTCGGCCTGCCCCTTTGTTTTCTCGGCAGCCTTTTGTTATTGGGCCGTCGGTGAAAGCGCGCGTGAGATGGCCGCGTGCGTCAGAGGCAAGGACGTTGTGGAGCTGCCCGGCTGCTACGACCACCCGTATAACGCGTACGCGCAGACATGCATCATATTTGGAAATAACGTAAACACCGATGAAATGCGCGGCTTTACTCAAAGAGGCCGTATTCACGGCTACGGAGCCCATGTTTTTCGCGAGTGTTGGCACAGCGCGTGTGATGTGATTTCTTTTGCTTTTATCTGTCCCGGAAAAACAGTGGGCGTGGATTCGACTACGGCGGCAGAGGGGAAAGACCCAAAGCTGCTTCGCCCCATTTCGCGAGCGCTTTTGATCTTTGAGAAGGATTCTGTTTAAACATCAGAGGAAAGCAATCGCCCGAGAAGGCACTGGCAGGGTGTAAATGGGGAGGAAAAAAAGTGTTTCATAGCTTAAGAGAGCAAAAAGTTCGATCAGGGACTATAACTGACATTCGGACGAGCGATATACGGGGCGAAAATACAGGGCAAGTTATCGTCAAGCGTCAGCCTAGGCGTAGGAAACTTATGTATATGGGTTAACAGGCGTGGCTTGGGCAGGGTCGGACAAAAAGAAGAGAGGTGTTGGCAAGTTGTGACGCCCTCCGGAGATCGCGTCTCATGATTGCACGGTGCAAACTTCGCCTTCGCAGCCTCTCTGGTCGAGATGCGGCTTGATAGCAATGAAAAAGATACACGATGTCAGCTTTTCTTATAGTAGGACTCTACTTAGTACTGCAGTGCTAGTTTAGTCTAGGACATGTGACTGCAGCTTCAGTTGTACTGCACCGCATGTAGGTCCATTATGGCTGAGCGCAGACGACTGTGTGATTCTAATAAACACTCGTTCCGTTCCTCTGATTTTCTAACATAATTAAGTTTAGTTAGGCCCCGTCGGTTTACGACCTCCACTGTGTTGGAGTGCACCCCCTTGACATTGCCAAGCCATCAATATAAAACCGGAATGGTGCAAATACAGCGCCACTTTTATGGCGTAGTTCTTCACGTATTGCCTACGTGGACGGCTCACTCCCACTCGCTCGTATATTTTTCTTTTTTCTTTTAAACGTCCTCGGTGAGGAGTGCCTATACGGTGCTCTATCCTATCGCTCCATTTGCTGTCATAGGGTGTAGGAAAACGCCGTTATGTGTCACGCGTAGTTTGGCCCAGTCCCCGGGGAGGCGAAGAGTGCCGGGCCGTGCTATGTGTATGTGTATTTAGTACATTCGGTCGGCTGTATTTTTCTCTTTGTGTGCAGTTAGCACTCTGCAATCCTTCAGGCATCCGTGCACTAACGCTTCAAAGATGTCAAAATCAATACTTGCACCTGCACACCTGCACCTCATTCGCAGAGAATTAATTGGCGGCCTTCGTACTTTCAACTGAATAGTCTAAATAGGATCAAAAAATACTTCAGTGTACATTAAACTGCGGACAAGGCGGTTCCTAAGCCCTTGAAAACTCGGTGCTTTTCTTTGGGGAGCGTTCTTCAGTTCGTTTCTACTTTGAAAATAAAAGCAGGTGCAGAGGCTTTTCTGTACCTGCTGTTAAAGAGATGTGAATTCCTTGCGAGAAGCTAATTGGGATCCACGCAGAAAAATGCGTTTCACGGTCAGTTAATATTACAACAGAAACTGGATATGTTCAGACATATTCACAGGCAAATAGGCGTCGGTGTCAAAAGCCCATACTGCGTTCCGCCGAAGCTGAAGCAAAACGCCTTCAGCGTCAGGATTCCACACTGTGTGCCGTACTAATCGAAGGAAAGCTGAATTTCGAGCTGCGTTGCCGTAGCTGTGGTACCAAATTTTTGGCGCGCCAGCTGTTAGTCGCCCATTGGCTGAGTTAGGGCCAACCGCGGACCGCAGTCACGTTATCATCGCGTTTATGTGCATGTGCCTCCGACGCATACGTATAGACAATGTGAGCCTGAGCACCAGCACAAAAGAACAGAACACCCACAGCTAATGGCTGCAGGTCAGCACGTCGTTCCGCCTCGCAGGCCTTCGCCACCAGTCCTTGGAAAGCTTTTCTGGTGAGAAACAACGACGCCTGCAAACCCGGTTAGTCAAGGTCCCTGGGTGCGGTCACTTAAAACCAGCAGCAGAGAAGAAACAAACACAAATACACAGACGTAGACGAGGCTAAACACAAGGTGCTTGTTTCTTCTCTGCTGCTGGTTTTAAGTGATCATGCACCAACTAGCTCAACAATCCACCTCATTAACCATGGGTGCGGGCCGGGGAAACCAAAGACGTCGGTCTTCGACGACGCGCGGCTCGCGAAGAGCCCGAGGTGTGAGGTGTAACGAAGTCATGCCGCGAACAGTTGACCCAACCGCATTCGCTCTCCGTTATAAGGCCCTCATCGTCAGGTCCTAGATGACACCGAGAGGACCTTGTCCACGTCCTCATCGTCTCGAAAACCATGGTGCTGTGATTTTCCGAGACGTGAATCGACCCAGGAAATCACAGGGTACCGCATGGTTGCCGGAGGAAAACGATCGGCCAACTACGTTGCGGGTAATCGCCGTTTGCTGCACAAGTACTTTCCCCGCCAACCCAATCAATATCGTTTTTTAGTAAAGCCTGCAAAAAGCGGAGAACGAATGTGTAGCCTTGTATATTCGAAAGCGGCACTGTCCTCGTTGCATTGGGCGTGTATCCAAACACTCCGCACAAAGAATCCTCCAATTTAGCACTGCTATGCTCACCGCATTCGATCTCATTTCGTCAATCGTGCTTGCCTGCGACTTTGACCTAGACGTGATGCAGCGCAAGCAATTTGTCACCGATATCGCGTCCGAGTGCCCCGTCTTAGAAACCAGCCCTACATGCAGCCAATTTCATCCACAGCTCCTGTGCCAACCTCGTCTTCAGAATACCATTGCAATGTCAAGACTGAAGGCAATAACAAACACTATCACTTACTACACTGCGGTTGCAAGGTGAGAATCATCAGGCTGGCATGCAGGCGGCGAAAGCGATATCAAATAAACATACATGATTATGCATTGCAGCGGCATTAGCTAAAGCAACCCTTTCGGCGTATCAGTGCATGAGCGTGGGGGAATATTTTTATATAGCTATTTGTGTCAAAGCCACGCAGCAAGATCTTGATGCGCAGGAGCATAGATTCGATGGTTTCTATACGGCCGAAGAGATATAACGTCTACTTTGCGTACCTTCGTAGAAATTTACATGCAGGGTTATTCTGACGTAGCAATAAAGAATTTGCACCTACTATGTATCTCCTTGCTACTCAGGGTTAAGGACGAAAGTGCAATGAAGACAACAACTGTACACGTACATATATATTGCCTATGGAGCAATTTAAACGCAAACACTGCATGTGCTTCCTGACATACCAAATACCGCACCGCAAAATATGTGCCTAAGCTCGCGCGTGCTGTAGGAAAAAACTTCTGAAAATTTAGCATTTGCATGAGGTAGGTCACGTTTCTGCAGAGCATGAAAAAAAAAAAAACTACAAAATGCAGATAATCATCACCAGCATCCCATTCTCTTCTTCGTTTCCCGAAGGCTGATTAGCCATCATTAGTGCACGACTCTCGGTTAAGAGGAATTTCCATTGTCTCGATCAAACGCCTGCATTGTTTCACGAAGCCTCACTCTTCGTAAGTCACGAGAAATAAGCTTTGGCTGTCAGGCGTAAAAACCTCTAGTAATATAAAACCGACAGATAAGAAGAAACCGCCGAATCTTTATTAATTTTTTCGCCGGCCTCAGGTTTCCATAACCCGTTACAATACCAGCTGTAAAAAACCTAGTTCATCGCGTACAGTATACGCCACAAACAAAACCCGGATAATTCTCCGAAACATCACGCTTTCCACCAGGCGTCTGTATCGTAGCAAGCGATCACGCTTATAAGTGGGCTAGGTTGGTCACGATTTCTGGAACGCTCTGGCGCTCGTTCTACGGGGAGGCGCCCGGCCGCATATGACCGGCTCTCGCTTAGGAGTCTGAGAATCGGGCGGTGATTGAGTGATCACGGGAGAACGATGAGGCATGCGGGCGCGTGCATTGGCGCGAGTCATTAATAATAAGCGTTACGCGATACACCCGGCCCGACAAGGGTGTTGTGCCGGCGCCTTCATAAAGACGCACCGCAAAAACCGGTGATGGAGCCTTTAGATTTAGCTATACACCGGCGCGCGCAGTGTTATGTATGCATGGCTGGATCGCGAATCATTTCTTTTGTGCCATGCTGTGCGCTAAGAGTTTGGGGCTATTAATCTGTCGTCGCAGCGAGATTAATCTACCAATCTCTGACGCGTGCGCGCTCAGAGTGGCAGCTTCGCTGTGCGTTTCAGGCTATTGTTCTTTCAAGCGACGTTTAAGCTTATGATCTTTAGCGAAACAACAATCGCGTGCAGCGTTCACGAGAAGGGAACATCAAGATCTCCTTAAGCGTTTTATTTCTATTTTTTTTCCTGTTAGTTAGAACAATGAGCTGTTAACTATGCACCTCCGCGCCTCAACCTAAGCCGAGCTGCCATTGTGTACGCTTTAGTCATCTTAAGCGTCTCGGCTTAACAGGGTTCTGATGACTTCGTTTCTTTTGTTACCTGAGATGGTTAGAGGCTAAAGAGTAGCCTGCAGGTTGTTGTGCTTGGTGATTTTTCAAGAAGGACTCCGTGCTGTTAGAGGCGGCTGTTTCTGCGTGAAGTTTTGCCTTTAACCTGGAAAATGTTGCTAACTATTGGTGATTATTTGATTGAGAAAGGCACTGAAGAGTGAAGGTGTTTACCGGAAATAAATATTCAACTCCGCGATGGGATGCAGTGCTTTTATCTTTTGCTGCGCAAATGCATGTTGGGCAATGTACCGTGTCGACAGTGCCATCAGTGAGTTATCGTGTTTTGGGGACCGGATACGACACGCGGGTAGCTGGTGTACATAATTTAATAACTGTCGTTAACTGTGGCCAAGACTGGAGCTGTGACCGGGGCACCTAATCACGTGCAGTTATTTTTCGTTCTGACTTATTTCCGTAGGTGTTTTTATTTGAATGTGATCCTTGCACATAGCTGTATATAGTCATTATTCTCCGCTATCATTCCTTACTATTCCTCTTGTATTTATTTCGTCCTACCTATCACTCCCGCCGCCCTTTTTATTTTTTTATTTCCGCCGGCTAGAGTTGAGGCGTCCAAGAAGTAAGCGACAGTTTCAGCGTCTGATAAACATGTTAATCTTAATTGCGTTATTTATTTTTTATAGTCGCCACTAACACCACCACTATATGTGTTTAATATGGTTAATAGATTTTTATACGCCGAATAAACGTTTTGGGCTCTGAGGCATACAGTAGTTGAAGGCTCTGGATTAGTTTAGATCACCCTGGTTATTTAACGTACCCCCGTTGCCAAAAGTAACCGAGCAACTAGTTTTTGCCTCTCAACCGTACAACAGAGCCTTTCCAGCAGCCCTAATGACCGAATGGTGTCAAAACAGAAGGACAAGGGCTCACTAAGGTGAACCCTCATAATAAGTGTAACCTAAGGGTTACACTTATTCATAGCTTAATGGCTACCATAAGTGCTTCGCCATACCGCAAAGAAACAAACCACCATTGCCCGGTTACTTTTGCCAAAGACGGTACGTTGAAATATTGGTGCTCTTTTCGCTCTGTCTGAGATCCAATCCGCAGACTCGATGCTCAAAAGCCGAACGCCAAAACCACTGAAAACAGGGGGAGCGACTTCAATGCAGGTAAATGTTTCTTTTTCATATCTGCCGCATCTTCTCCTCAGAGTAGGGAAGAACCGCAACCGCCACCGTTCACGTGGTCTCTCCCATTCTGGCTGACGCTTCTACGTTTGATAGCAATTTGCATGAACCTTTATACACTGGAATGGAGTAAAGCGCACGTTGCTGCAGTGACGTGCGCTGACGAAAAACGTTAAAAGGTATACTACTCACCGGCAAGGTAAGACGTCCTGCAGGCGACCAGCGACTGCAGGGGAGACTCGAAGAACCCTCGGGGAATGGGCTTCGCCACCACGGGGTAGGAGCCGGCCAGTTGAACTGCCGCCGCTGCCGCTGCCGCCGCTCCGCTACAGGATACTGCGGGTGGATGCAGAGGGGGAGGTGAGAGGCCGTTCCGGAATATACAGAGACAACAGCGAATGCTTTTAGAATACGGGTACCGTGAAGAAAGATGAAATGCGCCATGCAATCAACACATGGATTTGTATGTTCCCGAGTGCTAATAATGTCCAGAAAAATTCAGATGCAATCTTCGGAATCTGCTGAGAAGACTATTTGCAATAATTTTTCCATCAACTTGGGAGGAAGAAAGGTATACTGATACTAGAAATATGGCGGCTACGCTGGTTTAACACCACTTTCTTCGCAATGAACATAAGCATCAAAAGAGCAGGAATTGCTTGCTTCGTGATTCTTGCTCCACGTGCGTCAAATTTCTCCTAACGTAGTTTATTTTTTTATTGTTGACTCGTTACTATTCATCCTGCAGTTTTACGTATACGAGGTCTAGCCAAAGGTTGCGCAGGTCGTTTACCGTGGGGTTAAAAATGTCAGAGAGTCTCTGTCGCATATTCATATCAGCGACGCCTTGCCACACTTATTACCTAGTTGCACTGTAATTCGGAACAACTGGGCTCTGTCGAGGTCGTAATATGATACACAATCCATCTCTTTGCAGCAAGTAGTTAGTGTCTCTTAGTCGTCTCGATACCATACGACTGAGCTACGTGAGCGGTGCTGGCCACGTTGGATTTGAGACCGGCATTCGTTTTCTGGATACCCGGCCACATACAGGGTCTGTTCTGAAAATAGTAGGACTGGTTTTTTTCCGGGGCGAACGGGCGGACGAGAGGTGGTATGCGCGTGCAGGATCGTTGAAGGGAAATGCTGGGGAAAATGGGCAGTCGGCTCTCGGCCGTTGAAGAGAGGAGGTCGCTTGTACTGTGAACCCCTGTCAAAACGTCTCGTCACGCAGAATCATCGCACGCAGTAGAAGCGTTTACTGGATCAGCGATACGCGATCAAATTTTGAGTAAATCTTGGTAAAACGGGCAAAGAGACTCACAACATGATTAAGGAGGCCTACAGCGACGCTTCCATGGGTAGATCAGGTGTTTTTTGAGTGGCACAAGCTGTTCCGAGAAGGTAAGGAAAGAGTGGAGGAAGACGACCGCTCCAGACGCCCTTGGACCAGCAAGACCAACGAAAATGTGTAGCGAGTGAAACATTTACTTAACAGTGATCGCAGAATGAGTATCAGAATGATTGCTGATGACTTGAGCATTCCTCATACCCAAGTTTTTGAGATCGTGACAGAAAACTTATCCATGAGGATAGCGTGTGCGAAGTTGGTGCCGGGAGTGTTGTCAGAGGAGGAAAAGGTCAACCGGTAGGATCTTCTTCATCATGTGAATGAGGACCCGATTTTTTGCCCAGCACAAGGAGGCAACGATGCCTCAGCCCTCCTACAGCCTCGAATTGACCCCGCCAGACTTTTTTCTATTCCCGAGAATAAAATCGACGCTCAAGGGGGAACATCACGGATCGGTAGATGTTCAACAGGCCGTGACAAGGGAGCTAAACAGCATTCCGGTCCAGGCGTTCCTGGATTCGTACGAAAACTGTAAAACTCATTGGCAGCAGCGTGTAGGCGCGGAAGGGTGCTACCTTGAAAATTTGTAATAGTTTGTACTATTCCCTTGAATAAATTTTGTTTAAAAAAATGAGTCCTACTACTTTCAGAACAGACCATGTATCTCGACCTTTGGGAGAAAGCCAACAAAAGGCGACATCGATGTTTCGTTGCATAGCCTGTATATAGCTCCCGTATAAGCGGCCCCGGAATCTTACGGAAACAGTTCCGACGCAGCGCATGGTTTGTATGCGTGTGTGGATCCGAATCCAACTTCTGGGATAGTGTTATATTTGCGTTATTGCCGATCGGTAGTTGTCGAACGGTAGTTGCCGAACGGTAGTTTCCGAATGGTAGTTGCCGAGCGGTAGTTGCCGAACTGGTCAGTGAAGTTCGCGGTGCTGTAGTTTGTTTGCCGCATCCGGTCGCTTTATGGGAATGCCCATTAAGTCCTTTTTCTTAGGCCCTCCGCACAACCGCACAGAAAGGGGTCAGTGAACCCAGCGGGAGAAGGGAGGCGCCGAATGGCGGGGGATTACAGGAGACGTCAAACTCCCCTCATGGACGGAGTCGTTAGGCGGCATCCTGTGTGCACGTGTGTACGGCGAGGCTGACCCGCGTCACAGTGCGTGGCTCTTTGTACCATGTCTGCAGCGGCATGCTTTGTCCTATTGTCACGCTAGCTGCAGGCATGAGGAGCGACGATGGGAAAGAGATGGATTGAAATGGCGTTCCTCGAACTTGGCGGCAACCGGACGTTGGGAAAGCGAGTGTTCGCGAAGCTCGCAGCGGGAAAGCATAATTATCCGAAATCGTGATGGCGGAAAGTGTGCATATGTGTACAGTGTCGCGATGAGTTACCTTCTTTCCCCAATCATTCACTGGTTGTGTTATTCTTTCCCCAATTGCTGATTGGTGGTATTTTCCTTTCCCCAATAAGTTATTGGGTGGATGTTTGTATAGTACTTGATTGGTTATTCTCCCACCGAGGGCGGGGACATGGGATTTAAAACCCGCTGCTTCGGCAGGACCGAGGGCTGGTTTCGTCACGTAGAAGTACGAGCCAGTCAAGTGTAAATATCTGTTCTCCTTGCTTGTATCCTCCTTTGTGCTTTTAATTGTTATAAAAAGTTAACCTCTCCTAAAGTGTCCTCTTGCAATGTGATTGAGCAAAACGAATCTTCAAGACGTCAAGAATCCTACAACATCATCTTTAACCCAATTTCCCTCTACGAGATCAAGAGAGGGGAATCCAACTGGCGCAGTCTCGACAGGATTTGCTACGTCTTCCTGCTCGAGGTATCTGACGGAGGGGCGGAGGAACAAGTCGGTGGACAAGCTGCAGAGCGGTACGTCCTAAAGGAGGAACGTCAGCGTCATAGAGCGACGTTGAAAGCTTCAGAGACTGCTGGTCATTGTCAACGGGACGTAGGAGGCTCAAGTCGGCGAGGAGCTGAAGGAGCCAGGCGACCGACGTGTCGTGGAGGTGCCTAGTCCGTGAGCTGCGGAAGGAACCAGGCGTCCCCGTTGAGGTTCAAGAGAAGAACCAGGCGACCAGCAAGTCAAACGAGGCAGGACAAGTCAGCGAGCTGCTGTGAGAGCCGGGGCTCAACTCAACTCATCCGCATCAAGGAGCCCGCTGTCGTCACTCAGGGCGACGTGACTACCGTGGCAGAGGAAAGCAACCTGCGAGGTAGGAGACCTTTCTGCTTCCTCCGAATTCACCATGTCGGTGTAGTGTTTTAGTGCTATAGATGATAGCACGGAAAAGGGAGATGGCTGCCGTGCGGTACGATCGGGAGGGCATGATGCGATGTTTGGAGACTGAGCAGAAGGCAGAACAGCTGCTTGAAATTGGCAAGTTGAAACTCGAAATTGAACGAGAAAAGATAAAACTTGCACAGATGCAATCTAAATTCAACCAGGGAACGAAATCTGATAAAGGGATGTTATTGGCAGCAGTTCAATGTTTTGACTGCATGGAATTTGGGCATCTAATGATTGACTGTCCGAAATCGAAGCGAGAACAGCATGTTCCCGTATTGAGAGTGACCTGTGGGCCAATGGCTATAGGTGTGAAAGCTGCAGCGTTTAGGCAGCAGGGCCCAACCGTGTGTGCCGTGCCAGGAGAGATGGCCGAGGGCATAGGGGCGTTAGTCACGCCTTTGAAGCGCTGCTTGTCAGAGCAAGCCGAGATAGAGGAGACCCAGGAGGCTCATGAGTGTTTTGTTTGTGAACAGGAGTTCAGCATTGAGCAAGAACAGGTTGGCGCAAACTCTGGCGCAGCTGTAACGCTCGACGAAAAGCTAGAGCAGGCGCGCATAACGGGAACACCCTTTGCAGGCGAAGGTAAGCTGGCTGCCAAAGATGAATCGGTTAGCCAGCCGGAGCTGACAATCTGCGCAGTGACAGCAGATATAGCTGACGGTGTAGCGAAGTTGGTGACACCTGAGACGCACTCGCTGTTAGACCAGATAGAAAGAGAGCGGCTACATCAAGAAAATGAGAGAGCTGATTTGGAAGAGCATTTCAAAATTCGAGACAAATCTGAGACGCCGGTAGAGCTTGAGGCCAATTCGGTAGCTGCAAAAGTTTTGGCAGCAGATTGTGAGTTAACAACGAGCGATGAGGCTGCATTTGATGCCGAGGAAGGAAGGAACGCGCGTTTGATCACTGCAATGGTTTTCGAAGCTGATAAGGAACTGCAGGATTGGGATAATGCATCTGTCCCTGTGGGTATCAGCGTGGAGGAGAGACAGTGTGTGTCATTGCCAGAAGTGCGCAAGCAAGCTGATGGAGTCAATTGTGAGAAAAGAAGGCTCGAAGGAACGATTTTCTTTGAAGCGTACATCGGTGGGCAGTTGTACGAAGAGCTAGCGCTACTTGAATCTCGATGCAAAACTGCATGTGAAGTAGCCGATGAGAGGCCTGAACGAAATGTAAAATTGAAAGAAGTGGAGAATGTAGACGCGAGGACAGCAGCAATCTTCGTAGCCCGCGGGGAGCCAGTCCGCTCTACTAATCTGATAGCGGCGGCAGCCTTTGCAACCGGCGCTGTGCCGGATAATTCAGAATTTTTGTCCAAACTTCTGGACAAAGCTCTAGAGAAACATTTGTTGTTTCGTGATGTAGGTGGCTAGAAGTAATTTCTGCCAGTTTGGGGCACCGATCTGACATGGTGAATTCTGGAATGTGTAGATTGGTTTCCGGCCTTGTGTGTGCGGGTTGAAATATCCGCTGTGTGCGCGCATGTGTGTGTGCTGGTGTACTGACCGGACAGCCGGCGTATGTGTGCGTGCGTGCGTGCGTGCGTGCGTGTGTACTTTTGTTGTTGGACACCGTGGCTGAACTTTAATGTCCCACTGACAACAAGTGTCCGTGTGACATTCTTGGTTGGGAGGAGTGAAGTTCGCGGTGCTGTAGTTTGTTTGCCGCATCCGGTCGCTTTATGGGAATGCCCATTAAGTCCTTTTTCTTAGGCCCTCCGCACAACCGCACAGAAAGGGGTCAGTGAACCCAGCGGGAGAAGGGAGGCGCCGAATGGCGGGGGATTACAGGAGACGTCAAACTCCCCTCATGGACGGAGTCGTTAGGCGGCATCCTGTGTGCACGTGTGTACGGCGAGGCTGACCCGCGTCACAGTGCGTGGCTCTTTGTACCATGTCTGCAGCGGCATGCTTTGTCCTATTGTCACGCTAGCTGCAGGCATGAGGAGCGACGATGGGAAAGAGATGGATTGAAATGGCGTTCCTCGAACTTGGCGGCAACCGGACGTTGGGAAAGCGAGTGTTCGCGAAGCTCGCAGCGGGAAAGCATAATTATCCGAAATCGTGATGGCGGAAAGTGTGCATATGTGTACAGTGTCGCGATGAGTTACCTTCTTTCCCCAATCATTCACTGGTTGTGTTATTCTTTCCCCAATTGCTGATTGGTGGTATTTTCCTTTCCCCAATAAGTTATTGGGTGGATGTTTGTATAGTACTTGATTGGTTATTCTCCCACCGAGGGCGGGGACATGGGATTTAAAACCCGCTGCTTCGGCAGGACCGAGGGCTGGTTTCGTCACGTAGAAGTACGAGCCAGTCAAGTGTAAATATCTGTTCTCCTTGCTTGTATCCTCCTTTGTGCTTTTAATTGTTATAAAAAGTTAACCTCTCCTAAAGTGTCCTCTTGCAATGTGATTGAGCAAAACGAATCTTCAAGACGTCAAGAATCCTACAACATCATCATTAATTAAATTTCCCTCTACGAGATCAAGAGAGGGGAATCCAACTTGGTCGATGGCAAATGTGAAACTGTTTAATCTGGGTTTCATGTTCAGTCTTAAACGCAGCTGGAGCGATAACGATAACGGTGGTAAAAACGCACAGATGGCGTGACAGAAACAGAACGTGCGATGTATACTTTACGGCCGATTATCTATATGTTCAGAGGAGACAACGGCGCCAATGAAACTGTCGGTAAAGGCAGAACATGCAGGCATTCTTTAGTTGGGATTAATTCAGATTAATGTAGCGTTCATCCGAGTTATCTGCCTATCTTAAGAGGTCGGGCAGAGCTGCGCGTACAATTTACTTGACAGCTGTAAGAACGTGGTTGAAGACCAATCGCAGAAGCGACTTTGACCTAGCGTTCTATCTCCTCTTTGGATGAGAACTTAAGTATCTGCCCGACAAATGCATGATTTTGATACCGACTGTTTTATGAGTTAGCTGTTATGCCCGTTTTATGAATTAACAAGCTATATTAACCTACACGAAAAGGCAAACGTGGATATATGTGGAAGTGTAAATTTTAAGCATATATTCTTTACCGCCAGAATCATTTACTTTCTTCCTCGCCTTCCCCCATTAAAGCACTTTGTATGGATGCATATTTTTTTCTTTGTTTTATATGTGTGGAATTGAAGTTTATAGCACTGCAAGGAGGAGACCATTGCCCTATAATTCCGATACCATACATTCTTCCAAGCCCTTATTATTATAAGCGTTTAATCTGGCAGTTAACGTTAGCTGTCCCTATTTTTTTATGCGAGGCACCGGAGGAATAAACTAGATTTATCACTCGAAAACATTTCTGTTTTGTAGAATTCTCATTTACGTGCCTATACCCTGCGATCACAAAGCAAGACAATTTCATCGATTTTTTATACCGCAGGACTTCGATCCTTCATGTTGGATTTCTTTGACAGTTCTCCCGAGAAAACAGTGCGGTTATTGACTCGTCACGGCCTTACATCGTATAGATATTTTTTTCCTCAGTAGCTCGCCGTAAGCGCTTACGATCGATGACCACATACAAGGCAACCCGATGTGCGCAGCAAACGGAAAATGGCGGCCTCTCCTTACTGGTGATAAAGTCCCACATATTAGAATGAAAAGAGAAAATAAACATGGCACTGTTTTATAGCAAAACACTGCTTTCTATTTTGACAAGATGCTCAGGCTTTTTACTAACATATTGTGCGCTTTGGTGTCCAGAATTGGTTCCAAGCTGTAAAGATGAAACTGAGGGATGATGTTCAGTCTAAGGCTGCTGTATCGCATGTTGTGAAGAAGTCGATATATTGGAAGGTCTTGGAATCATCCCGACGGACGACATCGTCTGCGACAATCATATTTGAAGGACAGGGGCGAAATTGGCACCAAAGTAACATTCTTGCCGCCGTTTGCCAGTGGAGTACAAGAGCGGTTGCTAAATTAAACTCTTCACGGCTGTAGAGCCGTAGCGGTATTGAATGGATCCAGGCACTGTTATCGTAAATTTGACAAAAAAAAAGTTAGAATGTTTCTCGAAAGGTGGCGCTTGATTGCGAATGTAACGTAGGCGCAGAAAACTAGGAACATGTACCGAGAGATATACGATGCTGTGCTTGCGGTTGCTGTGAACGATATTTTTAAATATGGGGCAGCTCGAGGTAAGTTTCTGTGGCTTATAAAAAAAAAAAATGCGGAATGAGGTCTCTTTTATAGAGACCACAGGGATGCACCGAAATTGGCATAAGACACAGTTTAATGGGCAAGAGCGTTTGTGTGCTTATAGAAAGAACGCAATAAACAGGTCGTTCGCAGGGGAGAATAAACATTGATATAATTATATTTCGGATAAAGCTTAACTTTGTCATAACGCAAAAAGTAAATAAAATGTCCCCAAAACATCTCGACTAATAAAACAGACCAACAATATCCTTGGACACGTATACCACGGGCGCTTGTATGAGTCACTGCTGCAGGGATTGTTTGTAGTATTAGGAACGTCAATTTATTGTGACTGCTTAATGTATCCGTAATTTACTTCTAAAGGCGTCGCCTAGTCACCTGCCGTCTTAATTGCATTTATTTCCTCTCTCACACACACAGCACTTTACAGGCCCTATAAGGGAAGACTTTTAGGACTGCAGCGCCCTGGCTTATGCAAAGTTTATTCGATTCCCTTGGTAATCATACGATTTGTCGGCGTTGGCGCCCGCCGCCTATCACAGCGCGAGAACCGGATAGTATTCGCATGGTCATCAGTGGAATGACAGCGAGTATGTGCATTGCTGAGGCGCCGTCTTTGCTGCATTTGTTTTCTGCAAAGAAGCTGTTAGTGCGCATTGTGTGAGTACACAAGTGTGACTCGTGTTTAAGCCATGGTGGCGCCTTTAGTGCGCGCATACCACCGGTTGCAGCGCCAGAACACAGGCGCTGCCTGGCACGCAAGTGCACTTCTTCAGCTCTTCTCCTTTTTCGTTGCGCCGCCGCGGTGGCTGAGTAGTTATGGTGTATGGCTGCTGACCCTAAAGAGGCGGTTTCGATCCCAGCCGCGGCGGTCGCATTTCGATGGAGGCGAAGTGTTGGACGCCCGTGTACTGTCCGATGTAAGCGCACGTTAAAGAAACCCACGCGGTGGAAATTATCCAGAGCCCTACGCTACGGCGTCCCTCATAGCCTGAGTTGCTTTGGGACGTCAAACCCCATAGAACCTAAAACATAATTTTTCACTTCTTTCTTATCCCATCCCTCACAGTGCATTTGAGAAGTGCACTGAGAAATGAGAAGTTACTGTGCCTTTCCTCCTTTCTTTTTGCCTTTCCTGCAAACAAGGTTCTCTCCGAGCTACAACCGCAGAACGAACGAATGAAAATTATGAAGACGACGATAATCAGACTATCAGCAGAGGCCGAGAATCAGCAGAGGCCGAGAAGCTACCAGTTAGGCAGGTGGTACGGGAGGCTGCTTAGATTTTAGCAGAGTTAATGGAAGAGCTTTCAAGGGGAAAAAAAAATGTTTGAGGATTTGGAATGAGAATTGGGGAGCAAAGCCTCGGGTATTTGAGAATGTGACTTAGCTATCGACTCCAACAAAGTATATCTTTGTCCCACTAGAAGACTACGGACAGCGACCCATGTTAGCGACAGCAGATGAAGTAGTTGGGAAACAAAGCAGAAAAAATGGGGGGCAAAGCTAATGTCAGCGTTTGTTCGCGCACCGCATGAACTTTATTTTTTACCAGCAAAGTATTGTGTGTACTTCAGGATTCGCAGTGTTAAAGGTTGTATCAATGAATATGGGAAAGCTACACAGGATCTTTGCAGTGTTTGTTTGGGCTTCAGGTTATGAGACAACAAGTCGAGTGAACCTTTTCGGCCGCGTAGAGTTTGGTGGTCTTTCTTTGTCACACTTGTTCTTGCGTCAAGTTTTTGACCATTTTGTGTTCTTATGATATTTTAGGGATTCATTTTTATGTACCGTTTGTCAGCTACGCTTGGGAAGAGCTTGGCTGATGTTTGTTGTACCAACTGTTTGTCATGTCGGTGGCGAAACATGGTTATTTTCGGAAAATTGACCAAGTAGCGTGTTTTTAATTTACTGGAATGTTTAACAAGTGTGACCAAAAAACTTCTTTACAGAGATCATTTTGAAGCAGCCTTGCCATTTCCTGAGTATCTGTCACCATTCTATTCTCTTTTGGATCGGGGCAAAAGGTAATGAAACGTGTAAAACAGTCTGCTGTACAGTCGTTCCTGTACAGTCTGCTATGAAGACGTTCTTCTGTGAACTGTATGAGGGGATTCTGCCCGTAAAGACATGAATGGCGGGAAAGTAAATGTTTTTACCATGTTGTCCATATTGCCTTTTATGCAGAAAGATGGAGGCTGTTGGACATGCGCTTATAGACGTATCCATCAGACGACGACATCGTGGTAACTGAACGGGACACGGTGCTGATATGGGTTTTCTTCTGGCACGTAGTAAACTTTGTCGAACTGTTTTTTTAGATCCCCATATAATTCAGTTTTTAGCTGTTGAAAATGATGATGGTGTTGCGTATATAATATGCTAATAGTATTGGTTTTACATACAGCATATGTAAACGCCGAATGGCTGTTCACCATCCTGATGTTCATGTCTGAGATATTCACGACTATTTTGGTGATTCTTTTCTTCAAATCTTAGATGTTTTGAAAACGCAGACATGTGCACCTGAGGGTATATGTATAAGTGAACTGAAGAAAGTGATAAACCTGTACCATTTATAGTGAGATTAGTTGTGTAAACCTACTCACTTTTCTAATTCGTCCAGTTAGTACTTTATTTTGGGACATAAAGGCAATAAAGAAAAAGAAAAGGCGATGGCGGAGAGGTCTAAAGTAGCCGATAGCAGAGCTGATCTGTTCGCGCTGGTGACATATTAGATCAGAATTAGCGTTATAAGTACGTTAAATTTATTTTCTTTTCCCTCCCATTCGGACAGAAGAGTTCGGAGTGTTTCGGATAAACTCGGAATTTGCTGAGTTTGTAGCTAAAAGCGTTTCATGTCTAAAACCTTGGTCAACTTTTTAATTACAAGCATGACGTTCCTGTATAGCTAAAGGACAGGAACGCACTCACCAGCTCGTTATCTTATTTCCTGTGGCACGAATTGGTTAAATAGTCCAAATCTGCGCTTAACGGACCTCATATTAAAACATGCATGCCTCAATCCAGATGTTTTTCCCACTTTGTAACGACGTTGATGACGAGCTTGTTATTTTTCGCATGGAATTGGCTCCACTTGAGCCGTTTACCGGCCGACATCAGCGAAGGGGCTATAGCTACGTTCGCCACGATGAACTAATGGCCGCGCATGGGTCAGAGGACTGGCCGCGCCGATAGGGAGGCTAAATTAATTCTTTACGGCTCAGCGGTCGCTTGACATAAGGTGCCAAATATTGTAAGGTCTCCAGTACTTGGCGTTCCCATAACTGTTGACCAAAGAAGGAAAAAAAAAAAAAAGAAATGCTCTAAGAAGCGATGGAGCGCAAAATTTAAGCTGGCGAATGTCAGCGCTCCGAAAGCAATTTCTTACGATCAGGAATTTTTAATGAGCTCGCCGCTTTTCTCAATCATGTTTTCTTTTTCTGGCCGAAACCCATCGTGACCTGCAGTGCGTAGCGTTCCTGTACATGTGCTTAGCATTTGGTTTTTATATCATAGCTACGGTATATATTTTTTATTCGTGTATGTCTATTGCGCCCACTACTCCTACGAACCCATGCGTTAGGCTAGCGGGGAGTTTTCAGGAGTGAAATTTATGCCCGACGAGCATAATTCAAAGTTACACGGGCAAGCCTATACACCGCCAGCTAAAGAAAGGTATTATAGAAAGTCGCTTAACAGGCGACGTTCGCGACGATGGCTTGTAGCGCGCACTTTTAGTTTTGTGCGCTCATTTTTTTTCTCGGTACAGTATAAAAAGCCAGTAGGGTACGGGAGGCCACGGAACGCGAAAGTCAAAGTTTGCGGTTTTCACGGGGTATTAACCCTAAACATTAGTGAGCTACGGACGGCCCGCGTTCTTAATTTTCTGCGTCCACATTTTCTTCTCTTTCTCTTTTTCTTCTTCAGTAGATCGAAGTGACTCGTTTTTTTTTTGGAATTTCTGGCGCCTACGCGGCACTTCGTGCAGATTAAAAAGTCATTTGTCACGCCACGATGAAAACCGCGCCTCAGTGCGCGGCAATTTTCCCCCACCACTTTACTGTATACTCGGCCTATGTTTCTACGCTTTTATTCGTTTTAGTTTTTCCTTAGAGAGAGTAGCCACTAGGCGGTTTATTATTTTTATTGCTTTTTTTGCGTTTAGCCCACCTATTGCTCATTAAGCGAGCACGATTAACCTTCTTTCCCCCAAATGGGCGACATACGAAATTGCTATAGCCGTGCCAGGTCTGATTCTACTTGGCAGAGACTGCCTTGCCACTGAGCTACAACCGTACTCAAAAGTTTGTGTAACACGATATTAGGGGAAAAAAAAAGGAAAACGCAGCTCTGGAATAGGTACATGCAACATGAGTGAATCTGCGAATTACACGGTGCACGACTGAATTCAAGCAAATCGACGCAAAGAAATTAGATTTTCTTTGCCAAAGATGCGTTTCATAAACTCGTTACAGCTGGTGTACATATATCGTGCACCTATAGACGGCCTTTCCTCCATGTGAGAAGCGACGTTGTAGTTATAGAACGCAGAACGCACCTTCCACGGTGATGACAACGGAAGAAAAGGTGGTGGTGTCAGTGTTGGTGTTGCCGCCTTGTGTAATGGGTACACCGTAACAGCTGAAAGTTTTAGCACAGCCGGATGGCCATACGGCTAATCTTCGCCTAACCTTTGCCCTGAAGGGCCACATCGGGCGTGCACATTCAACTGTTGATGCGCGGCAGCAGTCAATTGTAACCCCTTTGGCGAAAGTAACCAAGCAGCAGATTTATGCTTCTCAACCGCGTAACGGAGCCTTTACGGAACCCGTAAAGACCGAAAGATGTCAAAAAATGAGGGCAAGGGCGCACTCCAATTTACAGAGATTAATAGTTTAAAGCCTGCCGTAAGTGCTTCACTACGCGGCAAAGAAACAAACCACCGTTGCCCGATTACTTTTTTGCAAAGACGGTTTTGCAAAGACGATTACTTTTTGCAAATACGAACCATCAGCAGCAGATGAAACGGGGACAAGGAAACTGAAACGCGAAGATAAAAACACAAACATGTCAGCGCCTGGAGAGGAAACGGAAGCGAGGTTGACTACACTTCTAAACGAGAGTCTTGACGCCTTCGAAGCGAAATTAACCTGCACTGGTATTGAGCTTCTGTCGGCTGAAACCGTTTCATTTTGCTGTGCGCGCTTTAACTGTCTTGTTCGTGTTTCATTTGTTGCTAATAGTACGTCCAAGTTAGCATATCGCACACGCTATACAAAAACTTTGTGATGAATAAATGCGCGTCCATCACGTTGCTATAATAGTTACCGTCTGCACTCCACTTCCTTTAAATTATTCTGAGAGTTCCTATAACTAGCCGGTCAGTAACGCAAGAAATGGACTTTGAATGGGTGACGATGTCACCATGAATAGTGCACACCTTAAATGCTATCCCTTTATTTCTTTTTGCGCATGGTAGTGCACTCGTATCGGGAGCTGTTTTGGCGCATGAAATGTGACACTGAAACAGTCGTCTATAGACATGGTATATGCTCTCCTTATTCTACATATAGTTTAGTGCGGCAATAAAAGCACGGGGTCGGAACGCCGTTAAGTTCACTTTCGACAGCACCTGCGTAATTCAACCTGTCTGGACACATTCCTTGTCTCGCTCTAGGCCTCGCACGCGACGTGAAGGTGAGGATACGTATAGTGGCATGCCTCCAGATGCGGCACTGCCGCTGTAATTCGAGCTCCGCTTTATTACCGCGACAACTGTTTCTCCGACGTTGCCTGATGCCGACGCGCACGTCCACTCTCAATCACGTGACCATCCCATGCACGTGCCTCATGTTGCCCTTGTCATCTTCGGATGGGGGGTTCGACCATGCGTAGCTCTTGCTCGTGATCTGGTGACCACAAGCGCACGCAGCCACGTCTCGCGCACCCTACGTTGCCACCGGGTATATAGTATGCACGGGCGTAAAGCGCCATCAAATGCTTCGGCTTCGAAATGACTCTCAGTCGCTAACTGTGTGTATTTGTAGGCACATAGACTTTACCCTGAAGGAAGGGATTAACGATGAGGTGAAAGGGGCATACACAGATTAAAAAAAAAAAAACAATCTTTACGATTGCTCTCCCCGAGTTATGTGACCAACGTGGAATAGCTGAAGCGAGGGCAATTTCTGGGCTTCTCTGTGTTCTGCTGCTTCTGCAATGTAGAAAGCGGATGTCGAGAGGCTACTTCGCAGAGAGTTGGTGCTCTTAATAATGAACTGCAGCAGCAGCAGCTCTACATTCAGTGAATTTACCAGTACAAAGGTATAAACATGGACTTTAAAGAGGGGTATATGAACGCCTTTTGGCTTCAAGCGTACCAGAAGCTTGGAAGAACGCTAATATTATCCTAATTCATAAGAGAGGAGACGTCGACTTGAAAAATCACAGACCGATCAGCTTACTGTCCGTTGCCTACAAGGTATTTACTAAGGTAATCGCGACAACCTTCAGCTCCATTCAACCAAATGATCAGGTAGGCTTTCGTAAAGAATACTCGGCAAAAGACCATTCTCATACTATCAGGTGATAGATAAATGCGCAGAATATAATCAACCCTTATATATAGCATTCATTCATTACGAGAAAGCATTTGACTCAATGGAAACCTCAGTTGTCATGCAGGCATTGCGGAATCAGGGTGTAGAAGAGCCATGTGAAAATACTGGAAGATATCTCTAACAACTGCACAGCTACCATAGTCCTCCATAAAGTGAGCAATAAAATTTTAATAAGGAAGGGTGTCAGGCAGGGAGACACGATCTGGCCAATGCTATTTACCACCTATTTGCATGAGGCGTTCCGAGGCTTCGTACAGTTGGGGGTACGAGTTAATGGAGCATACCTAAGTAATTTGCGATTCGCTGATGACATGCATTGCCCAGCTAAGTCACTCAGATGAGCTGCAAAGCATAATCAGTGAGTTAGACAGGCCTAGCAGAACGGTAGGTCTTAAAATAACGCGCAGAAAACCAGAGTAATGTTCAACAGTCTCGCAGAGGAACAGCAGTTCACAATTGGTTGCGATGTCCTGGAATTGGTAAGGGAATATATCTAACTTGGGGCAGGTTGTGGCCGGTGATCCGGATCATGAAAGGAAGATAACTAGAATAAGTATGAGATGGAGCTCATATGGCAGATTCTCTCAGGTCATGAAGGGCAGTTTACCAAATCTCTCAAGAGAAAAGTATACAACCGCTCTATCTTACCGGCGCTCACCTATAGGGCAGAAACGTGGAGGCTAACGAAAAAGGCTCAGCTTAAGTTAAGAACAACGCAGCGAGCTATGGAAAAAAAAATGGTAGGTGTAACGTTAGGAGACCGCAAGCGGGCGGATTGGGTGAGGGAACAAACGCGGGTTAATGACATCCTAGTCGAAATCAAGAGGAAAAACTGGCGCTTGGGCAGGGCATGTAATGCGAAAGCAAGATAACCGCTGATTCTTAAGGGTAACTGAGTGGATTCCATGAGAAGGCAAGTGTAGCAGGGGGCGGCAGAAAGTTAGGTGGGCGGATGAGATTAAGAAGTTTGAGGGGATATGGTAGCCGCAGCTGGCAAAGGGCAGGCTTAGTTGGAGAGACATGGGATAGGCCTTTGCCCTGTAGTGGGCGTAATCAGGCTGATGGTGATGATGGTTCCAAGAAATTGCCTTCCTGAAGCAAGTGCTCCAAAAGAGTAGACGAGAGGGCTGAACACGAAACGCGCGTGAGCAGTGAGGCGAGTTGCGAGGTTTTATGCCAACCGCGACTTTAACAGCAATAGAAGAAAAAAAAATATAGAGAAAACAGAATGCTATTGAGGGAACGCAGTATTCGAAAGCGGCTTCTGCGGGCGCATTTACAGCGCTCGGATCTGTCATGCGTGCCCTGTCTCATCCTTAAATCCGTCAACGATTTGAAGCGAAACCACGCTGTTATACCTGCGCTTGCCAGAGGGAATTTATGATGCTCTGGGCGTTACACGAAACTTACACGGCGAAAACTTAAACATCGAGAATCTGCACAGGACAGGGAAGCCACTGCCCCTTCGCTCATAATGGAAAGGAGGGGAGAAGGTAATATCGGGGCTGTTATACTTTGCACACTACCGGTCGAGAACATGGGTAATGTGTGTACTGGCCCCTAAGCCTTTTAGGAGAGGACCGTTGGAGTTGTGTGCGTTTATTTGCATCAAGAAATCTTCGGGCCTTCGTGAAAGCGCATGTAAGTACATGTACGCATACGCATTGATCGGGGGCTCTTGCTTACTTTAGCTTGCCCGTATCATTGTCTTGAATGCTTAGTGTAGTTAAAAAGAAGCCCTCTTACCTAGAGGAAGCTGACATGCTGGTGTTAGACTCTCTTCTAAGAATAATATTCCATAAGGATAAAAGGGGTCGGGTTTTAACGTAGTAAAGGCATGTGGTTAGCCTGGCTGGCTCATGTTTTTGCTTTGCTGGGTAATCGGCACGTCTGGCGACGATATTAGACTCAGGTTAAATTCTGATCGAGATTAAACTGTTCGTGCCGCAGATGGAAGTTGATGAAGACGACAATGCGCAATGCTCAGCTCGAGAGTGTGATACAGTTTAACACGAGGCGTGATCGGCTGCGGCGATATCGTATTTTTTTATTTTTTTGCATGGAAATCAAACCCGCTAAGCTAAGGTAAGCGGATACTATTGCGCGATGCAGACACACATTCATGTCTTCAAACACTCCACTCCGCCGTGGGAGACTTGCGTCAAGAATCGGCAACAATTCAGGCGGCCAGTCCGGCGCAGCCTAAACCCTTCGCACCAAAGCGCACTGTTCACCGAACAGAGACTTTGATGAACGCGGCGGTTCTGCGTATCGATCCATCATGCGGCTCCCCCGCAGGCTAAGAAGTCCGATAAGCATTAACAGATCGCACGGCATCCCGGAGTCTTTCATGACAGGCAAGAACTGCATACTGTAAGGTAGCATAGTGCCCTCGACAGCGAAGCTGATTTGTTCGCGCCGCCACGGGTTCGAAACCCAGTGGCGACAATGCTTATTTTATTTTTGCATCCGTTGTTGCTATGCTAGCTTTTGTCAAGGTCAAGCTTCACACAAACTCGGTGAGCTGCTTAGATCACGTGAGGTTGTGCTTCCGCACTAAAAAACAATCACAGAGCGGTTACCACTGTGAAAAGCCATATTCAGTGACATGGAGATGTGGCGGTATTTTCATTTCGCGATATATTGAAGTAAAGAATTTGAGAGAGACATGCATGTTGTGTGCGTGGTTATAGAGCACACTTTTTAGTTTTAACCACATACTCGTTCTTAGACTATAGAGCTCCTCTCCAGTCCGCTGTTCCAGGCGTGCAGTGGCACGAACGCTGAGCCTCCCTTCGGACGGCACGTTTTGCAGCAGCCGCCGCTTACGGCGCATGCCACATTCCTGAGTTCTCGCCATGCCCTTCCTCCTCCTTCCCCAGTAACCACCGTCCGGGCTTTTCCCTTGGCAGCCACCCTCCGGTTGCGCACTCCTCAGCTTTTCCCATACCCTCCTCCACCCACGGTAGCCCTCCTCCTCCTCCTCCTCTTCGAACGATTACCACCCTACGTATGATTCCCGTGGCAGCCACCCAAGTCTGCGCATTATTCAACGCCCGCCGTACTGACTTTCCACGGTAGCTCTCCTCTTTACCCGTGGTTAACACCGTCCGGTTACGTCGGCTACTACTACCACTACTACTGTTACTACTACTCACGGTTGAACCTGGTTATAACGAAATTGAAGGGGCCCGGCGACTACTTCTTTATTACCGTAGTTTCGTTATAGCCCGTGTTGACCGAGCTTGCAAGGGACATCGTCATTCCTTTGTTATATCCGTTATTTCGTTATAAACCGCTTAGTTATAACGAAGTCCAGCTGTTCTACTACTACTACTACTACTACTACTACTACTACTACTACTACTACTACTACTACTACTACTACTACTACTACTACTGCTACTACTACTACTAATACTGCTACACTACTACTACTACTACTACTGCTACTACTACTACTACTACTACTACTACTACTACTACTACTACTACTACTACTACTACTACTAATACTCTTACTACTATTAGTAGTAGTACTACTACTAATACTGTTCTACTAATACTGCTACACTACTACTACTACTACTACTACTACTGCTACTACTGCTACTACTACTACTACTACTACTAATACTCTTACTACTAGTAGTAGTAGTAGTAGTAGTAGTAGTAGTAGTAGTAGTAGTAGTAGTAGTAGTAGTAGTACTACTACTACTATTACTGACACTAACCGCAGGGAACGGGCCTTCGACAGCGGCATTTATCAAGACTCGAAGGTGCAAAACGGCTGTCATTGGTGTGTTGCACTGTACTCAGTCCCCGTACTTGAAGTGGCTGGGACCTCCAACCCGCGCCTTGTCCTAGGCGCTTTATTTCCTTCCTAATTCAAAAGCTTCAGAGCAAGCGTCAGCTGCCAGAGTCCTTTAACTCTCGCATAATCACTACGCCCCCTAGCGCCCTTTCGAGCAAAGTACTCATGTCGCCGCATCGCACACTTCTCTCTTCGTTTTCGCTCATTCTCTTTTTTCTTTAGCATATGTAAATATACTTTTCAACCTCTTTCGAATAATATCTACGCCTTCCGAGGTCGCTTACACGCATATATGCATACATATAAGCGAGGCAGCGGCAGCGCGAGGCGAACTCGTGCCGAGGGTCCATTTATTAAAGCGTCGTTAACACCGCGACAACGGGCGTGTGTTAAACGCATACTCCTAATTGCTTCTTAATAGCTCTTTAAAAAAAGAAAGAAGTTCGCAGCACTATCAGAGCAGCCGTGGTCTTTATGCGGCACGCGAACGCTTTGGACTCCGTCGCCTTCTATTATTGCTTTTTCTTTCATTGAGTTTGAAGAGAATTCCAATCACAAAGAGAGCAGGAATATAAAAAAAGTGGCAACGGCGCAATACAAAGGAAAGAAAAAGGCGGAACAATAGACACGCTTAGAAACATCTGCGCCAAGCGCAGACTGGAATTTCTTTTGCTCTCTATAATTGCCGGCTGCCTAATGCGTGAAGGTCTTTGCGAATGGAAAGTAATACGGGAAGAAATAGATTAAGACGCGCTAACCTGAGTGTACAGAAGAGTTGCTGAGGTTTAGAAAATTGGCTCATTGGTTCGAAATTCGTCTTTATGCTTCGAGGGGCACAATGCGTTTTGTGCGGTATTTCTTTCCGTATTATTCTGTGGTGCATGGACAGTTCGCAGGAATGCATGCGTTTTAATAGCGTCTGTTATTAATACACTTGTCTTTATTCAGCATATTCTTCCTGCCTGAGTTCCTTTGTCACCATTCTAGCGATCACTTAGTCGGCGTTAAGCGAGCTCAGAACGAAATGTGTTTTGTAAACGTAACGTGCACGGCAGTTCTTTGTTAAAATATTGAAATGCAGTAGAGCCCAGATTTATCGAACCTTGATATTTCGAATTATTGGCTATATCAAACACAGAGATTATTCCCTCGAAAGTCCCGTGTAGAGGTACACGAAAATTGCGCAGCTTATGCAACTCCAATATCGCCGGACGTTCGATGTATCGAACTGCGCGCCGCGCCACTTGAAGCGGCGCTTCTCCTTATGGCGCACATCGGTAAATTTTGCCGGGAAAAAACGGGTCGGCTTCGCGGTGCTGGACATCTGATGATGCCGCTAGCTCTGTGAAACCGTGTGACGAGGTGAATGTGGGATGCGCTTCAAGGCGGCCTTCGATCTCTTGCACTACTTTTCCACGCCGATTCATTCTCATGCGGTGAAACCTGGCGGCGACTCTCGCCTAGCGTGCTGCGCTGCCTAAGGCGTTGCGGAAACCCATTGCATCTTAATTTTAATGTTATTCTGATTTTATCCCACTGCTAACACGATTAGACATGCTATGATATGCAGCGGCTACTTCCAATTAGCACTGTGCTCTGCGGCTTCGAAGCGTAGCAGGTTAGGCCTAACAACGCCTATCGAGCTGCCAGCATGCCGGCGGGGCACATTTCGCAGCAAGAAGCGCCTGATTAGCGTTGGTATAATGTGTTCTTACCTCTGTAGATTACAGATAAGCTTATCTCTTGCCGTGTTTCTTTTATGGATTATCCATATATATCTCCCGCTGTGGCGCAGCGGATATGGGATTCGGACACTGAGCACGAGTTAGAGGTTTTAGTGCCGACTTTGTTTCGATGGAGGTCAAATGCAACCGATAAAGTAAAAACGCCCGTGTATGCTTCGGTGCATGTTGAAGAACTCCGTGTGACTGAAATTTACCCGGGGCCTGTCGCATGCTTCAGATCGTGCACAGTGTTGCTTTGCGACGTAAACGTTATCCATAGACAGCTAAAATGCCTAAATTCGTGCTTTACCAAGTTCTGCTGCTTTGTTCGCTGATGTGAAGCAATGATAAGCTTGCTAAATAAAGAGAAAGTGATAGGTACATGAAAGGAAACAATCTGCCCGCCTCAAAGCGACAAAATGAAGAACGTCAGACAAATCCCACATACAGGTATATACCAACCAATATCAGGGGTCAAAAGGAAACCGCAGCAGTTGAAAACAAAACAAAAAAAAACAAGAAGGATGAGCAGTTACCAATATGCAGAGGGGGAGCACAGTACCAGGTAACCAGAACGGAAGACTAAAGCGCACCGCCATTGACCAAAGACAATTAGAGAACATTCGGTCCTAGGAAATCACATTCGCTTGCGAAGGTTTTAGCGCCAAATGGAAGATTCTGGGAAAAACTAAATCATTTTGGGGCTATTCCATTCACGGGGGAGCGGGGGGGGGGGGGGGAATGGGGGAAGGGGGGGGGAGGGGGGAATGGGGAAAGGGGGGGGAAGGGGGGGGAAGGGGGGTGTTATCCTTCAAAGTTATTTCGGGCATTGTCCACACTGTGCCCTTCAGATAGTCCATAAAAAATGTTGAGAGGTTGCGCTGCGTCTCCCCATGGCGTTTGATCTAAGAAATAACTGAACTATCTACACACAACCCACTGCTGAAACTTATACCGCAGTGGCGTGTGCGTGTTGCATGCACAAAGTTACTGGAGGCAAGCGCCATCATTTACCAGTGCACAGCGATAATTCTTATGTTGCCTGCATAAATAGATGGAGCCGTACGCGATCTCCAAACATGGTATACATGATATTCAAGCTTCTTTATTTTGCTTCGTCATTGCACCGCCTTAACCATCACCATAATCATTGCCAGTCTAGCTGTAACGGTTTGCATTCGTATGAGTGCAAAGTGTGCAAGGGTGTTAACGCCCCGCTGCGTTTAGTTACGTTGTGTTAGTGCCCATTTTTCACCCCTGACCGGTATGGGCTTCCGCTTGTCTGATTTTTTATGACTTTTATAAGTAACCTTATTTTTCACACCGTATCGTTTCATTATGGACTCTAAGGCGTTCTTTATAACGCGATAACTTTATAACAGGTTATCACCGTTCTCACGCAAGTGTTTTTATCGGGGAATTTTGTTACCACCGTCACGATATCAATAGCACACGACTTCAATTTCTTTCGTGTCAAGGCGCGCGGGACAAAAGTCAGATAGGGTAGGGCGATTGTTATTCTATGGTAATGACGTTAAATAAGAGCCTTTTGAAATCGACTTTTACTTTAATAATCACCATAATCATTACCAGCCTAGCTGTAACGGAATGCATTCACATGGGTTCAAACTGTGCAAGAGTCCTAACGCCCCGCTGCTTTTAGTTACGTCGTCTTAGTGCATCCTTCAAAAAAGCACATTGTATACTCTCTTGCTTCTTGACCAGTTGTTTCTGCACAAGATGACCTTTTATTTGTCCATTAATCTCTTTCGAACTGTCGATGTCTGTGCCGGTGCACGTACTTACAAATTTTATATCGTGGCGGCTTGATTCCCTGCGGCCATCACAATTATTTCCAACATTCTCCAGGCGCCAACGTTTTTATTACCCAAGGCCGTGTTTTAAAAATAAGTGTGTCGTTATAAACTTGTGAAGATTCATTTGGTCGCATTGCAGAATGCCGCCTATTTTAAAAGGGGTCGCCTCGTCCAGGACAGATATATATGTTGGCTCCCGCAAAGCAAGTGTTACGTCATCACAACAAACGCAAAGGACAGGGAACGCGTCGGTCCTTACCTGAACGCGAACATGCTTTGAGCGAACCTGTCCTGGCAGTTAACGCAACTCCGTGATCCGGACTCCGTCGATAGTTACTCTGGAGCTATTTAGACCTACACGGTCGTGATTATGTAGCCGGTGTCGTTGGTTTGAAACGAACCACATTCGTATTGCAATCAAAAGTTTCGTTTCTTAATTCCGTATTTAGGAGATCGAGTTTATCTCTGTTTAAATATGGTGATATGCTCTTTTACGCGTTCATGCGGCATAAACCATAGATATTTTGTATTACTTAGTGGTTACCGGGCTCGGCTGCTGGCCCCGAAGACGCGGGTGCGATCCCGGCCGCGGCGGCTGAATTTCGATGGAGGCGAAATTCTACAGGCCCGTGTACTGTGCGATGTCAGTGCACGTTAAAGAACCCCAGGTGGTCGAAATTTTTGGAGCCCTTCACTACGGCGTTCCTCATAGCCAGAGTCGCTTTGGGACGTTAAACCCCAATAAATCAATAAATCAAATTAAACGCCATCTTTCGGCTTGATTTTTCCGCAGTGCTGCTGCATACTGGAACTGTCTTTCCCCGCCATACAGCTCCATGGCATCTCATGTTCATTATCATTTCTTTGAAGTTTAAACCATCATTTCCAATCAACTGCTGTGACTGTCCCCTGATCCTATTGTTTCTGTAATCGCACCTCTTATATGTAATCCCAAGACGGTATTGAAGGAAATAAAGTGAATTGAATAAAACAAGGCAACCTTGCGAGAAAGTCGCCGCTGATCTGTGGCAGTCCATTTTCGTTCTCTCAACCCTATTGGTGCATATGTACTATTGACGACAAAATTCTCCGGAACGTGCGACTGGTGATATTGGGGCTTATTGGTGCGAAGTGTACTATTGTTCGGCTGATTTCACTAGCACACAATCTAAACTGCGACGCCTAGTTTCATTTCCATAAGTGTGATTTGCAACCACCAGCTGATGACGAAGCTATATGCTTTTGATGCCAGTCGCGTGTCCTGGACACTTTTGTCTCCGATAGTCCGTATAGCAGCAGTACACGGGAAAAATTTTAGCTCGTCGATATCGCTGCCTGCGACAGTTATGTGTTGGAAACGCAGTCACGAATGGAAAGGTAGCTCTGCTGCCTTGACATTGACAATTGAGCTTGGGTAGTGTCATTTAATTCACTTTTCAACTTCTTAGCGAACTTCGAAATTTTTACCTATGTATTGTTATTAACTAGCGAGACGCGGCTGCTCTGACGCGCGCGTACGCCTTATATATCTGTTTTCATAACTCTGCCTGTATGCTTCTTCGCTAGCTCAATAAAATAAATATAAAGACAGCGGTTATCGCCACTCTTCGCAACATTTCTCTATGCCTGGTTCGAAAAAGGTGCGCGAATAAATGCGAGCATAGAGATATACGCCCACTCGGAGGCCCGTCGTTAATTACTCTCTTCGCGACGCAACCGGAGCGCCGCCTAGTGTCGAAAGATAATAACACGTCTGAGATGACAGTTAATAAAAAGGGATATGAGCGCGCGACGCTGAAGCGGTAATGAGACGGGCGCTAAGTCGGTCGGTCGGTCGTCGTCGTAATTCGTTAAACCGTGGCCCGCATTAATTAAGCGCCGAATGAGGACAAGGGTGCGTATGAATTCCCTACATCGCCAGTCGCCGAGATGAGGACGCGATCGTTGTCCCCACTCGATAAATATGTACGCCGGATTGGGAGCTTTTGCGCCGTCTGGATGATATCAGTTTTTACATGCATCGGCGAAGGGCAGGCCGAGATAATTGAAATCCTGTCCGCGGACGAGGCGGACAAAGCAGTCATATTAACTTTGTTTAATTGTTTTCACGTAATTTGACGCACGATGTCCGAGTATGTTATGAGCTCTAGCGGTGATAGGCCGTGCTATTATTAGACTACTTTTTTTTATCACTCCGATATATATGAATATAGTGGGAAGAAGATTGCGGGAGTTTCTTCCTTATTACATTGCTAGGTTTTCGCCTTTTTTTGCAGCGCTTTTATTTAGGTAAGTGACAGAGAACATTCTTGTGAGACCTCAAGCGTGAAGCCTGTATCAGTTTTGCACACTGGAAAGGGGGAAAGGGGCAAAAACAGGTTTACACTCTCCAGCTTCTGCTGTACTATTATTATTTATTATTTATCGTACCCTCGAAGGCATGGAAAACTGGTAGAAAAGAGCACTGATTGTTGCAGTTTAATCGGTAAAGCAAGCTGATGAATGTTGTAATTTTAATGGTATTTTAAATAATACGCAGGTCTTTAAAGTGACAGCGGACATACATTCACTTTACAGGCGAAGCGAGAAGAAAAAGTTCACACACTAAGCACTTGCGTGACTGCGCATATTGTTACATTCATTCCGTTCATTCAGACGCCGTTTTTGTTTCGAAAGCAACACTACGCGAGTCGCCGAGCCATTTCGCTGAGCTGACGAAAGGCCATACTGCGCATGCGCGAGGAGCAGTGACGTCACACGGCGCACAGCTGGCGCGCCGCCGCCGTGGCTGCGCGGGTGACTCGGAGGTGCCGCCGCCGCACTCGCCAGTTGCGCATGCGCAGTAGCGGCGCATAGCTATAGCGTGCCGGGGCCGCAGCCGCAGCCGCGCGCTCTCCATCAGCTCTCTCTCTCCTCGTTGCATTCGCAATCTTCCAGGTTTAACCAGAGCTAAATCACTGCCAATTTTTACACAACGAAGAACTACAGGAACTCGACGGGTTTAACGATGAGTCTGTTGTGAGATAGGTAAAAAAAAAGTATGAAGCATTAAACCACGAACACTCACCAGGGACGCAGGGTATGCCACCGGGAACCTTCTCATCCTTGCATGGCGGGTATTTCGGCCTCTCCGTCACAAAACACCGGGGAAGGAAGCCCGAATTCGTCCTCAGCTGCTCGAACAGATCCCGCAGGTCGGGCTTTCCTCCTGCACGAAACCCAGAAAAGAAATATATTTATGGGAAACGAAACACATAGTATGTACGTGATTACGGATTATTCCTTTCGAAAGTCAACTGTCTTTCTCACATTGCTTTCAAGCGCTTCTGGCAGGGTAAACATATGATGAGCAGTTTTTTCATTGCTACAAATATTGGGCGCCAATTGAAGAAATTGACACTTATAATAATTTGCGGGCTTGATTTAAAGCATTCCATAATAAGGAAATTCTCGCGCATCATAGAATGCAACGTTGAACCTTGTGGAGAGGGCAGTGACGTCACATAGCCTTTGTCTTTCATATAGGCTTTGGAGATTTGTGAAGTCAGTACCACAGCAGCTCGAGTATATGAGGTTACTTCTGGAGTCACGCAGGTGTATATCTTTTTAAATAATTTAGACCTTACCATGACTCATCGTAAATATTTTCCAGTCGAACAAGCACTGAAGTACTCAGTATACTGCTACTTGTAGACGTCATTGTGTCTTTTGCAAATCACATGTGGTGGAGGTACTGGTCAGATGATCTCGTTTTCAGCTACTTTTAAGCTTCGTAAGGCCGGCTTGTGATTTGACCGTAGAATGCAGCTGAACTCAGGGAGAGCTTGGTTGTTAGCAGGAAATAATAGAGTTAATATTAAACTATGAATAATCGGACTGGCTCAAAAAGTTAATTCCAACCACGTGATCCAATAGCCGAGGAATGGGCTTTACTTTTCTGAACTTAATCTTAGAAGAACTGCGTGTGGGGCTTGCTCGACAAAATTGAAAGCGTCGCCAGTTTCAAGAGAAAGGAAAACGAAGCTTCTTCCAGTTTTGGTTCGAAAAGTGGGGAACCTACTTATCCTCAAGTCGAGTACACGATGACAAAATCGTTTTCGAGTTTATTTGCGCCGTCGCTGTGTCCTTTTCGATAAAGCTGAAGAAACAATTTTTAGTTTACTGTAAAGAGAAATGTATAATCTTTTTAAAGAACACTTTCAGTTGCTCGGTATGGAGTGAGCAAACTAGCAAGTGAAAAAAAAAAAAGGCATTTCAGTTCGACTCGTCTACTTGCGTGAAGTTTTCTGGAGTAACTAATGCACCAAAAAGAGAACTTTATCGGCAGCCTTTGAACGAAATTTTAAGGCGTGGGTCCCATGCTTTCGCGGTCATTGTCCGTTCATCACAATGTCTGTGCGATCGCTGTGCACCTCCCGCTTATGATAGACAAGCAAGTTTTAGCTCCTTAGAAATAAATGTATTTAGTTTTCAATTCTACGTTTTGTTAATAGCAATTGTTGTTGGCACGATGTATAGCGAGCAAAAATCAGAGTGCACGAAACAATAATTTTGTTCGACTTAATGCCTATAGTAGTACTATAGTACTAGATAAAAAAAACTATAGTATCAAAAACAGACCTGCTTCTGAGGCGTTTAATTTAATTATTAATCTCGGTAACTAGTGAGCGGTTTTAGAGATCATTAAACAATACTTTTTGTTTTAGTTAATAGCTATAGTATCAGAACTCCAGTACCTATAATAGTACTACAGTGCTACGAAAAACTATAGTACCAAAAAAGAGGCCTCTTTCTGCGGCTTTTAAATGAAATGTTAATCTCAGTAACTGGTGAGCGATTTCTGTTTGCAGTGTGTAGTTGTTTACAAATGACGCTCTAAATGAGTCTAAGAATGACAGAAATGACGCCAATCAGAGGCAATATAGCTTCAGGACCTTCTAGTACAGTGGAAGCATATTCTGTATGTTTGTGGATCGGGTCATTTCGGTAAGTGTGAAACATTTTTTTCAGCTGCATTTAGTAGTTTTTGGCTTTTCTTTGTTCAAAGTTAACAGTAACAAAGAAAACGTGACCCACGAAGGCCTGCGTAGCCATCCAGACCTCCGTGGGTCGCGTTTTCTTGGTGCGTGTACTGCACTGGACAATTGATTCACGGCGAGCCTTCACAAAAGATGAAAATGAGGGCACTGTCGTTAACAGCGTACGCCTTGTGCGAGTAATCTTCCAAGACAAAAGCGTCTGCAAAGGGTTTTGGCGTATTTATGCTCTGATCCAGCAGGGAAGTTAGGCCACTGTCGATTTGAAAATATTCTTATTTAACGTCATTACCGTCGAAGAACGATCACCCTACCCTATCTGACTTTTGTCCCGCGCGTTTTGGCACGACAGAAATTGATGTCGTGTGCGACTTATGTAGTGACGGTGGGAACAGAATTCCCTGAGAAAAGCACTTGCGTGAGAATAGTGATAATATGTTATGAACGTTATCGCGTTATAAGGAACACCTTAGAGCTGATAATATAACGATACAGTGTGAAAAATAAGGTTACACAGAAAATTCATACATTTCAGGGATGAAAATGGGCATAGCGGATGTACCCAAATGACACGAAACCTTAGCAGCAGCCGACGTTGAAAAATGGAAGAGTGTGCCATTTTATTTGAGGCCAGCCAACCATGTGCCGTGTGTATCTCGGCGCCTGGTAAGAGAGAGAAAGAAAATGGAATTTAATGGAACAAAATTGCAGCGGAGTTGGATTCAAAACAATAATTTTTTTTTGCTCTCAAGGAACAATAGCCAGTTCTAGTGTAATTTTTCCCCTTATGTGAGAAGTAGCCGACGCCGCTGTGAGGCCCAACGTTTCCTTAAGTCCACGCAAATAGAAAAAGAAGTAATAAGAGTGCCAGGCCGCCGCAATGGCTCAGTGGTCATGGCGCTCGGCTGCTGACCCGAAAGACGCGGGTGCGATCCCGACCGCGGCGGTTGTATTACGGTGGAGGCGAAATTCTAGAGGCCCGTGTGCTGTGCGATGTCAGTGCACGTTAAAGAACCCCAGGTGATAGAAATTCCCGGAGCCCTTCACTACGGCATCCCTCATAGCCTGAGCCACTCTGGGACGTTAAACCTAAATAAAACCAATAAGCGCGCGATCTCGCAGCAAAAAAAGCACGGCTGTACGTGGCATGGCACAGAGACCGCAATAGTGGGGACAGCATGGCGTCGGAAACAAGCACGATATCGGAAACAAGCACGATAACAGCAATGCTTTCTGGTAAAATGGCAGAATGTTTATTTTGGCGTAATTAAAACCAGTGTTTGCTGAAGAAAACTTGCAGAATTCTGACGTTTGATTTTTCCTACTTTTTGATCTGATTATGCGTTTCGAGTCCCGCGAGTTCTTTAGCCTTGATCCAAGAAAATCGATGCTACAGTGAATGGTAACGAGTTTCTCGAACTCTGCAGATGTGAAATGCCGTTTTCAGCGAAGAACATTTAATTTCGCCGCGTCAGAAAAAACGATCTAGATTACTATTTGCTGCCATTTGTGGGACAGGAAATTTAATATGCCGTGTGACAGGATACAAGACAGGTGCAGCATCTAGCAACTAGGCCCAATTCTTGCAGTTTTCTCGATGCTAAAACGTTGGAAAAAGATACCTCGAGCCCTTGACGTTGCCGCATTGTCGACCATTCTTACATCAGTACACTATGCAGCTGTCAAAAATCTGTCTACGTTCAACTAAAAAGTCCTACAACAAAAGTGGACTTTGGATCAATCGCTCCTTGACCAGTCATCCACAGCGTGCATAGCGCGTAGCACTCACTAAGCGAGACTATGCGTTGAAATATTAGAAGGGTAGAGGCGCGGGCTAGTTGCTTCGTCATATCTTAAAACAGCGCAAATGTTTTGGACAATGAAAAGAGTGGACACACGCTGCGCTGTGCGTGTCCACTGAGTGTGTCCACTTCTGTAATTGTCCGTGTCCTTTTCGCTGTTTTGAGACATTGGAATAAGTCTCGAAGCCTAAGAAGAGGCATAGTGCAACGTAGAGGATAACGTGTATTTTGGATGCTTGAGTTGAGGTGAGTGAGTTGAGTTCAAGTATTTCTTTTAACAGCCGGGAAAGACACGTGGGTGTGGCCTGTCCATGTGGGATGTGCTGTGCGGTGGCCCTTGTTAAAATGTGACAGAGAAAAGTAAAAGACAATGAACTCGAATCACCTAAACAACTTCATATTTTTGGTTTCAGTGTCCGACATTATATTGCGAAATTGGCGACCGCCAATATGGAAGTCGAGCTCAGTTTTTAAATGCCGGAATCGGCAATATGGTTCGAGATATCGGACGGGGAAATGACGATCTTGAAAGATTTTAGGTTGGCTTTCTCATGTTACACGCTTCACACGCTGAACACTTCATTACAAAACATATTTATGCATTTATGCTGCTTATGTGTTTTATTTTGTAGATGATGTTGTAGGTGATGTTCCCGTGGCGACACTAACTGCACGGGCACAATTTGCCTGATATGCAACATGGGAAAGACAACCGTTCAGCAGCACAGGGACGATTTCTGGTCCCTACATCTCGCAATGACTATGGCCAGCGCCGCTTCGAGTATCAACGGGTAAAAATTTGGAATAAAATCCCTTGTGCAGTCTTAGCAACGTCTAATCCTTATATTTCACTGAAGACCTTTTTTCTGTCAGAAATAACTACCTGATTTACAACGCAGATCGCTTAGTGCTTGTCTCTTATTATTCTCTGTACTGTCGATATTGGGTTTGCTATTTATATTTGTCATCGAATAATCACTTCTAAGGCAACTGCGTTTATTTTGTATAAAGAATGCTGCTCCTGCTCTCATATGTTTTTTTTTTTCACACTCTTCTATTTTTTTGTCATTAGCCCTTTTATATTTCTGTAATTTGAACCATCTTGCTTGTACGCTTTGCTTTTTTCCACCATTCATGTGTGTATTATTTTGGCATGCAGTAGAAAGCATTTGTCCTCAATAATCTCTTTGCTTTTAATGCATGGATCCATAACCTTCCTTAGCATAACCTTCTTAGCCTTTGGCTAAGAATCCAGACAGTGATGTTATGTAGTGTGCTGAAGAAATGATAATAAAGAACTGAACTGAAGAACTGAACTTAAGAAGCGTGCGAAGACATCTTTTTAACGTTCGATACCCCGATCCACTCTGCCGATTTGTAAAATTAAAAAGTGGGTTCACTTTTGTTGTTCATGGCCCCCAATTTTGCAATATAATAATCGGCCGAAAAGTAAAAGAAAAAACTAAAATGTTGATTATTCAATTTCAACTAATTTATAGTGCTAATATTACGCTCTGTCACGTAAATAACGTTCTCTTTCCGCAAAATTATCGTGCACAGGCCGCAGGGGACCATCTTCCCCGCTTTTGAAAGAAAAATCTCTATTGAGTCATTTGAAACACCTAATGTATGTGGGCTTGTATCATTTTGTGGGTCGAGATTATGGTGCCGAGTAAGGATAAGACCCACGCACAATCTCCCGGAAGTAGATAAACAACGACGCAGAAGCGATCGAAATGACAGCGTTGTTGATCCACTGCTCACAAAAGCAAGAAGTAATAATGGCAATAGAGAGAAGCATCGCATTCTCTCTTGAACGCGTGTGTTTTTAAGGTCCTGTCGACAAATACGGAGGGCAAGGAGCAACTGAGTGGGATGTAGGGGACAACGAAGCGCGCGACGGACTGCGCAGAATAAGACACGGGACCAAGAGGAGCAGGATGGCAGGAGGGGGGGGGGGGTCGGGGAGAAATGTGAATAAGGAGAGCGAGGGTCATTCGAGAGCGAGGGGCGGTCTGGAGAGAGAGAGAAGAAAAGAAAGGATTGAAAGGAGAGAAGCACATGGAGGAACAAGCGCTCGCGCGTGCCCTCTGTCGTTATCGCTCAGTAGAGCAAACGAGGCTATAGCGTGTCGCCCCTCTCCATTGTTTTGTTATCTGGCGCGCTAAACGACGGAGTCCGCGAGCGTGCAGAAGGGAAACACGGAACGACTGGCGGATGACGCGATAACGGCCGCGAAAAGCAGGACGGGAAAGGCGATAGGAGAGCGGGAGAAAGGGGGGCGTCGAGCTTTTTAGGCTTGGGTGCTAAAGGCTACACGAGAGAGAGAGTGTGTGTGAGAGAGAAGTGGGCAGAGGGGAGGCGTTACACTAGGAGGGGAGGCGGAGGAGGATGGGTGTTAGGCGCGAGAAGTGTTGCGCGCTGGGAAGCGGACGCAGTGGCGCGGTCTCCGAGCACGGACGCGTTGTTCTCTTCTGCGAGGCCCCGTAGCGCCACTCGCGGCCGCGCCCCATTAAACGTCTATTTGCTGACAAATGACGCGCGTGGCTTGAAGCGCCGTCCCAGCGCTGCCAGGCTCCCCCTTTCCTCCTCGCAGTTGTTCCTTTCCTGCTACCCCTCGGGCCCTCTCTCTGTCTCCACACCTCCCTCTCTCCCAATATTTTTTTTGTTTTTGCTCTTGCCATCTGCTTCTCTACCCCTAGCTGCCCTTTCTCAGCCTTAGTTCCCCCCTCCCTCTCCTGCCCCCTTGTGTCAACTACGTGATGCCTGCGCTCGCTACCCATCGAGAGAGTAACGCACGCACACGCGCAACGTGGGCGTTTCTCACAGCGATCCGGTGTCGCGCCTCGCCGAAATGTGACGGCTGCAGCACTGAAAAGGGACATGCACTGCACGGAGAGCTGCAACGCACGGCAGTGGGTGGAAGAGGAAGAAAATCCGGGGATGGGATGGAGAGAGGGCCTTGTCCTGCTGACCACGTCCTTTCTCTCTGTCTTCTCCCCCCTCTCTCCCTCTCCTTCGATCTCGTTTATAGATACTCAGGCGCAGGCATTTCCCAACGCATGTTGTCACCGCGACCACCGTGTATGGATAGAGAAGGCGCTTCATGGGAACCGTCCGAAGCGGCCTCCCGGAACAGCCGCGCGGGTAAGGTTAGCCACCGCGGTGTTTATAGCCGTCGCGTGGCTCGATCAGCGACCAATGGAGCGACGATGGGCTTTTGCGGCACGCGACCCCGGATTTCCCAGAGCGATAAAATGTGCCGGCTGCGGTTTTAGGGTTCCGGCCGGGCTTTGCGGGGGACCTCGCTGTGGAACGGAATTTGAGGTGGCGGCGCCCATGAGATGCGGTGAAAGATAACGAGCAGTAGTGGAATATTAACGCGAAAGCGACAACGCTGGGAAGGTCAGCCCGTGAGAACCGAATAGGTCGTTCTGTTTTGGTGAGAGGAAAGATGTGAAAAGGTCATGAATTGTATAGAGGGAGTTTAGGACACTGCGAAGCTGGCCGCAACAATATGCGGTCATATGAACTGTGCACTTTGCAACATTACAATCACTATTTAGCCGCCGCGGTGGCTCAGTGGTTATGGTGCTCGGCTGATGACCCGAAAGACGCGGGTTCGATCCCGGCCGCGGCGGTCGAATGTCTATGGAGACGAAATTCTAGAGGCCCGTGTACTCTACGATGTCAGTGCATGTTAAAGAACCCCAGGTGGCCGAAATTTCCGGAGCCCTCTCTCTACGGTGTCTCTCACAACCTGGGTCGCTTTGGGACGTTAAACCCCATAAACCAAACCAACAATCATCATTTGGCAAATCGAAGACGGAGGTAAAAGGGTAGTTTGTTAGGAAACAAACTAACGGCACTTGTAATAGGAGCTGAACAGAGAAAATCATGACGGACATCGAAACCCTCGTTTACATCGAGCTGCAGAGCTCTTATTATATGTTCAAAGGGTCATTAAGGACAACTCCACTGAGTTTTTGTTGTTAGTAAAGTCTTTATTTTTCCCGGCCTTGCTGCCACTCGTGAGGCAGCAAAAGGTATATCCGTTGTTGAGAAATTTGTCGTTCAAAAAGGAAAATTTTTTCCTGCCACTCGTGACTTGATGACATCGACACTGTATTAGACTTCGCGATCGGTAGGCGAAACTTGATGGCGATGTGGTCTATACCCTCAGAGATCTACGCAAAAGTTGATATCTCCGTTGGGTTGCGAAAACGGTGGGTAACGGCGGTACCGACATTTAAATTTTTTTTGCCTTATCTATACTAAAGGTTACAAAAGCTCCTTTTTCAGTTAAAGTAGGCACTTTGTCGTTAGAACGCGATAATGAACTGATACAGTCATGCACGTCAATTTGTCTCTAGTGTCTCCTTCAAGAATAACAGTTTGTCATGTGTGCAACATCCATGATGCCTTGTAACATGTCCTTCGCATCTGAAGTCACGTTTGGCCTGTTCAGACAGTTCTTTCAAGGCTAGCGTATAAACTTCGCACCGTGACTCGAGCGCCGTACTTCGGAACAGTTCAAGGGCCGTTTGGCAGCACCTCCTGCGTGCTAATAGCAATGATGCGTGCGGGCCTAAGCTAGAGAGTACATCACGTCTGCGCTCTTCGTTGGCGTGCAAGTGTACGAGTGGAACGTGTAATCTTTCATAGTTGTACTTTACAACATCTGGTGAGGCAGATGTTCAGACATTTGTATGTTACCGAAAATTTGTGTTCTCTAATGCATTTTGTTCGCAACGAGGCGCTGATCTTAGGGCTCCTGTCTACATGACACTGTAGGAGGGTGTCGGAGGATTTATTCTGAGGCAGAGCGTATCTGAACAAAAGGAAAATAGGCAAGGAACATGCATTTCTTCTACTTGATATGTTTTGCTTTGCCCGAATAAATAGGCAACGTCGCGAGTGCCCATTAAACCGTTATTTATGCTGCCCTTTGTTGCATGTTGTCACAGCGTGTTTATAACATATGAAACTTTCGGTTGAAAGAATTAAGGTTCATAACTGTATTCAGTACTGATCCGTTGGATCCGTTTGAGCTGTGCGGTTGATAAAAGCGAAGGCTACTTTGCGGCAAAAATATAGGAAGACACTGGGTGTGGGTGCTTTTAAGTCGCCTTTTTCTTGCCTTTGGAACCTGCCGCTTATATGCACAGCGTTCGCACACTTGTAGTAAGTTGGTATGTATTAGTGGGCGGCTCATCACGGAAAGTGACTACCTTTTGGGGCTATTTTTTGCGTCTTCACGCACAAATTCCGGACTAAGGGCGGTGCAAAAAACTAAATAGTAGCAGTTGAATGTCCCCGTTGCCTGAAAGTCGCTGCCGCCTGCGTCATTTATGCACATTCTTCATGCTGTGTGCATCAACTTCATTTATTTTGCCTTCATGGCTGCAACACCTATCGCGGCGTCTGTGGTCCAGAAAGTTTTGTTCCCGGGTGTATATATTGTAGCGAGAGCTACATCACCTGCAGTCTCGCCGTTTCGCTGTCGGCGCCACTTGTGCGCATGCGCGAGGAGCCGAGTGACGTCACAGCCGCGCAGCTGGTGCGCCGCGCCGCTCGCCTCCGACCGAGAGAGAGACTGCGCACCTCTCGCAACGTATATCCTGGCATAGTTGAGCTAAGCCACTGCCAATTTTATTGTAAAGTGTCTGAGGACCGTGCGTCCTTGTCTCTCATGCTCTGAGTTGTTGCCTGAGAAGCAAAAAAAGCAGAAGTTGTTAGAAGGAACTTCGCAGCAAAGCACAGTACCACTCTACGCTCTTCACTGACCAATGACACTTCCATCGGACTTCATATGCGTTAGTACTACTATGCATGCTCCTTCTCATTCAGTTCCCGTGCGTATTGGCGTTGTTTGGGAAGGGTCGAGGGGCCTGTGTTAGTGCTGCTATGTAGTCTTTTCATTCAGTTCCGGTGCGTGCTGGCGTTGTTTCAGTGGAGCCGAAGAGCCCATAGATACGCGATTAATTGAGGCATGCACTTAATTGTCGTCGAAAGTTGCAGGTCAAGCAGAAGGGAGGAGAATTCCTCCCGAGCCTCCCCATCTTTTCTGCCGTGCAGGCCGAGTTTGAGCGAAGCCCATCTACACTTATCCTAAAAACGGCATCAACCGGTCTCTCTATCTTGCCAAGAGTAGGCGCAAATTCTTTACGTTGCTCCAAAGTCATCGTCAGACGAGTACGCAACTGGAGGCTTACCTTTCCGCCCCTCTCGGCACATGCGGCCATCGGTCACGCTGCATGAATATTCGAGCATACACCGAGATGCCTCTTACGCTCACACGAAGTTGAACGAATTACCCAACGCAGAACACCGTCTTGCCGCCTCAGGCGGTGAAACAGAGATAACAATGATTACTTTCAAGACGCACTTCATTACAAAACCCTGGTGTAGTCGCTATTTTCGAAAATATGGGACAAAATCTTGGAGCTCTATTTGATCGCGGGGCTAAACAAAATTAAGACTGATGATGATGATTTCATTTTAATGGCGCAAGGACCACTCAGTCTTAGAGAGCGCCTTAGCTACCGTGTTTTGGAAACATATGGCTATCCGGGAAAAATGCTGAAACCATTTCATCGAAATGATTGAGAGAGATCCCATAAAGATACGAGTCAGTATACATTATGTAAATGCTCCTTTATATTAAGCTTGTACCACTAGCACGCGGTCTTAGCTTATCGAACGCGAGGGAAAGAGAGATGGCTTACACAAGAGATAGATGAAGCCACTTACTCGAAGTGTGTAACTGTGCAACGTGGAAAGGACAGTTCAGAAGAGTAGTCATGAATGGAAAAGATCGAACCACGGGAAACGAAAAAAAAAATGGTTCAAGAAGTATTATTCGTATTAGGCCAGTCTGTATCTGTACGTACCACATACGGTGTCTGTATATTCAAGTATGACCTAAGAGTGACATGGAAAAGTGAATGTTTCTTGTGAGTGGTATGTTTGGCTTGCGTATCGTGCCCGGAGAGTTCAACTGGAAGCAAAGAACTGGACTGGCTTTAATCCCTTCGTAGTTGTAGTCAAGTCTTAAACTTTTTTTTGTTTGAGCGTGTGCGATTCATTCATCACACGAAGCCAGAAAGAGTCACCAGCTACGAAAAAGGACGCCCACATTCTCAGATCCGATCTACTTGAGAAAAGAGGGAGCGAAACTGGAACTGCATCTGTTCGGCTATACCCGCAGTTGGAAACCTTGGCTACAGAACAAACGAACGAAAAGTTCGAGGGAACATTTAAGCTCCGCCATAAGGGTATGACGTGATAGAGTTAATGGGTACAAAGTTGGTGATTTTAAACTTTACATTCATAGATCCCTGGGAGTCCTCATGCCCCTCCTGGCGCAGTGGTGCAGCGGTTAAGCGATGCGCCACTGCCCTGCGATGGCAGGTGCTGCCACCGGTGGGGCTTGTGCGACTTAGGTTGCTCTTCCCGCGCAACCTCTCTCGACCAGTCATTAACTGCCACCTACCATGGCGGATGGATGGATGGAAAAAACTTTATTTCTAACAAATTTAAAGTGTTCTTGACCCTTACGGGTCACTGGGCGCCGTGGTCGATCCTTGGTCCAGGATGACGCACTTGACTGCTGCCATCGTGGCTCGGCGTCCGCGAAATCATTGCGCTTCCTCCGTGGTGATAACATCATCAGGTCACGTGACTTAGGTGACCCGCGAACGTTGCTTCTCTGAGGATAATTCGTGGATTTTTCGGGCGCGGTTAACGACGCCGACGACCACGCCGCCTTTTCTGCAGCACGGGTTCCTTCCTTAACGATATCGCGTTAAAAACTCGCCGAGATACGCTGTTATTAGCCACAGATCGGAATGTCTGCTCATTTTAAGAAAATTCTTGATTCAACGACGTGCCCAACGGTTCTTATGAAGACGCAACTCTGGTGTATCCAATGGAATGAATGTCAAGGTGGATGGTAAGGGTGGCATCATTGAGGTAACGCTCTCCTCCGCTCCACCCGAGTTGGAATATGCAACAGCGATATGCGATCTATTAGACACGATCGGCCTCTTGGCGGCCATTTTGGCGCAAGAAGCCTGGTTCGCAAGGAACCCGAGCGCTGCGGAGCCTGTAATCTAAATCCACTTCATCTCACCGCTGGCCCGAAGACGGTGAAAAAGGGGTGGAGAAGAGAAGAAAACTAAAAAAGTAAACAACCTTGATGTGTTGTAGTTCTTGATGTTGACTTCATTCCCGTCATCACGCGTCATAATCAGCCCCCATGCCTCGAGAGAGGTACAGCTTTGTCCTGTGTGCGTGAGCAACAAAAACAGATGTGAGCAACAAAAACAGGGCATAGGAACTCGCACAAAGGACAGTCTAGAATAAGCTGGTATAAATCAAATAAAATATTCACTCCAGCCGACTTCAACTGTTCCTTTCTTGCACCCAGCTTTTCACGGGTTGAGAAACTAAGCACGTTGTTTTTGCTGAGCTTTCAAGTTAATTTTTATCTTTTGAACTATTTTGAATTCGGACCTAACCGGCGAGAAAGAAAAAAATACAATATGAAAAACGCGACTGTGGGAAAAAGATAAAGACTACATGCAGAGAGAACCACTTCTCGGCAGTGACTGCGAAGCACTCTCATAGCGGCACAGCAGCGGACACCGTATACGCGGCTAATGCCTCGAGGTGCGCGCCGCGTCTCCCCGGGGTCCTCGCCGGTCGGCGTCGCCCCCCACCTCCCCCTCCCCCCTTTGCCCGTTCCCTCAGCGACGCCGGAGCAGCGATGGATGACTGTTCCCCCTCTCGTCCGGTGCTCCACAATTAAGACGTCGCGCAACGTAATTAGCATTTAATTGGCTGCCTGACCTCCGAGCCGTCAGCCCGTGTATGTGCGCGCGCGCGTGCGTAGCACTGTTGCAGCGTGTCGGATTATTTCGTGCGTGCTTTCACCTCTTTTGCTTTGTGTATACTCGCGCCGGGCAGGCAGGCTTTCCTGCGTGTGGAAAGCGCGTTATGTGCCAATACGCTTTAGAGTATGCGGTTTTCGTATGTCTGCGCATGTGCGTAGGAAAGGGAGCCTGGAGAAGGTTAGTGGAGTCTATACTAAAGCTGGGTCTGCGTGCGTCGCTCTTGCACCGCCGCGCGCATGCGCATTGCGTTCCGTGCTGCTGTGCTTAGTGCTTAGATGGTGCTCATAGGGAAACGGGTGGTGTAAGAGAGGGCTGGCGGATGGAGTAGGGGGGAGAGGAGTCGCTTGGTGGCATTGCTGAAATTAATGCTGCGGCTGCAGCTATTCAGCCCAGCTATGACTTCAACCGTGTCGCGTGCGCTCCGGTGCTGACGAGAGCAGCGCGCGGCGGCGGTGAGCGCTGGGACCAGTGTCCGGAAACGTCGCCACGTCGGCGCGCGCTCGGTAATTTAATAAGCGTGGACGACAACTCGTTAAGCGGGGACTCACTCTCGAGCAATATGGAGGCAAAAAGAGTGAATAAATGAAGACGAAGTAAAGAGGATTCGGGAGTTTGCTCGGACACTGTTTGGTCCGAATACGGTAGAAGACTTTTCAAACAATAAATGGGAAGAAATGAAGGGAAATATAAAAACAAACGGACGAACGAAAGCATAAATGCCTTGTTTATTTTTTGTCTTTCTTCAGGTTGCGACAAATTTCGGAGAGAACCGGTGCGTAAGGAGGATGGTCTTTCACTAGCGTTGTTATTCGCTGCCAGCGAACTTATCCAAGCTGTTTTGTGTTATAAGCGAGGTGAATTTACACAATGCGGCGAAGTGTCTGTACTGTTGTCGATGGAGAAACTAAAGCACTCTTTAACACGCGATTTGCTTTCCATTGGTGGCCCTGCCTCACGAGATGCGCTTTGAAGGTGTCCTCATATTTTAGTGCATCCTGAAAGCATATTTCTTTTTCTTTTTACCGTGCTTACTTCCCTCTCCTATATCGCCTGCCGCCGTTCTTCATTTTATGAGTCAGCTAAGTTGTTGTTTTGTGGTATTTTCCTGTTATTTTCCTTTATTATTCTGTTGTGGTCCTCGAGTACTCTAATTTAGAACTTCTAAGAAACTCACTTACTTTCTTAACTGTTTTTATAAATCTACTCACATTAATTTATATACTTCGACATTTACTAGTTTAGGAGCGGCAAATAGTCGCCAGATCTTCGAGCAAGCCCAGACTAAAAAAAAAAATACGGTGCATCAATTATGTGTGAAGAACTCAGGTCTTTAGCCTCGTATAAGAGCATAAAGTACTTGTGGTGACACTATACCCCTTCTCATCTTTTTCAGAAGCTTCATCTGTCAAAGCAAACCTTGTTGACGATGCGCCTCTGGTGTCTTCAGCGTTAAAACGAGTTGGCAGAGGACAATAAAAAAACGAAATGAGACTAGATCGATTACAAGCCCGATCTGTACACTTAAAGGCATAACAGTTGTATTTTTGCTCAGTGCTTCTGTCATGATCTTCGTGTTTGAATCCCAGATGTAACTAACCATGGTCTGATTAACCTGTCGTTTCAGAGCCCCTTGCACGTGTTTACGTTTCACCACATTTGGAGACCTGTTCTACTTACGCTCATTTGCTATGTGAAGACAGTGCCCCAAGAGCGCTCTTATTTATCCGTATTCGTAGTGCATATTGGGTGCAGGGCGGGCCAAAGAAATTCTGGCCGCAATATAAACACAAATTACAAACTGCCGGAGCGAATTTCCATTATTGCCAGCAAACTGCATCAGTCAGCTAATTAGAGGTAATTACTTTTCCAATAAAAATACTTTTGCCGATTCCGCTCCCCTTTCCGTGCTTGAGGAACCGTGGAAAACGGGAGGGGGGGGGGGGGATTTTCAGACTGAATACTAATAACATGGCTTTCAGAGCTCATTAGGCTATAGCAAAGGTACAGACTTCGCTCGTGGGGTTACTAGACGTTAAATAGCGCGGCACCTGTTTTAACGGGCCCATATTGATATGCGTGGCTAATGGCCTGTGAAGATGAAGCATCTGAGTCGACGATTATTGCCCTTCTTTATTAAGCAACATGGCAAGAAAAAAAACAAATATCAATGAACGCCATGCCTGCTGGCGCACCGAATTATCGTGAATTTATTCACCGAATGTCCTCGTTAATGAATTCTGCCTCGCGTACTAAATGCTTACTACATAAAATGGAACGAGGTGTAGCAAGCCAATGATTAGCCCCATTTCTTCTATAAGGCTGCACCTCATTCGCGGCAATCTTGGTTCAGACCAAAAGCGATGACGTCGAAGGAAAGACGAAAAAAAAAATCGAAAATAAGAAACCGATGATTTTGCGCATGACGAAGTGTTCTTAACGAGCTTTCGCCGTAATCACAGTAGAATGGTCTCGAAGCCAAGAAAATATGGCGTTCCTATATCCTCAAGCTGTATACAGGCTTCACGATTACCGATCAGAGGTCACAGCGTATTTTTGAACGTCACAAGTTCCACAAGTACGAGGCCAGAAAAAAGAAAAGAAAATTAAATAAGAAGAGTGAGCATTCCGCCTTTTTTTTGTGCTGCCGCCATGCTTTAATAGCCTCATAAACAGACGGTGTAGCTGGACTATAGAGACAGTGGAAAGTGATGGTAGGTGCGTTATAAAGCAGGCGCAAAATTCAGAGAGGTGAGCGCAGGTTATTTATAGAGTCGGAACTAGTGCCAAACTACGACCTTTCTGAAACTAGGTATTAATAGCTATTGCATAAGCGCAGTCAAGAAAAAAAAAACCTCTAAAAAAAGATTTTCCCCGAGATTTTATCCTTTGTCTTGAACCGAGGACTATTCTCGCCATTTACCAGAAACACCGTCAACTATATTGCAGCCCATGATTGCGCAGACTGATATAAGAGGTTGTCGATAGTTTTACAGCGCTATGGTTGTATTAGCCTAGTTCCTCCGGTTTCACGTCGATGGCTTTGTCGTACACCCGCATGCTCCATTCCGTGGAAAAGGTAGGCAACTCTCCATATATATATGTACAAAGCTACCGGTTGGGGTACGTGTCCACTCTGCCCTGGACTCCGCCCTCAGGCGAAGACTAACACGGTAAAGAGAATCTGAACTGGCCGGAAGCATAACCCATACGATCACGGAATACACGTTTCCTGGCGCACACGTTCCCGTCCAATTATTTATAGGCTACTGCAAATGTTCGTGTTTCTCGACTGGCAATTAAGTGGTAGTCATGTGTGACGTAATTACTGTATAAATCCTTTCACGAACAAGCTAACGCTGATTCCTCGTCGTACCGCGAGGGTAAGCGGCTGCAATTTTCTTATTTTTCTGTGCTCTTGTTACGTCTGGATAGATCAGGGAACCGTATTTTCGCAACTCAAAATGAGACACAGCAGCGGTGGTGAAGTCCTGGCTGTGTTCGCGGATCGTCAGTCGTGAAAGAACCGGAAGAAAAAAGAATAGAAGAAGAGAACGTGTTTTTCATCTCAGAAAATAAGAACGACTAAAAAAAAAATTGCTGAGGCTCAGCTTGGCTAAGCCTGGGGAATGCGAAGCATATTAGTGGCTAGGCTTGGTAATACATGGCTTTCCTTGGTTGAATACTTGGTCATTTTAATACAACCACTAGAAGCCTTCGTCGTGGGGGAAGACAACGGCATGGCTACAGCGGAACGCCGACTAACCCCGAGACGCGCGTTGGGTGAGCGCCTGGATTGCCACGGAAGCCGCGTCTGCCTGCCCGTTGGAGCGAGCGTTTCACCTACACCGAGTGTGAACGCGCGTTCGAAATGCGCGGGAATGCGCGGGTGTGACGGCTAGGGGTCCCACGGCGACGGCGCGAGGTGGAGGCCGGCTCCCTCATCCGATGTCACGTGGTGTGACGTCACGGTGTCACGTGGGGGTCCCACGGTGAGTGGTAGCTCTAGCAATATGCTTCGCATAAAAAACCTGCGGCGCACACGCGAACGGTTGACCATTTGACGATCTATGACACGGCCCCATTGCTCTGGTTTATATGGCATCCGTGGTTCAGCCTGGCGCTTCTCCGCCTGTTGGAGCTTCGCCTTACGAAGAAGCGAAGAGACCAGGGATAAATAACTGAACGCTTTTCGTGAAAACAGGTATCAAAGCTTCTTTCCTTTTTTGCACAAAAGCATAGAACGGTGGAAAACAAGCGATCTTAGATGAGGAGACTGCTGCGGACAAAGTCAGGTAGCCTGCCAGTGGCGCATTTATAAGGGAGATGGTAGGCCTGAACCTAATTGCACTTTAGCTTCGAACCTAATGCACTGAATTAGCTTCGATTCTAATGCACGTCACCTTGCCCGGCATAAGAGATTTCTTTGGCCACAATGCAGCGCACATCAATTGCATCATCATCATCATCAGCCGGACTACGCCCACTGCAGGGCAAAGGCCTCTCCCATGTCCCTCCAATTAACCCTGTCCTTCGCCAGTTGCGGCCACCGTATCCCGGCAAACTTCTTAATCTCATCCCCCCACCTAACTTTCTGCCGCCCCCTGCTACGCTTGCCTTCTCTTGGAATCCACTCCGCTGCCCTTATTGTCCAGTGGTTATCTTGCCTTCGCATTACATGCCCTGCCCAAGCCCACTTCTTCCTCTTGATTTCAACTAGGATGTCATAAATGCGCGTTTGTTCTCTCACCCGCTCCTCCCGCTTCCGATCTCTTAACGTTACACCTGTCATTTTTCTTTGATAGCTCGCTGCGTTGTCCTTAACTTAAGCTGAACCCTCTTTGTTCAACAGGATAGCTAAGCGGGCGAGTTGGTGATGCATTATGCAAAAAACAGCGCGAACAAACAGGGACGAAAGGAAGAATACACAGGAACAAGCGCTGACCCTCAACTGAAGTTTAATCGCAGGAAACACGCTTATAAAAGGAAACAGAAAACAAAAAAACACCAAAACCAGAACGCACGTGCTACTAAGTGATATCCAGATATGCAACCTCACAGTCACGCAGGAGCAGGGACGGTTTGCTGACACACATTCTTGCTTTCTTTGCCATATTATACGCCTCGATGATTTCCCTGGTCAACTGGTCGGGGTGTTTGTACAAAATGTCAGTACAATGCATATCAGGATTGACACTCTCGGCAATGATCAACTAGATTAGTGGAGCGATTAGATTCTAATGAATTGAGATGTTCTCCGAGTCGCGTGTTAATACAACGTCCCGTTTGCCCAATGTATATCTGACCACAGGACAGGGGGATTTATAAACTACCCCTTTGGAGCACGGCACAAATCTTTCATCGTGCTTAACACCACAAGACGCTACAGATTTCTTGGGATTGCGGGACTTATTTTCTACCACTGAACAGATTTTATTGAGCTTATTAGAGGCCGAAAAGCCACATCAACTTCATACCTATGGGCCACATTTTTAAGACCATGAGAAAGGCGATGTAGGAAAACCACGCCCTCCTCTTTGTTAGCCTCCACGTTTCCGCCCCATAGGTGAGTAACCCAAACACCAGAGACTTCACAAGTGGTATTCATGACCAGGTGCTGTAAAACACCAGGCTAAGAACGCGGCTCAGAAATTATTCGTTTAAATAGCGCATCCCCCTCCCCCGCCCCTTTTTTTTTTTTACAGCGACAGCTGTTTCTACGACGGTGTAGAGTGACCTCCAGTGAGAAGCTTCATTGTAGGCTGCAACTGCTTCAGCCTAGACGTAACCGCCACTCGCAAATAGCCTTCGTCTTTCTCTTGCACTAACAACCAATATTAGGCGTCGTCGTGGTCACTGAGTGATGACGACGTCTAATCCTGAGAACCAGTCATATGCGTCGGTACTGTCACGTGTACTGATACGTCATAATTCCAGAAACCAATCAGATGGGTCGGTGTGATTACGCGATCTGGTAGTACCCCCCCCCCCCCTCTTCCACAGAAGGAAAAGAAGGAAGACATTCGCTCTTGTAACCGTGAGAAACAATGTCGCTGCAGCGATAACCCCAATGTGCGAAATGCTTAACGTCGGGCTCACAGCCAGCGGGATGAATGCGGGTACCGACGCCCGTTGAAACCTGACCATGCGCGTGACCGGCGTAAATGGCAGCGAGAAGAACAATCTGTGGCATCCGGACCTTCTAGAACTGCAGCTGAACCAGGCCCTCCTCCAACTATAGTGGAACAGGCCTGCCGTTGGAAACAGCATGAACAATTATGCCTTCACTTTCGTGAACAAAGCTTAAATTAAGGCAGAGCTTAGCTTAGCAGCACTTTTTTTCCTCTCTTTGAAGGGTTGATTAAGTATTGTCGTTTTTGCTAGCCAAAGAGTATCATTTATGCTGATGGTGCCTGGTGGGGTGCATGCAAAGCCAATGTGTGCACAGGAATGAGTGCTGGAGCATATGACCGGCCTTCTCTACATCTTACCCTGTTTACGGATTAAAAAATTGTTGTGTCCCCTTATTGCTTTTGTGTGTGTGCGCCCCCGCACCCTCCTCCTAACGACCACTCGCATCCTCCTCCTAACGACCACTCGCATCCTCCTCCTAACGACCACTTGCCCTTCGTCGCACGCTGTCGCCAGATGCCCCCCCATGGTGCGCCCCCGCATCCTCCTCCTGTTTTGGGAAGCCACTCCCTCCCGTGGACGCTTCTCCGCTCCCTCCTTTCTTCGGGCGGCCAGTTCGGCTCCTGCCTCGGTCGACGCTGGCCGCACCCTCATCGGCTTTAAATAAACGAAGTCTTAAAGTACCGTGTGCGTCTTTCGCTGCATTCAACACAGCGACCGGACACGACAGTGGCGACGAGAAAGTGGATTCGACCCGCGCTACGCAACGCTATTGACAAGCCATGGCTACGCGAGGGTTTCCCAATCAGATACCAGAATTCAACGGCTCATCGTGGTCATCGTGGGTTGGACGCCTTCAGTTCTACTTTGAAGCTAACAACATCACAGACCCAGCCTTGAAGAGGGCCAACCTGCTGACGCTGTGCGGGGAGCAGACCTACGATACTGTCTGCGCCCTTATTCAGCCAAGCACACCAGCGGCAGTGTCTTACGACGACATCGTAAAAGCGCTGCAAAAGCACTACGACCCAAGGCCATCCGAGGTCTACAGCCGGGCTCGCTTCCAACGACGAGATCAACTGGGAGGAGAAACTGTGAGCGCCTACGTAGCCGCGCTCAAGAAGCTCGCTGCCGACTGCAATTTTGGAACGCTGTCGACAACAGCTACCGGGCAGGAGGGAGACGCAGCTTCTTCTGATAACACCACCATGCTTCCCTTGGACGTGATGTTACGCGACAGATTTGTGTGCGGACTGAGTGACGAGTCACTGCAGCAGCGCCTGTTCGCTGAGAAGGACCTCACATTCAGCAAAGCTTACGACATCGCCGTTCGAGCGGAGAGCGCCGGTCACCAGCAGAGAGGGATTCGCCGGAACACCGAGCCGGTACACCAGACAAGCAACCAGGTGCGCAAGCCTTCTGTTGTTGTAAAATCGGTCAAAAAGGCACAACGCTGCTGGCGGTGTGACGACCAACACAACCCCCAGGGATGTCGATTCCAGTCAGCCACGTGTAATTTTTGCCACAAGCGAGGGCATATCGAAAGAGCATGCATTACGAAACGGAGACTTGCCAAGATAAAGTCACCTTCCCAGCCTAATCACAGCGTCAACGCCTCAGAGAATACGCCGCTATCTGATCTCCATGGAACAACATCAGCAACACCATCTGTGTTGTACGACCTGAACACCATGAATCTCGGCACGCGACCGAAGATTTTTACAGAAGTAAGCGTACATCACCAGCTGATTAAGTTCGAGGTGGACTCCGGCGCAGCCTGTACTCTGATCAGTGAGGACACGTTCCGAACTTCATGGCCATCTGACGCACCCGCCCTGCAACAAGACGACACGCACCTGCGAACGTGGTCAGGACAGAATCTGCCACTATTGGGCTCTGCCAACGTGCAGGTTAACTACAACGGCCAGACCCATACGCTACCTTTGCTTGTTGTGAAGGGCACAGGATCAAGCCTTCTAGGGAGAAACTGGTTTTCTCCACTAGGCGTGATGATATGCGGCATACACCAGACGCCGAGCCAGAACATGGTTGAGCAACTGCAAGAGAAATACGAAAGAGTATTCTCGGAAGAGATTCCAGGAAACGAAGGGCCCCCGGTCACACTGGAGTTGTTGGACAACGCGCAACCCAAATTTCTGAAGGCCAGGCCGGTGCCGTTTGCTCTCCGAGATTCAGTTGAAAAAGAGTTGGACAAACTGGAGCAGCAAGGTGTCATCGAGCCGACGCAGCATTCAGAATGGGCCACACCACTTGTCGTAGTTCGCAAGAAGAACGGAACCATACGCCTCTGCGGAGACTACCGGAGCACCGTCAATCTTGCGACTAAAGCGTCCTCTTACCCGCTACCGACACCTGAAGAAGTATTCAGTGTACTACGTGGCGCAAGAGTCTTCAGCACATTGGACCTCACCCAGGCGTATCAGCAGCTGAAGGTGAGCGAGTCAACTGCTGAATTATTGGCAATTAACACACTGAAAGGCTTGTACAAAGTCAAGCGACTGCCTTTTGGCGTAGCTGCAGCCCCGGCCATATTTCAAAAATTCATGGAGACAGTGCTTCAGGGCATCCCAGGAGTTTGTGTCTACCTTGACGATGTCATCATCAGTGGCACTTCCACTGAAGAGCATGCAGTGCGCCTAGAGCTCGTTCTCGAAAGGCTAGCAAACGCTAATTTGTGCATAAGCAAATCGAAGTGCTGTTTTGCGGTGCCAGAGGTGCAATTTCTGGGACACCGAATTGATGCGGAAGGCATTCACCCTACCGAGGACAAAGTGCGAGCGATCACAGAAGCACGAGCTCCAACAAACAAGCAGGAGCTACAGGCTTTTCTCGGACTCTTGACGTTCTACGACCGGTTCTTGGAACAAAGAGCTACCGTGGCCAACGACTTATACCAACTCCTTCGGAAAGATGTGACATGGACATGGTCGCCACGCCATCAGCAGTCATTCGATGCCCTGAAAGACCTGATTCGAAGATGTATAGTCCTCCGCCACTACGACGAAAGGAAGCCTCTGCTTTTGGCTTGCGACGCATCACCGTACGGAGTCGGCGCGGTTCTATCGCAAACTGACGAGCAAGGAAGGGAAGCTCCCATCGCCTTCGCCTCACGTACGTTGTCGCAAGCAGAACGCAACTACGCGCAACTTGACAAAGAAGGGCTAGCCATCGTCTACGCGGCGACACATTTTCACCAGTACATTGCCGGCCGGAAGGTGACCTTTATAACCGATCACCGACCGCTATTGGGCATTCTGGGACCACAAAGGCCTATGCCACCAACTTTGTCTCCGCGAATGACACGTTGGTGCATCAAACTCTCAGCGTACGACTACGCTCTGGTCTACCGCAATGGGAGTAAACATCAAAACGCCGATGCGCTAAGCCGTCTGCCACTAGACGCAACTGTTGACGAACCATTTCCACCAGGAGACGTTCTGATGTTCGAAGCACTGCCAGAACCTCCGCTTACAGCAGGCACAGTTGCAGCATCTACGCAGAAGTGCGCAGCTCTCCGGCTAGTTTACACAGCTGTTCAACAAGGCAACGTGCATAAACTCAAAGGGGACAACTTCGACGCTTACCGCAGGCGAGCTACAGAGTTGAGCACCCATCGCGGCTGCATCATATTTGGGTCCCGAGTTGTGATGCCGAGAGAACTACGCGCACAAGCTATGTCTCTCATCCACGCCGGACATCGGGGCATCGTTGCAATGAAAAAGTGTGCCAGAAGCTACATGTGGTGGCCTGGCATTGACAACGACATCGAAACAGTGGTGCGAGAATGCAAGCCTTGCCAGAGCAGCCGGAGCGCCCCGCCGAAAGCTCCTGTCCCAGAATGGGAAAAGCCAGACACACCATGGCACACACTGCACATTGATTTTGCAGGACCAATTGAGGGCTGCACTTTCCTTGTGGTCGTAGATGCCTACACAAAGTGGCTTGAGATAAGGCAAATGGGACAGACGACTTCGGCAGCAGTCATTGACAACCTCCGATCACTATTTGCAACGTTCGGCCTGCCGCGCAAGGTAGTGTCGGACAACGGAACACCGTTTGTGTCTGCGGAGATCCTCAAGTTTTATCGCGACAACGGGATCTCATCAGTTACATCGGCCCCCTACCACCCAGCGACAAACGGACAAGCCGAGCGCTACGTAGCCGAGCTAAAACGCGCCCTTGAAAGAGATCAGACAGGCTCGCTGCAGCGCCGCCTTGCGCGCTTTCTCTTCAAGCAGCACACGACGGTTCAGAGCACAACAGGCGAGACCCCCTCGAAAATGATGTTCGAGCGTGAAATGCGAACCCAGCTCACAGCCATCCTCCCCGAGCCAAAGGCAGAGACGTTCCGGGAAGAAAAAGCAATTCCGCGCTGCGGCACGCTTAATGAGGGGCAGCGCGTCCTCGCCCGACAGTTTCTGAAAAAGCCACGCTGGGAGGAAGCTACAATTGTCAGACGCATAGGCCTGCGCTCTTGGCTCGTCAACATACATGGCACAGTAGCACGCCGACATCTCAACCAGCTGCGTAGATTTACGACGCCGTCTGAGAGCTGTCCGCCAGCGGAGAGAACACGTGCACCATCTTCCCACATAGCCTGGCACCTCTTCCCGGAAGAAGAGACTTCGCCCAGGACAGACCTAGGAGACACAGCGAACAACAGCCAGCCTACAAGTGTTTCTCCCCCGAGCGCACAAAGCCAGCGCGCCTCCACGCGTGAGCGCCGACCCCCTGCACGATACCAGGCAACTTTCTAAGGGGGAAGGAAGTGTTGTGTCCCCTTATTGCTTTTTTGTGTGTGCGCCCCCGCACCCTCCTCCTAACGACCACTCGCATCCTCCTCCTAACGACCACTCGCATCCTCCTCCTAACGACCACTTGCCCTTCGTCGCACGCTGTCGCCAGATGCCCCCCCATGGTGCGCCCCCGCATCCTCCTCCTGTTTTGGGAAGCCACTCCCTCCCGTGGACGCTTCTCCGCTCCCTCCTTTCTTCGGGCGGCCAGTTCGGCTCCTGCCTCGGTCGACGCTGGTCGCACCCTCATCGGCTTTAAATAAACGAAGTCTTAAAGTACCGTGTGCGTCTTTCGCTGCATTCAACACAGCGACCGGACACGACAAAAATAAAGAAATAGGGCATCGGCTCAGTTATTTCATTCTTCTGGGGTTAGTTGGGATGCTCAAGCACTGCACAGTGTGATGCGTCGTTATATGCGTTTCCCATGGCAGAAATTTTGGTACCTATAGTTACCCGCCGGAGTGGTGGCACAGCGTAAGTTTCGTTCAGCTGATATTCACAAATTCGCGGATTCGATCCCGCAGTAACGGCTACATTTAGATGGAGGCGGAATGCAGAGAAGCTTACGAACAATGTTCTCAGGACGCATTAAATACCACCAGATACCCATGCAGCCCATATAGAGCGCATGCAGGGTTGGCTGGTCCGGAGAACCTGGACAAATGCTATTAGTTCCCAATGCTACGAATAGCATGCCGCTATTAGTTCCCAATGCTACGAATAGCATGCCGCTCAGCGTCGAAAATTGCTGCACGAATTCTGCATGTTTGGTATGTTTCGCTGACTTTTTTTATCTTCATTACGAGTGGCTGGTACGAGCGCAGAAACCACGTTACAAGTAAGATTTTTCAGCATGTGGGAGCACTAGACCATCATGATCGACTTGTTCGCACAGCATCTCACCACAATGTTAGTTTTGCCGTGAAAATATTCCGACTGAGGTACGTTGTGTTAACTGCGTACTGGCAGACGACCTATGGCGCTAGTTGGTGATGTCCAATCAGGATAGAGCAAATACTAGATAAGGATTTTTCTTGCGTAACTTAGCACATGGACGAGTTCACACATTCACTAAATGTAGTACACATGAGTTTGTTAGGCAGAGTGGCTACAGCCGCTACCCCGATCCAAAGCGGATGCCAAATAGATCCACCATTCATGAAAGCTGGGCTTGGATATGGAGCGTAAAAATCGACTGACCTCCAGCATCATGCACTTGCCGATTTCTCTTTCAGCACCGCGTGTTTGTGCGCAACATTTTTCGTACCTTACGCCCTACCTTTAACCAATGACTGTCTCGGTTTGCTCTTAGTAATAGTGAAAAGTAATGCATGAAGTGGATGAGAACTAACGTAGCGACATGGTCACATTGCCTCTGTAAGCAGGCGCAAAGCGAAATTGCTGCAAGGAGTAAATAAAATTCTCTGGCTGGAAAGCGCAGTCTGCAACTGCATCTAGTATAACTCTATGAGATTTTCACCGATAACATAATTCGCCCCTCTGGCCCTTTCTATAACTGGCGCTTATTGAACAAAAGTTATTGTGACATACCGGCATCCCACATTGCACCAGAGCCACCAAATTTTTGAAGGTATGGCTAAAATGTCGGTGCCTTAACTCGAATTATATATAAATGAAGTTTTTTTTCTTTTGATTTTGTCACGAAATTTTGCCTTCAAATAGAGCTGAATAGCGCACCATGAAAAAATGAGACCTACACTTCACGGTCACCTCAAACCCGCAGAAAATTAAAAAAAGAAATGGGAAGCAGAAGAGAGCTAATAAAGATTTTCACTCTTTCCCCCGAACAGTTGTGCTCCACTCCAGCCGAGGGCGCAAGAACACCTGTACAAGGATGACAGGTTGATGATAATGGTTGGTTTGGTTTTATGGGGTTTAACGTCCCAAAGCGACTGAAGCTATGAGAGACGCCGTAGTGGAGGGCTCCGGAAATTTCGACCACCTGGGGTTCTTTAACGTGCACTGACATCGCACAGTACACGGGCCTCTAGAATTTCTCCTCCAAAGAAATTCAACCGCCGCGGCCGGGATCGAACCCGCGTCTTTCGGGTCAGCAGCCGAGCACCATAACCACTGAGCCACCGCGGCGGCGCGGATGATGATAATGATGATTTGATGTTTGCTCAGGAGAAGCTTGACCAGAGAATGCGATTGGAAAACAGGACCCATATTTCCAAGCATGTTAATGCATTGAAGACGAACACCAGGCTGCAGGGCAGCTATGCCATTTGGCAAATTGCTGGCTACCTACTTTTCAGCACGCAGGGACTCGAGCCCCGCACCTCACGCGCATACGAGTGGATGCTCAAATGACTAGGCCATCGCTACGAACACCTGAATCGCATTTCTGCAACCAACGGGAAAATATGAGTGTTTTTCGTTACGACGTGCTACGCCCGAAAACGGCAGCTGCTGGCGATATCAGTCTACAAAATCGGAAGAAAAGTATTGATTCAGCTCCCGGGACATGAAGCCAACGGCACAATATGACAGGAGCTGTTCGAAGCAAATAATCAACGATTGCTAAATCCTGTGGGGTGGTATTCTCCCGGTGTCGCCTTTTGCGACATGTCGCAGTCGCACTTCGCTGATTGGCTCGAGCCGCGGTGACGGCGGCGTGACAACACGGATCCGCCTTCCTGCTACGTCGTCGTGACGTCGCCCCAATTTACTACGCTGAGTCGAACTACGGAATGCGCTGAAGCGATTCGCGCGGGCGACGGGCTACCGTTAGCGTACGAACGCAATCGGCAGTTGCGGCTTTTGCGCCCTTAGCGTGAAAACATGGCGACGTCCTTTCAAGCAAGAGCCGCCCGCTTCAGCCAATTCAGCAGTTCTTGCGATTCCGGTCGGCATGTTTACCGGCAACTACTGGTGTTGTTACTTTTCGCTATGACTTACCTTGCTTCGACGATAAAGTTTAAGCTGCAATTCAGCCTAGTTTTTTAGATACGCTCTCGATTCTGGAGCGCGCAAGCCTAATGGCACCTCCAGCTACACTGCTACCGTCTGCAACTGCCCGAAACGCAGCCGAAACCTAGCACAACCGTCCGGAACGAAAGAAAAATAGATTTGGAGCTTTTTCGCGGTGTTTTATAGACTTAAATGAAGTAAAGCGAGTTTATATTAAATTTGCAAATGTTTTTTTGAACATTAGACGTCATGTGATGGCAAATATTCTTGCTATAAAAGATACGAAACTACTGCTGCTAGTGAATCAGCAGTGGTAAATTGTCGCTTCTCGGAGTGAATGAATGCACCGCAGACAAAAGTGCCGGCGGCTTTTTCCGTTTCTTCGAGCATCTGTAAGCACTTTTTTAGGCCCCGCCCATATGCGACATGTCGCAAAAGGCGACACCGGCAGAATACCACCCCTGTTCAGCCAAAAAAAAAGAATGGGGTACGCTAAGGACTGGTATACATTCGCACCTTGACTTTCTTCCGTCTGGTTTATGAGCCCGCTGGGTATTAATTGTTTAAGCGTACAGTATCCTACCGGCGTAGCTCAGTGCAGAACAACCCAAGAAGCGCCTTTATCAAGGGGCGCTTCTCTTACACATTTAGTTTTCTAGAGCGGTTGGAAAGCATCCGCTCATGCAGATTTGCCTCCCGGAAACCCTCTCCAAACATCGATCCCCGTTAGCTGCAAGCGAATCGCCGGCCACGGACTCAGTCCTCTCTTCCGGGCTGTATACGGGGCGCTTGGGCAACATTGGTAGCCTATAGCTGTTAAAACCTTTCTTTTTGTCCAGTATCTTGGTAGGTCAAGGAAGGCGTAAGAAATACATAATTCCTCATGGCAGCAGCGACACCAAGAAGGCTCAAGAAGCATCTCGAAAGGAATCTTATTGGCGCAGTTCACTACAAGACAAAGGCGATGTAGGCTTTCTCTGTGGCGCGGAAGGTTCTAGTTGTGTATTTGAACTCATTCCCGCTCGGCTAATGTCCCGAAAAGACGTCATTGAACCACGCCTTTCAAGTTTAGTGCGGAGAAAACTATTTCACAGTGTTGAAGTTATATAAAGAGAATTGTAGGGCAGATATCGATGATGGCTTCCTTGGCAAGTCTCCTGGCCCCTTTCACTGGTACGGAATAATACAGGGTTTTAGGCAGCCACTGATAAAACCCTGTCGGGTCCCTGAACTGATGCACGTCAAAAACAATCGGAAGTATCACAAAATATTGACCTCTACTTACATGGCGCGTCATTGCATCATTGCAGACACTGCGCAATTATTTTAAATTCTCTCATTCATAAGAGAAAGGTAGAGGTTGATGCAGGCCATGGGTGGGATTAGTCTTGCGGATTCTCTCAGTGCACACATAAGTGAATACCAGCATACCAGCCCACATTAATCCACTTATAAAAGAGATACAGAGGTTCCGCATCCTCGGCGACCTTTTGGTTCGCGGAAACACTTTATCATCGCACACAACAGAGAGAGCTTGTCTTTCTAAAACGAAGGGGCAGGTAAAAAGAAAAGAACAACACCGGGCAAAGGTCGTCCTCGAGAGGTCAAAGAGAGCTGTCAAAACCCAGAGCGCAGGCGCTTGGCACGTACCCCATTCCCGACCCGACAAACTGCCCCGAGTGCTCCACTCTGTGCGGAAAGAGAAGTTTGGAGAACTCTTGACGTCCACGCCACCATGTAGCTATAAGTCACCACTTCGAGCTGCATGTCGCGGACAAGAAGTTGAGTCGAGCAGGCCGGTGTTCACAGCCAGCTCGCGTCAACACAATCTTTACGGCTCTCCTCGAATGTTTGTTTTCTTGTATTTCCCTTCAACTGTCTTCGCACGCCGAGACCAGGGGTCTCCTCATTCCCACAATACGAACCTCCATCTTTTTTTTCTTTCACTCACTGTCTTTTACTTCACTTCTTGTGGTCCTCTTCATATTTTTATTTTTTTTTATTTTCTTCCGAAATTCCCAAGATTTCTCCGGCACCCCCCCCTCTCTTCCCACTGCTGCTCCCGGCAATGACCGCTGTCGCGTTTGGCTTTCCCCGCTCGGGTCACTCGGGAAGCTTTGTCTAAGTCCCGGTCCACTCGTTCTTTATGTCGGTGTCCGGGCGTCAGTCTTAGCCACCCCACTTCTTGGCTTTCTTCATTCCGCTTTGCTTCCACCGGGCGACTGCCTCTCTCTTCAGCCTCTACACAGCGTTCTTTATGTCGTCCAGTTCGTGGCGTCCAGTTGGTGGCCCATTGTCCGACTTGTCGTCAGTCGCGTCGTGTTGTTGTGTTCACAAGTTCCTGCCCCTCCTTGCAACTGCTCTTTGTTTTTGTTGTGTTTCTGAGCGGCCTGGGGGGGGGGGGGGGGGGCGCAAATAATGAAAATACACGTATATACAGGGTAAATCATGACAGGAAAAGTGTTCGGACACCTGTTGGTGTCCTCAGCGCTATATACACGGCTGCACTGTTGAGACTATGTGTAGATTCTGGCTTGTTGTTTTTTTTTGTCGGCGTCAGGGCTCTCCTATAGTTTTGTTTCTTTTATAACACGGAGCGAAAACACGCTGTTGTTTGTTTGTTTCCACTAGTACAGCTGGGCGTTCGCAGCACAAGGCTTGATCAGTGTGCCTCGAGGGATTAAATCAGAGTGTTTGAGTAGGTTTCAGTAATTAAAAAAAAAGTTAACCGCCATTTGTTGGTTTTTATTTTTATTTACCGTTGATATCGAACATGTCCTGACCTGAAGACCTGAAGTTATTGCACACATTGTTTTGCAGGGATATAGAAAGTGCATCAGCATCAAGTCTGGTGTTAAGAAGCCAGAATAAGTCTAGCATACCTTAACATGGGTAATTCCTAGTGTGTGGCGAGAAGTTAGAATGGTGTGGTGTACCAGGTTAACTTCCACAATAATGCGCTTGGGAATGGGGACGGGGGTTACTTGGAAAGGAGGAAAGGTGTTTCTGCATGGTTTGAATTTCGGGGGCAGTGTTTCAGACCATGTGCTTATAACTGATGCGTTTATAAGTATACTCTAAAATGAGAGTATGCTCTCATTTTATTCGTTCCAGAATGTTTCGTATGCTCTCATTTTACTCGTTCCAGAATGTTTCCGACCAAGGCTGATAAGAAGTGAATATATTAGAAAAAAAAATACACGAACAGTGTATTAAGGAGACTATACAGCACTGCGATGTCATGGCGTCTACTAATGCAACGATCAGTGTAACGGTCAGCACTTTCCGATTGTTAGTTAGTAACGTAGCTTTTAAGCAATGAACAAGCATACGATGGTATAAATGAGGAGTGTTCCGCAAGTGCATGGTTTATTTGACTACTTGAATCCATCGCGTCCTTTTTGCTGCAGTAGAGTGCAGTTATTTGAGGTTTGATTCAATTAAATTTGTCAATGCTTAAAAATCCCACTGTTTAAGTGCGCACATCGTTGCATCTTATAGTATTCTGCCATGCAATTTCAGGCCATCACATCTTCAAAGTATACCTCTGTCCAGCAAGTAAGAATGCCATTCTTTTTTATTGTTCATGCAAATATGTAGGTGCGTGGTTTGCTCTTCGGGCACCCTTCTTGTTGCCGAAAAAATTATTTCATTCATCGCGAATTGTTAGAGCGGATGTTTATTCGCTTTATTTGACCTGATCCGATCTTACACCTGACCTGCGCATGGCCTTATATGACCTGAAAACACAGGCAGTTGAGCAGCGGAAACAGATCGGACCGCAGCAATACACTTAAAGAAAGGACACTGAAAAGGAAACGTTTTGCCTAAACTCAAAAAGCCTTTTGAAAAGTAAAAAAGTAACATGGTATTATTAGAGAGGGAGACTTAGCCAAGAACTACGAGTGCTCTTCACCTATAAACTGGCGAGAGAACGTCCACATACGGGCTGACGCTTTTAGAATGCAACTTAGGTGCAGCAAGGAGGGAAAGAGCGAAGGAAAGGCGCTATAAAGACTGGCCGAAGCCCTCTGGCCACTCTCCACTCGGTCGCTTCCAATATTGTGTGGAGAAGGAAATTAGGCGGAAGGGTGGAACATGCGTTCCGGTTTTGGACGCCAAATGACTACTCTGTTCGCGCTGAGGGCCATACGCTTACAGAAATTTCTTGACAGTCCATAGACCTGTGTCGACAAAGTCTGTAGACAAATAATCGAGAACAGTCTATAGGCAATACAAATCCTTTCGACAGTCTATAGAGAACCCAGAGATTTATGCTGGAGCAGCACGCTAGGCTCATAACCAGGCAGACCTGTCCTTTATTCATTAAAGTCTTTCTCTCTCTCTAAAACAATTTTTGGCCATACACTTTTAGAAGAATTTTGTTTATAGAATGTATGTAGGCTATGAATAGAGAGAAAGAAATATCTGTAGGACGGCAATAAAGTCTATAAGTGGTCCAGAGACTGTCTATAGACCATTGTTATTAGGGATATATAACTGCATATATAAGAAAACTATAAGAAAACTGTTTATTTATACAAAGAGAGTTCAAGAAATGCAATGCGCAGATAAGATCACCTCCTAACCACCCCCTCCAAGAGTCATCCATAAATCTTCTCCTGCCCGGTGAGAACACAGGCGAGAGCGAAAGAGCACGAAGGTGACCGACGGGCGTCATGACCCCGTCGGTCACTGAGCAAGGCTTCTAGTGCCCCTCTAGCAGCTGTTTCTACGTCCAGGCGCATCTTTAGCGAAGTGCATTCATGCTTTTATTAAGTTTACTTCGGCTTTATTAGGCCTAGCGCTTCATGCATCGCGGCAATGCCGGGAAGCGTGAAATAAGCGATTCGGATTTGGCCGCAAATGTGCCGTCGGGTTCCAAAGCGTAGCTGTGGCCCTGTAAGGCACAACTAAAACTGAATGATTTTACTGTACACATTTCACTACTTTAACACATTCAATACGGGTATTTCGGCGACAACAGAAATTTGAAACTGATTTATCGGAGGCTTGCCTCGAAAATTTTCTCATTGCTCTAAGCGACCAAGCCTCGTTTTCGGACAATTACCAGCCAAGGCAGACACGAATTTCACCTTTTCTGGCATTCCTGTGGTGGATGAGCGATCGCAGCGCCCCTTTTTTCCTGTAGGAGCTTTGAAGAACTGTACGCCTGGCAGTATCCCTGCAGCGGCTGTATACTTGCATCCTATGCAGTCGGTTTGATAGCGTTGCTAGATGTTCGCATGTGTGTGCAAAGCTGAGGTATAATGAATTAGTAGCGGCACGTCGCGCTGAATTTCTCATTCCCTGCAGCTCCGTCGTCGAAATCATAGATGAAGATAGACCGTTATTGCGCAAGTTATTGCGTAATTATGCAGGTAAAAAACAGTCATGTGCGCAACGGGAGCTGGCCTTGAAAAATCGTCGAATAACCTGCGCGAACCCTCCGCAGCTAGCTGTGTATGTTGATTTGTTTCTTGATTATGTGCAGACCTACAGGAGTTAATAATGTTGCACTCGATCATATTCTCGCGCGGTAGATGATTTGTTGTCTCTCTCGTGGTGTCGCAAGATCGACTTCATGCAGTAGATCGGTGTTGGATAATGTTCCTAACATCGGTTATCGATCAGTACTTATCCGTACGCGCAAGATTCACCGAGATGTACACAAAATCGTCTGCAATTATGTCCGTACAGGCACGGTATACATACTACTCGGAGGGAGTTATCTCTTTTTATATCCTTGTATAGAAATCATACAGGATACGGGAGGAATAAACGAGTGGCTATTTTTGAGCAGACAGTACTCTGTATACGTGGACTGAACCAAGTTTCAAAGCATATTCTTTCTGGCTCTGGCAGAGTTCTTTGTCTGAAACTCGATTTTACGCCATTTATGCCTACACAGTGTCCATTCGAGCACAGTCTCAATGTCTGTTAAATTTTCTCTCGCAAAGAATACGCTAAGGAGGACTCAAGCATGACGTGCGTAGGCGGCAGAATAACGGGTGCAGATTACACCAACTTTTTTGGTGTAGCTGCAGACTAACAATCAAGTATTCAGCGGAAAAGAGCAAGACTGCAAGCACTATACGTATACATACGTCTCCTTCTGCGTGCTTAGCTGGCAAAAAGTCTTTTTAAAAAGCTCAGTTTCTGTTTCTGGTGGCGCGATCGTGACTCCCTGTGTGCCTTGTGGAAGGCATCTGAGAATCCGCCTTTTTCACGACGCGACTGCGCATGCGCCCATCCCCTGGCGGCGGTGTCGCGAAACATACTGGAAGTGTAAACAAACCGGCTTCCTACGCGGCGGGGTGCTTTGCTGCAGCCTTCGGGCGCTCAGCACGGCGCATTTGGCGATGCTTACGGCATGTGTTGCATACGGCTCCAATGCCCAATATGTAAAGGGAAGCAAAGTCGAATTTTTTCGCTCTCTGAACGCTTCCCGGGACCGCCTTCGAAGCGAAGCGTGGATAAAAGCAGTTCGGTGGCTCGACGATCGTGGCCGCCCTCGGGCACCGTCAAGAACGTCAAAACTTAGCGGGAATCACTTTGTGACAGGTACGGACTAGTTGCCGCGGCTAAATGCGTGTGCAGTCCATCACGAAATCTTTTATTCGTGGGCAGGAAGGCCTCGGCACCGCGGCACCCAGACTTCTGGTCGCTGATCTCAAGATCTCGGTTTCCACGACAGCCGCATTTCAGTGGAGGCGAAATACAAAAGCACTAGTGTGCTGTGTATGTCAGTGCACGTGAAATAAGTCCACGTCGCATATATTAATACGGAGCCCTCCACTGAAGCGTTCCACACAGCCCATGTGTCAGACGTTCAAATCCACGTAAAATACCATGGCGTGCGCTCATCGAAGGCAACTGTTTTTCTAGAAACAAGCAAAGGTGAACTGCGGCGGTAGCCTCACACGCTTCCAGTTCGTCACCAAAAATGGCTTTAGGTTTTTAATCCGGTAGGGCAAAAAGTGAATCGGTTATATTTAAGTTACCTCCAAAAGTTTTGCCGCACGCACATCCGTACGGATCCCCACGGACGGGCGGATGGTGGAACTGAAGACAAAAATAGAGGACACTCGAAGCAAAAATGTGGCCATTTCATCTGTTCCTACATTAAAACACTGCAAACTGGAATCGCACACCAGCAAGCACATACGAGTTTGCACATTCAATATCGCGACTGTATGCAGATCGGCCTCCATGAGACTAAGCTGCGGCACGTTGATAAAGCCAAACTGCACTACCACCAATAAATGGGAAATGATCGCGGATATTTCATTGAACAATACGTTCCGAATGTAGCCTTCATCTTTGAAGCGGCGGCCCTTGCTTAGCTGGCGATCGCATCGCATGCCGGATGATTGGAGATACGAAGAATTTGCTTCGGTGGGCACAGCAGCCTGCCTCGGACTTTGCACCCCGCCATCAGTCAGCCGTAGAAATCCTCCAGATACCAGGTGCTGCCCAGGACACGCCATCGTCGACAGATTCCAACAAAACGTGCTCCGCAGCGGCATTCAGTCCAGCCGGGTTGGGCGCGCAGTACCCTTCCAGTGAGCTTCCAGCGTTGTACGCGAGGTGGCAGCACAGGAAAATGAAAAAGGCCGATTCCTTTTTAGGCTCGCGCCATTCCCGCCCAGGGTTGCCGTGTAAGCAAGCCACTCCTCACATTTGTATGTGCATCTGCAACACTGAACGTCTCTGTAACCTGGAACCCGAACGTGGGCAGCTTTTGGATGAAGCGGGCGGGATGTTTGCGAGCTAGAGGGAGGGAGGGGGGGGGGGGGGGGGCACTCTTATTGGCATAACGCATTTTTGGTCAACAAAATAGAATAATGGAAGAAAGCTGCTTTCACAGATAATTTCTCGCCTGTAAGAGAGATGATTGCTCTCCCTCTTCCCTCCCCTTCCCCTCTCCCTTCGATAAATTATCCCCGATGAGTCGGCTTCGGAAGAAGGAGGATGCTTTCGATTACAGCACAAGCTGACGCCATTTTCCACGAGGTAATCCCTTATACAGCCATCGCTGGAATAATGAAAATAAGTCACACAGAGATAAAGGAATCAAGGCATGCAAGTAAATGCAACGCCTTCGTGCATATGGCAAAAACTGCTCGATGACAACCCGCATGCACATCGTGGGAACAGTGCGTGTAAACGTGATGTAAAATGGAGTGTCAACGCTACTATTTATCTTTTGGCTGTGCAGCATTATTACACCGTATTTGGCGAGTGCTGAATATATGCCTGGTTGCGGTGAGTAATGGCGCTTCGTTAGGAATTCAGGATGACTAGTGATTCTGTTCCATCGACGGTACGCGGACATATAAACGGCACGATAAGGCTCTCTTATAGTGACATCCAAAAATTAATAAATATACAAAAACATGCCTGTCTACCACGCGATAACAAAGCAGTGTTTTTTTTTAGCATGTTACTTTACTTACTGTTCGGCTCCGTGCATTGTTACCCGGAACGTCGACTGGTTTTGGTCTCACAATTCCACTACAAATTCAGTGACATCTGTCGACGACGCTTGACTATCCGATAATTTCAATAACTGAGAGTACGCATGCTCCAGCAAAAGCGTCCTATGACTTTTACGTCGCATCATAGATGCAAGGCTGTTCGTTCATTAACCCGAGGCGCTCAATAAGCTGTTAATTCTCCGTCCATGGTCACCCAGCTCGGTCCATGACAGTTTATGCACGTATCTGGGCGTAATGAACCCCGGCAATCACTTTTGATTCGCGTGCCCGCAAGCACTGCTGGCAACTTCTCCGCCGCACCTGGAATGGCCACCTCGGAAGGGTATGCGGGTGAGAGAAGGCATTCTCCGCGGCAGCTGAAAGCGTGAGCTCCATTTGATGATGATGATGATAGTCAATAGCTAGGCAAAAAGGAAGACAAGAGGAGGCCCTGCCTTGTTTCATGAAATTATCCGTTTCCGTTAAAAGACGCGGTGAGGCATCCTTCTTTGCGCGCTCTTCATTCAAGCAAACAGGCCATATACTTATCGGGCCTTTTCTTTTTCTGTTCACTTCAGGACTGTAATGCGACTCGCGCGAGGCCTCTCCGCACCTGAAGCTACGAGGTACGAGTATTACTTCCTCCTCGTCGTCGGCTACTTGTGTCTTAATCCATGAGTAGACAGGAGGATGGAGGCATTTACGCCTCTCGCCGGCGGCCCGCGTGCATCACTTTTCTTCCACGGAATGTCATAGACGTAAACAAGACCGCACCTGAGCTCTTACCCTCAGCGGAAGACGTTTTACAGCACGACGAAAGCTCATTGCCACGTGACAACTGTCAGGGGCGAAAAAAGAGCGACGCAGGCGCACGTGATCGCGCTGTCCACCGTGCTGTCCCAAAGCGGGGCAACCCACCTGTGGCCGCGGCGGCGGCGAGCAGCGAGGCGGCAGCGGCGCTCCTCGCGGCACCTCCGAAGATGCGCTCCTTGTCCCTGGCGTGCACAGCCGCGGCTCCGTGATCGGCCAGGATGGCAGTCACACCGAACTTGAGCGGCGGCGGAGGCGGGGTGCGCAGTTCATCGTCCTCGTCCCGGGGCGTCATGCCTCCCGGCGAACAGCAGTCCAGCTGATGCTGCTGGTGCTCCTGCTGAAGCTGAAGCTGGTGCTGCAGTTGCTGCTGCTGATGAGCCGCCACTACCTGCTGCTGGGTCACGAGCGAGCCGACCACGACAGGAGGGGACGCGGCCTCGACACCCCGCGCCAGCAGATTGTCCACGAGGAAGGAACTGTTGGGCCGATGCGTGAGCGTGAGCGGCCCTGCGGCCGTCGGGTACATCGGAGCGCCGTGCGCCGTCCCCGCGTGCCGCTATGAATTATACACGAGTCGGTTCGCCCCGCGGTCTGGGATCAATGCATGGGACCCCGCCGCGGATCGGGGCCGTCCCATTGGACGGCCGCCCGGCCCGCGCGCATTATGCGGGGGCCGCCCACCGCGGAGCACCTCGGCGCCGTATACGTCCCTCGCGGACGCGCACTCGCCCCTCCACCTCCTCTGCCGATGGGCGCACTCGATCGCTCGATTTTCTCCAGGGCTTCTCGCGCGCAATGCGGTGGCGTGTGGGAGTGAGGTAGTCCGCGCGCCGCGCTGAGGAGGCTCTCCCGCAATCGAGCCGGGTTTATACGGACCTGGGGAAGAGGTGGTTTCCGAAGCGCGTTCGGAGCTCGTTAATGTACAGAGCGCCGCGGTCACGGAGGATGACAACGGGGAACATTCCCGCGAGTCGACAGGGTACACACTCTTTCGACGGGGTTGTTTTCAGTTCGGCGAGCGAGGTCATACAAGGATGCAAAGGTGGCGAAAAGTGTCGACATTATGAAGTTCGCATGACTTAGTACTTGCCAGCTGCTGCGATGCTCTCCGGCTTACTAGGCTCTACGTAATATACGATTTGTTATCAAGCACCCCTTGTTTCAAAGCATGAGTGCTCTCACAAGTATGATTTTTGGCTTTACCATTTTGTTGCTTTAATATCAAATTGATTGAAATTGCGTTACCGTTTACTGTCTGCGAACATTCTCTAATACACTAATATTTTCTTGCTTCTTTGTACTCTATTTTCGAATTAAAGTTACTATAAAATATTAAAGCGATCTGATACACCAGAAAGAAGCAATGCTTGACGCGAATACCGTTTGATATGACTGGAACTTGTTTTTTTCACAGAACAGTGAGCACCTACTGTCTGAGTGCGATGGCGAAGTTAGCTGAAGTCAGCAATTTTGCTCCATCTAAAAACATGAGAACTGAGTCGTATGACAAGCATTTGCTAAGAAATCAAGGCTTGGAAGAAAAATTCAGTACCATGTGCTATATTAACACATCCTAATAGTGCCTTCTATTGTTTTTATAAGCGTTTATATTTATATACTACTTTATAAAATTACAAAAAACTCCCAGAAATCCAGAAAGCACCTTGGTACAAAGAAAGGAAATGCCTGAAGTGCTCAAACGTTGTTGCTTTCCTCTTTGAAGATGTTGAGGCATCCTTGAGTGAAGAGTAAGAGCGATGTGCTGCTGTCTCATCATGAGGTTGGTTTATTGAAGCCACAACATGACCGGTCAAATATTATGGCCAGTCGATCTGCATTATTTGCGGGCGTGCCGGTCGCACTACTCTTATCGACTCTTGTCGAGTTAATCAGCTGGTTATTGTTTAAACGTTTATGCAGTGACAAAAGTTAGAAGCGACAGTCACAATGTAACATTATAGCGATTATTCCTATGGTAAAAAACAGATAACAAAGAAGACAATGTTTTTTTCTCTACAGAGCACGTCTAAGATAACTACTTCAGTGCTAAGATAACTACTTCAGTGCTGATTCAGTGCATGAATCAGTGCTTAGAAAGTGAAAGAAAAAAAATTGTTCACGTTGAACCTGTTTCCACCTGTGCATTGCATTTGACACTTCGTTGTTCCAGCAGAACTTCGTTAGCTAATTCCTGCAACTTCGCTTTTGAACTTGCTGCACAGCTCGCAAACATAGTTGCGGAAATGGCAAGCAGGTGTCCTCATGCTGTGTGGCAAAGAGTTTTTTAACAGCGTTAGCTCTTGCTACTTACGCTTGTCACGGAGGCGTCACTCTACAATGAAGGTCAAATTAACAGAGTAACCACGTGACCACATAGCAGCAGTGGGCGCGTGGCACCTCAGTACTTATACTTTCGATCCGTTATATATGTGCCAGTATAGCGGCCATCAGAGAGGGACACCCCTCCCACCTTGGGAGCATCATCTGCACAAACATTGGGGGCCACCCATTTGACGCCGAATGTTTGAAGGGGTGTCAAATGACTTGGCATGCTCATAAGGACAAAATTACTATGTTGAGCTGAAGCCCAAAATATATGTGGGGTTCGCAACGACGACCTTTCCGCCCCCGAACCGTGCATTCCGAGGTCCTTCAGACGGCCATTACGGCCGAACCGTCTGTCGTAGGGGGTACTGGATGGTGTGAAACGATTCGTCGTGTTGTGGTGTACACGTTCATAAAATTTATTAATTGATATAATGAAGAAATATACCGGATATAGCGAAGGTGTCTGTAAATCGCAATAGTAGTGCAAAATCCATAAGGCAGATAGTGCTGCTTGTGTCTCAGAAGGAATGTTTCCGGAAAGGAAACATCCGCGGATGTTTGCATTTGGTCTTCATGTTTACTGGGCACACCGATGCAAACACTTGACGCTCCCGTAGCTAACACTCTTAAGTTGAACACTGAGGCTGTGTTGGCGGAAGGGAAAACTTTATTTCTACTAATGCTTTTTCCTGCGGTTTGGGGGCATCTTCAGAGACGTCTTGGTTGCATCCCCAGGAGCCTTCTCTGTCGAAGTCGTCCGCCTCTAATCAATGGTCGGTTGCCCTCAGTCCAGGGCTCCGCTGGCCACTGTCGCCCGTTGAGCTCGCTGTACCAGACCTCGAATTTTTTGTCTCCATTTCAGAAATTAGTTCTTTAGCACTTTTTTTTACACTCACTTGTCTGAAAAAAATACGAATAATCGCTTTCTGCTGCTATTTCGCACGCTCTTCAGTAGGGGCCACCATCCTCTACCGCATTTTCTGGCGACTGCATCTTTTACGTCATGCAAACAGGCAGCGAGGTACCGACCAAATTGGCGGCAGGGAATAGAGAACCTGCGCTCAAGTTTGCCGTGTTGATCGCAGCGCCGTAAGTCCCAGCCAAGCGAGAGAAGCAAGCAGTTCTTGGCGGGCTCGAAGTGCTTTTCCACGCAGTCTTTCTGCGCTTATCAGCACGAGCTCCCGCACTTTGTCAGAACCACGCATGCCATGCGTCACCTGTATGGGATACGTTGAAAGAGAGAGAGAGAGAAACCCTTTAATGAAAAAGAGAATTAAGCCGGCGTTTAAAAATCACTATCATTCTACTCTTCATGGGGAAGAGAATTTGGGAGACAAAGACGGAAGGAGAACAGTACGGGAAAGGTAAAATAAAATAAATAAAAAGGGGAGAAGGTAAAATGCGGCCAATAAAAGCGATTTATGGTGCATCGACGAGAGATTATGTAACGTATGTAATGATGAAGTGCATACTCCGACAAATGGGCTAACAAAGTTCACTGCGTGAAGAATGCATGAGGGTAACGTGCAAGGGGAAGTTAGATCTTTTCAAGATGTCTAATACCTTTTAGCTATGCAAACAAAGAGTTCATTCTATCTCTCTGTTGCCTAAAGCAGGCTAAGGGACCTAAAGCAAAGCTGTCCATTGTTGGAGGCACTGGAGAGAGCTCCTCCATGGAATGTTCATAGTGCGCACGCTCGTCAGCGTATGCAGAGAACTGAAGCAGAATATGCTCCACAGTTTCGATCGAGCCGCAGTTGTCACAAAGTGAACTGCTTTTCATTTGACCGAAAGGGTTTCGCAAGCAGTTTGTAAATGCAGCGTTCAGGAGAAGTTGGGGGCAAAGTGCTTCCAGATGGCGAGGAATTCTGGTTGAGAGTCATGATGAGAGATTTGGGCCGATGGAATAAAGAAACGTGTCGGCTAGCTTCAGAGCCGATATGTTTCTTCGGAAGCAAATCTTTTAGCCATTTGAGATGCATCAGATTTCGTGAATAAAGTTCGAATGTATCTACGATGACAGTGGCCTTTGCGGGCCGCTTCATCTGCTTTTTCATTAGCCAGAATGCCACAGTGTGATCCACCACTAAAATGTTATACAGTAACCTGCAGCAATGGCTATATGATGTAGATACCTGATGCCAAGGGAAACGGGCTGATGACTGGTTTCTTAGAGAAGCTACGCAAGGAATGTTACCAACCAAACTCGGTCTGCTAATCGTTCATGACGTGCTTTCACGTTTGTAGTGGCCCAAGCGGCTGACGGCCCAAGTGGTTGACGCAACACGAACCCCGTTAATATAGGCGACTGAAATAATTGACGATTTGTCTGAAGGCCAAGTATTACGCTCTTTTAATACGGAAACTGTTCGCTTAACAGCCCATTTGCTTATATTTTCTTCCTGTTAACACAGAAAGAGATGAGAACAAATCCTCCACACAGCTAACCAGATATCTTCTTCCCTGTATTCTTAATGCAGGACACCAACGACATGCGTTTCGAAAGCTGAAATGCATGGGCGACGATATGTGCATGACTTCACGATTTATATGCACAAGAAATACATGAAACGTGGACATCGCCTTCCCGTATGCCAGAGTACAGGTATACGCGTGTGAGGAAAGCTCTTTCAGAAGATTCTGCTACTGTGATGCGCTCAGCAGACGTCAGCCGCCTGGGTGCAGATATGCACTTGCGATTCCGGATATATGAACAGCTTTTTAAAGAGAACAGCTTTGTCGGTCAGGAAGACCTTGAAAACGGCAAAAGGTCCACTTTATTTGTCGTGAGAAAATATCAGGCTTCTATTTTCCCTAGAAAGGAGTTCGAAATCGGATTAATATCATCCAACCAGTATTCAGTCCCCGCCACAAAAGGTTCATGCGTTGTGCCCGTCATATATAAGCGTCGAAACAATTGCACACGTCTCTCGCCTGTGTTTTGTTTTAGCAACAAGTGCATTTCCCTTCGCGCGCGTTTGACGCAGCCGCTCCAGCTTTCCCACGGTTCCGAAGCTGCTAAGCAACACGCAGCAGTGAAACTTTTCAGGGAGCAAAAATCGCTCTGGTGCCCTCTCCTGTTTCAACGTGAAGCGGTGACACCTGCTGTTTCCGAAGGGATCGAGTGAACGCTGAACTGTGATGCCAATCCTTGCGCAATGCTGACATATTGTATCTACACAGCTATCAGGCCTGTGCCCTTAAAGCTTAAACCTGCGGACTTGTTTACGGACGATGTGTAAACCAAGTCGGGTGTGGAAGCAGACGATGTTTGTATCGGTACACCAGAGTAAATATCTCGACCGTGCGTGAGAGAAATCTCTAAACACGGACTGCATCAAATGTTTTGCCTCATTCGAGATCGCATTGTGTGTCGAGGACGAGCGCGCAGTCTCTGTCGTGTACTACACAAAGAACGGCGACGTGTGGACGTTTATGTCTAGTGCGCAAGTCCAAACTTCCCAGCCATTGCCATGTTGTTCTTGCTAAATGAAATGCTGAGCGACTCGTTTTCTCGTTAGTTTCGATCCCGTAGTGCGTCGTTGTTCACATTACGTATTTCAGCCTCGTGGATTGCTCTCAATTCAACCGTGCGAGACAAAACAAAACTTCCTGGGCAGCACAAAGAACAACTGCGAAAATTCGAAATGGCTGCTTCATTTAATGTTATTTTCAAATGATATTTTACTTTAGTGAATTTTTAGCTAATTGCTATTCACAAGCGTCATTTTTCAGTATCGCGTAGCAACGCCACCTTTTTCTCCGCCTCGCAGCGTTTACCATGGTTTGGATTATTCTTTGCAAATTTTCACGGTCAGTAGTCGGGATTTGTTTGCTGGTGTTTTTCTCAGTGTTTGTAGAAACAATGTCTGACTGAAATGTCTTATATGCTTGATTCAGCACTTTACTTTGCGTAGGTTTATATTTGTTTGCTTTATATTTCGCCACGTGTGGCGAGGGAGGCTTAGTTTAGAGTGTATTGTCTTTTATTCCGTTCCTGATTACCTGGTGTAGCGCGTGATAAAGTAAGAAGCGAAAAAGTAAGAAGCGAAAATGTGGCAACAATAAAAGAAAAACTAAACTATTTACTATTGTATACTACCACTCCCCATCTCGTTCACAGGTGTAGAGTATGAAAATTAATGGTCAGTGGATTAAAGATAAAATTTAACAAGTAATTTCGCTTGCTCACCGGTCTAATTGGCACTATTTCGGAAAATACGGAGTCTTAATTTACTTAAGCCTCAATACGTTCAGCCCCACACGGAAACAGGAGGATGCGATTAATGCACTTTTGATAATGGAATGAGGTTTTAACCTTTGTGGCCAGTTGCAATACAGCTATAGAGCAGTGATTTTTTTTTTTTTTCGGGAGGGCACCTAGGTAATTTATTTCTTGATGTGGCGAGGGGTCGCGGTCTCTCTTGTATACGTGCCTGTTGAATGCACGATTTCCTGGTCGAATGCAGCAGAATTGAAAGCTGCTGGCTGGCAGTGGGACAGCATACCGCTGCAACCACTGTTGGGACGTTGTGGTCGTGGCGGTAGAGCTGTCGAGCTCCCTGGCAGTCGGCGCGGCGTGCATGCAACGGCAGGCTAGCCGAAGAAAGTCGATGTCGGAGCAAACGAAATTGGCTTTATATACAATATTTACATGGCAGTGCACAGGCACGGCACGGACGCCGACAACGTAGCGACTTCTCGAGACGGGCTCGCTCGAACGACAGACACACGGTCGCTGAGTCTCGTGCTCCGCTGTCCTTCCGACATCAGCGCTCGCCTTTTAAACCCTTGGCGGTCGACCGAGGGTTGCATCACCCGCTCCGCCATGAGGGTAGCTCATCAGCAGCGCTCTTTGCGGGCCGGGGCACGTCCGAGATTGCTCAGTCGAGTTGCCGTCGGACACTGCAGCAGATGAGCTCGGTGGCTGGCTGCTACAGGATGGCAGCTTTACGAACTCCTGCTGAAAAAAAAAAACAGTTAGGCCATGGGTTTAATCAAGTTCATGCCCAAACGTTGACAGATAGCACTTTTCCAATGGCTTGGGTCAAAGTTAGAAGTCGCCATCGTGTCGGACATGCTAAATTATGGTTGGACATCGATGTTGGTCCAAATAGGCTAAGGTCAGTTCTTTTTTTTTGGGGTGGGGGGGGGGGGAGAGGGGGGGAATTTTCGGAAATCATTTGGGCCAAATTTGGAGGTCGTCATCGTGTCGGGCCAGAATGGTCACGGTTGGACAACGATTTTGGTCCAGATCGGCCAAGGTCACTCTGTCCAAGTCAGTCGGCTGCTATGCTGTGCTTGTTAAAGGGCCACGGACCACCCCAGCTCAGCAGACACTCTCTACCTCTCTTTCAGCGAGCCTCCTCTCCTTCCATTCCCTCCTCGAAATTCTTCTCTCCCGCTCCTCGTCGAGTAGGCTCGGCAAGGCAAAATCACCCCTTCCTTCTCCGACGTAAGCCGGAGGCATGGTGTCTGTGGAGTGCGTCACGGGGCTACGTCATGGCCCCGCCTTCAATAGAATTCTTTTCTTGGTTTTTGCTGCTGGGGCTGAAACAGCGTCGTCGCATTTTCTCCGCACACTGAACGATCGAGAGGCGCGATCGGCTCGGCCACCTAGACTTGTTAGCGAGCGCACCCTTTCATACATCTGTTTGTCATTCCCAGTTAGCGAGCCACCTTTTCATTTTTTTTTTTAGGCCTCCCCACCGTTTCACGAGCGGATGGGCGGAAGTCGTTTCTGTTCGAAACACACGGCGAAGTGCGGACCCGGCAACCGCCCGTTTGCTTTTCTTCATGTGTGTTTGTGTTCTGTGTGTTTGTGTCTTTTCTCCGCTCCGAAGCCCATGTCGTTCATTGGAGTCAGGGCGTACGCAAGATGCATGGAGGATAAGCGGTGTCTATGCGGAGCGCTCAAGTGGACGAGCGAGGGAAAGGCTCTGCTGCACTACTAATTAAAACCTTGTTTTGGGGGGCTCGCATAGAAGAAAAGAAACTGAGAAGGGAGCGCGCACGCAGAGCTTCTCGTGACGTGATCACGGCGGGGGGGGAGGGGGGGGGCGAACCAACTCCCTCAGTTTTACTATTTTTTACTTTTTATGGCAAGGGTTCAAGGCTGTCGCCGCACGCTCCCTCCGCAGTTTTTTTTTTTTTTTCCTTCATGCGGGTTTGGAGGCATGAGCCAGAACAGAAGGCGCTGCGGAAAGCCTTGTGCAGACGACGCGACGCCAAGGCTACGCCCAACCTTCTCCCGTCAGTCAGAACGATGCACCAATGGAGTGCCTTTAGCGAAAGTAGCCACCCTTGACGTCAGCGGGGTGCAGAGTAGTGGGCGGGGCCCGTTTTTGAAGGAAGGAAAGAACGAACGGGCTTTGATTTGAATTTTCGCAGCTTTTCGGGGCGCGCATGGCTCTAGTATTTTGCAGAGGTTATCTTCGATGCCTCATCTATGCAGTGGGCTTGTTTTTCAAAAATGTCCGGACCCTGGTCAGTGGCCCTTTAAGGTTCAACCAAGGTCAAATCAGGCACTGAATGGTGAGCGACTTTAGCGCTGAATACAGCTACCACTCTAACACTCTGGCGCAACAAAGCGCAGCTCACAAAAAGGCCTGCGTTTTTACAGCGGAAGCTGTCATGCGCCCTCTCCTGGGTTTCTAGCCCTTATAAAAACGGTCTATAGAGAGTCTATAGAGTTCTTATTGACTCTGTTGACTTCCTATAGATATTGCTTTTGTCTATTCATAGTCTGTAGACTCTATATAAAAAAAATTAGGAGTCACTTTGGCGACTAAAGTGGTGCAAGGCGAAAGCCTGAGTACAGCATTCTGCCACGAATGTGGTTGTGAATGATGATTCAAGTGCTACCAGCGAATGACGCGTCCATTGGCTCTCTGCGTGTGTTACTGATGTGTGGTTAACATGTTAAGCTTCGCCTGTAAGAGTGGAACGCGACAGCGTCTTGCAACGCTGCCAGGGAGTCCACAGAACGCCATCGCCAATTCGGCTGTACGCCTTGCTGGACGGTAAATTTATTTTTTGAGGAAAGGAAATGTATCTCTCTCGCATATCTGGGTGTATACCTGCACCTCGCCGTAAGGGAAAGGGGGAAGATGGGAGTGAACGAAGACGCCGTATTAGCTAGACGCGCCTTTGTTCATTCCAAACCATTCAGCTGGCATTACGGAGTGGCTAGCGTGCTCGTATCGCACTCCGGAGACCCTGGTTCGATTCCCCAACTCGACCAATTTCGTTCTCGGTTTTATTGATTTATGCGGTCTAACTAGAAAGGTTAATTAGGCTATTTCATATTTATATCATTGTATTTCTATCCATCGTGTTCTGTCATTCACCTGTCAAATGTTGGAACTGTCTAGGATGTTCGACACAACGTATATGAAACGAGCAACATCGAACTGAGTGGGGAAGTGCGTGGTGGTGGAGCGAACGCGGCTTCGTACTTATCTGGTTTTTTCAGCAGCGTCTCCTTCCGCGGACGCTGTTGTCGCTGCGACCCGCGTCTTTCTTTCTTTCTTTTCTTTTCCTCTGTCTTCTGACCTCTTCATTCTCCTCTATCTTAATTAGGCTAATTGATTAATTAAGCGATTAACTTTAGGCTAATTGATTAATTAGGCAATTAACTAAACTCAATCCCACTTAGTTGGAGCATCACTATACGATCCCTTTGATTGGTTGCATGGTTACTAGCCAAAGTACAATTGGCCCTATTTGAAATTCGCGCACTGTGACGTCACGAGCATTTCGACCAATTGAAAAGCGTGACATTTTCTGTCGACAACTCCTGCTTACAACGATGAGGCATTAAAGGCTTCCGCCTTAAAAAGTCTACTAAAAGTGTATGGCCATAAATCTATAGATTGTTTATAGACTGCAGTGACATTTGCATTGCCTAAAGACTGTTCTCTAAGACTTGTCTATACACAGTCTATAGACTTTATAGAGAGCGCTCTATAGACTTTTTATAGACTGTCTAAAAATTTTTTTGTAAGCGAGGAACGGTGCTCTACCAACCGGTCGGTAGAGCAACGGACGCGAAATTCGGAGGTATGTTTGGGATTCCACCGGCGGCATGCGTTTTTTTTTTTTGCTTCTGCTCTAATTAGTCTCCCATTGATGAAAAACTACAAATAAAAGAAAAGACATCCCCTATGCTCCTTGGTTTCGGTGGCTGTTCACTTCCGTCATGCAGGCCATAACGAGAGCCTTTTTCCCTTCACTTGTGTGCTTAATCTTTAGGGCAGAGTTCCTTAGCTATAGATTAACGAAACCTCGCAGATGGTCCCGTTTTCATGCGGCGGAGACACTGATAGTGGTAGGCTTCCATTTCCTTTTCCATGCAAGTTTGTTGTTTTATTCTTGAACAGGGTTGAATACAGTCCATGTGGTCTTTTTTTTTTCAATTTGGTAGCTTGCAATGCCCGTGGGTGAGCAGGCAGGACTTAGACCTTTTTTCCCCTTATGACGTGGTTTCCGGAGCCCGAATAGAAATGTAATTCTTAAAGTATTTACGAATAGCGAGAATATTTCTGTTATACATATGGTGCTGTCCTTTCTGCAGACCGGCCGACAGCAACTGCTTTTGCAGTTATTTTATACTAAGCATACTGGTGGCGTATCCCGAAGCCGTGGTAGACCCGACGGCGACTGAATGCGTCTAGCCGTACGCATATCGGCTACACCGCCAGTCGGCGTAGTGGTATAAAATGCACTGCTCGACTTAAATATGCGGTTGCCTTACCAGGTGTACAGCTTTTAAACATTGTTGATAAGCTCCTGCATTCTAGTCGCCGCTCCTATAGACATGCTGCCTTTTTGACAGACTGTGCGTACAAGTAGGTACAAGCAGTATAAAAGCAAATCAATACAAAGTTCGCACTCAAGAAGGGAATTGTCTTGCATGACGTTCTAAATGCATCATGGAACTTATTCGTTTAGGGGAAAGCCAGTAAAAAAAGGAGAAACAAATATTCAGGCTACTTTTCACATCTGCGCATGGACAATACCTGCTACATTCGGGCGGCCACTCATGTAGTTCGCAAATATAGAGGCTTGTTAACTCGCCCAGTCAAAACAGCTCTATCCTTCGTGCTGCTTTGACCTGTACGTCCCCAATTAAATCCGCATGCATGTACAGTCTTTGTCAAAAATATACAGCCCAAGGGGTTTGCTTGCAAGCAGTGTAGCGGGGCTTTTAAGCACATTTGACAGTCCTAAGCCTGGGAGTGTTGAGGACTTAAGTTCCTCCTGCCTTCGTGAGAATAGGGTCCCTGAGTATGCATGAGGAGCAGCGCTGCAAGGTTCAGAGGCAGTCACCTTGGGCTGTATACTTTTGACAAAGACCGTGCAATCAGCAACAAAGGTTTATGGGTGCGTGTTCTCGCAAAATTTTCATTGTATAACGCTGCCCTGCGACCCAGTCTCCTGGTATTGTTCCCAGCGGATAAAGCATGCATGTCCTTCGTACCTTCGTATATTGTAGGCGATTGCCTCGGGTGACTGCGCCGAAATTTTAGTTTTTCTCGCATACCTTCATCTCTAAACTTTTGCTGCCGATAGTAGAGAAGTATGTATATATGTTTACCTACGAAAAGTTCTATCGACAGAGGCGCAGCGCTAAGCCTCGCACAGCTCAAGCGGACTAAATACAGCGGAACAATGCTCTAACACTCCTCCTCTAACAAGGGTCTTCTAACGCCTTTATTTATTCCTCAGATCTGCCAGCGCCAGATTTTAGTGTTTTTAGTCGATGAAAAAGTCTCAGCGGAGCAAAACTGCTAAGTCTGAGGAGATCTATAGCGCGCTGGTTCATGAGCCATCCAAAGAAGTTATTTTCTGCGGAGATCCAGCTGGTGCATCGTTTGGGCGGGGAGGGGGTAAAGGGGTCACCTTCTTGATTAATAGTGAACTTTTGCAACTTCTTCAAAAAAAAAACCTCAATGTTGCGTAACTCTTTGACATTCTTTCTTATCTGTCTAATAATTAATTGAACGGATAAGCGTTTGATGGATGTTTTGATCGTATCTTGTTAGTATACTTGCATGGACTGTGCGCGCAGAGAGAACAGTCGTGTCCCGAACATGTTTCCGAACAGAATGTGATGTATTCTCCGCTTCACATCTTGCTTTCATTCGTCAGGGAGTTCTGCCCTTACTTTCAGCTGTGAATAAACGCGCGCGCTTATTTTGCTGTATCCTCTGTACCTGCGCCAACGCACTTGTTGTTTCTTAGACTCCCGCCTCCAATGAGCTCTCTAACGCCCCAGGCGAAATCGCGTAGAACTATTATGGAACGACGCAATATTTATATTTCTTTCTGCCTCTTCATTTATTCGCCCGCTCACTTCAGCGCCTTCTGGCGCGTGCGTTAACTTGGAAGTAACCGTGCCTTCTGGGCAGCCGAGAGGTCTTCATAGTAACGAAAAAAAAAATGTTTATAGGTAAAAAAAACAACAAAAAGACCGAGAAAAATGGGAAACACCACAAAAAAAAAAAACACGGGCAGTGGTAGAGCGGGAGTACGATAAGAAGTTGCAGGGTGAGGCGGGGCAGTATCTGTCAGAAACGCGTGATGAGGGCGAAGTACATATAACAAGGCTCGCTGCGCGTATACTATCGGAAGACTCGCCGGAGCTGAGAGCCACCGAGACGTGAATGAATTGGCGGCTCTGTCCACGGGTGCGTGTGTTCATGGGGAGGGTGTATGGGCGAGGAGGACGGAGGAGGAAGGCGATGCAAAGATCACGCATGGGAGAGTGTTTCTCCGACACGTTCATTGAAGTGGATGTAAACTTGCACGCCCTCGAGGCGCCGAGACCTGCCCGCGCACGTCAGGTCGGAGTGATACGCCGTGGGGAACGATGGCGATGACGTTGAAAAATAAAAAAAAAACGGGAAAGGAACGGTGCGGAAAAAAATAGGGAAAAGATAACATCGGTGTGGAAGAAAAATATTATCGATAGAAAAGAAAAAAGAAAGAAATGATGTGAGCGAAGAAATGCCAGGTCGTTATTCTTGGCTGCAGTCTTTGTCCTTTGTATCTGACTTAATTTTTGGCAGATGCAAAGCCGCCAAGTGGCTCATTACAGAAGGTGCGGAGACGCATGACGACAAATGCGCGCGTCATTATTTGAACGGCGGGTTATAATTATAGCGCTGATGCGCGTATCCCGCTGAATAAAACGAGGCGTGTTTGTTAATGAGCGGCGAATCTTCAACAAGGTTTTCTGAAAATAATTCTCTAGGTGGGCCATTTCCTCCGTGGCCGGAATTGGATGGAAACTGGAATTCTTAAAGCGGGCTTAAGAAAACAGGTTGTTCACATCCTGAATAATAACATGGTCCAGTTATATATTTCAGAACTGCAAGGAGCGATTTTCGCAATGGCTTAGCGAATCCCTGTTGCCTGATTACTGTACTCCCAGGTTTAACTAACAGAGTTGCCAATGGCTGTATGCCCGCCTTTTCATTATTTAAGGGCGCAGCTAGGATAGGTCCTATGTTTATATTTCGCACCCCTTATCCCGGCAACTACGCATAGCTCATTCGGGTTTGTCATATTTCATTCCCCATTTCATATTTTCTTTAGGTAGTATGTTTATTTGGCTATATTATATACAATATGCCCTTGAGGTGAGGCTAAAGGAGGTAGACCAAGCATGCCTCCTGACAAGGCCTACACCCCGACACAGAAAAATTGTTTTACACCAGATATTAGCAGTTTTGTAATTGCTTTCTGGCACCGTATTGTTTTTGCGGTCTTTTTAGCACAGAATTCTTCTAGAAGAAAATTATTGTGTTAAATATGCATGATTCGAATTCAGTTGTTCTCCATGTAAATAAAGATAATAATATATCAGTCTAGCCTCCTATCTTTTCTTTCTTTTCGAATAACGAGCCAAATATCCAAACGTTAGCATTATGAAATATATTAAAGATCAAAAACGCAAAACAGGTTTATGTAAATATTTTCTAGAAAAAAAAAAGACAGCTTTGAACCGTATTTAGTAGCCGCCAGCGATGTAGTGAGTAGTGCGCAGTGCCACTTATATGCTACCTTACTTGTCACTTCGCTCCTAAAGACTCCTTCGTGAGGTGTCCTGCATTTCTCTGACTTCAGTACTTCTTACGATGCCCAACCTTACTCAACCATATCCCGACATTGCTCCTCGCGATGTTCAAAACGCCTTGAGGCCTTATAGTTTTGGCCATGCTTCCATCAGTGAGAGTAAGGACTGCGTCCTTAAAGGTGCAGTGAAGAGAAATCTCAACTCGTCTTTTTGCCGCGGCAACTCAATCTGCACGTTCCGAGCATTCTTAGAAACTTCGATTTATTGCCCTGTGTGGTCGATTTCCCTAATTAAATCGAATTACCGTCCGGCTCCCGCCTTTTTTTTTTTTTAATTCCCCCCGTACGGTGGGCGGAGTCGACCAACGCGCGGAGTGCCTTTCACACAGTCCCGTGGCGGCTTGCCGCTCTGCCATCGGCTGAGTAATAAGTAGTAGTCCGTAGAAGCAAATAGTCCGCGCGTATTTTTATTTATGCGGGCTTATTTTGCGGCTATATTATCTACGAATGAAACTATTTGTTCACGGAAACCTAAAAAACAAAATATAAAGCGAAAGCAAAGCCTCCACGGAGCTGGCTGAAAGGCACTCCACGCGTTGGTCGACTCCGCCCACCGTACGGGGGAGAATTCGAAAAAAAAAAAGGCGGGAGCCGGACGTTAATTCGATTTAAATTAGAGCAACCGGCCGCACAGCGCAATAATTCGCAGTTTTTAAGAATGCTCAGAACGTGTAGATCGAGTTCCCAGGGCAAAAAGACGAGTTCAGATTCCTCTTCAGTGCACCTTTAAGGTAGCGATTTGGTGACCTGCATTCTAAGGATTCTGCGGTTTGCTGATGACACTGCCTTCCAGTCACGTTCAAGTTGCAAGTCGATTTCTAAAAGAGGGGTTGCCATGATATCGCTGAGTCGTTGAGCAAGAGCGTGAGGAGTCATGTGCTCTTCATACTTAAGACAACGATGCATCTGCCTCTGAGCTATCTCTAGCCAAGGCATGACGCTTTTCAGTGACACGTATGCACGATGTCGAGCGCTCTTGCATTAATGGAGAAACGTGCTCTAAGCAGCTAACCTATAAGGGCTTGATGACCGCGAAGAGCGATACGCTATCAGAAGACGTATGGCGATGAGCTGAAGCCTCCTAGTCTGAAGTGGCATGTAAAGTTGCGGGTAATACTTCAAAATGCACATCTGCGCTGCTTAATCTGTCGGCAAACCTCTCACCACGTCCCCGGCTTCCACATCTCGTTATTCCTCACCTGTTACTGAGTGTAACTCCTACTCGATAGCCAGTTAGGAGGGGCGCGCATGCCGAAAATGCTTAGCTTTTCGGTAAAACCGAGTTTCGAAAATTGACTTCTGAGCGTTTTTATCGTATCCATCGCTTTCACTTTCATATTTCCTTAGATGCATTGTTGAATGAGAGAACGCACGAGGCGAAATGTCAGGCATTGAATTCGATGACGGTGGCGAAGATTGAGAAGGCGAAGCTGGCGACGAGATTAGTGCGTGTCGTATAGTTGTGCAGAAAACGCCGCCAATCAACTCGCGAAGAGGTGCGGTAAACGGCAGTGCGCTGCCAAATTTGCGGATTGCAACCGGAGTGATATGGGTTTTTAGCCATTTTGTAACAGCGCGATAAAGACGACGACATTTACTCACACAACAACACGATAGCTGAAACACACAACACGAGCGCAGTCGTCTTTTTCGTGCTGTTAAAAAATGGATAAAAACCAACTCGCCAAGCTTTCTGTTCTTCTTAGTGATATGGGTATTTGAGACGTACTGGAAGTGAGCACGACCTGTCGTCAGCGATGTTGCAAAGCCCTGAAGAAAACAAAAGCGTTTTTCATGTTCATTACCCACATATACATATACTAGCGATTATTGGCAGATCCAATACTGCTAGTATGCGCCGCTGGGTCTCAGGGCAACAAGAACATGCTTTTGGTGTCATGTTCAAGCCGCTACTGCTCAGGTCAAGACTGAGCAAGCTGTCATGCATGCGCGCTGCTGTAATGTACAAGCCGCGTGCGCCAGATACCACCAGCTCGTCGTCGTCGTCATCATCATCATCAGCCTGACTACGCCCACTGCAAGACTAAGTCCTTCACAATATCTCTCCAATTAGCCCTTTCCTGTATTAGTAGCGACCATGATATTCCCGGAGACTTCTTAAACTCATCCTCCCACCTAACTTTCTGCCGCCCCTGCTACGCTTGCCTTTTCTTGGAATCCGCTCCGTTACCGTTAAGGGCCAGCGGTTATCTTGCCTTCGCATTACACGCCCTACCCAAGTCTATTTCTTCCTTTTGATTTCGACTAGGATGTCATTAACCCGCGTTTGTTCACTCACCCACACCGCCCGCTTCCGATCTCTTAACGTTACACCTATCATTTTTTTTTCCACATCTCGCTATGTTGTCCTCAATTTCAGTTGAACCCTTTTTGCCTCGGTGGACATTTTAGCCCCATAGGTGAGCACCGGTAAGCGTGTTCAGCATTCTCGGAAAAAATATTTGAAAATTGTATGCTGTTATGGAAATATTGATGGTCATGGTCCATTCTTCTGATATGTAGGAAAATCTTTCTTTTAAAGTGTTTCCATCGATTCCATCGAACAGTTAAGACTGCCATAGAAAACCCTTCGGAAAACTTTTGATGATAGGAAAAAAGTTAATAGAAAAAAAAATTGAAGACCGCCGTTTAGTGATCTGCGGATATATTGAATGTTATAGTGAAATCTTACATTATATGAAAAAAAAATTGCGATAATAAATGGCTTCCCGCCCAAAAAATATTTTGCTCAGAATTGTTGGGTATGATACATCGTCCATATACTTTCCTCTTGAGGGATATTGGTAAACTGCCAATATATATAATGATCTGAGAGAACCTGCCAAGTGCGCTTCACCACATTCTTATTCTCTTTGTGATTTCACTCTCGTGATCTGGATATGCTGCCACTACCTGTCCTAAGTAGACGTACGCCGTTATCCCTTACAAAACTTCACTACCAGTCGTAAACTGCTGTTCCCTTCCGAGACTGTTATACATTACTTGAGTTTTCTGGATATTATCGTATGCATCTTATATGATATGATGCATGCCCATCATATGAAGAAATTGCTAGCGAAGTTGCGAGGAAGGAAAACTCATAGATTCAGCTGTTTTAAATTGGTATTCTTTGCTCCAAAGTTTAGTGCCATTTCAGCGAAGGGTCGACTCCGCAGTACGGTATTATAGCCCGAGCCTGCAGAAGCAACAGTACATTAATGAAACGCAGTCTGCTCTTTTATGCAGACAGGAAAACGCTTTAGAGGGCTTTAAACACCGAAAAATTCTTGCCGCACAAAGTGGCACGGCAGAATCGTGCGTATTTCGATCGCCTTGACTGCTGTGTTTACGCGCTACATCCTTGTCAGCTTCCTGCAGCCGCTTGAAATGTATCAGCAAAAATTAACTTACCAAAACAACTTACCAATACCCCACTTACGGAAACACTACATGGCGACTGTTTCGATCTTCTTAGTGTCGATGGCTCTCAGCGCGCGATTTTATCGACACGGGGCAGCTTCCTCGTTAGGGCACAGAGTATCGCATACCCACAGCAGGCCGCAAACTGTGACGCACGTGCGTACGCATGCGCAATGACGCTTCCTCGGCCGCCACGTCGTTCGGCGCTCCATCCGGCAGCAACACGGTTCTGTGCGTTTCCTCGTCGTCGTCGTCGGCGGCGGCGGCGGGGGAAGACCTGGGGGATACAGCGGCAGCTCGCCAGGAGGAGGGGAGGCTAAAGCCTGGCGGCGCGAATAACGCAGCGGCCGTCAGGAGCTTATTCATTTCCCCCGCAGCGGCCAGGCGTCAGCGGCAGCTGGCGGCGACGAGGCAGCGCCGTTTTATTTGAGCCTTGATTGAGAGGGGAGCCTAATTACCAGGAAACAAGGCGACTGGAACAGCTCGCTCCCGACTCAAACCCCGCCGAGCGTCCCTGCTTCCCTCCCTCTTCCCATTTCCTTCTCCTCTGCCTCTTCCCTCTCTCCTTTTCTCCCTTCTCCCTTTCACCGCTTCGCCTGTGCGTGCGTGTCCCCCTCGGAGCTCGGGGTTTCGTTCTCCCTCTGAAACAAGCCCAAGCGCGCGCTGTCTCCCGATGTGCCGTCACGCCTTATGTTTTCCCCTTTTGCCTTATTTTCCCTTTTGCGTCGTCACACCTTCTCACTGCATCCCTGTCATTGCCCCTCTTTCTGTTCATCTTTACTTCTACGTCACGCACCTTCGGCCCCGAACGGATCATGTAAGCGTGCTGCTGTCCGTCCGACGTGCGACTCTCTCCGGCGCGGTCTTCCCGCCTTGATCCCCCCTCCCCTCTCTGCCCTTTCCCCATTTCAACCTCTCAAACCCGGCGAGCGCAGAGTGCTCCAATCCTTATTATATATCTCAATCAGTAACGGCATATGCACCTCGCGTTACACATCCCTATCTTTCTGCTCCTGCAGCGCCGTCTATATGCACACTCGTTCTTTAAATAACCTCGGCATTCGCAACCTGCTTATGTACTCTCCGCTTCCACATCACACTCTCCTTCTTTTCCTCCTCTCGCCAACGATCTCGACGTCGCTGCGCGACACCGAGGCACTCGCGCCGCTTCCCTAATTGCCGCTGTCTGCACGTCCGCTGCACGTGCAACAGAGAGGAGGGCTCTGCAACGCTCAAGTGGCTTCAGGGCGCACGAGCTAGCTCGCCCTCCCTCTCCCCTCACCCATCGCTGCTGCGGAGGCATCTCTCACGCGGATCTCGGCGCTTCCTCTCTCTCCTTCCCTCCTCGTATCCCCATTCCCACCCGCTCATTCCTCTTCGTCCCCAATCCATTCGCCGAGTGTTGCAACCGCCGTGACGCCTAGCTGAATTGCGAGCATGCAAGCGCGCTAGTGTGTGCGTGCGTGTGCGTGCCTATAGGCGGTTCTGAATACGCCTCCGCGCCTCTAATCTCTATACCGAGCCGCCCATCTATACACCTAGCCATCACTGGCAGTCGCGCACTATCGGCGTCGAGAGCGAAAACCGGAGGTGTATATAATCTGCAGAGAAGCGGCTCAATCGAAGGAGCTAGAGCAGCGCCTTTCAGGCTTGAAAGCGGCTCGCTTACCCTCCTTGCGGTGTCATATTGGGAGCTTTGCCCGGAAGTACCCGAATTAGGAGACGGGAGGAGGTATATGCTGCGCGCTCCTCTGCGCGAGGAGCGCATAGACTGCCGGCCGTACTTGGAGCGGCGATCGTCGAAACGTGTTACCTATGGGGCTGGCATTTCCGCTTACTAAATGAGCCTGTAGTGTTGTTTGATTTGCTGAAGTTATTATTTTTTCTCTATTTTTATGTTTTGAGTTTCGCCGCGTTCTTACTGTCCCACGTTACTGATGAGTAACAGTGAGGCGTGGGCTCCTTACTGTTTCTTTTTACTTATGAGGTATCTGACAGCCCGTTCTTGTTTTCACGGCTCCTGTATGTTCCTATGGTATCCAGCGAAAGAATTACAGTAATCCGAAGCATTGATTGCTTGGAGTTTTCCGGTCAAAATAAACATTGTGGATTATAAGGTAAGCTGGAGAGGATGCCTCCGAATTGATTCCTACCTCATCCACTTCTTTAACTTGCTCAGACGTCGCGGCACAAGGGCGCTTTTGCATAGATCCTCCAACCATTTAACGACTGTGTTACTTTTTCAAAATTTGATTGATGGGGACCGCTCTTTTCAGGCTCCCTATGGACGGAGCCAGTGCAAGATACACTCATATCCAGAAATTCAGTGCGAACGCATTTCGTCAAAGCGAGGTTGTTTACGAACGTAATTTTATCTCATATTCCATGACTGCACCATAATAATCAATATATCCGCATATCCCTCCACGGGACGCTTATATTATTTGGGTATTGTTCGGCGAGTGGTTTTGTCAGAAAAGCACGCCATTGGCTTTCTATGGCAGTCTTATCTATTCGGTGCGAGTGTACAAACTTTATAAGCGAAAGTTTCTTATGCATCGGAAGATTAGACAATTCTCATGAATATGTTCACAACAGTATCTTACAATATTCCACAGTTCCTTCACAGCTAAACGCGCTGTCTAAGAAAAGTGGAGCTGAATGCTCTTTTTGATAGATTTATTTTAATGCCATTTATTCTTCGAATTGTGGTCTTTACCCATTGATGTGCCGAGAAAGGCAGTAAGATCTCGGCCTGAGGTCTCTTGATGTTGGTTGGTCTTGTAATGTGGGCTTCACTGCGAGACTCGTATTCGCACAGGAAAGCTTCCGAGGACGTGAGGCAAAAAAAAGAGAAAAAAAAAAACATTTTTGATCACGCAGTTCGTGAGTCATGAAAGGAAACTAGCCTGCTCGATGCTGCGGATGATCAACCAAGTTGTTCGCAGGCCCAGTGGTTCTATAGATCTCGCCTTTTCTTTTTTTTTTGCATCACTGACTATAGCCTCAAGGCATATGAGGGATGTTCGGCGTGTGTGTCGCGTCATTTGTAAGGTCATACCCAATGAGCATTGAAACTCCCTTGGACGTCATGACGTCCATGACTATCCCAATGGGCACTGCTATTCTCATGGACGTCCATGGGACGTCTGTGAGAAAAGCAATGCCCATTGGGATTGTCATTTCTGGAGTTAGGTGAGAGAGTGAGGGCCCCTGATGCAGTGATGAACGTAGGGAATTTCTGAAGTCCAGCTGGCTCAAAAGAGAGATTGTTTCTGTTTGTCCTGAAGTGAACTTATTTCGTATGATGCTGATGATGACCAATCATGATGATGGATAGCAATGTCACTGAACTGACAAAAGTATAATCTCGCTGACCTTTTTGGTTTTTGTCATTCAACCAAGAAAAAAAGCTCCGGCCCGACTTGCTCTAGATCTTCCCGTGGCGTTCCTTTTCGAAGCGCCATTGATGAAATGACTTTTTAGCAGCGCCATTTCGTCAAGTGGGCGTAGCTGCAAGGAATCCCAGAATAAAACGGTAGCAAAAATAAATAAACTAAAGAACTCGACAGTTAAGACGGTTGCTTCTTTCAGCGCAAAACAAAACTGAAAGTTTTTTAAACCGGGATTCCAGCGATACAAATATATTTACGTTAATGTACTACGCGCGAGGAATTGAAACTATGGGTTGCAATAGATGTCCTGACGACATCAAAAAGGAAACAATCACCAAATAAAAATGCGTTCATGATACCGGTTGTTCCTTGAAGGACCAGAAAGATGGCTTTGCGCAAACAGGAAGTTACTATATCAGTGGAGACCGCCGAGAAAAGGGCGAAGCAATGTCACCATAGTTGCTTTTTATCTCTCATACGGGCATGCAATATAACAGCCAAGGATTAAATTCCTACCGAGACAACGCAAAAGACTTCAAAAAGGAGAGAAAGGCGGCAGGGCTCGATATATAGATGCGCAACTCGAAGTGCGATAAGAACAACGTGTAGAAAGAAGTTTCCGTTTGCCGAGCCGAACTAATCGAGAGCACGGGCGCAGAATCCTTGGCAGGGCGAGCGACAGAGGCTGAGAAAAGCACTAGGGAGCCGAAGGTGGCGAAGGAAGAGCTGTGTAGAGAAGTGAAAAGGGGAAGAAGAACGGGAATACCGCACGCGTAAGGAGAGAGACTGACGCGTATTGGCGCCCTAATGGCGACTAACGGCAGTTTGATAGTGTGGCCTCACAGCCGTCAACTTGATGCAGATGGCGTCCGCCATCTTTGGCCCATTAGAGCGTCGCTGTCCGCCGCTTAATGCGACTTTGATGGCCGTTGTCGAGTCACGTGACGCGCCGCAAGAAGCGCCACCTCGCTTACGCGCACTCTAGGCGGTTTTATTCTGGTGTGTTTTGTCGATGCTTGCTTGCTCGCTTGTTTTGTGTACAGCTCCGTGAACGTACGCGCGTTCGACGCGTGGAAAGCAACAGCCGTTCGAATACCGCGCCGCAACTTCTTTGCCTTACATGACGACTACGCGAAGCAAAACTTTCGTGCTTTCGTTGTTTTTCTGGTTTCGTTTTTTTGCTCCTCAGCTTGTGATTCCGTGTTTGCTGATTTTGTACTTTTTTTGGCGCTGACGCGGCAAGTGCACTTTGCCGGTCACGTCGTGCATGTGGTTGAAGCAGGTTATGCATGTATGCATGAGGCAGTTGTCGATTCGAAGGCGTCGATAGGAGGACAAAAAATGAGCGCTAATCACTTGAATTCCAGTGAAAGTTCTACTATGATTGAAAGGGCTTTTATAGTTGGGAAACTCAATCTAAGGCCAAAGTCCATAGGTTGTCGAAGGCATGTTCATTCTTAGTCAAAAGTCCTCAGGCCACATAAGGTTGTTTGTTTTTGAGCAGAGCACTACGTCACTAGTGACACTTTCATCTTAATACAGCGCGATACACAGGACGAGAGAAAGAAACAAGAGACGACACGAGCGCAATCTTAGATTGCGCTCGTGTCGTCTCTTGTTTCTTTCTCTCGTCCTGTGTATCGCGCTGTATTAAGATGAATCCGTTGCAACTTGCCCAGTTTTCTGTTCTAGTTAACTAGTGACACCCTTGAAGATTTAAATCTGTTTACGCTTAACCGAACTTTGTAACGACTTTTTAAGGCCTTCCGGTGTTTACGAACGCCACAAGTGCTCCGCTATTCGCTCTAAAAGCGAAGCATGCCGGAGGGCGACTTTTGACTAAGGCTTTACAATCCGAAAGATTTATGCGAGTAGTTGGAAGGTGTTATGACGAGACCCAGACAGGTGGCTTTCACTTAGCTCACGGAAAGTGTTTTGTCGCAGTGTGTTGTTCAATCTGTTGCATTGTCCTGTTTCTTCGAAAGTTCCAATGCTTCTGCGTCCCCATTTATGGCATTCGACGCCAATACATTCATTGCACTCATAGTGAGAAGCAAACCGTCATCACTTGTGGGCACGGGAACTGTTTGCCCTGCTGAACACTTGTGGCAACTGCTCGCGTCATCGGCTTTAATGGCAACCGGCCATACTATTTAGTTGCAAGGTCACAGCCATAACCATCTATACTTACTTATTGGCACCTCTTACACGGTTCGCAAATGGCCAGACAAAGTATAGCTATACAAACAGGAGAGGACGCGGTTTATGGACTAAACAAAACAAAGCATCCAGCTATTGCACACAAATGCAAACTAAATGGTAGTTGCGACCCCACAATGACCGCAGTCCATTTACAAGCAGGCAAACGAACGGGTACTAAACAGCGGTACCGGGGAGGAAAAAAAATATAAGGGAATAAGGTGGTGGCAGCGGGAGCCCGTTAGCGCCGAGACGCCAAGGAGGGCGCCTTGGGTCGCGGGGATAATAATGCGTTCTGGTCCCGGCGGCCAGCGTCGCCCGTGCCATTTGGGCCCGGTCGGTCGCCCCCTATCTCGGAGCAGCTTCGCGCAATCGATGTATTGATGAGGCGTCGCGTATTCGGCCTGCTCGCGAGAACACCCTCATATGCATGCGCATCTTGAGAACGGGGCTAGTCGCTTGCTCCGAACCACAGCGCCATCGCCTGGCGAGGGGAAATAGAAGGGGACGGCGGAAGCTGGACGCTCCTTCCGAGGAATCGGGTGTGCCGTTGCGCTCACCCGTGTCTTCTTCCCCGGGAGCTTGGGGTGGGTGTTGGGGAACTGGGGATCGCGGTACTGTCTTCCGATGGGACAGCCCTTTTTGTGCCGTCGGTGGCAGCCGATGACATGGCCGTCATCTGCCGGGCACATAACGCGTTGTGCTATGGCGCAATGATCTTGGATGTTCGCCGGCACTCGCGCTCGGGATGGTCTTTATATTATGGCGTGCCTTTGCATGCGCATTTATGTTATGACGTTCTTTTTGTGTGTGGGAGCGCATTTGTACATTTATCTGTATGGTACTATATCGAACTGTTTTCGAATGTTGTTTTCTGTGAAAATTGCACTTTCGTGCGATACTTCTGGGTATTATTCATGGCTACTGCCTTAACTTAGTACGTTGTTTCTTTGTTGTAGTGCTTAGCTTTTTTGGTGCTGTGATCGATAAGCTGTAGAAAGAAAGCAACGTGACCACGAGCATGGGTGCCATTTTTGTTTGCTCCCCGCCGAGAGTGAAAAGAACAAGAGCTTGTCACGGCTTCCAGGGTATAGGAAATAAAAAGTATGGTACTGACGTCGCGTTAAAGCGTCCTGCGTGCAAGGCAGGACGATGATTGCGTTGCCAGGACATCACCACTGGTGTCTGAAGAAAGCGTCGCTGCTGAGAAAAGGTTTGCAAGAGGGGATCTTCGCCTAACAAAAGAAGCTCAAGCCGCTCTTGAAATTAGTTTGCCGAATGTTTCCACACATCTTCATGGTTACCTTTTTATGAGAAGAGCCGCACGACTTGACTCAGGTTGAAAAGCTGGCAATAGTGAAACACTGCCGAGAGCTGCTGCACCGAATTCGAATCGAGTACTCCGAACGTGTGCCAGACATGGTGAATGGTGACGAAACGTGGACGTATGGTATGGTATGGAAACCAGGCGGGCGCTACGCAGAAACGTATCGTAACAAGGCTTATACTTTTGCGAAATTTTTCCTACGACCCGCGCTCTAAGTGCGGTGGCTCTGCTGTGATATCCTAGAACTCGGGGGTCATTTCGCTTGGTATGATCACTGCGCTGATGCCCACTGCCAAAGGCGGCTAACGAGGCTCTCTAACATGTAAGTATAATAATAGCATCGCGTTTCCTTCTCACTACCAGGACATGTATTAACCGTAGCCAGTGTTGATTCCAGATTGTGCAAAGCACGTAGGAGAAAATGAGTTTCTGGTGTGTAGGAGTGTTCCTTCGTGATTCAGGCATCGCTATGCAAATAATGCTTCTAAAACGAGTGCGTATAAAACCTCGAAGAAGAAACCGAAAACGTGAAAGAGCGGAACTGCGTTTTGGGGCAAGGAGAGTTGCAATTAGTCAACTCATCTTTCGTTGCTCTCGCTGTAAAATTCCCGCCCGGCACGCAGTACGTAGTAGAGTAGGCTTCCCGAAATCTCGGATAAAGCGCGCAAACTTTGCTTCACACAAAGAGGCGCCCACGCGCCGCAGGGAAAATAATAAGCGCGAAAACGCCGACCCCAATACAACGTTAGAATTCGTATGTATACACCTCGGGCACGTGACCGGAGTCGTTCATATGCAAATCTGAGCGGCGAAAACGCGCGCAGAGTCTTTCTGCAGACGACGACGCGTGGAGCAACTCGTTAGGCGCTATTTCGCGTGGGGAGAAAGGAGGCAAAATTGATTAGGGAAGAAGACGCCGAGTGAGCTTTAAATGCGCCAGTTTGCATAGAAATTCCGAGGACGATGAAAAGATCGAACCATGGCTTTTCTCTTTCTCTCTCTCTCTCTTTCTTTCTGCAGCACGCATAAAGGCCTCCAGCGCAGATTGGAAAACTGCGATTGTGTGTACTATATATATACGGCAGCCCTGGAAACGGATGCACCGCCTCAGAAGACGCTGGCTCTTTCGAACACTGAAGCGTTCGTCGTGCGGCAGTCTTCTAGCTTCTTCCTTCGCAGCATGCATGGGAGCACAGACAATGGGGGGGTGTGGGGGGGAGATTGGATGCGAAAAGATGCGGAAAGCGGGAGCGCACGGCTCGGGCCGTCGACGGCGAAATTCTACCGAGCATAATGGTGCTTCTTTATGAAGCCCTATTTCGAGGAGCCGCATTCGATAGTAGATAACTTTAAGAAATAAAAAATAAATGGAATAACCGTTTTGAAGGAGCTATAGGGCAACAGAAAACTGCGCGCCCCTGCATCGATCTTGACGAACTCTGCAGGCCCGTACTACTACAATTAATAATGCGGTGAGTAGATGAGTGCAACGATATATTTATCTGTGGATATGTGCGTGTGAATGCGCTTATATTCTGGCATGGACGTTGGATGGCGGAGATGTGCGTATGGCCTTGATCGAAAGTCAAAGTGCGTTTTAAACGACGGTCTTGCGAGTGAGGAATACGATTAATTTTCCTGCAGCTATACCGGGTGTTTCCCCTAAGATGTTCTGCAGTTATTCAAAATAGGCTTTGTGCGTTACAAGAGCGCTTTTTAGACATAGCGTTTGTCAGTGTTAAAGCCCATTAGAATGCAGGTAAGGCGTGCTAACAACAGGGTCGTTAACAGTGAATAGCTAACCTTCTAACTATTACTGTTAGGCTCCTTAATTAATGAGATATGCAGCCCATCGTAAGTGATATCCATATCAGTTTTTGGAATTTCGAAAACGCCGTTACCCATCGGTGCTGTGGCCGAACATATTTTGGAAATTTCGATGAGTTACGTACACTGGAGAGGTTGCTTTGCCTGCAAGCTTCTCGAAAACGCTTGAATTTTGGCGTGGTGTGGGCAAAATTTGTTGGGCCACAGCGCCGAGGGTAACTGCGTTTTCGAAATTCTAAAAGCTGATACGAATATTCCTTACGTCGGTCTAGATCTCTCTCCATAAATAAGCATACTAACGGTAATAGTTAAGAAGTTTAATATTCAATATTAGTTAACCAGAGTACTAGTTAGCACATCTTAGCCGTATTATGATGCGTTACACCACTGCCATTGCTATGCCGAAATGCGCGCTCGCGAGGATTGGGCTATGTCCTGCCGTAATATTCTTGTCCAGCACCGCAGCGGCAGCCCGTTCAGTTGAGAATCTGCCTGGTTTGCGGAGGTATACAGGGGAGAACGGCAGCTCATTTTCCCCTCACTGTGCAATTAGTGAATACTTGCAGGAGATCTCTGTAGTTGTTGTGGTGGTCAGCGCATCACCGTTGCCTCTGAAAATGGACTCCATATTGCCACATTCCTGGACTTTCTTGTGGCGCCGTCTCCTGGCCGAACTGTCTCAACCGCCATCCTGGCTAGCCTTAGCCATGGTGGCGGGCGGGGCTTCTTCGTCGTCTCTTCTTCGGGTTCCGCTCGGGAGTTCGCTGCTACCTGGCGCTGTTCAGTAAAACGTGACCTGGCTGTCCCGACTGTATAGCCGTGACATATTTGGTGGAGCCGGCTGGGTAACGTCCCATGTACACTGACTCTGAAGACACCTTTGAAGCCAGCCCTCAGTGCGTGGACACAACCCCCGTCCACAAAGCGAGCCGCCGCCTGCGAGGCCTACAGCCAGAGTTCAGCGGCCTGACAAAACCGGCAAGAGATATGACATCAACCACAGCTAGCCAGACCACTCAACATTTTGGAGCTGACACTCCCTTCGTACTTCACGCGCCCAGGTCACCGCCGACGTTCCAGGTTACAGGTTACAGGTTACAGGTTACAGGTTCGAGGATGTTGAAGACTGGTTGGCCAGTTTCGACCGTGTGGCAGCCTTCAACCAGTGGGACGGTGAGCGCAAGCTGAGGAACGTTTACTTCGCGCTAGAGGACCCGGCAAAGATCTGGTTCGAGAACCACGAGTCCTCTTTTGCCACCTGGGAGGTTTTTCGTCGCGAGCTGCTGGCGACATTCGGCAGCAGTGAACGAAAAGAGAAGGCGGAAGTCGCTCTGCACTCGAGATCGCAGCAGCCTAATGAGAGCGTCACCATGTTCGTTGAGGACATGATGCGCCTCTTCAGTCGAGCCGACCCTGCTATGGCCGAGGCAAAGAAAGTGCGGCACCTGATGCGGGGCGTTAAGGAGCAGCTGTTTGCTGGACTTGTCCGCGACCCTCCAAGGACAGTGGCCGATTTTACGAAGGAGGCAGTGAGCATGGAACGCTCCTTGCAGGAACGCGGTGCACAGTACGGCCGGCAGGCTAGTATGGCAGCCGCTCAAACCTGCACGCCTACGACGCTGCCTCCTGAAGATCTTCGAGACCTTGTAAGGAGCATCGTTCGCGAAGAACTCGCGAAACTCCGCTTCGAAGCTCCACAGGCCAGCGTCGCCGCCCTGTCGGACGTGGTACGGGATGAAATCCGTCGAGTGGTGCAGCCAGCACCAGTTGTTCCGGATCCGCAGCCGCAACCCTACATCATGACCTACAGCGAGGCACTTCGACGGCCTGCGGCAGTGGCACAAGCTTTTTCACCTGTGCCGGCTGTGCAGTACCCACGTCCAACTGTGCCCACCACCGTGCCGCAGGAATTCCGGCCCGCCATGCGTAAAGCGGACATGTGGCGAACGCCGAGGAACCGGCCACTCTGCTACCACTGCGGTGAGCCCGGCCACATCCTGCGCCACTGCCCCTACCGTCGGATGGGTTTAAGGGGTTTCGCTTCAGACGCTCCTCGACCACGCTACGGCGAGCGACCCCAGGAGATTGAACAATACCTGACGTCCAACGTGCAGGCTCAGACCGTGCCGCGACGCCAGTCTCGATCCCCATCGCCCAGGAGCTGTCTTCTCCCAGCCGCCCGTCGACCTCTGGCGAATTCAGAGGCAGGTCCCCACGGCGGGAAAACTGAAGACGGCGTCCTCTGGGGGTAGGGCCGCCGCAGCTAGAAAGAAACAAGAGCCTCCACTCGACGATCTGCAGCGACGACGAGACCAACGACCACCTGACCCGACGAGCCCATCGCCGACGAAGAGCCAGCAGTTGGCTTCTACGGAAATTCTAGTAACCGCCGATAACTGTGAAGTAACCGCACTGGTAGATACCGGCGCTGATTTCTCTGATAAGCAGCCGGCTAGCCACGACCCTTAGAAAGGTTTTGACACCTTGGACTGGGCCCCAGATCCGCACAGCCGGCGGCCATGTTGTGACGCCGACCGCCGTTTGCACCTTACGAATTCAGATCCGCGGCGTCACTTTCCCCGGCTGCTTTGCTGTGCTTCCTGAGTGTTCTAAAGACCTGATTCTCGGTCTGGATTTCCTACAGGAATATGGGGCTGTCATCGACTTTAAGGAGCTGATCGTCTCGTTTGCCGCACACCGTACTGTTGGCGACGAACCGCAGCAACGCAGGACTAAGTTGCGGGTCTGCGATGATAACGTGGTGATTCCGTCGAGAACCACCATGCTAGTAACTGTGGAGTGCGATGACAGCGCCGGCACTCATGGCATCGCTGAAGCCAACATGTCACTGCTCCTGGGTCGGCAAGTGTGTGTAGCTCGCGGGCTTATAGAATTGAACAATAAGCGAGCCGAACTACTGATAACAAATTTCGGTTGTGAACCCCAACGTTTAGCGGCCAACACAACGATTGCTTATTTTGAAGAACTCGGGGAATGCGCCGGAGAGTACGCGTTGACAGGGACTACGAAGTCCGTGGAATCAACGAATGCTCCGGTTAAACTCGACGTGAACCCGAATCTCCTGCCTAGTCAAAAACGCAACCTGCAGACTGTCATTGACTCTTTCCAGGACTGTTTTGCGTCAGCCTCCAGAGTTAGGCAAACGCCGATAACTAAACATCGAATTATAGTTGATGAAAGCCAGAGACCATTCCGCCAGTCGCCGTACCGGATATCTTCAAAGGAACGGGATGCAATTCGAAGGCAAGTTCAAGAAATGCTCCGCGACGACGTGATCCAGCCATCGAAGAGCCCGTGGGCGTCGCCTGTGGTCCTAGTTGCAAAGAAAGATGGAACCCTCCGGTTTTGTGTTGATTACCGACGTCTGAACAAAGTCACTAAGAAAGACGTTTATCCTTTGCCGCGCATTGATGACTCCCTAGACCGTCTGCGCCACGCCAGATACTTTTCATCACTCGATTTACGCAGCGGCTACTGGCAGATAGAGGTGGACGAACGTGACCGGGAGAAGACCGCATTTATTACCCCGGACGGTTTGTACGAATTCAGGGTGCTCCCCTTCGGCCTATGCTCAGCTCCGGCAACTTTCCAACGGATGATGGACACTGTGCTTTCTGATCTCAAATGGCAGTCGTGTCTTGTGTACCTGGATGATGATGTCATCTTCTCCGACACTTTCGAAGAACACCTCAGCCGCTTACGCGCTGTTTTCGAAGCTATCCGTTCAGCTGGTCTCTCCCTTAAGCCCGAGAAATGTCACTTCGCTTTCCAGGAGCTGAAGTTTTTGGGCCACATTGTGAGCGCCAAGGGCGTTAGTCCAGACCCCGACAAGACTGCCGCCGTCGCTTCTTTTCCCATTCCTGCTGACAAGCGAAGTGTGCGCCGTTTTCTGGGTCTCTGCGCCTACTATCGGCGCTTTGTGAAGAACTTCTCCCGAATAGCTGAGCCCCTTACTCGCCTCACCAAAGATAACGAACCGTTCGTCTGGGGTCGGGAGCAACAACATGCCTTTGAAGAGCTGCGCACGCGTCTTCAGAATACACCCATACTTGGGCACTTCGATGAGGCCGCTGACACAGAACTGCACACAGACGCGAGTAACGTTGGCCTTGGTGCGGTACTTGTACAGTGGCAGGATGGTGTCGAACGCGCAATCGCTTACGCAAGCCGCACGTTATCACGGTCTGAGGTGAACTATTCCACCACCGAAAAAGAATGTCTAGCTATTGTGTGGGCAGTAACGAAATTTCGACCCTATTTGTATGGCCGCCCTTTCCGAGTGGTGAGCGACCACCACTCGCTGTGTTGGTTGGCAAATCTCAAGGATTCCTCAGGGCGACTCGCACGCTGGAGCCTCCGACTGCAAGAATTTGATGTCACCATCGTGTATAAATCAGGGCAAAAGCACAGTGATGCAGACTGTTTGTCCCGTGCCCCACTTCCTGCCAGTCCCGTGGACCTCGATGACGATTCCCTTTTCCTTGGGGTCGTTTCCGCGTCCACCCTGGCTCACCGCCAACGAGACGACATTGAATTACGGTCCCTGATTGACTATCTCGAAGGAAGCACTCAGACTCCGCCCCGCATCTTTTCACGCGGCCTGTCATCATTCTGCTTACGGGAGGGTATCCTGTACAAAAAGAACTATAGGTCGACGGAGCCTGCCTATCTGCTCGTTATCCCTAATGCCTTTCGCGATGAAGTCTTGCAGGCGTCCCACGATGATCCTTCCTCTGGTCACCTTGGTTTCTCCCGAACGTTGGCCCGCATACGGCAAAAATATTACTGGCCCAAGCTCGCGGAGGTTGTGAAACGCTACGTCCGAACTTGCCGCGAGTGTCAACGTCGCAAGACGTCGTCGACTAAGCCGGCCGGACTTTTGCAGCCTATTGATCCACCACAAGTTCCTTTCTACCAAGTCGGCATAGATTTACTCGGCCCCTTTCCGGAGTCTTCGCTGGGTAACCGGTACATTGTGGTCGCCACCGACTACCTCAGTCGATACTGTGAGACGAAAGCTCTTCCCCGCGGAACAGCTGCGGAAATTGCCACCTTCTTCATGCACAACATCGTGCTTCGTCATGGCGCAACCACGGTCGTTATAACTGACAGAGGAACGGCCTTTACCTCGGCGCTGACACAGGAAGTTATGCGACTCAGCGGCACGAGTCACCGACGAACAACAGCTTATCACCCCCAAACTAATGGACTCACTGAGCGCCTAAATAAGACGATCGCCGACATGATTTCCATGTATGTCGACGACGACCACCGCAACTGGGATGCAGTACTCCCTTACGTTACGTTCGCATATAACACCGCGCTGCAAGAGACTACTCACTTCACACCATTTCGCTTAGTCTATGGTCGCGAGGCCGTGACAATGCTCGACGCCATGCTGCTTCCTGGTAGTGAAAACTCCACTGTCGTGGGGGCTGACCGCTTTGTTCACGAAGCCGAGGCCGCCCGCCAACTTGCTCGGCAGCATATCCGGCATCAACAAGAAAGACGCTCGCCGTTACAACCATCGCCACAGGGATGTCACTTACCAGCCCGGAGAACATGTTTGGGTGTGGAGCCCAGTCCGTCAACGAGGGCGCTCTGAAAAGCTTCTTCGGCGGTACTTTGGCCCCTATGAAGTGTTACGCCAACTCGGCGAGGTAAACTATGAAGTTCTCCCTCAAGGAACTGTTCGTTCCTCTAGGCGACCAACGTCCGAAGTTGTGCATGTCGCCCGAATGAAGCCTTACCACGCCCGCTAGCAGCTCACTCGTCTCTACCTTCTCTCTCTCCACTCGGCTCTTCACCGTGCGCACCCGTCGAGATGGTGATCGGCCAGAACCGCCACATGGAATTCGGCAACGTCAACATCCATTCCACACTTGCCGTGCTGTTCAACCACAACACGCTGCAGCTTGAATATTTCGTCGGACGGAGTACCCACGCTTCACTGTCGCGAACGCTGAACGACCGCGTGCTGCTCCCACTGGAAGTAGCCTATGTCCAGACGACTAAGAGCGCAAAGATCATGGCATTCTTCATCCTGACCGTCCATATGCTCCAGCTATCCGCATCTATAATGATTGTCTTAATGCCTCCCTCTCCTCGCGTACGAGATCACGACGGCCGAGAAAGTGGATTCCGCGCCCGTCGCCGATACCTACTATATACACCAGGACTACTGCGCCTCTGCAAGGGCACTCTATGATCAGCGGATGTTCGTGCCCCAAAAGCCTGTACCCGGGGAAGCGGCTGCCGGACCACACGCCCTCCAGCGCCGCGGGCGGCGCTTTCCAGAGGGGGGGAGCAATGCCACATTCCTGGACTTTCTTGTGGCGCCGTCTCCTGGCCGAACTGTCTCAACCGCCATCCTGGCTAGCCTTAGCCATGGTGGCGGGCGGGGCTTCTTCGTCGTCTCTTCTTCGGGTTCCGCTCGGGAGTTCGCTGCTACCTGGCGCTGTTCAGTAAAACGTGACCTGGCTGTCCCGACTGTATAGCCGTGACAATATTTAGTGACCGAGGCATCACACGTTTTACAAGTCGACGTTCTGGTCGAATTGACTTCGTTCGGGTGTTGTATTATTGCCCACAAAGACGCCCCTAGTAGAACCTGTATTAGTTTGTGGGAGGCTCATTTTATGCGGAACGTCAAGCGACCGTTGTTTTTTATAGACCTCATGTAAGTATCAAGTTTGCTGCCAGTTTGTGTTTATATAGCTGAACTCGCTTGTCGACGGATTGCAGGCACTGATTTTCCCACACAGCTGTAGTGTTTTTTGAGAAAGAGAGTTCATAAGCCGGCCAAAGTAGCTTGACCGGCAAGCAGGGGCGCTCATGGCGGGTTTGAGCGCAAGCGATTTAAATGACCACTGTGCAAACTTATGGATGCTTCGACAGAGCTCCGCCCCGCCGCGGTGGCTCAGTGCCTACGGCACTCGGCTGCTGGCCCGAAAGACGCGGGTTCGATCCCGGCCGCGGCGGCTGAATTTCGATGAAGGCGAAATTCTAGAGGCCCGTGTGCTGTGCGATGTCAGTGCACGTTAAAGAACCCCAGGTGGTCGAAATTTGCGGAGCCCTTCACTACGGCGTCCCTCATAGCCTCAGTTGCTTTGGGACGTTAAACCCAAATAAACCAAACCAAACCAAACATTCGACAGAGCTCCATCACCGCGCTTTATGATGCTCAAAGCAAGCGCAAATAAATGCTAAATTCCGTGGAACGGTATTTCGTTTCACATGTAAATCAACGCGTATCAAGTCCCAATTAACAGTGATCCAATGGTTGGGTGGGGGGGGGGGGGTGCTCGGAATAAAGCCCCCCCCCCCCCCTCCTTTACATCTAATTGATAGAAGAATTTACCTTGAGCCCTGCCCGAAAAAAAAAAATCCTGGCTACGTTCCTGCAGCACCGTACGGTGAAAAAATTTAATTCAAGAGCACCTTTCTTGGGACTAAACTTTGCACACTCTAGTCATTCCTCGAATTGGACTTGAGGACACTGGTCTGCACGCTACGGCTTTGGTCGCTGAACATGTGGGGAGCATTCTTTCACCTCTCCACTGGAAGGGCGCAGCTGTTGGTACTGAGCTCGACATCTACAGCTTCATCCCAATATCAGCTTTGCTGGTCTCTATAGCAGTAGTAGATTATCTTTTGACGTCTATGTTTGCTCTGTTTCTTTACTCCCCATCTCTCGCAAAGAAAAAAAAGAAAACATAACACTCGATAGCCTTAAAGTCTTACGATTTTGCCAGTTGGACCACCCAGACAGAGACTTCCTTATGGTCTTTGAAGCGCATTTCCCTGGCAGGTATCCTCTGCAGGATGCTCACTAAATATGGAGTACACTTGGATCGGGAGAGTCTGTCGTCACGGCTGAAGTGAAACTTTCCTCACGAAAGCTGATTACCGATGCAGGCCCTCTTTTTTCTTCTTTCACTCTCTCGACTGCTTCTATTTTTTTTTCGTTGCACGCAGCGATTCTCCTGCAGTGACGACCGCCTAGTAAAAAGAAAATAGATAAGAACGCCATCGGAAGGTAGGAGGGGGTGTTTGAAGATCAGGTCACCACCATCTTTCTGCATTTGGTAGCTTTACCTCGCACAACTGAACCCGAATGTCCCCATCTCCCCCTCAGACGTCGCCCCATACGGGTCGCTCTATCCCTCCTCTCAACCTGACCATTGCAGCGTGACCCCTCGCGTCGCTTTGCAGCCGTTCAATGCGCGGCGTGTGCGGATGACTGCCTTCGTTTTGAGTGACAGCCAGGCCTGGCTGCGGTTCGCCACCCGCTGTGACACTGAGCCCGCTGTATGTTTGTTGTCGCCTGTCAGCGTGCAAGTGGGTCGTATAGTCGTGAGCGCCCACCTTGTGTTGATCCTGACAAAGAGCGTTTGCCTGTTTGCACTCTTCTCAAAGCCGCATTCGCTGCTCGGTTTCGGACATTGTGTTACGCCGATTTAAACTGAGGCTCACTTGCCTGTGGTGCTTGTCTGTTTAGTTTTGTGTCATATCTAATTAACGATTCCTTTTCTCTAATCCACAATGAGTATATAGCGCCTTATAGTCGGTGCGAATGCTACTTGTCCACGAAGTGGTCTCCTGCTCATCGTAGATACTTACGCTTTATTGTAATGAACGTGTCAAGGTCGCGTAAGTGAATCGCGTCTACGGCGGCCGCGTTTTGATGAGGCGAAATGCAGACGTGCCCATGTGTCGAGCAGCATCATTACGGTCACTTAATCCAGCGTATATACCAACACTGATCCATACCCAACAATCCTGGACGGAAGCATTTTTCAACGGGAAAGAGTTTAAGCACAATTTTTTCATTTACTCTAAGATTTCACTATACCAATCAATATATCCGCTGGTCACTTCTTGGCAGGCTTACATTTTCTTTGTATTAACCATTTTTCTATCGTGAAAAACGTTCACCATTGGTTTTCTATGACAGTCTTAACGACTCGAAGCGAGCGATGGAAAAACTCGAAATATTTTGCTACGCATAGGAAGAATGAACTGTTACAGTACGTACAGTAGAGCACAGTTAATTACAGTACACCATTATGTCCTAATATTCAAAAAACTTGTCAAGGAACGCTGGACATGCGTGGCGTCAGCAAGGTAGGAATACGTCCAACGTTTAGGGGAATCCCCCAAGGTGGAGTAAATTTGTAATAAGGGAGTAATTACTCATTGGCATCCACCCAAGCGCGGCCATACGGCTACAAAATAAAGCTATACAGTTTTCACAGAATCTTCGTAGTTGAAGAACAATATCGCCTGAAAGCTGTACAGCTTTCCTTTTTGGCCGTTTGCTATGCTTAGGTGAATGTTGATGAGCAATTGCTCCCTTAATACCCACTGAAATGCACGTTAACTCAAGTTTGCAAAAAGAACAGACCACCTTTAATGTAAGCTGAGCACATTCTAGGAGAAATTGCGAAATTATGAAAAGTCATTCAGAAGGCGATGTATTTTTGAAACCCCGGGATACGTGGGCTTGAAAATCACCCTCGGCTGATGTGATTTCTGTAGAAACATATGGAAACAAGACTTACCGAAAAATATTTCTAGTTTCGCAATTTACTCATGGAGGCGGCCAGTGATTCAGAGTTGGCGACTGCCTTGAATATGAGTTAGATTTAGTTAGAGTTAGTGAGTTAAAAATTGACATTAAGACAGCTCTACATGAAAGAAAAAGTTCTCAAGCAGCATGATAAGCCAAAGAAAGCAAACCGTACACTGTAGCAGACGACGGCGCAGATGATACCCCCGCCATCTTCCCGCGCCCGCGAGCGCTCTCTTTTTCTATAAACATGGTGTTGACCTATGCTGTCTTTCTTTTATGACGTGCCTTCCATACAATATTACCCATTGTGAGTGCTGTAGGCATTTTATACATACATTTATAAATACAGGTTGCAATGAAGAAGACAGTGCGCCAGCACCAACGACGACGAAGCGATTTGTGCGGCCTCCGATACCGGCGGCCGAGCGCGTCGACAGCTCGAGCTCGCTTTTGGTTTTCGTCCTGGTGCCGCCGCTCGATCAGCCTGTGCCATCGTTCCGCTGCCAGCCCTTCCAGTTTTCCAATAAACCCCTCTTCATTTGGTGGAGGTGCGGGGTGCAGCCTCGCAGGAACCAGAGGTGGAATTAAGGGGAATGAGCACGGCGCTTCCGGTGGGAACATCGGTGTCCGCGGCGACAACGAATTTGGCGCCAGAGCAAGACGGCGGTTCGTCGACGGCCGCATCGCTGAGCATGGAGAAGGAGACGTGAGCATGGGCACTGTCTATGACGGCGTGGTGGCGGGATAGAAAATCCCAGCCAAGGATGAGGTCATTGGAGCAAGAGCTGAGCGCTGAAAATTCGAAGACATATAAAACGTCCGCGATGACGACACGTCCTGTGCAAGCGGCAGAAGGAAGAACGAGCTCGGCGCTAGCGATACAAAGAGAGAGTCCAGAAGTAGAAGTGGCGACTTTACGAAGTGAACGGCAGAAGTTTTCGGCTGTCACAGAAACGGCAGCACCAGTGTCCCCAAGCTCAAGTGCTCGAATGCCGTCAGCTAACACATCTAAAAAGTTCGGTGGCGAAAGGCGAGGACTTGAGGAGGTCGAAGTGTGCGCAGGTCGTGCCCCCGTAACTGCGGATCCTAGTTTCCCGGGTTGTCGGTCATGTTAGGATGCCGCGCGGGCAACCCATCTTCAAGGTTAAAGAACTCAGGGTGGCCGAAATTATTTAGGAGCTTGTCATAAGCCGCCCCGCCATGGTGCCTCAGTGGTTAGAGCGCTCGGCTTCTGAGTCGGAGCACCCAGGTTCGACCCCGGCCACGGCGGCCGTGTTTAGATGAAGCAGAAATGCAAAAAGGCGCCCGTGTGCTCTGTGATGTCAGTGAAGGTTAAAGATCCCCTGGTGGTCGGAATTATTCCGGACACCTTCACTGCGACACTTTTTTCTTCCCTACTTTATTCACTCCCTCCTTTATCCCTTCCCTTACGGAGCGGTTCGGTTGTCCACCGAGATATGTGAGACAGTTCCTGCGTAATTTGTTTTCCTCAAGAAACAATTTTCATTTTCATTTTGCCATAAGCCCATGTGTAGATTAGGGAGGCTAAACGCTGCATATAATACTATCAAATGTGTCAAAAGTGGTGCAGCGCGCTGAAAGTGTTGGATGTTTCTCATCGTCTTCCTCTAATTATAACTCAAGCTAGAAGCATTGCTATGTTAACGAATCCTCAAGCTCACTGAAGGCAAGTCACTGTTTTCTTCGCGTTTGGTATGCGCCGTTCGAAGTTCGAAGCAATTAACGGTACTGTTGGCGTCCTGTATTGCAAAGCCTTCTTTGATATCCCCGAAATAGAAAGCGACGCAACGATTCAGTTGCTCATCTTAACTCGTCTCGCATGACTAATTAAGTTTGTTCATAAACTTAGAGCGTACTCACGGCGAATTGCGTAGCGTAGCGTGGACACCAATAACCAGTGAAAAAAAAAAAAAAAAAAGCCGTGCTTTGTTCACGGGCTTTACTCCAGTGTTTCGACATTTGAATTCTTATTTCGTAGGATTAAAGGCAACAAATGTTGTACCTGTCATGTTGTAGTCATACTGAAAAAAAAAAGAAGATTTAGGCCGTCCCTCACGTGATATCGCCTCCTTAAAATAACTAGCGCACGCTTGACACCTTGTTAATTAGTTCGCGCTTATTTATGGCGCCCTACTTCGTCATGGGAAGCAGCCTGGTAGTAAAGCTTCTCGGGCAGCGGACGAATTCTTCCCTCCAAAATTTTCTGTGGAATGCCATCGCAATGCCTGTAGCCATTATCGATGGGTTAAGCCGCGTACCGCACTTCGTGCAGGTGTCCTGCGTCAATTTAATCGCAAAAAAAAAAAAAGACAGCAGCTGTCAACCACTGATGCTTCACGGTCTAGTTCCAACGCAAAATCCGTTCCATACCCAATTTGCTTCCAATAGCATTCATCTTTGCAGCTAAATAGCTTAGAGAAGCTACACTTCGTTGTCACACATGAGCGACGCATCAGCACAGATGAGGAAGCTCTAGGGAGAGTAATTCGAAACCGATTTAGAGAGCACGGAGTGCGGCCTTTCTGTGCCTTAGGGCTTTGTCGCAGACGCAAAGGGGATTTGCACACAGTGGTCTCTAAAGCCCGACGCAGGGGTGGTCTCGGACTGACCGCTGCCGTCACGTGACAGGCACCTGTGTTGAATGCCTGTTTGCATGTTTGAGGCGCATTCCTGGGAGGGGAGGGACACGGGAGAGAGGGTAAGAGACGCGCGAGCTCATTGTAGCGCACACGTGCGGGCATTGTTGGCGCGTGCCTCCTTCTTCGAAGGGGAAGACTTAAAGAAGGTGCCCCATTTTGTCGCCGCCCGCATCGTGTATGAGCTTTTCGCTCTGGACAGCAGTGCAATACGCTCCAGCTCAATCCTAATCCTCACGGCTGTCTGCCGTCTCTTCTGGGATCGATGACGGCGTATTTTCCGGTCATGGAAGATCCGTCCTTTGACCTGAACCCGAAATTTTGCTTTGCAATTACTCTCCTGCGATCGGAGCGATGCCAAGTGGGCAAGGAATTGAAAGAGCAAAGTCTTGGGGACAAAATCTGTGCCTAGTCCATCAGACCATCGGCATCACACGCGAACCTAATTTCTGCTGAAAATAAAGTGATTTATTCCTCCTTCTGCTCTTCAAACGCTTCTTCTGTTTCGAGGAAAACGATTCAAGCGCATCAGCTGTGCATTCGTTTTAAGTGTTAAGTGCAAACGGGCTATCAGCCTAGGATTTCTTAGCATACTGTCCGATCTCACAACGCAAACGTTGTGTCGAAGGTAGCTAGAAAGTAAGGAATGTACATTGCCTCAGACTCCGTGAAATCGAACGACCGATCGATCAATTGACTGATCGAATAGTGGCTACCGGTTTATGAACTGGCAGAATGCACCTTCGGCTCGAAAGGACTCGCAAGTAATGAGAGGAAATGAGTTCGGAATAAACTACAGGCTGAGCTTAGATGACTAAGAACACAGGAGACCATGGACGGCAACTTGGAGGCTTCTGGTAAATCTACAATAGATGCGTACATCATATATTGATGAACCAACCAAAAGAAAAGCAGATATTTATGCTCGTCTGCTGAATATGAGACCAAAACTGTAGTCGGAGACCTTAAATCTTTATGCTGCCCATCGGTAACAACGAGAACAGTTATATAACAGCCACGGAATTTGTAGCTAATATGGTCTTGAAAGAGTACGGATTCCACATGGCCGACGACTGCGCCGAGTACAAGGTACGAGGAAAGGTTGAGTCCCTGGCAAAATTCAGTAATATCTAGAAAATCGAATATGAGACTGATTTGAACCATAAGGGAGTAATTACTCGCTGGCATCACCCAAGCGCAGCCTTACGGATACAAAGGAAAGCTATACCGCTTTCTCCGAAACTCCGCTGTTAAAGAAAAATTCGTCCTGGTCCGGGGTTCAAACACGAGACCACCGCTTCACCGGAGCAGTTGCTCTACCAGCTGAGCTAACGGGAACGGCAAGCTTATGGTAGGGCGAGAGCGAATTGATCAATAACTCGAGGTGGGAACAGTCTTGGCTCCTACTTCGACTGTTTCCACTTCGAGTTATTGATCTATTCGTTCTCGCCCTAAGTTTGCCGTGCCGGTTAGCTCAGCTGGTAGAGCGACTGCTCCGGTGAAGCGGTGGTCCAGGGTTCGAACCCCGGACCAGGACGAATTTTTCTTTAACTGCGAAGCTTCTGAGAAAGCTGTATAGCTCTTCTTTGTAGTCGTATGGCTGCGCTTGGGGGATTCCCCTAAAACATTTGACTGAGTTGAACCATATGCATTGGTTGGATCGTACTTTTGGACGAAGAAATGGCGTTCACTTCATTTTCCTATGTAAAATTTACGGCTTGCCCCCTCCCACACCACTTCCACTTCTTAAATCCGACCATGCGGTACGTGCTAGAGATATGATACGACGCGCTACTGTCGAACTCATGTGAACACGATAAAGGATAAGCTGGTTGCAGGTTCCTGGTAATATAGCTACAATATGCAACACGCTCCAGTGTGTGCCCGAGTGTTCCACTAACCCCTCAGGGCTGTCGTCGTCGGAGGTGCGTTGGTCGATCGTTGCGTGGAGGCGAGCCCGGTAGCAATAGCGGGTGACGTACTCGAGGAGGAAAGGCGATGAGGAGGAGTGAGGGAGGAAGAAGAGGGAGGGGTGGCGTGATTCGTTTAATAAAGTGTCAAGCGCGGCGTAGAACAGGAGGACCGCACTGATTAATGGCGGACGTCGATCGGGCGCGGCTGTAGGCTCGCGCGTTGCCGCGGGCTCAATTAATGAACGCCGCCTCTAAAGGCTGCGGGACCCGGGGTTCTTAATAAGGCCCGCGCGGCGCGGGCCCAGGTTTTTGGTCCTCGCGGTGTATTCTAACCGCTGCGCACGCGCCGCGCACACGTACATGGTTCCTCTCTCCCTCTTTCTTGGTAATGCTCGCCAAAGGAGAGGTGCCTCTCCTCCACTCCACGTGAGCTTTCGTGCCGGACAAGGGTTTTTCGCGGTTGGTGTAGTGCGTGTTCTGGGTGCCTGTAATGAACCAATCTGGGGCTATCGACCCGGGGCGCTGCTTTGGAGGTATGGTTTTTGCCTCGCGGGCAGTTTAGGCATTAACCATTACGAGTTTTCTTGTCCCTCACTGGTTATGCCTTGCCCCGGGGAGACGCCAGTTTAGTCGTCGCAACAGCTATCCAATGGATGGGCGAAGCTCGAGATGAAGATTTCTGTCGCAAAAAAAAAAAGAAGAAATGGTTCCGAAGGATGATGCGAAAGCAAAAATAAAATTTGTCGCTCCGTAATCTTGAAGAGCAAGACCAGGTCGTCATTTTCCGCAACACTACGTAGGTCTTCCGAGCGAGAACCTTTGATATCAGGGTGAATTCGTAGTAATTTCTGCGCTGTTTTTCCCGTTCATTGGCAGCGAACAGTGCACGTTACGCTTTCGCTTCGGCAGATTTTTCCTGCAGCATGTAGAATGATCGCTAAGATTTCACTGTACTTAAGACTGTTCAGCTACTGAGCTGTCCCTAAACGTGAGACCTGCGTGTTAGTATTTCACGGTACATGACGCAGGTCATGATGCCTCGAACGAAAACTTTGGCAGCGTGACACGCACGAAGCGCGTTCGGTAATATTCATTACGGAAGCAATTAGTGTCTTCGAAATGCTGATTAGCACCTTGTTTCTGTAACGGACACGTGTCGTGTTCGTATCAGTGCCGCGCATCAGTGATTGCATCGCGCCGATGCGCAACAGTAATGCGCAGTAGGTACAGCGCTCTTGCTCGTGCCTATAAAAGCTGTGCCTTCAATAAACAGTGGTTCATTCTTGCACTGACCATGCTGCTGTAAGCGTCGTCCCTCCGGCTGGTTACATGGTGTCAGAAGTGGCCCTTTGAGGCCTATGGAATCGACCCTGCGTCCGGCGTGCTATGGACCTGCTGAAGACACCAGAGCCATTGCGGCTGACTGGTAACGTAACAGAAAACTGGAAGCGTTTTAAGCAGAAATTCGAGTTATTTCTGCAGGCGACGGAGACTAAGGACCAGCCCAGATCGGAAGCCTCAAGGGCGGCACTCCTGTTGAGCATCGCTGGCGACGACGCTTTGGACGTCTTCAACAACTTCCAGTTTGGCGACAATGAAGACAAGACGAACTACAGCACCTTGGTGAGCAAGTTTGATGCTTATTGTGCCGAAGTTAGCAATGAAGTACATGAAAGCAATGAAGTACATGAAAGACAGCTGTGCCTTCAATAAACAGTGGTTCATTCTTGCACTGACCATGCTGCTGTAAGCGTCGTCCCTCCGGCTGGTTACAGTTTCTGTACATAGGCGTTATCCTAAAACCTGTTTGGATGCTTCTAACCTTTTCATACACCTCGTTATCGACACCCTCAGCGCTTCCTCTTCTCGGATTAGTCTGAAGCCCTTCGTCTGATATGGACTCAAAGCCAGGCTGTTGAAGAAAATCAGCCTTTTTACGACGAAAGAATTATCGAACTCATCTCTTTCAATGCCTTCTCCTCATAGCATTAAGGATGTTCGCGAAGTGACGAATTGTCGAAAATAATTATTTTGTTTCGCTTATATGTAAGCAAATACTTTTCTTTTTCTTTCTAGGGAAGCGCGTTATGCCAGCAATTGCCTTCTCTACACGCCCCCCCCCCCCCTCCCCACTCGCTTTCTTCCAAGGAAGTCGTACTACTTTTTCGCTACAGCCGCTGTCACAGCTGGGCCGCTCTGAAGCTTATCCTCTTTCTTATACTACATGATGAGCAATTAGCAATTGTAATTAATGTCCGCGGGCTGATTATTTCTGGTTACCTTGATTTACGTCGCACCAGTAAACATCTAGAAACCATTACTGAAAGTTCTAACAAACTTCAAAAGTTAGTATCTGATGGCTGCTTCAAAGGGAAACGTGCAGTGTGCATGACGTCACAATTTCACAAACCTTGGCCGCAAGGAAGTTCTTCCTAGGAGATATTTATAGACACAGTAATATGGTGATGATTTGATTTTGGTGTTGCAAGGTTGGCTAAAGGGCGTCAAGACAACTATGTTTTTACGATACTCAATGTTGGATCAGAGCCCCAACTTATTGAGTCATGTGCACCGTGAGAATCCGTCACTCAATATTAGTCACTGAATATTTGCGTCAGCTCACAGCGCATTAATGCATATATGGTGTTTACCTGTTTATGTTTAGCGTGCAAATTAACAGTAAAGGAAAGAGCAAATAATATTACTGTATTATATTTTCCTGCAATTTCGTTTGTACGCTCTTCAATGCTTGCATGCGCGTTGCGTCAACCGAGGTGCCTTACCACCAATACAAAGCAACAATCCCGGCTTTAGAAGCTTGGGTTAAAACACATTTTTTTGAACGGTGGGGTACAAATTTAGGGCGCAACCAAACAGTAACACTGAGGGCTTTGAACGGATGTCAGTAGCTACAGGTTTATTTGTTCTCTACAGTATAATATCCAGTTGCCGAAAAGTTATCGCTGCTAGAGTGAACATAAGAAACAACAAGCGCAAAGAGCAAAAACAGCATTGTACAATGGCTAGCTGCAAAAGCTCGAAATGCCTCTCCTCAAACTTTCTTTAGCCCCGTAGGCTTTGCCACAGCGTGTACATTTAAGCTTCATACGCGCGTAGCTTGTAAACACGAACCCTAGTGGTTGACTTTGTTAGGTGGCACTGTATTCTTTTCGTTTATGCAGCACAGGCGAACAGATTGCATGCCATCAATAACATTTAGTATTTTCTGAGATGCGCTCCAAAGTTCATGCACCTCTGCCGATCACTGTATCTATGTTTAATATGCAAATTTTCCGTGGTCGTACGCAAACTCTGGCCCCAACAGCAATAATAATTAATGATTACAACGACGGCACGCGCCAGCTCTCGTAGGTAGCTGAGTGGCTTCAAAGCGTACACGCGTACCTAATCCGCGAGCCTACAATGTCAGAACCTGCGCGTGCGGGCCCCTTATTTTACGAGTTCCTTGCCCGTCTTTGCACACAAGTCCCACCACCAGCGGCGATTATCCCTTTGTCCAACAAACCATAACGTGGCCGCGCTGCGCAAACAACTCCGGCTGCTGCGGTGCGCGCGATTTGCAGCGGCGCATCAGTACAGAGCAGGAGAGGGTATACATGGAAGGTAGATGGAGTAGAAGGCCTGCTGTTTTCACATTTTGAATGCATAGGTATGACGTACAGGGTAGCACGAAAATTAAAGAACTGTACATATTACTGTTAGTATCGCGTTCAAGAGATAAGTAGCAGCAGTAGAAGTAATTAACTTGATTGATTTCTTACATAGTGTTCAGTTTCGATTTCACTGAATATTTTTTCGTTGCGCGCAAGGGTTGATATTTATGTTATGTAGCAACACTCCATTAGGGTTGTTGTTTTTCTTCGGCTATAAATAACTTAACAAACACACCTTTTAGGACGTGGACTGTATCAACTCGAATGCAAAGAAGGCGGAGGCATTGGGGAACTATGTGCATGGAAGGGTGTGAACCCTACTTGGCATTACTGCATCGGCTGTTGCTTCTAGTCAGTGCTTCATGCCATTGTTTGTCGAAATTCGACATGGGTGCAACTGACTCCTTGCTGAAAGGACTGCTCTGTGTGAACCACAGATGACTGATGGCTTTGATAGACATGCACAGTGCTGTCTGGCTCTATAGCAGGCGAACGTTTTTTATTGTCGTAGGCGGCAACGTTCAGGTTTCGCCTCGGGGAACTCGGTTTGTAGGCGATTTTCGAGAAATAACGGGTAAGCCCATAATCGCAAAGAATTGAAACACAGTATTACGCTGAGGGAGCTACTGTGCGCAATATTACTTCTTGGTGCGCCCGTGTAATTCATGTAATTTTTCTTTGAAGATGTATATGGAGACTAGGAAATGACCCAGAGGCTTAGAGAAAAGACCTAAAAGACGTGCGAAATATACAGCCTGAAAGCATGTGATGGCAGTCTATTTGCTTTCAGTGCTCTAACCTTGGCTCTAATTGAGAGTGGGCCTTGTTGGTTTTGTAAGTGTATCGCACCATCGAGGACTCATCGCAAGTCTGCTTGTGGTTTCCATTCCTTGGAAGTCGTTGATAGGAATAGATGTGTCGCGGTCCCAAGAAACCATGCTGTCTGATGTTAGTGCACATTAAAGTTCCCTGCAGGTGGTTGAAATTATTCCGGAGGCCTCCACTACGGCACCTCTTTCCCTCTTTCACATCCCTCTTTCACATCCCTCCTTTATTCCTTCCCTTACGGCGCGGTTCTGTGTTCACCGAGATGTGAGACAATACTGACATTTGAGCGAGTTGGTACTGCATCTTGGAAAAAAAAAACAGGGCGAAAGACGAAGGAAGTAGAGAGAACAGACACCACAAGCGCTTATGATGTCTGTTCTCTCTACGTCCGTCTTTTGCGCTGTTTTTTTCCGAGATGTGAGACAATTACTGCGCCATTTCCTTCCTTTGAAAACAATTTAGTTTAATTTAATCGCACGGCGCTGAAAACGAATGCCACATTTTTGATGCGCCCACTTGAGGAAATTGAATTATAAAATCGCCGAACTGGTATCGAGGTGATTTTTCCCTGGGGCCACTTTTTTACAAGTTGCAAGTGCGATACCAATAGATAGGTTTCTCTTTTGCAGCGCTTCGCTCTTCGAAGGAGGAAACTTTTCAAGACGCGTGTTTCGCTTGTAGACAGTTGCTACATAGAAATGTTCATAGATAGAAGCCCTTGTATTTTCAAATCTGGCTTATGCTTCCGGTACGCACGATGGCTCGCCCGGTGTCGGTCAGCCTGTTCATGGGCCGTTCTTTGCTGCAGTTTTTTTCTGTCTTTTTTGCGCAGTCTAGGAAACAAAGGTGTTGCGGCTCGTTTTATACCAAACATTCCTTAAGCGGGCCTACCTGGGATATCTTTCACGGTGCCACATGGCGCGCTCCAAGGTAATCCGAAGGAACTCAGCGAGAAGTGAAATTGAACTTCGTGTCCAGTTCTTCAATCACGTATCCTCTAAGTGGAGCTTCAGGGTTTCTTAATCATCCCATCTACGAAATTTCACATCAGTATGCATGCACGAACTACGTCCAATTTCTGGAGGGTTTACACGATGAAGACGCCATCTATGAGTTAAGCTGTGGCGCCTTACGACTTTTCTTTCGCCCTCATCACTAGGGCCCGGAAATTTAGGCATTTGCCTAAACATGCCTATAAATGCCTAAACGGGGGGGTTTTGCACTTGCCTGCCTTTTTGTCATTTTTTAGGAAATACTACCTATTTAACCGCACTTTTTGCCTATAAATGCCTAATTCCGGCACTTCGGTCCTCGGTGGCGTTTTTGAATTTTGAAACATCTATGTATGGTGAAAGGCACGCGCCGATGCACGCACAAAAGGCGCAGGTCTAGCCGAATGTTTTTCTCGAATTGTAACTTGAACGTAGTGTAACGAAGTGTTTATCTCGAAGTGTAGCAAGAGGCGAGTTTGGAAAGAGACTTGACATATATTAGTGCAAACTTCTCAACAATGACGGAAAGGACGACATGGTTGGAAAAGGCTGTACTCTCAATAGATGAATCGTTGAAGGGGACTGGATGGAAAGAGCGCTACTGCTTCTACGAAGATGCAACAATGGGTAGAAAAAATAGATGCTAGAAACAATTTCCCAAATCGGAGACTTTTTACGCGGAGACGACACAGCCACATCATCTGAAGGCCTAAGCCATTATCAACTCTCATGCTTTAGGTTCGCGCCACTAAGTTCATGTGATGTCAAAAGAACCCTTTTAAAGTACAAAGCTAAGCTTAGCGAAAACCGAAGGAGCTTCAAGTTCGAAAACCTCGGAATGCGCTTTACTGCTTCTGTTGAGGATTGCGTACGCTCCGTGCTTAACTTATAAATCTTGTACTTATGACTGAAGCGTATTATTCAAAGCGCCTATTTTTGCTTTATAGCGCCTATTTCAATATTTTTTAGAGCCTAGATGCCTGCCTATTTCGGGGTTCTTTAGTGCCTAAATTTCCGGGCCCTACTCATCACCATGTATTGAATGCGCCGAGCAGTTCATCTGAACGCCGAGAGAGGCACGAGAATACGCTAACCTCTCGAATTCTCGACCATTTTTAATGTGACAGATTTCGATACATGGTCTCCACTGCGATCAAATGGCTCTGGCTGAAGGCCAGATCTATCCTGTGTATTGCGGCTGGCACGTGATCGAGGCCTCATCGCTCCAGCCAAACCGCATCAAGTTGCCGTGGCACCGGCAACGCCAACTCCAAACGTACGGCGTTGTGTTCTGGCGCGCAACGGCGCTGGCGCATCACATCCGAAGGCCCATGGGCAACGCCGCGTGTTTCAGCCGAAAGGCGATGTAAACCTGGTGGCGTGCGAAGCAGAGGAGCCCGCGCCTGTCCGCGGTGTACACAGATGGGGTGCTGTAAACACAGGAAGCGCGCGCCGCGGTGGCGGATAAATGATCCAGCCGGTGTTTGGACAGCGATTCCAACCCCCTGGCACCGGCCACGGCATCGTCAGCGGCGAATGGGGAGGGGGGAGCCGACCTTTGGCTCCCAACACCCTGCGATGCCGTTGTGCTGGCGCGGGATCGTAGCTTTTCCGGGAAGGGCCATCTTTCGGACATTGAGTGTTGTCGGCCGCTCGGTCGTGGTCCGCCTCCTGCCCGCTGCGAGAAATACGAAGCACAAAGAAAGGGGAATAAAAATTACCGACCGCGGCGTGGGGGAGCTGGGCGTTTTTCGTGATCCGAGAACTGCCGAGCGGCGTTTACCATTTGTCAAACGAGCTCCTCGTGCTCCCTATAACCTTTGCATTTGTTCCTTTTGTGCCGAGCCGGTGTCTTCAGTTTTTTTTTGTTCTTTTTGTCTTCATCTGTGCGTGCTTTCTTTTTCTTTCCTGCTGCATGTCCATGTATGGTTGGATATCCCGTTGCTGCTTGGCCCGCGAGTGACTGTATTAGCCGCTTTATTGATTTTGTTCTTCGTATTCTTATTTTTGATGGTAATGAGACCTGTTCTGAGCAGTTCGACATTATGCTCGTGCAAGTGGATATTTGTAGTGTAGTATACAGCGAAACGTGATAAACCAGGGGTTGGTCCCCGAAATTCACGCACGTATATTATATTTATATATATAGTGGCTAGTAGGACGGCGGTTCTACGAGTCTGCTCATAATAGCGCACTGCTGAGGATTATATCGCATCCCTGTTTCCGTGTTCACAGCCATATCCCTGTTTGTGCAATGAGGATATGATGTTTGCGTTCGTTTATCCATGTTTCCCGCTTCTTATTGCTTAACTATAGCTTCTTTCCGCGCGGCATTTTTAGTTCCCTCCACTCCCTCGCCCATTCTCTCTTTCAGGCGCTTGTCAAAGCAGCAAGGAGGTAATCGCATCGGGCAGCGCTTTGTTATCATTACGGATCAGCGCTCGTTACCCTGGGTGTTATGCCGGCATAAATAAAATCTTAACTTGGAGGTGTTTGCAAACGTTCACTTCACGACGCACATCTGGCGTTGACGGGCAAGCGCAACAAACAATGATGAGCAAGAAATGCCATGCAACTTTCTGCAGTAGCTCCTTGCGCGCCGATAACTGCGCATGATAAACAGCAACATGTGCTGTTGGGCTAGTCGGTCTCCAGTGATCTTTGATGGACGAGCCCAAAAAGGTAACGGACTAGTAGAAGAAGGACGACGTGGACAGAAGCGCTCCCGTTCTTGTCCACGGAAGGGCTTCCGTCGACATCGTCTGTATTCGCTTCGCATTTTCTCCTTCAGCAGTCTAGCAACTTTGCCGTGAGCAATACATATGGGCAAGATGGCGTGTTTGCGAAAATACACATTCAACTCGTCATTTGCGATTATATTACTCTTCCTTATTTGCGGCGAAATTCACGATGCTTGTCGACAGTGACCGCGTTTTTAAAGAGCACTTAATTCTGGCATGCATGCTCTAGGATCATCGTAGGCAGTGAGAATGTAGTTGTGCCATTTTTGGCATGACAAATCCGCACGAAATAGCGGTCTCACTGAGGAATCACTGACGAGCCACCCCATTTAATTTGGTTGATAGAGCGACTAGCTGTCCCTGTGAGGCGGTGGTCCTGGGTTCGAACCCCGTCCTAAGACAACTTTTCGTGGGCTAGCACTTATAATGGGCATTCCCCACATTTAGCAGTTGCGTTTGCTTATGGGAAGTCTGGTCTCGCACTGAAACCAAGCATAACCAAGCGTTGCTCGCGAGAGTCGAACAAGCCCTAGCGGTGGCAGTACCTGCCATCGCAGGGCAGTGGCGCATTGCTTAATGGCTGCTCCACTGCGCCAGGACTGATACAAGGATTCCGAAGGACTTATGAATGTAGAGAGTGACCAATACCGCATATTTTTGCATCAACTCATTCAAGCTATCGTGCCATAACCCTTAAGGCGGAGCTTAAGTACTATTTCGACGATGTTTGTCTGAAGCCGGCTTGACCTTGAAAGGCGAGCCTCGAACCGAAATCGAAGTGCCAGTGCTCCCAATTCGCATTTGGCCTAACCACGTAAATCGTCCGCCATTTTTTTCTAAGCTACGAAGCTCTTGTGGGAGCTGCATAGCTTGCCTTTGTAGCCGTATGGGTGCGCTTGGTGGACCTTGATCGTCATCATCAGCCTGACTACGCCCACTGCAGGGCAAAGGCCTCTCCTACTAACCCTGTCCTTCGCCAGCTGCGGCTACCAAATCCCCAAAAAACTTCTTAATCTCATCCGCCCGCTTAACTTTCTGCCATCCCCTTCTACCTTTGCCTTCTCTTGGAATCCACTCAGTTACCCTTAAGGACCAAACAAAATTTTCACTGCAGATGGTTTTTTTTATTCATCCTTATTTTGCTTTCTTTACTTTGGTGGATGCTAATGAGTAATTACTCCTTGATTAAAAATCTACGCCACCATGAGATATTCTCCTAAATATTGGACCATGCCAGTTTTTGGGGGAGGGAAAGGTACTTTTCAGTCACTGCCGATACAGGACACTTTCCAATCTGAGCAGTATGCGGTGAGGTAGAGGGCGCATGCAGTGGTTCTCACTTTGCCCGCGTAGGTTCTCTGCGTAGGAGAAATAATCGACTGACGCATGCCTCGGAGGGAAATCTTGTACTCGCACGACGGGGACTCAAAAGTGTTGCGCTTGGTAGGCTTTGTAGAAGGACATCCACCAGATTTTCGACTTCTGTTAATTTTGTTAGTTTTGTTTTGCGTTAATATTGAGTTCATGTTATTTTACGGCTCTTACCGTGGACAGTAAGTGAAAATGGTTGAAGTGAAAACATCTCGTACAAAGCAAATTTTTCATTTTTTATTTTCTACGTGAACTGTCACAAAAGAAAGTAAACAAAGCAAAGCAAAGTTGAATAAAAAAAACATCTAGAGTGAAAAATATTTCGGTCCTGAACTCATTTGGACCCGTCTGAACCAGTTCAAACCGGAACAGATTCTCACTCCGAAGCTGAACCTGGAACTTAACCCGAAAGGCGTGAACACAAACCCGAACCGAGCGCGAAAAACTTCAGTTCGGCATCCTGATCTTAACCCCTCCCTCTCCCCATAAAAAAAAAAATTCTTATATCTTCCGTCTTGTTTATTGTTGGGTAACTTTTAACAAGACAGGTGATATAGTAAGCTGGAAAAATTTGCTGTACCTTATGTACGGATAGTATTACACTCTTCACAAGCCACCCGACTTCCTCTACACACACGGCCTGGGCCTCTTTCTGTATACCTTTTTCCTGCCTATGCATTCATACGGTACCGTATACATTTCAGCGTTCTAGCCAAGGGAAGAAAAGTCGTTCATCCTTCCGAAGCGCATGCAGAAAACCGCACCACGCGCATGGCGATTACAATATGAATGACCGAAATAGATGAGCCAACCAGTACGTACACGCTCGGTGGGGGTCCGTATCTGTATACCTTACCTGGTTATGCATATTTTGGCTGCGTCCGTTTTTTTTTTCTCTCTCTCTTTTCACAAACCTGCCTGGGCCCATACACTTTGGCGCTTGCCGCCGCAGCTAACGCTTTTCTTTTTGAAGCATTCAGATAGGAAATTAACCGCTTCTAAGTTTACGTATGTGTTCGACGGGTGTGCAAGACTTAGGGTGAAGAAGTAGCCGAAGTTGAACACTGTTGTTTTACATGGGTCCGCGCTTATGTGCACTGCTTGTAAACATTCCTTCCAAAAATTTTTTACGCAGTCTATAGACTGTCTACAGACTTCTGTCTAGGAAATGTATATACTCTCTATAGACAAATCCTAGAGAACAGTCTGTAGGCAATACAAATGCTATAGACAGTCTATAGACAACCTATAAAGTTATGGCTATGCACTTTTAGTAGAGTTTTGTCTATGGACAGTGGAGCGAGAAAAGACAAAAAAAATAGACTAAGAATAGACAAAAGGAAATGTCTATAGGAAGGCAATAGAGTCTATAAGAAGTCTATAGACAATTTTTATAAGGGACAGCATATCCAAGGAATTCATTGGTGCCGATAGCGAGGAGGCTACAAGTAGTAGAACTTTTTGACGGGTTAGTTGGTACATTGTCTTGAAAGAATGTCGTACGCCAAAAAAAGGACGAAACAGGAAGGAAAAACACAGAACAGGAAAGAGGCGCAACTTCCAACTTTAATAACAAGAAAGGAAACCAGGCGCTCTTTTATAGCCGCTGAGCTGCATGAGGGTGCGTGAACTAAAAAACAAATGCGGTGGTGGACGAGTGATAACAACACAACACAGCACAACAAGTCATAGGGAGGTCGCTATTACAAAAGGCATGTTGATAACTCATGCGAGCGTGAATGATAGCACAGGTTGAACGATTATGAATAAGGATAAGAACTACCTCTAAGATATTAACAATCATGAAACCAATTGAAGGAAGCAGGCGGACTTTGCAAAGGGCATCTAAACGAAACCGTCCAAAAAAGCTAGTTCGTTTCTGGTGAGGAGAACAGAAGGCGTGCTAACGCAGTTGTCTTTTCTTTGATCAATATAAAACGCCTCAATGACTTTTCTTTCGATTTTTTCTTTTGCCCTGGCTAGAAACCTGGTCTCTTGAAATTTCGGAAAACAATCTTTGCACCTGCTACAATGTAAAGCTAGATTGCTTCCCGTCTTGCTTTTTAGGGTCACATTGTGCTGTCGAGCACGCTCATTGAAGCACTGTCCCGTTTGCCCCACATATACTTTGCCACACGTCAAAGGGATCTCGTATACCACATTAGTGGTACATTTTGTGAACACTGTTTGATGTTTGACAGTGCAGGCCTTTTTGACCCGCTTTCCTGACACCATCGGACATACGCTTGCCAGTTTGCAGGGGGCTGGAAAAACCACCCGCACTCCGTGCCTGGAAGCCACTTTTTTCAAATTGTGCGAAAACCCATGCAAGTAAGGTATGACCTGCACAGGTTTGTTTCCAATGTCCCGCTTGTAGTCCGGTTTCTTCATTTTTTGAAGGAGGCTTTCAGACACACTGGTGACCAGTTGCAATGGGTAACCTGCTGACATAACTCTTCTGATATGATACTGGAAGCTTTCACTGATCTTGTGTGGACAAGATTTTTCTAGGGCCGACCTAATGCAAAGAGAAACTATTCCTCGTTTTACTAATTTGGAGTGGGCGCTATCGTAGGCTAACAGAGGCTTCTTTGAGCGAGGTTGATACATCCAACAGACGTGGTTGTTGGTAAAGGAAATCTGTAAATCCAAGAACTGTATACAATCATGATCTGCCTTTTCATGCGTGAACTTCAGGAACGTTGACTTCGAGTTAAAAGCGGTCAGTACGTTTTCGATATGCGAATCTGATTCACACTGGGCCGGCACATCAAGCAGAACAAGATAATCGTCAACGTATCTAAAAATGCATGAGACAGCTGTGCCGCAAAAACTGGATTCAAGTCGTCGATCAAATGAAGCCAGAAAAATTTCACAAAAACTGGAGCAACTAACGACCCTATACAGATTCCTTGCTTTTGCACAAAAAAAAATTTCTTCGAAACAAACAGCTGTGGAATTAAGATAGAACACTAAGAGTTCTAAAAAGTTCTCTACTGTGAGCCCCACTTCATTTTGAAACTTTACTTCCCCGTATTCTTCCAGTTGTTCTCTAACAGCCGCGAACAAACCATCATGAGGCACAGAGTAAAAAAGGTCTTCTATGTCTATAGAAAATCCGGTAGTAGCAGCAAGCTTTCCTTCTTCTAAGACCTGCACTATTTCTCTTGAGCTTTGGACACGGTAGGGATCCCCTCCCGCTATTCTGTCCAAATGGCGTCGTAGAAATCCACTCACAGCTTACTGCCACGTATCTCTTTCAGACACAATGCTTCGTAGAGGGCATGCCGGCTTGTGCGTTTTTCCTGAAAAGAAGATCTCAAGGTGTCCTGTCTTAGCATTCTTGACAGCCTTTCCTAATGTATCCAGGTTCATTCGGGCCAGTAGTTTCAGTGCCGCATGTTTTTGCTTCTCAGGGTTAAAGTTGACAGGCCTGAAGCTCTTCTTAATGGCTTGAGTAGCTTTTTCCTTGAAGTCACCGTTCGTCATGACGACAAAACCGCCCTCTTTGTCGGCCTCCAGTACTGTAAGTTCGGATGCTTTCATAAACTCTGCAATCCTTTTCATGGGTGGCTTTCTGGCTGGGATCGACCTAACCGATTTTTTGAGGCATTCAAATCCCTCCCCAATGGCCCGATCCTTGTCCTTGTCCTTGATATGGTTGCCTACATTACGAACCATGGCAATTAAGGCTGAGCGGTTCATCTGAGGTTCAAAGCTGTGCTTTGAACCCGCTTCAAAGCGGGACATTGGAAACAAACCTGTGCAGGTCATACCTTACCTGCATGGGTTTTCGCACAATTTGAAAAAAGTCGCTTCCAGGCACGGAGTGCGGCTGTTTTTTTCAGCCCCCTGCAAACTGGCAAGCATATGTCCGATGGTGTCAGGAAAGCGGGTCAAAAAGGCCTGCACTGTCAAACATCAAACAGTGTTCACAAAATGTACCACTAATGTGGTATACGAGATCCCTTTGACGTGTGGCAAAGTATATGTGGGGCAAACGGGACAGTGCTTCAATGAGCGTGCTCGACAGCACAATGTGACCCTAAAAAGCAAGACGGGAAGCAATCTAGCTTTACATTGTAGGAGGTGCAAAGATTGTTTTCCGAAATTTCAAGAGACCAGGTTTCTAGCCAGGGCAAAAGAAAAAATCGAAAGAGAAGTCATTGAGGCTTTTTATATTGATCAAAGAAAAGACAACTGCGTTAGCACGCCTTCTGTTCTCCTCACCAGAAACGAACTAGCTTTTTTGGACGGTTTCGTTTAGATGCCCTTTGCAAAGTCCGCCTGCTTCCTTCAATTGGTTTCATGATTTTTAGTATCTTAGAGGTAGTTCTTATCCTTATTCATGATCGTTCAACCTGTGCTATCGTTCACGCTCGCATGAGTTATCAACATGCCTTTTGTAATAGCGACCTCCCTATGACTTGTTGTGCTGTGTTGTGTTGTTATCACTCGTCCACCACCGCATTTGTTTTTTAGTTCACGCACCCTCATGCCGCTCAGCGGCTATAAAAGAGCGCCTGGTTTCCTTTCCTGTTATTAAAGTTGGAAGTTGCGCCTCTTTCCTGTTCTGTGTTTTTCCTTCCTGTTTCGTCCTTTTTTTGGCGTACGACATTCTTTCAAGACAATGTACCAACTAACCCGTCAAAAAGTTCTACTACAGCATCTCTCTTCTACTACGGGTTCTTTACTATGTCTACAATCCAGGCAAGCTGCCGCTTCTTTGTGTGTGAACCTTATCGCGGTCACAACTTGCCGTTCTCTACTTTTAACGTTTTACATAAAGCGAAGAATGGTTCCTTGGGACATCCAGCTGCTATTTGGTGCTCTTGAGCCATCATGGGGCCATACAAGTGGGGTCTGCAAGGTTCTAAAGTCGGAAGCCTGGAGACAGGTGCGATACTACTACGATTGGCTTCGCATCGTGCTGTATGAAGGAACCGACGTCTTCGTGGCCGACTCCCTGTTCAAAGGCTACAAGAAGCTGGCAGCTGAAGTCACCGAGTTCTTATGGCGGACAGCGAGGCTTTCACTTTCATCAAAAGAACGTCCAAGTAAGAGCACGAACCAGGTTACTTTTCTTAGCGACGTTGATCTTCCAAGCGATATCACGTCCTACTTGGAAAAAGGACCCAAGCACAGCTTTGAACCTCAGATGAACCGCTCAGCCTTAATTGCCATGGTTCGTAATGTAGGCAACCATATCAAGGACAAGGACAAGGATCGGGCCATTTGGGAGGGATTTGAATGCCTCAAAAAATCGGTTAGTTCGATCCCAACCAGAAAGCCACCCATGAAAAGGATTGCAGAGTTTATGAAAGCATCCGAACTTACAGTACTGGAGGCCGACAAAGAGGGCGGTTTTGTCGTCATGACGAACGGTGACTTCAAGGAAAAAGCTACTCAAGCCATTAAGAAGAGCTTCAGGCCTGTCAACTTTAACCCTGCGAAGCAAAAACGTGCGGCACTGAAACTACTGGCCCGAATGAACCTGGATACATTAGGAAAGGCTGTCAAGAATGCTAAGACAGGACACCTTGAGATCTTCTTTTCAGGAAAAACGCACAAGCCGGCATGCCCTCTACGAAGCATTGTGTCTGAAAGAGATACGTGGCAGAAAGCTGTGAGTGGATTTCTACGACGCCATTTGGACAGAATAGCGGGAGGGGATCCCTACCGTGTCCGAAGCTCAAGAGAAATAGTGCAGGTCTTAGAAGAAGGAAAGCTTGCTGCTACTACCGGATTTTCTATAGACATAGAAGACCTTTTTTACTCTGTGCCTCATGATGGTTTGTTCGCGGCTGTTAGAGAACAACTGGAAGAATACGGGGAAGTAAAGTTTCAAAATGAAGTGGGGCTCACAGTAGAGAACTTTTTAGAACTCTTAGTGTTCTATCTTAATTCCACAGCTGTTTGTTTCGAAGAAATTTTTTTTTGTGCAAAAGCAAGGAATCTGTATAGGGTCGTTAGTTGCTCCAGTTTTTGTGAAATTTTTCTGGCTTCATTTGATCGACGACTTGAATCCAGTTTTTGCGGCACAGCTGTCTCATGCATTTTTAGATACGTTGACGATTATCTTGTTCTGCTTGATGTGCCGGCCCAGTGTGAATCAGATTCGCATATCGAAAACGTACTGACCGCTTTTAACTCGAAGTCAACGTCCCTGAAGTCATGCGTTTTCATGCGTCCCTGAAGTTCACGCATGAAAAGGCAGATCATGATTGTATACAGTTCTTGGATTTACAGATTTCCTTTACCAACAACCACGTCTGTTGGATGTATCAACCTCGCTCAAAGAAGTCTCTGTTAGCCTACGATAGCGCCCACTCCAAATTAGTAAAACGAGGAATAGTTTCTCTTTGCATTAGGTCGGCCCTAGAAAAATCTTGTCCACACAAGATCAGTGAAAGCTTCCAGTATCAGATCAGAAGAGTTATGTCAGCAGGTTACCCATTGCAACTGGTCACCAGTGTGTCTGAAAGCCTCCTTCAAAAAATGAAGAAACCGGACTACAAACGGGAGATTTGAAACAGACCTGTGCAGGTCATACCTTACCTGCATGGGTTTTCGCACAATTTGAAAAAAGTGGCTTCCAGGCACGGAGTGCGGCTGGTTTTTTCAGCCCCCTGCAAACTGGCAAGCATATGTCCGATGGTGTCAGGAAAGCGGGTCAAAAAGGCCTGCACTGTCAAACATCAAACAGTGTTCACAAAATGTACCACTAATGTGGTATACGAGATCCCTTTGACGTGTGGCAAAGTATATGTGGGGAAAACGGGACAGTGCTTCAATGAGCGTGCTCGACAGCACAATGTGACCCTAAAAAGCAAGACGGGAAGCAATCTAGCTTTACATTGTAGCAGATGCAAAGATTGTTTTCCGAAATTTCAAGAGACCAGGTTTCTAGCCAGGGCAAAAGAAAAAATCGAAAGAGAAGTCATTGAGGCTTTTTATATTGATCAAAGAAAAGTCAACTGCGTTAGCACGCCTTCTGTTCTCCTCACCAGAAACGAACTAGCTTTTTTGGACGGTTTCGTTTAGATGCCCTTTGCAAAGTCCGCCTGCTTCCTTCAATTGGTTTCATGATTGTTAATATCTTAGAGGTAGTTCTTATCCTTATTCATAATCGTTCAACCTGTGCTATCATTCACGCTCGCATGAGTTATCAACATGCCTTTTGTAATAGCGACCTCCCTATGACTTGTTGTGCTGTGTTGTGTTGTTATCACTCGTCCACCACCGCATTTGTTTTTTAGTTCACGCACCCTCATGCAGCTCAGCGGCTATAAAAGAGCGCCTGGTTTCCTTTCCTGTTATTAAAGTTGGAAGTTGCGCCTCTTTCCTGTTCTGTGTTTTTCCTTCCTGTTTCGTCCTTTTTTTTTGGCGTACGACATTCTTTCAAGGCTACAAGTGTTCGCTTTAGAGTTAATCTCTGTAAGGTCGCTTCCATTACGGCGTCAGCCGTTATTGGCGCGGAAACCCAGCGCGGATATGCACACGTTCGCGTGGCTGCATCCGCGGCTTGTAATGGGAGGAGTGTGAAGAGGCAGGACTAAGAGAACTGACTACTAGGAAAGGCGCTGCCATTTCCTCACTCTTGGCGGTCACGTAAACTACGTTGTGAATGGGAAGAGATAATAGACGGAAGAAAGAGGCGCGTAGGGAAGGGCTTCTAATCATTTTGGCCCCCTGGGGTTGTTTGATGTGCACTGAAATCGCACAACACAACCTGATATCAAAAAGTATACAGGTGTCCTTTTCATTTAGCCACCCTAGGAACGCGACCGTTGAGGCCGCGATTTCAACCGTAGTCCTCATTATCGTCCGCAAGTGAACGCCCCAAAAGACAGCACGCCGGAATATCATACCACGTCCTCATGCGCAGCAGTGAATGCCGTAGAAGACGCTGCCACGGAGGTATCGAGCTTTCACTGTGTATAGCTCTGACACAAAGCCAACAACGAACAATCCGCATGAAACATAAATTTTAAAGTGTCTTTGTATGCCTGCACATGCAATAAAACAGCACGACATTGCAGTTGGAGCACAAACCTTTATAAATAAATATTGTGGTGATAAGTGCTTTGGAGTCTGCAGCATAAATATTACTCTCTGAACTCATTAACCGATGAGACAAAAGGGCACAGTTCATCGCATTCGCTTCTGCAATCGTTTTCAATTTCCCGCTATTTACCTAATTGGTGATTGATTGATGAAGTGTTCTCGGTTGCAACAAAAATTTGCTTTGTCGTTGATTTCCCTGTTCCGTCATTGCGCTAAAAGCGAACTCTACTGAGTTTTGAGCCACGGTGAGAGAGTCCTGCAGGGAAGGCGCAGTATGATTTTCTGTCGCTGTTATTTCGAATATGTGAATTAGAAAAAAAAAAGAAACTGATCGTCATTTCATTACCTCGCTCAGTATGCTTCTGTTGTGGGTATGTCAGCGTTCTGGAACTAAGACCATAGAATGTTCTTTAAATGAGCAACTACAAAGCGCTATTGCTGCAAAGAAGCATAGCCCAATAATTTGTCGAGCAGCTGTATTTGAAAGTTCAATGACAGTCAGTGCAAGTTTAGCGCCTGCTGTTTCCACCTTCGTGAGTGTAAACTGTTGTTAAGACCTTAAGCACAGATGTCTCCGATGCCAAACATCGTAACTATACCGAGCACTATCACTGCTGACTTCGCCGAAGAACCGGTTGGCCCGCGGCTAAGACCCGTACGCGCGATCCGTTCGCTTCCCATGTCCCCTCCTCTTTAGCAGGGATGTAAAAGCGATTATAAATCGTTTTTACATCCATCGCAACCGTCACGCCCCCTTCCTGACATATGGTGACCACCGCTCCCGCCAGTGCCACGACCCCCCATCGCTTTCCGTCGCTGCTGATATGCAAATCGCGAGGGCGAATATTTCTTTTTTTTTTCTCCTCGTTCGCCTCCTCGTTTGTAAAAGCGAAAGCAAGCTACAGGCGGGCGACGCGTCGGATGGCCCCGCTGGAAGATAGAGCGGCAAGCGGCGTCAGAAGTAAATAATGAACAGCAGTAAAGAAACCGGGGATAACACAAAGGCTCATTGACTGCCTGCCGCTCGCGCAGTCTCTCGTCTTAAAATGGTAAAACCGAGCGTGTGCGATCCGGGCTATTGGGCACATAATGGTTGCTCATGAAGGGACACGGTTGTGAGAAAAAAAAAAACGCACATTGTGGGTTCAGGCTGTTCAACACACGAAGCGTCGCGTGGCATGCATAACAGAAGAAACTAGTATAAAAAACAGTTTAATGAGGGGGAAAACGCTGGAATGGAAGTCAACGTTTATTGTGTAGCTACACGGTGGAAGCATGGTCTTATGTGGCTTCTGCATTCTGTCGCCGACCTGCCACACGTCGCCGTTCTTGGTTTGCCTCGGTGTTCAGGCTTGTCTGTTACTTTTTCGTTGTTAGGTGAACATTTTGCGGCCATTAACGCAGGTCGGAGGGGCTGCGATTCATCCATATACTCGTGCCATCCCCTCGTATTTTCGATCTAATCTTTCCCATTAATTGAATAAAATTACATTGGAAATGTATGGAGAGACACTAGCTATCTACATTTAACGCAGTGCGATGGCGCTGATCACGCCTTGGCTCTATCACTCGCGAGAAAGTGCATTGCAGTGGAAACTCTTTCGTAGCACTGCAAACTCCCACGTTGATATAAACCTGGTCCGCCTCCTTTCCCAGCTCGTCTCTCGTTGATTCACTTTCGGGCGCACAAAGGCTAGCTACTAGGCTCACACATATTGGCCTCCGAAATCATTTCAGCAGCCATCTGACTATATACGGTCGCATGCCGGGTTATTATAGCCTGACGCCGGAACACGTGCAACGGTAGGGCTAATTCAGTGCTGTTCATTGATTCCTCGATTCCAACCCAGCTACCCCTCTCTACCCCACTGCCTTACGTCTCTACCACACGCCCCGTCCCACAACCAGAAACACCCATTAAACTCCCTATTTTCGGGGCCAGCTCGCGCCTCGGCAGTTTATACAAGCAGGCGCGGACAATCGGAAGACATAACATTAGCAGTTCAATGGCAAGCATCGGGGTCACGCGAAAGATTGCGTCCACAATGATGAGAAAGCAGTGTGTGTCGAGGGGTCACCCAGTGGGCTGAGGAGAGGTGTCGGCGGGGTGTCAGAACGGTGGAGAAGCGTCGGCCACCGCTCTCGCTCAGCGGGGGGTGGGTCGGGAGGTCGCTAAACGCCGGCTCGCATCTCGCTTCCACGGGTCGGGAGAGCGGAGGCGTTTCGGGGTTGACGGTAACGACAGCGGATATGCCTTTTCTTCCCCCATCCCCCCGTCCACCTCCCTCGCCGATCATCGCCACCCGCGGGACGTACAGGGACGATCGCGCGTCCGTGCAACCCCTGAAAGCAGACCGGACGGACACAATGAGACGCTCGATCTAGCGCCAAAGGGCGTTTGTTTTGCCCTCTCACACCTCCTTTCATCGGGTGTCGCCATTTAGTTGCTCATGGGAAACCGTCCCGTTCTTGCCCTGCTTCTCCGTTTATTCGCATCTTGATTTTCCTTTACGCACTTCTTTTTTTTATATATTTTTGCTTCGGTTGCGCATTGAGCGTTCAGAGATGAGCCGGCCTGGCGTGGAAACGGCCGAGCTCGGCTGACGAGCGCGTGTTTAGTGCCGCGTGAAGGCCGTAAAAGCGGCGGTGGCCGCGGGACGCAGGCTGCGCGGCGCGGCTGGATCTGATTTGACGATGACAGTGATGGCGTCTCGGTTTTGTGACTGCGTAGTTACCCGTCGTGTAAGCGGGACATTTGTGACCTCGTAAGATTGCGTTCGCACTCTATCAGCTATAGGGAACGCGAAGAGGAGCTGAGGAGGAAGCTGGGAGGAGGAAGTAGCGTGAATATGCGAAAAACAAATGGAGCGCCATATTTGTCCGTCGTGCATGTTGTATTTGTGGCTGTGCAGGCTACATTCGTGCCCAGCTGCTGAGTGCGAAAAGGCCGCTGTTAATGTATTTGTTATGTCCTTACATCGGCATGGTCATTATGGAAAAAAAAAAGAAACATAGAGACGCTGGTGCGGGCAGGACAGCCTGGTATTCTGGGTCGTCAAACGTGTAGACAGTTTGAAATGGAAAGACTGGATTTAAGAGAGAGGAAAAGCGACAAGCGTTCACCACTCGCATGAAACAACCGACTATTAAGAGAAGGGCAAGGCGTGCGAGCGATGCACGGAAGGAATTAAGGCAGTTTCTACAAGAACAACAATAATGTAAAATATTGGTGGGTCAAAAATATAAATAAGACGTTAGCCACGTAAATCAACCAGACTTATTGCAAAAGCTCTGTGCTTAGGATTTAACGAATGGGTGGATTTCTATGGGATTAACCAGAATAGCATTATAACGAGCATTTGGAAATGTTGCGATATTAGGTTACAGAGGTTTGCAGAAATGCATACTAGGAAGCAGTTGGGCATAATAAAAGGCTTAAACTTTGGAGTTTAAAAGAAAGGAAGAAAAAGTGTACGAGTCGCGACTCGGAAGCGGGGACTCTAAGATTCTGAAGCACAGGTTTACAAAATTACAGCATGAAATCAAGAGAGCACAACGAAAATAAGGCAGTATGTGTACAGCTCAATGTGAATTTTTTGAGTAGCGTGTGAAAGTCACAAAAATCACAAATTTTAGAGAAAATTGAATTCTGAAGAAGAGAGCATAGTTTTTACAGGCAGACATCTTGCATAAAGTACACAAACAAGATATGTAAGAACAAAAAAAAAGAACGAGAAGCGGAATCTAGTACGTCGTCTGGGTAGAGTTTATCAGTACACCATGAGCAAGACATTGAGTGTCTGAATAGGCATCTTTATTACTGAAAACTGTGGGCGAATCGTCGGGAGTAGAGAACAAGGCACGTTACTTTTAGCACCGTTTACAAGAGCCCCATATGCAGCGGCCAGTGCCTCGGGGTGATTAACTGCTGCTCTGTGGACGTGGGGTCAGTTAATGCGTTCCCAGCAGGAACTTGTTAATCCTAACGTAAAAAAACTCATTTTCTTCGCCATTCTTGTGGTGACACTACGCCGCTATAGCATCATACCTGAGAAGTAGCTATGAAGAAAGACTATAACTCTGTTATGCGCATCACGTACACGTTTGTACAAAGTCGGCGTAGTGTTTCTACCACGCTGTAACGTAGACAGGATCACGGATTGGAGCGCGACGCCAAACATTCGGCATCCGCCGATAATGCCACGGTAGGAGAGACTTTAATGAATACAGGAGAAGTCTGCCTGGTTGTCAGCCTAGCATGCTACTCTAGGCCACGATAAGGTGCCCTTTGGTTTCCCTTCGATACTCTACGCTCGTGGATACGCCTTTATGCTCGCTTTCACTGCCCTCATCAAAGACATGATTTAGTCCACACCCCTCGCATCGACACTGTTCCTGCGAAAGAAAATGCCGCGGTGAGAGACGGTCGAGCAGGCGGGGTCGTTCCACCAGCTACTCTGATTATGCAGCGACGCCGTTTATCGGATGATCCACCCCGACGAATCGCTAGTCGCATACTCTTATCAGCTGAGTAGATTCTCCTCGTATATTTTGCTACGAAAACAATACGTAGAACAAGCATCGGTCGCTAACCCGTGGCGCCAGAGGCAGTATGTTTCGTCTATTGCTGTTCCGAATACGCCGACGAAGGCGACAGTGTTTCCAGCCTCAGAAAGAAACGCCGACCGGTTCATGCGCGCCTCTAGTCCGCACTGAAGGAAACCATTGGTATCAACTGTACGTCTCCGGTAGCGGGCTCCAGCCCTTATTTAAGTTTCCCGTGAACGTGATATCCTCATGAACCGGATGCAGGCGGAGGCATTGTTCTTAGTCTTGTTTTTTTTTTTAGCGTGTGTTCGTTTTATTAAATCCATAGCTTTGGGAGTGCCATTTCGTTTGGAGCACTAAGTACAACAGAAATAAGATCATTGACGCCAGGACGGCACAAGCTGTTTCCTATCACTGCCTTGGGAATTGTAACTAGACCACGGGCATCAGGAAGGCTACACCGAGTTATTATAAACAAGAAACAGGCAGACGGCACAGCCTTATGCCTTTCCCTTGCCTCTTGTGTGCGTGAGGAAGAAACACAACTTCCAAGGACGTGGGAACAAGGTATTGTCATTGTTCCCTCGTTGTTCGACGCCCAGAGTTACAAGCTGGATGTACACCTGTGTACTTATCTAATGTAATTGTGAATCCGGGCGACATTTCTCGAGCTGGACATTCGAGGAGGCCAGCGATGTGACAAACAAAGTGACCTGAGCCGAAAAGGCGCCCGTATCAATAGTATGCTTGATAGGTATCTGAAATACGTATACCTATTTTAACTGAGCCACACTGCCTGAGCCCTCGAACTTTCTCATTTTATAACGAATTGCGCCGGACACATGGTAGAAACAACTGGGAGTCTTAGTTAAGCTGCAGATATTTTTATTAGAAAAAAATGTGCAGCTTGGCATTATCGTCTTTGTTATGACTGCTTTATGCAGATGCAATAAGATTTAATTAAGGTGACAAAGTTTCCATTTTCAAACCAATAGCATAATGGAAGCGTTCACTAATTGTGGGCGCTTTCTTTCCCCAAAGAACTTCCAATGCAACTGAAAACAATTAACAAATAATGCAGTTACTGTTGTTTTGCCAACTTCTATCAGAAAACGTGACATGTAGCGAGGCTGGTACGCACAGCCATACACTGGACCGAAGTGCATAAGAAATAATTTTCGAGGTAAGCTATTTTGTAGCAGATCTTGTGCTACGAGCAAGTGTGCAGGATTATATAGTTAATGCATATCGAAACGTTTCATACCTCGTCAGCGACTCACTGCCAATGCCACATCTGGGCGCGTAGTTCGTTTGGTGTACAGATTTGTCCGGCATTTGCCTTTCCAAGTTGAGATCTTATTGTCGTATTCATGGCACATGAAACATCACTATTTCCCGTGCAGAAGTTCTTCCAAAGACCATGGCGAAACAATGCGCTTGTTGCGGGGTAGAAGGCGCTTACATTCGTGTTAAGAGACGCAAGCCAGGTGTGGCGTATACTCATCTTTCTTATGTCGACAATACAACATGGACAAAAATTATAAAGTAGTTTTTGTGCTTCACAACACGTCAGTGCATTGTATCACCCTCCCCACCGTCCACCTTTTTCTTCTCCAAAGCTACTGATGTAGCTTGCTGCATGTACCCACGTATGCGCGGATAAGAGCGACATCGACTTGACAGGCACCGTGGTTACCGCGGTAAGACAGGTCGCAGTTAAGCTGCCCATTTCACACATGACAATCTGTGCTGGGTCCGGACTGGCTGCGCTTCGATCAGCTGTTCATCACATCAGTCAAGAAACGCCCAGCGATGGTTTTCATTCTACGATTCTAAAGTTGTCCTGCTATGCTTGTAAACAGTCTTACTCCATGGAGATCACGAGCAACTTGTTGCAGAGATCAGAAATCCATAAAATCGAGAACTTTGAAAAGTTTATAGAATCACCTTCCAGTGGCTGCCAGGACACAGCGGCATTGTCGATAACTACTTGGCTCAATAACTACTTACTCGATCGGTTCACGAGAGTGCGCAACATGTTCGTATTCCATCGAGAAAAACTGACACTGCAAGACGGCACCGTGTGTTTTCCTGGAACACGACTTTGGCTTCATGGAATACTCCAAGTAACTCAGGACGCCTACACGACCTCCACCCGTTACAGCAATTCAGTAACTCAAGCTATACTGTCTGACCTATCCGCTGTAATTCAACTCCGTTGCGTAACCTGTAACTGGGAGTGTCATGCACAAATATTTATTTCCATTTGACTGCAATGACACGCTCCAGCTTGTGGGCGCAGTAGGTGCGAAGAAACAATTCCGCACCAACGTACCGTTTTTAGTTGCCTCCAATTTCGCAGTCAGCCAGTGCGCCTGGAGGCAGTACTTCGCCGCTTCGACTCACGTCCCCTATAGATGCTCAATGTTCTGGATTTTAGCCCTCACCTTCCTCAGCTAGAAAATCCATCAAGGCGCTCCTGAAAGATTCAAGAGACACAGGCTAGAGGGCCTGACTGCAGACTGACTGTGCGCGTTCATTGTTCAGAAAGAGCAAATGGCATTATGGGCACGCTCTGTACAACGATGTGAACCGAACACCCACATTCTTCTCTTCACCTGGTTATCATACCTTGTTTTTCCTTTCTTCTGTCTCTCTCACTCTCCACGGAAGCAAGTTTCTTCACATGCGCTGCTCGCGTCCAGACTTTGTAGAAAGATCACGCACCTAGAGTGACCATGCTCACAGATACCTGTTTGCTTTAAGCTTTTTTTTTTTCTGAGAATACTGTTTTTTTATTGTTCCACAAAGCTCGGAGTCACTCTTATTTCATTACCTTTTATTAACCTCCTTCTGACTACGTAACCTTTGCGAGGATGTCCTCCTGACAAGACCAAGTGCGAGTGATTAGGCAATATCGGTGTCGATACTGAGCAGCACAGCCGCTGCGCACGCCCTTATAGCCGCACATCTATGCTCTCTCCACTTTCTTTTCGTCGCTGTTCACTGTATGCACACTGCCCCCACGAGCAAAGCGAGCTACCGCGCCTGCTTCGCCGTGGTCGCGGCGGCCAAACGCCACGCCGTCTTCGTCCTCTCCATGCGCGCGGGGCTCTGCCAAAGCTCGGGGTCCGGGGATCGCGTCAGCTCGCGCTCTCTTTTCTCGCGGCGGCCGATGAATGGGGCACGATGAGGCGGAAAGGGGGTGCCTCATTTCCATACGCCATCATCGCCATGGCAACCACTGCGCCAGCTGCGACGGCCACCGGGTCATCGCGGCCGCCGCCGCATAGCTGCTCGCTACAGCGCGGGACCCAAAAAGAAAACGGCTTTTCGCGGGAGCTATTCCGACGCCGTCGCCGCCACCCGCTCGAAGGGCTCCCGCCCCCCGCGCTCCTTCGCCGCCGATCGGCAACATTCTCACTCGGACCCGGGTCCTCTGCGCCCTTCTTCGCGAACGAGCGCGCCTGTTTCGAAGGGAAGCACTCGGAGGGCGGAAAAGAACTGCTCTGCAGAGACTGAGGAGCGAACGGGCGGCCCGAGTCATTATCACCAGAGGATCCCTCTTTCTCTCTATCCCTTTATTTCTTTTTTTTTTTTTGCTCCGGCGCGTAGTGGTCTCTGTACGAGTCGATGGAAAGAAGGGGGTTTTATCGATGGCCCTGGCCCTTGGCACTTCAGTGCTGTAACCCGATGAACTGTGCTCTTACTCGGTGCCGCTTCTTTTTATGCAGGTCTGTTGGGCTGTTGGTCGTTCTTTGCATCAGTACGACTGCGTTAAGAGGAATCTCAATCCCTCTGCTCGATAATCCGCCAGGTCACGCTGCTATGACGACAGCGAGTTTCGCCAGGTGCAACACAGGCACCAACAGCTGATCCTTGTGTTCAGCACGAAGCACACTGTCCTGCGTGAATCTACAAGGTGCGTCAAAAATTCCCAAGCAACATGGTCTGCTTTTCAGCAGTATATATTGTGGTAATTAAGGGCCTTTGAAGCTGCCAAGGTTGTCAAAGGTGAAAATGATACTTCCCCTGTTCCCTGCAGAGACCTTGAGGCTCGGGGTGTCGTAAATCCTTCACTGCACGGCTAAAAAGCAGACCCCATGGCCTCAAATCTTTTGACGGGCCCTGCGCTACTGATCATAAAGCTATAAAACGAATAAAGCATAGAAATGTCGACACCAGCGGGCGAGAATTTTGAGCTTGCGTAAGGGAATGTACGTGAAGTCGCTACAGACTGCCGTTCTTGTTACAGCGAACACTCGATGAAAACAACATGCGGGGCTTACGGAGTTGTGTCATGAGCGCAACACAAGATCGCGGAGATGTCCAACTTTCTCGAAGAAAATTTTGAAAATTGAAAAATTGTGAGAAATTATTATGGAAATAGTGAAGGTTATGGTCCAATCTTCTCATATATAGCAAATTTTTTCTTTTAAAGTGTATCCATCGATCGCATCGAACAGTTAAGAAAGACTGCAATAAAAAACGAATGAGGAACGTTTTTGACAGTAGTAAAAACGTTAATAGAAAAAGAAATGTTAGACTGCCGTCGGGTGATCTGGGGATATATTGATTGTTATATTGAGATCTTCCATTACATGCAAATGCGTTTATAAACGGTTCCCGCTAAAAATGCTTTTGTCCAGAATTTCTGGGTATGTGGATAATAAATGCAACTCAGTTATACAGATTGTAGGGTGAAATTGCTGGATACCTATAACACGCTGTCTGCAGTAAGGTAATGGTGCAGGTTGATCGGAGTATGTATATAGCCCGTGTGTGCCTCGTGCCGAGAGAGGAAGTGCGTTATACAGGCATCGGCCCTATCTTTTCCGCGATGAAAGTGGAAATTACGTAGAGTGAAATGTTCTGGTTCTTTATGCATGATATGTTACCGGACATGAGCGGTGGCTCAGTGCTTATGCTGCCCGGCTGCTGACCCGAAAGACGCGGGATCGATCCCGGCCGCGGTGGTGGAAATTGTATGGAGGCGTAATTCTAGAGGCCCGTGTACTGTGCGATGTCAGTGCACGTTAAAGAACCGCAGGTGAATGAAATTTCCGGAGCCCTTCACTACGGCGTCCCTCATAGCCTGAGTCGCATTGAAAAGTTAAACCACCGTAAACTAAACTAAAGTATTAGAAAAAGAAAATAAAGATAAAAACGAAAAGTGACCGCGACGCGCATGATGCGAATTGAGCTGAAAAGTATCCAAATGAGGATGGTCAACCCCAGCTGTTGTCCTGGCTAACGCAGGCGCTTCACTTTGCTGTTGAAGCTAACCACGGGTTATTAAACGATGAATTAACTGATTCTAGTTAGGCCCGTTTACTGTGCGATGTCAGTGCACGTTAAAGAACACCAGGTGGTCGAGATTTCCGGAGCCTTTCACTTAAATTAGAGAAAAAATAGCGCCAAACCATGCACACCGCAAGAAAGGAACGAGGACGAGACACAAGCGCTTGTGTCTCGTCCTCGTTGCTTTCTTGTGGTGTGCGTGATTTGGCGCTATTTTTTCTTTAATTCAAGTATGCACCAACTTGCCCAAAAAGAGGTGTTAATGGAGCCCTTCACTACAGCGTCTTTCATAACCTGAGTCGCTTTGGGACGTTAAACTCCATAAACCAACCAACCAGTAGAATTCAGTGATCCTGAGTCCTCACGAAGGAAAGTGAAAAATTACCAGCCAAAAAAAGTGTAACGTGTTCCAGAGAAAAGAATAAAAGACAATGTTTATTGATTCAATTCCAGTCAATCAGTGCACACCTTTCTATCTCTTCTGACCGCCAACATAGCTCCTCCACGTTTGGCGACGATAGTTCTTTCGTTCGAACTGTTATATCTGGATACAGCTCAAGAACAAAGCGGCTTCTCCTGGTCAGAGGACCCCCTTCCAGCCAATGGCGTCGGCCGATTCTCGTGACCCTGCTAGTGTGACAAAGCAGGGAGTGGCAGATAAAAGGGGATAGACCCCTGCCTGCATTGTCACGCTAGCAAGCTGATGGGAATCATCTGGTACCATTGGCTGGAAAGGGGATCCTTTGAGGGGGAAAAGCCGCTTCATTCTTGAGTTGTATCCGACTATAGGAGCGACAAGGCGCAGATGAAATGAACAGTCATTGCGCAGTACGACATGATCCAGATGGCGGACAAGCAGAAGAGTCACAGGTACAAATTCAATTTCGCTAATTTCGCAATAAGTGCTTGTAACCTGGTTAAAAATGTATTCCATATATCCTTCATTATTGCCAAGAAAAATTTCACACCGACATTGAGCACAGCGTGTCCGTTCAGTTGTCACCATTCTCGAAAGTGAAGAGGCAACATGTACAAGCTGCCTTGATGCGTACACATATTCCGCGTGTCGATTCTTAACGAAACTTTAAGTTACCCGATAGAGAGAGAGAGGGAGAGAGTTGGAGGAAGAGAACAAGACTGCGGCCTACGTTTAAAATGTGTTAATAAAACCCTCAGGTGGTTGGAACAAACGCAAACGTCCACTCGCGAATTTCGGAAACGGAAAAGTTCACCCGATGAACTCACATCGCGCCAAACAGTCTACGCATGCAGTACAACCGTGCCTCGTTAATAAGACCGCATTATATGGACGACTGGAATTATGGACATTTTCTCTGGGGAGGGGTGGGGTGAAATTTTTTCAATGTATTTACGCCTTGTTAATATAGAAACTCGCTGTCCATACAACGGACAGTGGAAAAATGCACGCAGCCCATTGGGACCCATGTATTTTTGTCCCATTAATGGACAGCGCTGAGAACAAAATCCCGAGCATACTGAACAATTGTGGGCAAAAACATTTCTGAGTGGAAAACCGCTTGTGAACGAAATTTTTTCGTACATTGTAAAATTTCACTATAACAATCAATACATCCGCAGATCACCCGACGGCAGTCATATATTTTTCTATTAACTTTCTGTGTTCATAAAAAGCGTTCGCCATTCATTTTTATGGCAGTCTTAACTATTAAATGCGATCGATGGAAGCACTGTAAAAGAAAGATTTTTCTACGTATTAGAAGAATGGACTATTCCCTGCAATATTTACATAAAGGTGTCTGAGAATTTTCCAATTTTTAAAATTTTTGTCCGAGAATCTGGACATCTGCCTGTGCCTGTGACCCGAGTGCCTGTGCCCCCCTTGTATTTAGAGTGAAGAGCACCAGCGAAAAGTAGTGCGGTAGTGAAAATGCCGCAGTAGTGGCCTTTATTTTTTGTGTGCGGTTTCATGTAAATTGGCAACTTATCCGGTAGACGCCCCTTACCATTTGCCGCATTACATGAATGGGCGCGAAAAACAAAAAATACCCCATACGCTACGTTGAAAACCACGATAAGCAGCTGTCAGCCGACTGAGTGCAGAGCTCTTTGAATATGAACATAAGAGATATTTCGCCACTCCAAGAGGCGCCATCACGCTTCTCATGAGCCACTAGGCGCTTCAAGCGGGCTTCAACCCGCATGACTTAAAGATAATGGCGACTCGATAAAGGCACCTGCAGCTTCCAAAATTGACAGATTTCCACTTCATTGCCCGCCACTACGCACAGAAGCAGTCTGTAATGAGGAAACATTATTTTTTTCACAATATTTCTTTGTTTTTCGTCATGGTTCGTTACTGAGGGCGACTCATTTTATGGACAGTTTTGCCCGGGAACTAAAGCGTACATATTAGCGAGGCGCGACTGTATTTTCCAAGGACTTCACCCATATTTTGCTTACAAAATACATGCCACAGCTCCCACCGATAAACGCACAGCATTTGCTGCTTCTTAGCTCATCACGCCGCTTGAAAAGTGGCCCATTGCTATGAGCGTTGACGCTTTATTGATAATACTTTTGCATGATCACGTTGTTGCACACACAGCTAACCGTTCTTACATCACGGGATCTGGATAGCTGTGTGTCGCGCGGTAACCCTTTTGATGATGAAGTGCTGCACAAAAGCATACAAAGTGCACAAATGTTACTTAAAAACCCTGAGCGACACGTCGGTGTGACTTGGGCGTGTGCACTGTAAAGCAATACGGGCATTATGTGCGTAATAGAGCTCAATTTATAGACCACCACTTTACTAAAATTGACTCACCAATTTTAGAACTTTCAGCTTTAGGGCGCAACATTATATTGCAAAATTGAAGGCCATCAGAACGGAAGGCGACACCAAGTTTTAAATATTCTGAATTCGCATTGTGCTTTGAAATATCGAGCGTCATCATTAAGCTTCTGAAAGCTCGTTGAATTGGCTTTTCTGAGTTGCAAATTTTTAAAATACATGACAAAATACACAAGCTGCGTCCGTAATTGTTGAATTACATATGCTAGCTACGCCATTTCATTAATGTACAATGGGAGAAAGCTAACTTTACGAGCTTTCGAAGGCGCCTATTTAAAGCGATAGCGTTGAAGGACCCGTTCTCCAGAAAATCCGATGTCGTTGTCGGCGTCGGCGTTGTAAGCGAAGAGTCACGAGCATGACTTTGGCAGGTTGCGCCCAGCGAGCAACCTCGGAGGCAGGTGGGCTACCTAGGTCACATGACCTTCCGGCGTCATCACAACCTGCCCACCGGATGGTGAGCAAATTGCCTGCTCTGGCAGGTGCCAGTTAAATTAATGATTGGTTGCTCGCGAAGAGCAACCCGGGCCGCACAAGGCCCACCGCTGGGAGCACCTGCCATCGCAGGGCAGTGGCGTGTCGCTTAACCGCTGCACCACTGCGCCAGGAGGAGTATGAGGACTGCCAGGCATCTATGAATGTAGAGTAGAGAATGACCGTCTGCATATATAGGGATTAACCTGTTACGCTATCGCGTCATACCCTTAAGACGGAGCTTAAGTGTGTCCTCCAATTTTTCATCTTAGATATTTCGAATCCCGATGCCAATTCAGAAACAATAAAAACTGCCGGGTTTCGTTTCTCATGTCGACGGCCTTTAATTTGGCAATATAATCTTGCGCCCGAGAAGAAAATACTAGAAAATTAAGCTCAATACTAAAATAACTAATTATCAAGTACCACCAGCGTCAAATAAAACAGGAACAGGATATTGAAACATTAACGGAAGAACAAAAAAAATATCAGGTGCTGCAGAATATTTACAGACTGGATTCATTAATGCTTGCACGCAAAGACTTTCATCCCATCGAAGCGAAGGTCAAGTGCACCTGTATCCGATCTCCTTCAGCCAAAATCTGGATTGGCTATTTCGATTTCGGTTGCCTCGTTCGCATTCGATTTGACGTTGACGACATCTTGCTGTGCAGTCCACATCCCCAGTCTGCATTGACGTATTTCTGATTGATGCTAAAATAAGAACCTGTAAAGCATAAAATGATTACCAGATACTTTGCTTATTGATCATCGAAGTAAATTGCCTGTTGCCCTTTTAGCCTTTTTTATATTTTTAGGCTACCCCCCATCCATTTGAAACCACGCTCAGGATTACATTCTCCCACAAACTGCACCTTTAGCTCGAGAAAGCATCTCCAGAACTCATCGAATTGTTTCAAGTAATTTGAGCCTGATTCGCGCTTTATTTCCACTTTCTCCCGTTTTCTGCTCTGTCCCCATCCACTCATCCTTTTACAGAGACGCCCACAGTCAATACCGCGTTTCGGGACGGTCGCGCGGGTCGAGATTTGAAACGCCATTGCACGTTGTTGATTCTTAGCCTCCCCCATCTTCCCGCCGCTTCCTCTTTCCGGGAAACCCCCGCTCAACCCGAAACCCCGTGCCCCGCTCTTATCCTTTTCAATGTATGCGCGCATACGTACACACACACGCCGAGTAGTGCGGCGGCTGAGGCGGCCATATTGTTTTATCTCCGAGGGCGCGCCGCCTCGTTCTGTATGCGATGGTGATGGGCGCGTCGTTTGCCGCAACGGCTGCTGCTGCCTCCGCCGCTGTGGCTGACAGCCAAGGGTCCTTTCCGGGGAGCATAATGCATGCATGGCACAGCCGACGGGCACTCGACGCGAGGAAGCAAGAGAGGTAGTAGCGGTGCCCGTGGGGAAGGGGGCGTGTGCGGTGCTCTCTTCCATCGGCTGTGTGCGTGGCGCCGTCCGCGAGATGGCGCTGCCACTCACTGACGTCACAGCCTCCATGTCCCTCTATAACTTCGTGCTGTATTTGTGCTCTCATGAGGACGGCTTGCTGGTATGGCTACGCAAGTTGTTGCAAGGTGGGACGCGACGTGTTAGTGCGGGCGCCCCCAGACGCTGAACGTTGGCGTGTAATGGTAGTTCGTGGTTTTCAAGATAAGATTTTATACACTGAGAAGTAGACAGATAGCAATAGTCCCGTTAAGAGTTGCATTAGCACACAATTTTACGTCGTCATATGATCGATTCTCGTGCGGTGAAATACTTCGAAAAATGGGTATTTGACCATATAGATCGTGCACAGCAAACACGTTAGCCACGTTGCTCTTTGGCAAAGCTGCCTTGGCGTAGTTAAAATCAAATCATCATAGTGGTTTTCACGTGCGTTTATGTCTACGCAGATTCTTTTATAGATTATCATTCTCATACTGACGGAAACTGCGGTAGGCTTTCACTTGTCGAACTTAAATGATATCGAAAAAAGAGTGGTTATATTTACTTTATTCGTTCACCGTGTGTCGAGCTTTGGAACACAGAAGCGAAATTTGTGTATCCTCTTTTCTTCTCTACCATTCTTTAAACTGAAGGAGCCGGGTATATTCTGTATTTGAATGTATTACAGAAACCGCCTTTCTGAGTCAGAATCAGAATTCTAGAATGTGGTCATCTGCGCAACTTGAAAATTGAATGAAATGAAATGTATAGTCGGAAGCGCGTTGCTTTCAACTTCTCCATTTTCGTGCGCACTGAGCCGTATACGTTACTTACATGTGGAGCTGCTTGAAGGTGGTGAACTCCAGCATTAATACATTTACTGATTACTCCACTACTTCACCTGTTTTGCTGTTTTGCAGCTCTTCGTGTTTACGCACTCAGTCGGAGGTGCACAGCCACCCACGTGGCTTGAAATGACGCGCGTGCAGTACCTTGTATTTAAAGCACGGCCAGTAAAGCTCGAACGTCTTTTGTTCCCCTAATCGCCGCCATCATGTCCCGGAGTCCCGAGGGGCGGGGCCGGGGAATATTGTGCTGTCATGTCTAGCTAACCGTTCGATCTCCCGGCCTTTGTCTCATCGTCCACACTTTGGGGCAGCCAGCTTGTCTCGACCTCTGGCGCTAATACGGGGCTCGTTTCGCGAAGCCATTGTACACGCTATGCTCCGCGGCCACATTGAGGGGAGACCGCGTGGGCTGTGCATGTATGCTCGGGTACTTTAGCGCTTTAATCGAGTGAAAAAAACGAAGAAAAGATAGAAGCAGGTCCTGGGCGATGAGAGAAGCTGAAGAGGGCTCTTCACAAAGAATGGAGCCTTAATGATGTGCCCTCCGAGAGTTCGTTTAAAGCAGAAAACTCGAGGCTCCTTTCACGCCACTGTGCGTTCTAAGCTCAAGGGTGGCGTCGCGATGGCGTGCATGGATGAAAGTAGGTGAACTGCGGATAAGAGGAAAACTGAGGAGAGTTCATCAGCGTTGTTTGACGAAAATTATAGGAAAGATTTTGTCTAATCGCTTTGTGAAGACGGACGCGGAAAAGGAAATAATGTAAGAAGAGCGTAGCTGACACTTAAGGTTATTTAGTGAGGGGGGAAAAGGAAAATAAGAAAGGGTGCGTTGTGTGGCTGCTCAGTGAAGCAGAACAAGACGCCTGGTTTTGTCGCTGAGTATTGTTTTGTACACTATTTTTTTTTTCGGAATCTACACTAACAGCACGCCTATAGGATACCGTCTAATGTGTCCGCTATTGAGAGACCGTGTTCAAGTCGAAGGACACCAAATCTGACTGGACCATTGTCAGCAATGTATGAACGATTTTGAAGGAACCAGTACTCCTAGTTGTAATGACGTCTTGCTGTATACTGCAATTATTAAATCACCGAGTATTTGCAGAAACTGCAATGCCTTGTTGCGATGTTTCTATGGTAATCATTATTTCCTTTGCGTTTTTATGCAGCCGTGCGTGTTGCAGTTTCCACAAATTTCCGAAGAATGTTGATTCTTGATGTTGAATGAAGGAGCTGAAATGCCCCGAGAATTTTTTGCCGTGAAGACGTCAATCACCGTTGACTTCATAGGTTGTACAGCATCGTGTATTCATACTCGAAGGGGAACTGCAATTATTTCAAATTAAACGAGTTCGATTCAACGAGAGTGCGCTATGCCACCAACTCCTGTTGGCGTAACACACCAGGATTAGCTCCTCACTGGCTGCGCACCGCTCGTGGTAGAATTACTAGACTGTGCTGATAGATGGCGACGCTGGTCCATACTGTGCCTGTATGGAAAATCGCATTTCTCGCTTTCAGCAGCTCAGGGTACGAGGACGCATGGACATATGGCGGGTGAACCTAAAGAAGAGCCAAGCGCCTGACCTATTGAACTGCTGACTTAATGTCAAGGCGCCGGCAAGTGAGCTAGGGGAGTCCGAGCTGTGCACAAAGTCCGTAAAATATGTAACCTGTAGCCGCGTCCTATAATCCTTTTACCTTAGTGTCAGCAGTGCTGGGTGTTCGTCCGCTTCTCCGACCGATGTTTGCACGCCCAGTTCAGATTTGTCGCAAAGCAATGTATACAAGAAACGCAGAACGCAACACATACTCGTCCACAGTTGATGGCAGCAGCCTGATTGCTTAAAATATAAAAAATGGAAGGTGTACACAGACACACACACGCACGCACGCGCGCGCACACACGCACATACGCACGCACATACGCACACACACACGCACGAGCCCACGCACGCACGCACGCGCGCGCACACACACACACACGCGCGCACGCACACACACACACACACACACGCACGCACACACACACACACACACACGCACACACGCACACACGCGCGCACGCACGCACACACACACGCACGCACACGGGATTGGAAATGAGGGGCTCGTTACACATATGAGAGAAGTCAGCAACCACAGAAACCAAGAAATATAGGGGATTATTTTTTAATTTGTGATGCTGATCAATAGAGATTATTAGTGAATATTTTGATCAGCGCCAGAAATTAACAAAAATAATCCGCTATGTTTCTTTCGATTTCTGGCTGCTGGCTTTTCTCATATATATAATGTAAGCTCAGTGCTGCCAAATGCTCCCAGACGCCATAAATGGCAGGCTGTGAGCATATGCTGGGTGCTGCAGTCCCGCTTGAGCTATCGTTTGTGGACGCTCGATCATTACGGTCGCCAGGATAAATAAATTATGCAGTGAATTATGCAGTCTCCGTTGTCAAGACTGGAGCAGAAAACGAAAGGGCAGGCAAAAAGAAAGAGGTTAAAGAATAAGTTTTTTGAGTTATTTTTTTTTCTTTTCCACTGAACCTAATGAACGCATGGACTCGTGTGTGAAGGCAGTCCTTCATTGCCCATTTTATAACCAATTATTGTAGGGAATTTTTTTCTTCGAGACGTGAACTGTTTATAATGCTCTTTTTGTGAGTTCTAAAGTTCTTTTTGTAAGTTCTGAACGTTTTTTTCGTTTGCATATCCACGCACAATTTTTTGAAACTTTAATAAATGACGTATGAAAAAATTCCCATTGGTGCGACACTTTTTCATTCACACGTTACTCATTTCATTTGCAGACGTAAGTATAAAGGAAAAAAAATCGAACATTCTTCTGCTTTTTTTTTCTTATTGCCCCAGAAACATCGTTCACGCCATAAAACAAAGGGCTGTGAGAAGCGACGTGCAAATACATAAAAACCAGGCAACTGGAATGCGGGGTTTGCTGAAACAAGTGGTAAAAGTGGGGGAGTTGAAAAAGAGCAACAGAAAGAAGCACGCGGAGAGGCCTCATGTCGGCGAGCTGTGTTCGAACATGTCGCTGATTATCGCTTTCATTGTTCTACCAAGATGGATGACCCTTGCCTTGTTCCAAGACGTCTCGACCATATTTGCACCGATACACTTTTTGCCTTTGACGTTTGCTCTTTGCTTCTACTTTCGAGCAGTTCCTTCGGAAGAAGTCGTTAATACAAGCCCTTCCCACTTCTTCCCATTTCCCCCTCTTCTCATTCTGTACCTCCTCCACACGCGGAGAAAAAAAACAATCGGGGAGCTTTGAGTAAGAAAAATGAAGACTGTGAAGTTCCCCGTTTTCATTTTTTGTTATCCTTTTGTATGTTCCTTCAGATGTTTCTTTTTTCTTTGTTTCGATACTGCTTGGTTTAATGCCGCTTTGTTGCTGTCCCGGAGAAGGCTCTCTGAGGGCTCTATTGAGTTGGTGTCTGGACGTTGCTTAACTTTCTTACGCTTGCGAAGCTACCGGGTGAACAATGGCCGCTTTTCGGGGATGGAAGGAGCAGGTCGTCGAAGCCTCACGTCGGTACAGCTAATGAAACTTCCATGCCGCAGAAGCCCATTTATCTCGGATAAATCGAATTGAGAAAAATAAACGCACTCTAGCCAGGCTGCGGGGGAACGCTTTGTCTGTAAGATGACCGCGCTCACATCCACAATTTTCTTAATATCAGACAATCCATTCACGCCACCTATTCTCTTTGTGTTCCACCGGGAAAGTAAATTCCGGTAAGTTAATCGATTTTTTTTTGATGTCGGGGTACGTTATCTGTCATAATAGCGCGGCTACAGCGTCTGTATGCGTAGTTCTGCAGGAGCGATAAGAAAGAACGATAATGATTTGTGAGCTCCAGCAAACACGGCTGCTTTGCTCAAGGTGGCTTTGTTTTCCTTCAGGTCGTGCCTGTAAGACATTCGATGCCGTTGGAAAGATGGTATAATGATGGGGTTATTCCGCAAGGAACCGGAGGAAGCAGCTGCGATACGTGGTGTAACGCAAAGCTCCGGATTAATTTGTACCACCTGTTTTCTTCAACCTTTCCCTGCTTCACATTGCGCTGAAATCTCGGTGGATGGGCATTATTTCTTTAGCAAATAAGAACCGAAAAAAAAAACTACACGCATGACCAGAAGAAGGCATACACGCCGAAAGATGTCGTCGGGTTTACAAGAGGTTTGTTTTTTCTTAAAATAACAAACCAACTCGTCCAGCAATTCACGTTTCTGACGGACATTCTTCGACGTGACTTCCATGTTGCAGTTGAGAACAGCACAACGAAGAACTTTTCCATCATCCCACAAAGCCCTCAAAAGAGTCGACGCCATCGCCTGGCGCCAGTTCCAGACTCTCACGTACCCTAACATTTTTCACAAGTACCTTTCCTTCCCCACGCAATGCCCAGAATGGTATCCGCAGGGCAACAGTCCAAACCCAACACACTATCACTCTGTCTGGGAGTGCTCGAACCCAACAGGAAACCGAATATCCATCTCCCACTCTTCATTCTCCTCCTGGGAGGGTGCCCTGTTAGGAGCGGGCGCGCCGGACCGCGTCAGCCACGTCGGGGTCCTGGACTGAGGACTCCGCCTGTCACAGACGGCTATAACGAACCCTAAATAAATGTTTTTACTGCCAAAACCACAGAGAATCAGTGCGTCAGTGCGCTTTTCAGTATTTTACCGAAACAAAAATGTACAGATCTAAGATTTTTGAAATATATAAGTAAATGCCGTAGAGACTTGGCGAATGACACAATGGATACTGTGCCGCAAGGGCTGCCTTGACAAACCTCATGCCAAATGCTGCTGAGTGCTTGAAATAGTAGTCCAGTAAGAGCACTTGAGCACAGTTATTGGTCCCCTATTTCTTGCTGATATTGAGACTGTTTTAGGCAAACGATGCTGACATAATATCGCAACTTATCAATTGCTTTCAAAAGCAAAATTTCGTAAGCGGGCTTTCCCATATTTCTCAGCTGCCCAAACCAAGGTGGCGAAGCTTTCGCTAGAAAGGTTGTCAAGGCTGCATGATGAGCGCCAATGGGGTAGACAGGAAGTACGAAACACATACTGGGGTAATCAAGCGAAAATCAGTGCCCTGTCAGGATGGGATCGTAAGAAGCACGTGGTCGGCTAGATTGCCTGGACCAGTGGAGACATGTGTAAAAGCCTACTTGAGGAATTTTGCATAAAAGCAACGCGACAGTGTCTTCGCTAAGAGAACATCAACCGAGAAGAGACACGTTTTCGTCCTGTCATAAATTCAGATAGCAGTTACGAACCTCGATAATACTTGACCATGGCATTCAAGGTTCCGTAAAGTTCCTGTGAAGAATAAATCTCTCTCTGGGCATCCTGTACAAAGGCCACTTGTTCAGTGATTTGTCCAGAAGATGAATCTTATCGTGCGGAAGCGCTTTTTTTTGTCAAAGAAGAAATACTTAAAAAAAAAAACAGGAGAAATTGTATTCGGCGAGGGGTTTCCTTCAGAGTCGCGCATTCAACGAAAATTTTCTGTGTGTTTCGAAGGGCCGCATCCTACCGCATTCGTTCTTGCTTTCTTTTGTGAAGACAAACTCCGTGTGGTACAACGTCTAATGACGCGCGGGTCTGGTTTGAATGGCTTCGCTCTGACGGCTCTTGAAGCATAGTCCGTGTCAGGGGCTAATTAAGGATAATTTAGGAAGATTAATTGCTGCAAAAAAACCTCATTCGAGTGAAGCGTTACGATTCGTTTTCTACTCGAAACGCTTTTCTCCTAATTTGATTAGAGTTGGCTTTCAAGGATGGCCCATCGAAGCGGCTCTACAGGCGTGCTCTTTTTTTCAATTATCACATTATCTTTCTTCTCAACACAGTGATAGAGAACCCTCAGCGGGTGCGTGTCGTCTCGTATACCCTAGGCTACGGCAAGCCCGGAGGATCTGGGGATCCGCCGAAGGCTGTACGTGCTACTGACAGTTCCCTTCCTCGGGCCACCGTTCCCCCGAGCCCTCATCCCTTGACGAATGGCGTCTGCTAATTGGCGGAATAAATGGCCCGCCGCTTATCGCGATTCCTCCTCCGCACCCGACGACTCCCTCTGCCGGCGCGAGCTCGTAACCGCGCTGCCACGCGTCGCCGACCAGCGCCAACGACAAACAAGGCGGCATTCCCCACCCTTCCCTACTTTCTTCCAACGCGCGCGCCTCCGCCCTCTCCTCCTCCTCTCCCCCACTCCCGCACCACCCTGCAGACGACAGCGACACACCGCTTCCCTTCCCTCCCCCACCTCCTCCCTCGCGCAACCCTAATTTCCCGACATTACGTGTTCGTCGCATCGGGCGGGCGCGCGCCGCTCGTGCCGGCGTTGATGGCGATGGCGATGATTACAATAACGATCGCGGCGATGGCGATGCGGGCGGCCCGGAGCTAAAGAGCACCGCGGCCTGCCGCGGCCATAATGCTCATATAGGGGCAGCGTGCGGCGGACGCGCGCGCGAGCGAGCGAGGCCCTCCGTTGCCGTCGAATTTAGTAGCGCGCACTGCCGCCAGGTGAACTGGAGTGGAGTGCGTTTTTCTCTTACACGCCGGCTAGCTACCTTGCATCGTCGCGTGAAGCACTCCTCCCTCCCACCGCCTTATTCCCTCCACCTTCATATATATCGCGCGCGAAAAATACACCGTCGCACGCGCATGAGCTGTTCTTCGGAGAACCCCCACTTTTTCCTCGCTTTGCTGCCGTCATGCGGTGGCGGTGAAAGCGGAGATTGCATTATAATGACTTCCTAAACGACGAAGGAGGAAAGAGAAAAAAAAATGTAGCGCCGCGACAGAGGACCCGCGGCGCGCAGTACCTGCACGAGCAGAAAGCTGCGTGGAACGTAAGAGCCGCCCCGGGGTCGCGTTTTGGTGGCAGGTAGTTTGGCCGTGAAATTAAGCCGAGGGAGCGCCTGGGGAGAAAGCGAGCGGAACGTTCAAGAAAAGAAACCAACGCTGAAGCTTTCGTGAAGGTTATGCTCTCTCGAGGAAAGGTACTCGAAAGCGAGCAGGTGTACACAGCGCTGTGCTTCGTTCCTAATTTCAAATTGATGAGCCCACGGGTTCGTTGATGGAATATACGTTTTCATGTGTTTGTGGTTAGAAAAACAGAAGTCGGCGTTTAGCTGGCAGTTCATTAAGCAAGCCGAAGTAAGCTTTTGATTAATTGGGGGTAGTTGAATGGCAGGAATGCATATAATATAAAAGTGGCCAAATGCGTACGTTAGACTGAAAAGAACTGATTGCTCAAAATATTGGCACTGGATGTCGGTGCTAATGAGCATAGCCATATTAGTTAACTTTGTTTGTAGCTGCAAAAGGTCTCGCGCTATTTCTCACATATTATGAATATTTCGCCGTACGGTTATACTAAATAAATTTATTCTGCCTCCTTATAGGTTAGAGATCACTATAGCAGTGATATCGTGCTCAGCACATAAGACGCTTGAACAGACTCTGAAAACAAATAGTTTTCCTGCATCTCTGGGGCATTGCGTTCTAATCACAAAGGCACCACTTTCAGCGAAAACGGATTGGTTATAAGCCCTTTTACGTAAGGACGTCACGAGTTTTAATTGAGTCTCATGAAGGTTTTGAAGCAATTTTCTCGGCGACAAATGAGTCTTCCCGCGGTTATACCCAGAGCTCGAGCGATAGCTCTGGCATGGCTAGACAGGCGGTTCCGACTCCTCTTCTTCCACATTGCTTATGCGGTAAACCCTTACAAAAATGCTTCTTGAGACAGTGTTGAAGTTCTCATGAGCAGACTCAACGCGCCATGTTGAATTTTTGTTGTGAATTTTTGTTGGCTACTATTGGTGAATTATTGAGGCCGAGTTGAAACTCATTGGAAAAGTGGCCACTGTGCTGGAGTTGAGCATTCTCAATGAAATTTCTGCTTTGCGCTCATGTTGAATTCATGTTGGAATTACGGCAGTGAATCAACACGCCATTCTGAATCTTGGCTGGGGTAAAAAAGCAAAAAAATCCTTGGAAAACATTCGTATTGCGCCAGATGGGCCGTCTACCAACGCAATTTTCGGCGGTATTTTCATATTTATTACTGCAATTTCTCGTTAACGTGAAGCCGTCATCCCCTGTGACGTAGTGCTCCCCACATACGCACAAACACGTATGTATATAAATATATATACATACACACACCCTAGCCCTGCACATCCATCAGATAAAGAGCATGGGACAGTACTGCACACGAGGCTATAGAAGTAACTGACAGAGTTCATCTTACGATCTTAAGTACAACCTCGGCTTCGCCCTTATATAGTCCTACTCAGGGGTGTCCGGACCTGCGCAGGTTGTGGCCTGCCGATCAGCAAAGCTATGTCAGTTATTACTATTATTATTTATTGATTTTATGTGTAGTAGAAGTAATCAAGTTCATATGCAACGGTCTATTCTTTGACGGCCTTGATTAATTTATAAACAACTTAAATAAAACATTAATTAAGCACCCTTTTGTATAAGCACATACGAATCCTCCAAAGTAGGTATGCCTGAATGAGCATATTGCACTTTTTTCTATGCAAGAAAATGACTTTGAGCGGTTTATGAAAGTTTTAACGGGTGCTGCATGCGTTCTTAATATGTGTAATGTGATCAGATTCTGTTTACACGATGCAAGTCGAAATGATTTCATTTAGTTAGGCTTAGAAACAGCTGCCTTGAGATGATTCGACTTAAATTCAACAGAAAATGCTCAACAGTTAATCTCTTGACAACGCTCAACAAAAATTCCGTGTAGCAGGTGTTGAGTAGGCTCTACATACATTGAGTTCATGTTGGTTTCCAGTTGATTCAACAGGAGCTCAACAAGGCGTCAACTGAAGCTCAAAAGTCATTTTTGTAAGAGAAATTTTGGGGTTGGCCCGGGCCACATTTTGGAAATGACTCGGGTCATATTTGGAGGTCTTCATCGTGTCGGCCATGGTCCATTATAGTTGAACATCTGACATTTAACTTAAGGCTGTTACAAAGCGGCATATCAAAGCCAGTCAAGGTCAAGGATCGAACCGACACAGAGACCGACTTTTGCATCTAGTTGATCCATCATTCTAAAATGACTGTGGCTGCGTGCACATAAACGAAAAAGATCGGGCGGGTATCGACGGCGTTTGATACGGATGCTGCTTCGAAGAGGTCCATGTGGCACGTACCGCTACCATTCTCCCCACTCCTTTGTTTTTCCTCGACACCAGTAGTATAATGAAGAGCATAGAATAAACGTTAGAAAAGAAAAGAAGTGAAGCGGGGGGGGGGGGGGGGGGGGGGCAATGGCTTAGATGAAAAGGTTAGAAAAAGACTACAGAGAATTTTTACTACATTCTAATCGGGGCGAAAGCACGGATTTGTGCTACGTAGAAGACGGTGAGCAGGCAGTGCTGCGGGACGGAGCAGATGGAAGCTGATGAAGATGACGCTCTGCAGTGCACAGCGCGAGAGTGTGGTCAGTGTGGTGCAGTTTAACACGAGGCGTGTTGGCTGCGCTGAGCGGCCGTTAACCGATATCTGTTCGCGCAGCCACGGGTTCGACTCACAGTCATGGATATTGATTCTTTTCGAACTCAGCTGAAGGTCAAAACTATGCACCTTGCGATCGAAGCTCGAGGTCCCGTAGTAAAGCATTCGCTTGAAAATCAAAACCCATGGAAACGCTCACATCATGCAAAAGCGCCAGCACTGCCCAAAATGCAGTTCGGTCAGCCCGAAACCCTCCATGAACGAAAACATGCAAGTCGGAGGGAACCTTACTTGTTACGGCAGCGCTCAAGAAATAGCGACCAGCATAGTCTACAGTCGGGGATAAATGTTTCTAGGACGTGGGAGCCGCAAACGTAGCCGATAGTTCAATTAATAGTCGTCAGATCGAGACCACCTGTGCACTTGCGTAGGTGAAAGTCAGTCTCACGTTGGTTAAATCTGTGACAGTTAAATGATGTGATCGCCGGCAAACTTGGCGCTTAATGGGTCTGAATCGCTTTCCGAGCATCGTACAGACTTTTTGCTGCTATGGAACCTTTGTGGAGTATAAATGGGCAAAGTCCTCAAGTCATTATTTGCTAGGCGAATCTTAAAAGTATGGCGCTCCTAATCGCACAACCAAGGTGCAGGCCACGTAACGTAGTTCCTTATATGTGAAACACAGCTGAGGCGAAGGAAGACCGACAGTTAATGCATATGTACGTGCAGGCTCACAAATTAATCATAATGCATTGTACCAGCTGCCTAATACTGGAGGATAGTCATATATCAACGTAGATCATAATGCACGTTGGTGAAGATTTTCAAGGAGACCATAGAAAATAGCAAGCGTTAGCCACATGCACGGCATGTCATCCACTCGAGGTAGTATCAGCGGGCGCATGCATTCAGCTCATTCGGGCATTACGCGCACGGTGACTAAGGGCATCACACGTGGCGTTTTGCGCGGGAACAAAAGGACGACGGATGCGTGAGATGGGAGTCCGCGGACGTTGGAGGGACTGGGGGGGTGCTGAGGGGAAGAACGGGGAACAGGAGTAAGTTCGAACCTGGCACGTGCGCTACAGCGGCGGAGCAGGAAAGCTGTGATTGAGAGGGGCCGGGATGGGGCATAACGCTTGGCAAAAAGAGGGCTCTTCGCGAGGGGAATCAAACGGCGGGGTAAGTGGCGACATCTTGCGGTGGCGGCGCGCTCCTAATCGCCAGATTTATTATTACGAGCCGCTCTTATATGTATGGAAAAGTGTATAGGCAGAGGGGCTGGCCGCGTCATTTCCCGGAGGCCCCCACCGTTTTCCGCCCTGCCTTTATGACATTTGGGGCACGCCGTGCGAAAAGGAAAAGGAAACATGTGGGACTCAAATCTGTGCTGCTCAAGCGTGCAGCATTGTTTAGTGCTTCTTCCCGACGAGCTCATTCCCTTGCCTCTTGTTAGCGCACCGACGGAACCCCAGTTGGGGCCGTACGCCAAGCGCAGGGGTTTGAGTCGGACTTTTGGTTGTGTTCCTCGTCGAATGCTTCAGTTGTCGGGCTGCGTTCACGGCTGTGCTCTTGTGACGTGTAGAGTCGGTCGGGAGTTGGCCGAGCAGTCTGGCTTTGAGGAGGAGTGAAATAGGGAGTGCAGGGATTGGCGTCAGGTGGCGCGAGGTGGCAGGTTGGGTCCGCGGTCTGTGACAGCCGACGATGACGTCATTACAGCTGTCACCCGTAAGCACTGCCTTCGAATCATTTCTTCCCTCCTCTATGTCCTCTCCTGCCGAAGGTATATTTTGGGCCTTTGTTAAGTATTTCAACGCATGAGGCTCCACTGAATCGTTGAGGTGGAAGATAGGCGGGCATGGGAAAATAAATTAATCTTCCTGATCAAATTACTTCTAAGCAATGCCATAACGTTGAATAAGCTGATGAAAGAATTTAGGTGGCGAAATTAACCTAGTTTGTTTATTGAGCAAATTAGAGCTAAGTAACACTAATGTAGGCACAGCAGACGAAGGAAGTTTCAAGATGGTTTGCGTGGGTTCAGTTAAAAACGGATTGCCTGCAATAATAACTGCGAACGTGGAAGGATGGCCCCCTCAGAATAGCTCCCTAAGTTGATCACCGAACCCGAGGTCGTCAGGGCAGGTCAAAGCCGTTCCAGACATGCTACCCACACCTGCCCACATCTATGATGTGAATAAATTTGACTCTTGAATCCTGAATATTGAATAACAACCCCGGCAACCGTGCAACGCTTACTGGGGGTTATGGCGTTGTTTTGCCGCTCAACATTCCGTGAAAATGAGACCGTTGTTGTCATTCACTCGCTTCGTAGGCCCCTCTTTGTTGTCGGTGCTTTTAACTACCAATTTATTCTCACTTTTGTCTGTCGTTTCCTATACTGAGGGCCAAATTTCAGAATGCTGCTTAACTTATACATCTTCCCACCTCAAATGAAGAGCGCACCATGCTTCCGTAACTCAAGGAGGCGTTTAAGGAAGCCATGTTATTTACCCTACACCGTTATTTATCCTACACAATATTCTGCCAGTAAACAAAATGTTAGATTACAACATCCGGCTTCTTATGAAATCCACTACCTCCCATCGTAGTAAATTCTTCCTCAAACTTGCATCCTTACAAAAAATAGACCCACCAAGATATGCACGTCAAAGAAACAAATGGACGGTACCTCAGACTCGCACAAACTATGGGAGGCAATTGATGTAATTCCTAGTTCCTAAGACACTTAATTCAAATGAATGGTGGTGTGGGAATGCCGGCTGTAAAAGAAATGTTTTTACGAGAAACTTTCTTACTCTTACGGAGGATGATAGTTTTTATCTTAAATATTGTTTGTGTACATGCTTGTACATCATCACTGTTTCTCCCTATAAACAGAAAATTTCGCCACCCTATTTCTATTATCTCATAGTGGACATCTTAATTTGTACTCATGTCTATCGCTTAGAACTATTTAGTAGCGTTGTGCTCTAGATGTCTGATTATCATTTCATTTATTGTTCTTCTTGCCTGTAATATTGTGTCATGTTCAATTTGATTTAATTGTTAAAAAAAAAACCTTACATGTTTTGTCTCTTTTGCGTTCGAAATTGCAGTGCTTATCCAAAATGACCCTGTGCTTTATTATGTCTGAATTCTGTATGCTCCTAGCTGCATTGTAATGGGCCCCGGGCCTAGTCAAGCTACTTTGAAGTAGCTTTTTGCCCAGGGGCCTTTTATGCGTAGCATATTGCAATCACTCAGTTCAGCCCTTGGGCGCGGCCGGGCAGCCACCAAACCACGTGACGTGACGTCACCAAACCACCTGGAAAAAAGAAAGAAAACTAAAAAAAGACAAAAAACAAAGAAACAAACAAAAACGAAAGAAAAAGAACAAAAATTAAATAAATAAAATAAAAAAGGACGTCTGAGCATGGTGGCGGTTGCCACCGCCCCGTTTCAAAGGGGGCGCTCCTATCAATCCATCTATACGTCACGGAGGAAAAGCTGCTGAGAAAATCGAGTGCCGCCAAGCAATACCTCGCGCAAAAAGACCGCGCAATATGCAACGCATCCTTGGGTTAACCAAGCTAAGCCTGGGCATCTTTTTTCTCTTTTAGAGAAATAAAGAGTATGCGTAAATAAATGTGTAAATGTAATCCTAGAATCGCGCTCAGCAGCTCCTTAGGTAAGAAGGCACTGAGAGCGATAAGGATTATTTTTACACGTCTAATAATGGGTCTAACAATAGGAATTGTTCGTATCAAAGAAAAGAACAGCCTTTATCATGCCTTTTTGCGCTCGCGATGTCAAGACAAGCTACGGGAATTTAAGACTGTACGCAACAGACTAAATGCTACGCTTAGAGAGGCAAAACATTTATACTACAAAAACCTTTTCACTGAAACTGTTACTAAGAACCCCCCTGCCGTATGGACCATTGTAAATGATATTCTTGGTAGAAGAAAGAAGATTGCTCCCCCCAAAACGATACTTCATGGCGTAGAATTGTGTGGTGTACAATTTGCAGATCATTTCAACCGGCATTTTGCTAATATTGACCAGGCAGCTAATTTAAGCCCACCTGTGATAAGCACAGGAAGCCCCAGCCTTTCTCACAGTTTGTTTCTTAAGCCCACGGACACTGAGGAGGTCTACCACACATTTATCAGCATGAAAAACAGTAAAGCGTTGGACCCCAATAACATTCAGATGAGACCAGTAAAATTTGTAATAGAATATATCGCTCCTGTTTTAGCTCACATTTTTAATTTAGCTCTCAAATCCAGCACTTTCCCCGATGACATGAGAAAGGCTAGAATTACTGTAGTGCACAAAGGAGGCGATATAAATGTCGTGAATAACTATAGGCCAATATCCATTCTCTCGATTTTTTCAAAAGGGCTTGAAAAGGTTATATTTAATAGATTTAATAACTTCCTCGAGAAAAATAGGATAATAACTGACTTCCAATATGGACTTAGGAAGGAACGATCGACAGAAATGGCATTGCTTCTACTTAAAGAACAGATAGTTCAAAATTTAGATTCTAGTCTTTTTACTCTTGGTCTCTTCATTGACTTCAGTAAAGCCTTTGACTCCCTCAATCATAATGTTTTGTTAGGTAAGTTATCACAGTATGGAATAGGGGGTGGGCCTCTCAATTTAATTAGATCATACCTGAAAGACAGAGTCCACTGCGTCCGTATACACAATGTTGAATCATCTCTGCTGCCCCTACAAACCGGAGTACCGCAAGGTAGTGTTTTAGGCCCGCTGTTATTTAATCTATATATTAATGATATAGTTCTTATTAATCAATCAGCTAAATGGTTTATATATGCTGACGACAGTAGCATTCTGTAAAAAGGTGCAGATCCAAACGACTTAGTTCTGCAGTGCAACCGAACGCTCGAATCCTTATCAGGGTGGTCCCAGTCCAACTGCATAATAATCAATCCCACTAAGACTAAGGTTTTACTATTTAGACCAAGAAATAAAGTTTTCACACTTCAAAATAAGATCAGTTATAAGAATAAAGATATAACAATAGTAGATGAGCATAAGGTTCTTGGCGTTACTTTTAATTCTCACCTAAACTGGGATCACCACATTAATCACGTCTGCAAGAAGCTGTCTGCTGTTGCAGGCACTCTGTCCTGCTGCAGGAAGCTGATTCCCGAAAGAGTTAAAATCCTGTTGTACCAAGCGTTATTTGCACTCCACATAAATTATTGCAGTCTTGTCTGGAGCTCAACAACAAAAAGAAATACAGATAAAATTAATGTGCTCCAGAAGTAAGTTTTGCGCTATGTAGCTAGGGCTGAAATACACGCACCTACAAATAACTTATTTCCGAAGTATGGAATCATTCGTTTCCCGCACAGTTATGAATATCAAGTTTTAAATCGGCTTTATTATTCATCCGCTGAGTCTGCAAATTTTCTTAAAACTGTTGCGACATTACAACAGCGAATAACAGATGTATTTACTAGAAATCCCCCATACTGGCTAGTTCCCTATTTCCGCACCCAAAACAAGTTTCAGTCATTAAAGCATAATGTTCCATCACTTCTAAACAAATATCCAAAAGGGTTTTTTTCATCTAAGAAATAATTTAAAAGTTATTTCTGTAACCTCAACTGAACTTCTACGTTTATCCCTCATTTGTTGTGTCTTGCCTTAGTTTCAAACTAATTGTCCTTTGGCCGTGTGCTTCCATGTCAACAAATGATTTTTCTTTGTCTTTTTGTTGTCTCGCTGTTTCATGTATATGTACGCTTTTGAAACCTGCTTCATTACCCATGTATTTTCAGTGTGATTTTCGATGAGCGCAGTTTCTTTTGTTAATCTATGTCGACTGCTGTCTTGTAAGGTGGCCCCTGCACCTTCGTAAAGTTGCTCTGTGCAACTTTTAGTCCAGGGGACCATTCAGAGTTTCTATTTGTACCGCTCTGAAAAATAAACAAATTGAATTAAATTGAATTGAACATATTTTTGTAAAACGAGAAAACAGCAAGTGTACTACATCTGTAACGTTATATTTCTTCGGAGATCCGCGCGCTTATGTGCGCTCGTTTTCCATTTTACGCGTGTTGTTTCAGTGCTCTAGATAGCTCGTCAGGAAAGCATAGTTGGTGCGGCAACATCTCATTGTTCACAGTGCAGCGGCAGCAGCGAATTTTCGCTCTGGTATTGTCAAATTTCCGTCGCCGCAGTTACTGGAGACTCAGGAGGCGGCCTACTGCGCAAGCGCAGAGCGAGTGGTTCTGCACTGAAGCATGTGTTCAGGTCAGGGAGCAAGATAAGGAACCATGAAAGTAGCGTTGGGTCTTCCTCAACAAAAGGAAGGACGCTCCAAAGGGGGCCTCACTAAGGGCTTCTAAGTAAGCCGTGTTTAAAAATTGACTGAAGGTGAGCTGCTTAATTAAAGGGCAACTGCAGCACTTCTTTGACAATCTCGCGATATTCAAGGATTCAAATCTATATAGGCTGTAGGTAAAGCATGCCAAGTGTTTTTGCACTAGCATTTAAAATAGTGACGTAATCGACGATTGAATTTTGCGCTTCTCCTCAATGCAGCGGAGGAGTGCAGAAAAATTCAGCGTGACGTCACGGAAGGTTAGATTTCAAATTGCCACTGTCGTCAGCCACACCCTGCCCTGACTCGTTAGGCTCTGCCAAACAACTCTCGGCAGGGTTTGCCTTCGGTGGCGTTGGTTTTTTCCTTAAAAGCAGGCGTTTGTGCGTTGTAAATGGACCGATACCTTCAATGACGTCATCATGCGCCCCCCAACTTAGCGTTGTGCGCTGCGGAGAAGCTTGAAGGGCGTCCGGATTTTAAGCGGTGATCACCTCGCGATTTCAAGTGCTAGCCCAAAGAGTTCTCATGCTTTACCTGCAAGTGTCACACATTCGACCCTCTGAAGTTCGTTGATTTCTAAAACATATGCAGTTTCCCTTTAAGGCATCCTCAGGAAAGGGGCGTTCTGGAAAGGTGTGTTCTAAAATTTGGAACTTAGAGTAGTATCAGACACGCTTCTCTAGAAACAATGCTAGAATCAACCGATATTCAACGCATACCTTGTACCGGGTCCTAGTCTGCATGGACCAGAAGTCACGGACACTATATCAAAGTGGAGTGTTACGAAAAAATAGATACCTTCTTTAGAATAGCAGACCCAGGCAAATTCAGAGGGGACTATTTGCATTGCATACGATGGCCTTAAGGCATGCACATACATGAGACAAAGACTGAGTCGGGGCTGGTCACATCTTAATTGCGTTAGCAACATGCGCTGTGTCGTCCGTTTCCTTGTCTTTTGTGCTCGTCTTCGTTCGCGCTGTTTATTCAATAAAGAGAAACTTTTTGCCTCAGTGTGAAATATTTGTGGCCACGCTAAGCCTGAAACATCCGATCGTTTTATGATCCCGAATTTTCTCAAGCGGTATCCCCATTGTGACCAAGATGCGAGTACTGGCTGTAGGCTCAAATGTTGCGGGAATTACGAAATACTCTTCAAACATGAGGCCTTGCTCCCCGCTGGAACTGTGTAGTACACATAACATGAACCGAAACGCTTAAATTCGTAGACATTGGGTACGCATGATATTTTCTAAATTTAACGTCTGGGTCAAACTTCAACTCAGAAAACTCAAAACGCGCAATGGGTTCTGCGCATGCGCACTCGAGAAGCGCTGTTTCTTTAGGTCTTCTAGGTCATGTATGCAACGGCTACTAACATAAAACGCTCCAACATCCAGAGACTAGACAGACGCGCAGATTAGACACGCGAGGGCTTTGAGGATGTCCTGGGGCCAGTGCAGAGGTACACATGCGGCACGACATGTATTCGTTGTGCTCTCTGCCCTGCAGCCCTTATAAAAGTGGTCTATAGACAGCCTATAGACTTCTTATAGACTCTATTGCCTTCATAAAGATATTACTTTTTGTCTATTCATAGTCTATAGAGTGTCTATAGACGAAAGTCTACTAGAAGTGTCTGGCCATAAATCTATAGATTGTCCCTATAGACTGTTCCCTAGGATTGCTCTATAGAGAGTCTATAGACTTTATAGACAGAAGTCAATAGACAGTCTGTAGACTGTTTAAAATTTGTTGTAAGGCTGCACAGCTCAGCTCCACGCTACGGCCGGCAGCAGTAACGACTATGACGTCATCCCTTTTCCTTTCACACCTTTACTAAAACCAGAACAAAAGCCACAGATCAGCTAACAGCTGTAAGGTTATAAAAAGGGAAATCATATGATAGTGGCAATAGCTTTTCCCTTTACATTGGGTTTACAGCACTGACAACCGCAAGGCGCCCTTCTTTGTAGCGACAAAGCACTCGCCTATACTCCAGCTCACGTTTCTGTCGGAAATTATCCAACACAATTGTAACAGTTGAGTCTGAACAGTGTCTGAGGCAACGAAACACATGTACATTGGCAAGAGACACATTTACCAATACGCACAACTGTTCGTTAGCGCGATTAGTGCTTCTTGAAAACTGAATCGAATAAGAATAGTGTGGGTCTAATATCAAATTTAATAGAAATGTGTGTTGTGTTCTGTTGGGTTTAATGGTACTACATAGGCAGCTAAGGCAATCATGCGCCAAGCACATGAATAGAAATGGTGTAGCTAGAAAGCAAATCGAATATCAATCTAATATTTTTATTGATGTTAGCAAGCAGCGAATATTCGCACCAAATGATTATTCATGAGGAACAGCGAATAAACTACTGTAACATCTTAGTAGATAGGATGGTTGTGAGCTATGTGTGAACAATGGCCTCTGAGTTTGCCCATCCAGGCAGCGTTTGCCAAGTCTGGATGAGCCCTGCCGCGTCTATTAAACTGGGGGCCCTGTTTGAGAATTATACGCGCCGCCACTTGAATGACGTCGCAGCGCTGTCTCCATCTCACGCAGAACGATCGGGACAGCATGCTGTGAGGCTTCGGAGTACGCAACTTTTATTGAAATAGTTGTCGAAGATAACAACGGCATGCTTAATTTCAACTTCGTGCTGTTATTAGAACTGGAGAGCCTTCCTAATATTGGGAATAATTTTGAACATGCATTGTTTGTTGTTCAGCGAATCGAATACGAGACCTTTAGATCGACTATTAAAGATATCAATATTGCCACATCCTTAATTGTAGCAATTATTTTAATATTTTGCGAAGCTAGGTTCTGTAGATTGGTGGTAATAAGAATCTCTAGCAGCAAACTCGGCCAGTCTAAGTCATTGCATATCTGAAAGTGTGTGTGCCAAGTCGCATCAGACTGCACAAAAAAGCTGCACAGCTTCTTTTTGCGGTCTCACAAACCTAATATAGGAAAAAAGAAAACGCCACATGGCATTTTCTTTTGTCCTATATCAGGCTGTTGAGCCAGCTCCTTCAGACCAGCAGCACTTCTTGGTTGCTTTGGAATGCAACCGACCGACAGAGCGACCGGCCAAACTGACTATCTTGCTAATTTCTAATTCAAAAAATTAACTAATTAAATGGGTAATAACTAATTATTGATAATTATTTATCGATTTAGCTTTTGACTTACTAGAAAACTAACTTTTTTCAGAAGTTCTATGTTTCATGTTCACGGCGACCTTTGGTTCGGTTACCAGCGTGTAGAGTGTGTACGTACAATTTCTAGCTTAGAAAGTGACATGGATTAAGAACAACGTGAATAAAGAGGGCAGTCAGATATGGCGATCGCCTCCTATGCTGCAGTTGTCTGGCTTTCTTGCCAATGTGTAGCCTTTGTTACAATTTTGCTGCATCAGAGTTTATTTCACTTCACACAGACCTTCAGAGTGATGGAGTTACCGGGGAGAGAGAAGGAGCCTCTTTAATGAAGAACAGAGATTTTAGCCGACATGTGGAAATCACGTACATGCTACCCTGCGTTGCGGAGGGGCTTTGAGGAATAGAGGAGGTTAGAGAAGGGAGCAAAAAATGGGTTCGCAATGGAGTCGCAATGACTATACGGGCATTGAATAAGGTTGAATTACATAAAAGGGGAATGCGAGAAGATGTCAAGGTTTGTTTGGGTTTATGGGGTTTAACGTCCCAAAGCGACTAAGGAGACGCCGTAGTGCAGGGCTCCAAATAATTTCTACCACCTGGGGTTCTTTAACGCGCACTGATATCGCACAGGCCTCTAGAATTTCGCCTCTATCGAAATGCGACCGCCATGGCCAGGATAGGACTCACGTCTTTGGTGTCAGCAGCCGAGCATCATAACTACTGAGCCACTGCGGCAGCTTTTTTTAAAGTCTTGTGAGGTCCAATTTCGTGCATATGGGCACACAGAAATTTCATTGCACTGAGAATGCACGTCAAGGGTATACAAGAAAGTTTTAAAACTTAATTGCAATTTAGGTAAATGTCTGCCGGTAAGCAAATAATACACATTCTCTAATATCTGCCGGCAAATTGATCGCTCTTCAGCACATGCTCAGCATTCTAACATTTCTATGTGCTGGGCTGTTTCAAGTACGCCACACTTACTGCATTGTTAACTTTTGGCTAAGCCTAAGCGGAACCGGAAGCTCGGGATTTTAGGGATAAACACGAGTTCACAGGATACTCTTTTCTGGTAAAAGTGATCTGCTGTAGCTGTGCGAAGAAGGAGATAGAATTGAAAAATCAAGAAAATAAATATTTTTTGATTTCTTCAGTCAGCAGTGAGTGCACAGAATCGCGTGGGCTTCGTCGAAAATGTATGTCTAATTAGTTGAGAATATTAAACGTAGAACTCAGAGGTGAAAACACATTCAGTATTGCTTAGAGATAGGCGAAATAACACGCATGTGCACACAGTTGAACAACTAACAGATCCGATGCTTCGAACAAACAAACCCGCAAACACAACCGCATACGCAAATAAACAGCCGCTCACGCCAACAGCGCTTTTCAACAGCTCTCTAATAACCGGATTATATTCCCTGAATTTGTGGCTCCTCGTCAGCCTCGATTTCGCTCACTTTGTCGTCGGGGTGCCCCTAAAAACCGCAGGGAGGCCTGGATGTTCTATTGGAGGCTAATATGTTTTTCTAAACCACACACAGAGCACTGCGCCACATTTCATCAGAGCGATCCCCGCTCTCTTTTCAATGTGCGCAGAGCATTTCGCTTCCGTTGTCGCGTTCATGCGTTTCCAAAAGGCGCCTCTCACTGGCACATTTCTTTTCTTTGCGAGGGGCGGCAGCATCTGCTGGCACACGGCTGAAGGGGGGGGGGGGGGGGGGGGGGGAGCGGCACATGCACCCAGTTTCGTTCGAGCGCTTTCATTTGGAGGCGGCGCACTGTAGTGTATGCGCAAACCTGGCCCCATCCGCTGAATAGGGCGCTCTTTCGCGGCCGGCCGCAGATAGACCTAATCCGGCAGTCGTTTTCGCCGGCGCGGGTGCAGCAGCGGCTGTGCGCTATTCAAAAGTGGCCGCGAAGGTGGGGTGGGTCTCCTCCTTTCTTGGTCGGTCTCCATTTCCTCTTGTCGCAGCCTCCTCGTTCTCCCGATTGTGGCGAGAGTCGGGGTGGTGTGGCTGGCATCTTTTGACGTCGCAACAAAGAAAGAAGGGAAACATTTGGGGGCTAAGCGCGCGACGAAAAGCCTAAGTAAAGGCTAGCGGTGGGGAAGGAAAGGAAGGGGCCGGAGAAAGAGGAAAATAAAGGTTTAAATCAAGGGCGCGTGGGGGTGGTTAAAACTCACTTTGCCTTTTTTTTTTAACCTTGTGCATGTATCGCGCTCGTGTCGCCTTTGCACTAGGGTGGCTGGATGCACAGTTCCTTTACTAGGGCGGATACACCTCGGTCATTCTGGCCCACATGCTCATAAAAAGCCACTTCCAAACATTTTAGCAACTTCTCGTTTTTAAGACATAAGAATATTCCATACTGACTACATACATCGAAGAATTCATCATCATCATCAGCCTGACTACGCCTTCTCTCCCAGGCCTCTCACATGTCTCTCCGATTAACCAGCTGCGCCCACTGTATCCCGGCAAACTTCTTAATCTCATCCGCACGCCTAATTTTCTGACGCCCCCTGCTTCGCTTTCCTTCTCTTGGAATCTACTCCGTTACTCTTAAGGACCAGCGGTTATCTTACCTTCGCATTACATGCCCTGCCCAAGCCCATTTCTTCCTCTTGATTTCGACTAGGATGTCATTAGCCCGCGTTTGTTCCTTCACCCACTCCGCCCGCTTCCGATCTCTTAACGTTACACCTATCATTTTTATTTCCATAGCTTGCTGCGTTGTCCTTAACTTCAGTTGAACCCTTTTCGTTAGCCTCCACGTTTCTGCCCATAGGTGAGTACCGGTAAGATACAGCTGTTGTATAATTTTCTCTTGAGGAATATCGGTAATCTGACTGTCATGATCTGGGAGAATCTTCCATATGCTCTCCACCCCATTTTTATTCTTATAGTTACGTCACTTTTATGATCCGAACCAATAGTCACTACCTGTCCTAAGTAGACGTATTCCCTTACCACTTTCACTTCCAGACTATTTCAGACTAAAATTTAAGAGCTTTCACCCCATCCTACGTTCTGACCCAATCCTTGTGATCCAATTGCTACTTAGTGCAGACGCGAACACAGACAGAGGAGTACACACCTCACGGCACTTGTGTCTTCGCTGAACCTTCAGTAGCAATGTGTAACCAACTAACCCACCAGTCCACACTTCTGCAGTTTCCATTTAAAATGGCGTCTCACGGTCGAGCATTGGGGATCGCACCCCTGGTATAGGCAGGCTGTATCGCGGCACCGTAAACTTTCCTCTAACGTCCGCGTAGCTTACAGTATTGATCGAAAGAGCTACAATAACAATGCTAGAAAGCTAGTCTGAAGGAAGTGTAAACATGACGCCAACAATAACAAAAAGGCAAGTCCTACTTGAGGAATGAAAATCAATATGGAAAAAAAATTTTCCTTGGAAGCGTAACTTGCAATCCATCTTTGGTTATGCTTGAAGTCAATAACAATTGTGATTGCTACAAAAACTAGCTAAAGTAATACCCTACAGAGCTACATTAGCTTTTCGTTCCTTTTGCCGCCGCGGTGGCTCAGTGGTTATGGTGCTCGGCTGCTGACCCGAAAGACTCGGGTTCGATCCCGGCCGCGGCGGCAGAATTTCTTTGGAGGAGATATTCTAGAGGCCCATGTACGATGCGATGTCAGTGCACGTTAAAGAACCCCAGGTGGCCGAAATTTCCGGAGCCCTTCACTACGGCGTCTCTCATAGCCTGAGTCGCTTTGGGACGTCAAACCCCATAAACCAAACCAAACCTTTTCGTTCCTTTTTCGACTTCATAAGCTTCTTTCTTCGATAAACATAATTAAACACGCGGCGCGGACGCAGCTGTTTAACATCATATATGCCATGTGAATGATAGGACGAGATTCCTTCTTTCTCTCTCTCTTGGATTACTAAACAATGAGCAGCTTATCGAAAAAAGTACTATAGGAGCCCACTATAAAATGTCATATGCGATACAACGTCGCATGCTGAACACCTCTGGCCGGGTGCGGGTTGGAAATATCGGGTTCTTTTTGCGCACGAGTTAACATCGTAAAACAAGATATCAGACCTCTGGGCGGTTAGTGACAATTTGCAGGTCGGCAAGCTTGCATTCATGAAAGGGAACGATAATGCACGGCTGCTGTAGAGATGGGGAGCAAGCCAAGAGTGAAAGGAACTGCTACGCTTTGGCGTTTTATCCCTCCAGTCCCCGCGGTAGGCAGCGCCGTGCGGCGGCTGTTGTTCTGGGCTATGTAGGAGCAGCCAAAAGCGTCCGGCGGGAGCAGCATAAAAAAAACACCCTTGCGTGACCAATTGGCGGGAACAATTTGTCAGGGCGACGTCCCTACCAACCTTTTCTTTTCCACCCTGCGTGTACGCGGGAAGACCGAAAAAAATACGAGCAGTCAGTGAGGACCACTGTGCCGATAGCCGAGAAGAAATAAAAAAATAGTATACAAGGAGCGTCTTCATCGGAGCAAGGGCGTATGCCGACGGGCGTCCCTAAGTGAACGCTGTTTGGAAAACTCTCTGGGCGCGAAATGGGCTTCAAATCGGATCGGGGTCGAACGGCTTTTCCTCCTCTCCTTCCGCCTTCTCAAGCTCTCTATCTCTCTCTCTCTCACCTTGCTGCATGCGGTTGCGGTGCGGCTGGGACCCGAGTTTTTCGCCGCGTATGCCGCGCGCTTGCGTTCAGGCAGCCACTCTGTTCTCAATCAATCAATCAATCAATCAATCAATCAATCAATCAATCAATCAATCAATCAATCAATCAATCAATCAATCAATCAATCAATCAATCAATCAATCAATCAATCAATCAATCAATCAAATGTTAAGGCATTACTGCCATTCAATCAGTCGGTCAGTGATTCAACCTAAGAAAAATAATAGAAGCAAACAAAAAATAAATAAGTCTATTTGAGGTCATTTCCTGCCAAGCTAATAAAGCCTGACGAGGTCTTTGCCGAGTGTAATTCATAGAAATGCAACACGATGTGATACACTTTTCGCAACAGTTGCAGTCATACAAAGAACTTACGCTGCGAAAAAAAAATGCACTATTAATTTTCACTGCGGCTATGGCGGAGATGCGCCTTGTTGGCTGTGTTGCTCATGGGCAGCGTATCCAACGTTGCAACAATCGACAAATCTGCGATGCGTTATCTGTAGATTTTGTGCAAAGATCACAATGAGGGACTCTATATAAAGCCGAGCTTACTATGCGGAAAGATGGCATTAGATGTGCTGGATCGGGGCTACTTGACTCAGGTTACCTTTGAGGGCGGGCGAATGCTTTCGAGTTCTTCCATTGCTCTTTACTGCGCAGGAATGTTCTGTCGCTCTGAATGAAAGAGTACTAGTTTCGGTTTGATATCATGAGGTTTAATTGTCCCGAAGTGTCTCAAGCCATGAGGGACGCCGTAGTGGCGGACTCCGGATAAATTTTTCCACCTGGGGTTTTTTAAAGCGCGCTGACATCGCACAGCCCACAGGCCTCTAGCATTTCATCTCCATCGAAATGCGACCGCCGCGGCCGGGATCGAACCTCCATCCATGGGGTCAGAAGCCGAGTGCCGTAAGCACTGAGCTACCGCGGCGGCTAATGAAGTAGTACTGTTGGCAAAAACAACCCTTGTGCGCCTTCATTAACAGGCCTCTCAGTGCGTAGTGAAATAGGGAAAAAATATATCGCAATTTTTTTGCGAAAATAAAAAAGAAACACCGACATGTCTTTAGTCTGATTACACCAAGGTTTTAGAGTATTCGTGTCCGCTTTCACCGGGCCTATTGAGGGAACCGAGGAAACCCTGGATGAGAACCTAGACGTGCCACGCAGAGGGCTTTAGCATACAAAGTTTCTATATTGCTAGGAAAGCCGTTTGATTCCAGTTGGACTCGCCGTGATGGCTAAGTGGCGTTGGTGTTCGGCTATTGATTCTGAGGTAGCGGAATCAAATCCGAGCTTAGGCGGCCGCATTTCTCTGACGTAGAAATTAAAAAGAAACGGCTTTGTAATCTGCGATTTCAGCGCATGTTAACGAAAGACCGGTGGCTTAAATTAATCTGGAGTACTGCAGTACGGCTTACCGCATAGCCCATGTGTCTCTTTCGGTCATTAAACCGCGAAATTTGCAACTTACAATTCAATCCTAGTGAATTAGTCACTAATAAACTCACCCACGTACTTGTTTTATATGTACCGGTGTCGGTAGCAGCAGTGTTTCCTCTGGCATGCGGTTGTAGTTAATTATCTAAAAGCGTACGTCCTCACTGCTGTCAAGAGACCGACCTGGCTCGCGGCTACCAAGATTAAACCTTGGGATGGCGTGTCGATGTGACTTTACCTAACTTGTCACGCTCCATCGAGGAGAAGCAAGAGGCTTACATATGCGATATCGCATGCCCGTTAAAGGGTGATAAATGCGGTACCTGGCTGCTCGTTGTGTACACACGCACACGCCTACTCTCCTCTACCCAGCTAGGCGCGAGTGAGAAGAATGAGGAGGTCAGATGCGGTTAGCGGGATTACGCTAATCCGGCGCGACCGCGATCGTCAAAAGAGAAATGCCGCGCTCGCCCACTGAATGGCTGGGCGCTCGGAAGCCAATCCGGAGACCTTCGACAATGGGGCCTTGTCGTCAGCGGCGGAACGCTGTCGATAAAAGCCGATTTGGCTCGGATGGGCTGGGCTCGGCTGCAGCGAGGGATGACGACGTTGTTGTCCGCTCTCGGAACGCTCAAATTCAGCCAGCGGCGTCTCGGGGGCCCTTTGTAGCCGCGGCAGCGGTGGTGTATAAATATACACGCATAGGCACGGTTGGTTTAGTATACACCGCCTGAGAACGGCCTCTGCCAGCCTCTGCCCCGTTGAATAGTATATATTGAGACGTGGTGGCGCTTTGTGGCATCGCTGACAGACATACGCGTGCCTAATCGAGTTCGGCTGGGCGTCATTTGTCGGAGGGGAAACATGCTGCGTGCGCATAATGGGCGACACCGCGCGGGGTCACAGGATATAAATGGCCACGTTGGGCACAATGCTAAAGGTTCAAAAGTCAGACAAACACAGATATAAAAAAAGAAGGTTAGCTTATATCAATTGTGAACTTTAGAGAAGGAACTTTGCTTTTATCATTTTTTCTTCTCCGCGCAGGTTTTATGGCAAGCGGCAATCTGGATAAACTTCGTTGTGAACTTGTGATACATCTATGCGATAGTGCAGATCGCGACGTTTTCTACCCAGTAACGAACTCAAGGCAACACTGTGAGGTTGAGCATGTTGTAAGAGAAAGTGGTTAAGTCTATACTGTGACGTTCCGTGCGTGAGCTACCAGGGCCCATATCTTCGGCGGAATCTTCTCTGTGCTCAACCGTCCTACTTCCTCCTTGTCTCCCCTTAAACGGTCCGCGTTCGGCGGCGCCGCGTTGACGGAGCCCCCAGCGGCGGCAAGCCACTGAAGGGGTACAATGGTACAAAGGCGCCGGCGGGAGGGAAAGCCAGCCCAATTAGGCTGCCTGGCCGTACAAGGACACAGGAGAGGCTGACAACCCGACAAGAGAAGAAAGCTGCCGGCGGGAGACAAACGACATTCCAACGAGGGAGGTCGGGGGTGCCGCGGCGCCGCCGTGGAAAGGAGGAAGAAAGAAACAATCCAGCCTGGGAGACAGGAGATCGGGCGTGGCCGGCGGAGCAGATATAGCTGGCGAGTGCGGACGAAAGGCACGCTGAGGACGAGATCGGACGAAAAAAGGGTCCTTCAGCGCCGAAGCCGGACGGCGCGCAGCTTCTGCCAGCAACCGACGGATCGCAACTCCGGAGCCCCTCCATCGCCCCCATGACGGCGTCGCCACGTAAGCTCGGGCACCCCAGCCTCTGATGTGCAATGTATAATTATTGATTACATCACTTTGTTTAAACTGAGCCGTACGGTGTCTTCTTGCCTCTTCGTCCCGTGTGGACCTGCGCATTATGTGGGGTCGTCCCAATACGCATGCTAGCATGCAGCGAACTTTCTGATTTCAGATTGGGTATCTGTCTAAAAAACAATTGCGGGTCAGAAATGTTTAAAAATTTTTGATACTTCGGAGCCTGTAAGCTGTACTCTTCTCTATTTCTTGTTAAAGAACGTAGCTTGCCGTGGGGTGATTCAGTATACACACTTATGATGCCGTATACACACTAAACAGACGGATTATGACTGTCCATCAAATTGAGTAACTCTAGATCTCAGCTCCTACATCTGCTGTATGTCCTCTGAAGTAAAAGCTTTGCGTAGAGCGGAGGTATTGTTAGTAAGTCCATCAATTTAGGGCATAAAGAAAATTTAGTGGTGATTACTCGCTTGATAATGCCGTTGGTCAGCGGTATACCTGATCCTCCGTGCAATTTAAAATTGTTGCATTCATCGCGTATGAATGTGTGACGGCTGCGTTTTGGTTTTCAAAGGCTAGCACGAGACACAGGCTATGTGCACGGGGCGGTTTCTGTCGCAGCTTCGCCGCATCAGTTCGTATAATCGCGCGCCAATTTTTATTCGTAAGGCTCTCGCGCCAGTAATGAAGGTTGTCAAGAAGGCGTTAACTAAAGTGGCAGCCAATGGCAATACGGTTTAACGTTTACGAAGAGGTAGCACGAACATCTTAGTGCATCCCGCCTTCTCAATGATTTCTGGAATGGTAGCCATAAAAATAAACCTATACACCCCATGACCTTGCTGGAATCATTTTCTTAGCGATTTAAAAACACAGAGACTACATCTACGACAAACAGCTGTATATATCCTGTGTGCGTCAAGCAGAAGTCAGTTGAAATCTAGCGGGTGTTCCTTGTGTTTTTGTCGTAGATGTAGTGCCTGTGTTTCAAAACAGCTCAGAAAATGATTCCAACAAGCAAATAGCAGCTAGACGAACTTAACGTTTTAACCCGATGACCCTCGTGCAGTCTGGAACTCAGAACACTTCGTTTTTTTCATTTACAGGTTTATTACACCTGGCTGTTCCAGTGCCTCCACTAACACCGCTAAGGTCAGTCGTATCGACATTCGCGACACGAGCGTTGAGGGAAAGCCGAGCCTTGCGTGGCTGCGGCGGTCACACGGTGGCCGATATATCAGCCGAGGAGTCATCCGCTCTCAATAAAGCGCAACCCTGTTGAAGCGTTGAAAAACAAAAGCAGTGGCGCCTCAGCCAACGCTGCTGCTCAGTCATCCGACGCCTACACTTTAGCGCTGAGCGCGATGAGTGTTTATGCGAGCTTTTCCCTCGTTATCCAAGCTTGAGTAACGCGGCAACGCATCCCGAATTGCGGAGGGCAATCGGGGTCGCCAAGCCGGGGCCTGCCGGCGGCCGTGAGAATTCTGGCGCGACGCCACTGTGCCTCGCTTCGGGAACAGCTGCGGGTGTGTAGCGTTACCGTGCCGGTCCGCGATAAAGGGAAACAAAAGGGAGTGGTTGGCGGCGAGGGGTGGCTGCTGCCTCGCAAATGAGGCGGAACGGCGTTAAAGGCCAGACACGCGGCGATCGCGCATCAGTCGCAGCGTGCGTGCGACTCAATGGCCCGACCTCTTGCGACACAGGATGCGTGTGCTGCGTGATCGCTGCGTGTATCGGACGGTGAGAGCGCGCCCTCCTGCAGCATTTTTGTCAATGCCGGCCGCCCCGGTGTAGGTGGCGGTGAGGGCGTGTTTAACGTTTATAGACGCGATGGATACGTGAGTGCGAATGTGTTGGCTTATATGCTGTGAGCAATCGACGATGAGCGGGCGTGCCGGATGGGTGCTTTGTGCGGAGTACACGTAGCCGAGCTTACATTTACGGATTAAAGTAACATTGTAGTACCGGTCTTGCATACCACGTTAGCTGCTAGTTCGCTTTTGTGAGATGTAATGGAGCAGACTTGGTGTGCGCTCGTCTCGCGTTCTTGTCATTTATCAATTTATGAAAATGAACATTGAACACTGGTTTCTCTGGAAAGGGAAGGACGCAGTAACTAAGTCACTTTTCCGTGGATACCTCAACCGCGCCATGAAGGAAGGAATAAATGAGTGAGTGAAAGAAGAAAATGAGAAAAAGGAGCCCTAGTGGAGGGCTCCGGAATAATTTCTATCACTCGGGGATCAGTAACTGGACAGTAACTGTAACTGGACAGTAACTGTTAAACTTTTCGGTGGGCCGTTGGGGAAGGATGGGAAGAAGGGAGCGAAAGAAGGAAAACACCATACTGGAGGGCACCGGAATACTTTTGACCCCCTAGGGATCTTCAACGTGTACTGGCATCGCAGAGAAAACGACACAGGCGCCTTTTGCGTTTCACCTCCATCGAAGCGCAGTCGCTGAGCCGCGGTTCGAACCCGGATACTCCGGCTCAGTACCCGAGTGCTCTAATGGCTGAGCTACGCGGCAGGTGATCTTTAACAGACACTGATAACGCACAGCACATCGGTATAGAAGAAAGTTATCAGACAATGGAACAGAAAGAGCTCACGTAAAAACGAAGAGGTTACATGGAAAGGAAAGGGGCATGCAGCGACTGCGGAGTGAACACTTGGACTTCGCCGTGAGGGAAGGTACTAAAGGTGTGGAAAGTGGCTAGACATACCAGAAGTGTTGTAGACATACCACGCATGGTCAGTGCTCCAGTCTCCGGATTCCTACAGTGGAGTGGAAGCCACAAGCGTGAGGTGATGCCTCTCAGAAGCGTGTAGTTGTCTCACGAACACGTGCGAATAGCATATGACTGCATGTCCCGGATGGATGTGGTCTCGGGTTACTACCGCAAACTGGCGTTGCTAGCCTTAGCAATAAGCGCTCTTCGGCCATTAAATTCTCCTACTCAGATCGTTAATTATTCGGTGAATTAAACCTCCTCAGTTAATTCATTAATGTCAGCAGAAAACTGGATGTCAGGTATTCAGCGTCAACTCGAACAACCAATTCTTCTAAATTAACAGCTCTGAATGGCTGACCTAAGCATGCTATCAACAATAGAAGGATGCCTCTGCTTGCCTTATGATCCTGGGCCTTTGCTGTGTGAAGGCGTATGATGAGCCGCGACACGACCGTTCCACAGAGGAGACAAAATTTTCCTTCTCCCTCAGTTGCCCTTTAGGTATGTTTCAAGACCGGGAAATTTGGACAAATACATCTAGTTTGCACGCTTGCCACCAGGTGCCGCGAGCCGGTGAACCCTTAAAATCATTGCGGAAATTGTGAATTTTCGGTACTTTTCATAGATTTCCGGCGCCCGTCGGAAATAGTTTGTGTAAGCGCAGCACGAATTCTTTAGGTCAGATTCCACAGCGAGGTGGAAGAGCACTGATGACCAGCACTGTTGCGCAGAATTTCTTGGGACTCTACTTTCGTCGAAATTTGAAGTTTAAATTATCCCCATTGAGTTACGCGGTGTTCGCCAATGGCGGCCGGCAGGTGGTGCTACTTGCCAGTTGTTCAGAAAAGCTGAGCACGATGATACGTGGGGGTCCATTGCTTATGAACGAGTGGAAGATATGAGATTCAAGCAGGGGCTTTCACAAATGTGTTCTGACACGCTCGTGAGCTAGCCGAACTGTTGTCGAAGGCGTCTCCTCCAACTATGGTGCAAGAAGTTTTGAAGCGGATTATACAATAATCCTCGAAACTTCTTCCAACTGAGTGGAAGCTCCTCCTCATAACCGGTCCTCATTTTTATTTTTTGTTTTATTATCAATACCTCAAATGCCCCAGAAATGGGATATTACATGAGGGATGGGCTGAATGTTCCACTAATGAGAGATTGGACGGCAGCCTTGAAATGCATTTGATCGTAGCGGTGCACGGAGTCGATTTGTAGGCTGTTACAGTCTCGAGCAGTTTGCACGAAGAATGAACGAAGATGAGCTGTAGTCTGTGCTGGGGGAGGGTAGACTAGCTGCTTTGGGATGGTTGGTACGGCTTGGTATGCGATGAGCTGGCAAGATAGCTGAAACATCAAATGGGCCGTGATAAAATTTATGAAAGAGGCAGAGCCTAAAGATGCAACGTCTCGACTCGAGATTAGTAAGATTAGCCTCAGATTTAAGTGCAGTGACGCTGGTGTCAAGTCAACTCAAGTCAACTTTATTCCAGACATGTTAAGAAAATCACATGGCATAGGAGGAGGGAAAAAAAGCCGCAATATTGCAGCTTTTTTGCGGTGATTGCGGTGATACGAATAGTCCGAAAAAATAAATCTAGCTGCGCGATTCTAAACTGATTCAAGGGTGTTAGAAGGTTAGATTGATAAGGGTCCCAGACTGAGCATGCGTATTCCAACTTCGACCGGATAAATGTGAGATATGTTAATGTTTTAAATGAACCAGAAGCGAGTCGCAAGTTCCTACGGAGGTAGCCAAGAGTGCGATTGAATTCGTTTGTTACGTTTGTTATGTGTGCGGACCAATTAGGTGTGTTAGAAAATGTGATGCCGACATATTTATACGACTGAACAGATGATACTCCAGATGCACTTATTTCATACTTGAAGGGTTGATGGTTTTGGCGTCGATGGAAAGAAAGCAATGACGTTTTATTCGTGTTTAAGGACATTAACCAAGTGTTGCACCAGGCTTTAACACGCGGTACGTGGCTGGAATTTTTACGCTTTTATTATTAGGACATAAGGGTGCGGAGAAGTTCCTAAACATTTGTCCAGAATGTTTGTGAGTGCTTCCTGAATGCTTTGATTGTCACAGGCTTTCCTGACAACACAAGTTTTCAGTGATGTGAAAGATTTTTCATGATTCCAATGTGGGCACGGAAAAGGGATGAGGCGCTCGCCGCACACAAATGATTTTCTGTGTTGCATAAAACCTGTCAGCATTAGGGGATTGGATGTGTCGCCTATTGGCAACAATTGCCATCGCTGGCTACCCATACTGACACCAAAATCTCCCCTCAGCTGGTTGCCAGTGGCATCTTCACATCAGGGCACGACAGTAACAGGAATAACGGTATCGCCTTCAGTGGGCACAGAAGAGCGCCGAAAGTAAATTCATCGCTCATAAATCTGCTGCGGCTCAACATTTAATTCTGCATATAGCTGGAAAACTGGCACATTCATGTCGCGGACGGGGTTTGTTGCTGTGTGCCCATTCCGAACAAAAAAAAAAGAAGCCCTATTCTCAACCTTGACTGGCATCCAGAGTTGTTTGATTGAAATCGAAATAATCTCACTTAATATAAGCTACGCAGCTGACATCCAGAGTTGCTTGATTGAAATCGATATAATCTCACTTAATATAAGCTACGCAGCTGACAATGTACAAGTATCTAAGAGCAGCACTTTGACTACCTATCTCATGGGTCAGAATGGAGCTATCACTGCTCGAAATACCTTTTCACTCTTCATAGAACTGCTGTGTAACGCTACGCTTCTTGCCGGCGCTGGACTGACTGCGTCGGTGCGGCGCAGTGACTGTGGCATACAAAGGGAGGGGGGGGGGGGGGGGGTTGAGGAGGTGACAAGCAGTCTCCTACTGCTTGTTCCCGACTTTAGTACTCCAGTCCTACAGTGCGCAGCAGTTTTACCTTCTTTTGGTTTATGGTTTATGGGGTTTAACGTCCCAAAGCGACTCAGACAATGAGAGACGCCGTAGTGGAGGGCTCCGGAAATTTCGACCACCTGGGGTTCTTTAACGTGCACTGACATCGCACAGTACACAGTCCATCGAAATTCGACCGCTGCGGCCAGGATCGAAACCGCGTCTTTAACCTTCTTTCGACTGACCGGTTATCATTAAAAGATCCGTACATATCGTTCCTTACCTCTAATAAGAACCTCCAGTTAAATTATACTCCAATGATTGGGTACCGCTTAGTAATGCTGAAGGTTCCCGGACGTATCCAATCCCATTTTAGCTAATATGTTGACAAGGTAGGGCATTACGCCAGATATCAAGCGCTGCTTTTCTCCAGTTAATTTCGACTCTTCCATGCAAGCCGTGCAGGTAAGAGGAGCGGAAATTATACCTTAGTTAAATCGTACAACCTCCACTAAGGATTATGCGTAATGGGAAGACGTTTGGCGTTCCCCCTGGGAGATCCGAATGCGCAGCATTAGTATGACATGCGCGCTAGCAACGTTACGCGGTTCTGTTAGCATATACACTTCACATAAGGCACCGGAGACTTTTGAAGGCTGTTCACTGTTGATATGTTACGCTGCCTTGATTTAGGAAAGAAAGTATTTTGTATCTTTAATACAGAAAAACCATGGATTCAACTATAACGGGCTCTGCAAAGCAGTATGGCTTCAGTGCAAATAACAAACATGTCAAAGTATATGAGGAAAAAGCTTATCGCAGCTATACTGAAACGCTGTAGGCCTGAGAGATTAGTGAGGCGTTCTTTGTAGGTAACGTGCCAACTTCTTCGCGATGCGAGAGAAATTCAGCCATCATGTCGAATAGAGTCACGATAGCCAGCAGTACCATTAGAGGCGACAGGACTCGGCGCTGGCCTAACAGCGACTGCCACAGCGTTCCCAGCGACTTGACGACGCACCCCTGGTGAGCCGCGGCTATACTAGCCGCGGCCGAGGGGCCGAGGTTTCGTTGTCGTCATCGACGCTGACCGGCGGCAGCCGTTCGGGCAGCCAACCAGGAGCCAGAATGCCGTCTTGCCTACGAGCCCGCCTGACCCGTCAATCAATCAATCAATCAATCAATCAATCAATCAGTCAATCAATCAATCAATCAATCAATCAATCAATCAATCAATCGATCGATCGATCGATCGTACGAATAAAAGAGCAACTATGAATGACCAAGCAGCCCGCTTGTCTTTTCCGTTTAATTCGAGACAAGTTTCGAAAGATTGCTTTTGGCCGTATTAACGTATCAGAGAGAGAGAGCATTGTTGAAGTGTTAAATAAAGCAGGGGGAATTATATGGACTTCCTTGGAATTATCAGCACATTTCCAGCGGTCAAGCCAGACGAATTTAAGATGTCGCGCAACGTTCCGCTCATGGTTCCGCTTTTATTGGCCTCTCTGCTCTGTAGGGGTGGCGCCATCCTCTGAGGAAAACTTGAACCGCTCGTTGTTTTAAACTTGTGGACCCAGAAAAGCACTTCTCAATTCAGCTCTGTGGTGTGCTCACAAACCACCCTCCCTTCATATATTTGGGTTGCGGTCAGCGCATGTTCGTACCTTTTGTGTTAAAACTATTCTTTCCTTTCATCTTTCTCTTCCCAGGCACCAAAATCAGCCAGGTAATATAGCCACTGTAAAAGTTCGCGTTTGCATCAGCTATTGGTAGATGGCGCCGCTATACTGTCGGGACTAAAGCTCCTCAATAAACTAAGTTGGGTTCAAAGCTACCGCGGCACTTTCGAAAATGACAAACGAGAGAAATCGGTACTTCACCATGCATGGCACCCATTTGGCACGCATTAGGCGTTCAGGTTCTCTTAAAGTGGTGTGCTTAGAGGCTTGTGGTGATTTAATATCAAAGTGGCTGACAGTGGTGAGGCTTTCTGAATTCATTGGAACATGAAAGCGTAGAAGGCAGTTACAACAAGAACTGTAGGCAAGTTTCATACGAAAAAAAAATTGTCTGCGAGGAAAAGAAAACTAGCCGCGGCAGTTCCCTAGCCATTTGAACGCCTGTCGGCAAAAAATCCTTCACCCACAATAGGTTTTGTGGACAGGGGATGAAAATTTCAGTCCAGAAAACATCTCTTTGAGGATATTTTCTTGATATGGTAATGAAATCACTAGCACTTACTGCTTGATCTTCTTGATGCTTGAACGGCACTGAATGGGGGAGCGGCGAGGCGATGGCCATCTTTAATATTTGCCGCGCCTGCTCATTGATGCCAGTGTTCGTTTAATGCGGTTTCAACGTGAAGATATCGTCACAAACAGGATATGCGCGGAATAAAAGCATTACAGACATGGCAACAAAGCGAAACTGCAAATAGACTCCTTAAGCGAGGCTGGAATCTTGCATTGCCGCATATAGAAGTTTCTGCACAAAGGGAGCTCGACTTATTTCAGAAGCAGAAACTAGCTAAAGCACTGACGTGTCCTTACGCACTGCAGAAGCCGCAAGCTGCATTCAGTTCTGGCTGCCACGCGCCAACTTTCCAGAGCTTCGAGCGCTACTCTTCGAAGGTCTTAGCCCTTCAAAATGTGGGCTAAGCACTTCCGTCCGGCCCCCGGGAGGGAAGTGCAGGTCGAAGCAACGTGAAAACGAGCACTTTATTAGTAGAAAGTCAATGTTAGTCACCAAGCATGAGCGAACAACTACGCTTATTTCAATCGCGGCTGTGGCTCAGTGGCTTTGGAGTTCGGCTTCTGAGCTTAAGGTCATATATGCAATTTAGGCCGCGGCGGTCGCATTTTGATGGAGACAAAATGCAAAACATCTCCGCTCGCTGTGCGATGTCAGTGCATGCTAAGAGCCCCAGGTGTTCAAAATCAGTCCGAAGCCCTCAACTGTGACGCCGCCCATAACTCACATGCAGCTTCTGAGCGTTAAAAGGACACTGTCGAGAAACTGAAGTTCGCCACAATCGATATATTATCGCCCGCTAACTAAAAAGACACTACTTTAACTGGACACAAAGATATTATATGATAAAGAAGGCAAAAAAAAAAATGAAATACAGGTGTCGCCATCACCGGCAGGTTTCCCAAGTAAACAGTGGTGTATCGACTTTTTGCCGCAAATCCCAGAGGGCAGCACCACTCACTTCAAAGCGGTGTAGAAGTTACGATTTTTATTCAAATCGAGGGAAAATATTCAAATGAAATCTTCTCAGTAAGAAAACTGTTTTTCTTCAGGACAAACATCAACGTATCTGGAGAGAGCCACACAGTTTAGCTACATAGCCAGCGCTGCAGAGCAGCAATGTCACGTGTCGCAGCCTGCGCCGTCGTCTGCTATGTTGGATAACTAAAATGGTAAATTGGTTTTTGAGGAAAGGAAATGGCGCAGTATCGGTATCGCATATCTCAGTGGACACTGAACCACACCGTAAGAAAAAGAAAGAAGGTGGGAGTGAAATAAGAGAGAAAGAGGTGCCGCAGTGGAGGTCTCCGGAATAATTTCCACCACGGGGATCTTTAACGTGCACTGACACCGCACAGCACACGGGCGCTGTTAAGTTCGCTGAACTTTCTGCGGTGTCATCCAGACTCCAGCACAGGGCATGGAACCGCGGACGCACGACGCGACGCATGTCGGTGGCTGCTCTATTGTTGCCGGCGGCATCGTCGCCAGAACGCCCGTTCTGTCTCCGGTTTGCCTCCCCACCACAGATACTTTCTAGCGCGCAGCGTTCTACGGTGCACTGTTTGAATGTCAGCAGTCGGTGTGTTTGCGGCCAGTGCATGTTTTTTTTTTACCCTTCTCGCGTCCCTGCGGATAACTGTGAGGATGCAGGTGTACGGTGGCCGATCGGTACGCGATGCGGCGCCGATGGGTCTTTGAGCGTCCGATGCTCGGAGGAGGCCCATGGTTGGGCTTTGGTTGCCACTGGACGCTGGACCCCTCGGCGACAGCTTTCCTTTTTTGTTGTATAAGGAGCCTTCGGCGATTGTTCCCGTGGCATACGTGCGTCTCGTATGCACGTGTGCGGGAGGGGAAACGAAGAGGAAGGCGGAGGTTCGGAACGCGGAACTCTCCTTTCCTAGGTATTTGATTGGCTGGCATCCTTTCCCCAGTCTTTGATTGGCTGACGAAGGCTTTGTTGTCCTTTCCCTGGGCGTCGACTGGGGAGAAGTGTCGCCTGTTTTATTATTGGTTGCTGTCCCCGCTAAGGGCTGAGACAGAAGGCTTAAAACGGAACGCTCTCAGAGAAGTGGGGCTGATTTGTGTAATCAACAGTTCAGTCATGTTGTAAATAGTTTTCTCCTTGCTTGTTTCTTCTTGCTTATTTATGTGTTAATAAATAGTTAACCTTCTTGTCCAGCCGTCGAGTAATGTGATTCTTTGCGAGTCCGAACCATCAATTCATCATCATCAAATGTTTCCTCACATCTCCACCTGAAGGGGAAACTCAACTGGCACAGTAGACACAGGACCGCAAATGCGCCTTTTGCGGTTCGCCTCCATTGCCTTCACTGTAAAGCTGTCTGCCTAGTCTTCCTAGTTCGAACGACTCAGTTTGCAAGCAAATGCACCGGCGTATGCGCTAGCATTTTGCGCAAGAATTAAGTTTCCGATCTGCAGAAGATACCCAGTACAACAGTATGCGTTACAACTTAATAACGAAGTGGCAGATGACCCTTTTATAGCACAGTAGCACTACAATCCACATTCCTGCATATTCAGCCACATGAATATCTGCATGTTTTGTCGAAGCCAATAATTAAGGAGTAATTAAGTTTAGGAGTAGAGTAGAGTAGAAACTTTATTGATTTATAAGATTTAGCCTGCGGTGGAGGTCTTCTTCAAGTCTTCTCTTCAAGTCTTGAGGTTGCCTCCTTAGCCTTGGGTGGTCCCCTAGTCCAGGGCTCCACTGAGTCTGGCCACCTCGCTTGCGTGTGCTATGAGTGCCCTTTGGGCCTCTAGCTCGCAGCTGGTGAGCCGGCTCTCCCATTGCTCCGCACTTGGTGTGTCGTGTTTGTGGAACGATATGTTTCTGTCGCATTCCCATGTTATGTGGTATAGTGTTGGCCTCGCTTCGCACCAAGGGCATGTGGCGCGGTATTGTGTCGGGAACATCTTGCTTAGTATATATAAGTTGGGGAAGGAGCCTGTCTGTAGCTTCCGCCATTTTGCGGCTTCTTCCTTGCTTAGCTCTTTGTGTGGTGGGGGGTATTTGTATCTTAGCCCCCTGTATAAACTTAGTGTTTCAGAGTACCCAGCCCCTAGGCTAGTCCAGAGCTCCTCCGGGGCTTGTGACCCCCCAGCTCGGATAGTAAGCCCTCGAGCTAGTTCGTCCGCCCTTTCGTTGCCCCAGACCCCCGCGTGGCCTGGTATCCAAATTATGTTATGTTTCTCTCTCCTCCCCGAGGGTGTCCCCTCGCTGAGGATCCTGAGTGTCGTTTTGCCTACCCTCCCTTTTGTGTAGTTTCGACACGCTTCTTGTGAGTCTGTTAAGATATTCAAGGGTCTCCCCTTTCTATCCCCCTCCCTCATTGCTAGGGCTATCGCTATCTCCTCCGCCTCTGCTACATTTGATGCCCTGGCCGTGAGGCTCGTTATGTGTTCTCCCTGGTGGTTGACGACTACCGCCACCATTTTATGTCCTCGTTCACCATAGTACGGGGAAGCGTCGGTGTATACCGTGCTGTCCCTGTGCCCTATTGTTTTTTCATAGTATTCTGCTCTGGCTCTCCTCCTGCTGGCATGGAGGTTTGGGTCCATGTTGCGGGGGATGGGTTGTACGCTTATGTTTCTTCTTAGTGCGTCTGGTATGTTTGCCCTGTTGTTGTGATGGTTCTCCGTCTCCCGACCCAACCTAGTCAGAAGTGCTCGTCCGGTTCTTGTGTCGCTGAGTCTTTGAAGTTGTGCCTTTATTTGGCATTCACTCAGCTCTTCAAAAGTGTTGTTTAGCCCTAGTTGCATTAGCTTCTCGTTGGACGTGTTCCTTGGTAGATGTAAGGCTATCTTGTACGCTTTGCGAAGGATAGCTTCTGCTTGCTCTCTTTCAGCTTTGATGGTTACGTGGTATGGTAGTGAGTATGTTATTCGGCTGACTATCAGGCTGTTCACCAGTCTGTGTCTTCTTCCTTCATGCCATGCCTTTTGCTGGCTACTCTATTTATCATTCGGCCTACTTGCTCCGCCGCTTTGCGTAGCAGGCTGAGTGTGTGGCTGCATTTCCTGCTACCTTGCAGCCACATACCGAGTATTCTTATCATTCTTTGTTCCGGTATGTTCTGCCCTTCTAGTTTCACCTCGAGGTTAGCCTCTGTAGGGTGCCTTCCTACTCTGAGAAGTTCGGACTTTTCGGTGGAACACCTTAGACCCCTCTTCTTCATGTATCCTTCAATGCAGGTGGCTGCCGCTTGTAGACTTTCTTCTTTGCTTCCTAGCGAGCCTTCGCTGGTCCATATGGTGATGTCATCCGCATAAATTGCGTGTCTGATTCCTTGTATCTGGCTGAGCTCTTTGGCTAGGATGATCATTGATATGTTGAAGAGCACTGGTGATATCACTGAGCCCTGTGGAGTTCCCCTGCATGGTGTTTGAAAGACCTCGCTTCGTAGGTCTCCCAAACCCACCGTTGCAGTTCTGTTTGTGAGGAAGCTTCTCACGTAGTCGTGTGTTTTCTTTCCGCAGTTGGTGGCGTTGATGCCTTCCATGATTGCTGCGTGGGATACGTTGTCGAAGGCCCCTTTGATGTCCACGGCCATGACTACGTTTTCCCCTTTGCTTGGCATTGTTTCTAGTACTTCTTCTTTGAGCTGAAGCAGCACGTCTTGGGCCGATAGATGTTCCCTGAAGCCGAACATGGTGTTGGGGTACCATCCTCCGTCTTCTAGGTGTCTTTGTATTCTTTTAGTGATGATTCTTTCGAAAAGCTTGCCCAGACACGATGTTAGCGAGATAGGTCTGAGATTTTCTATCTGCAGTTTTTTGCCTGGTTTGGGTATCATAACGACTTCCGCGTGTTTCCACTCTTTCGGAACCGTTCCCTCTTCCCAGAGTTTGTTTAAGTATTTTGTGAGCTGTTCTACCGCTTCATCGCTGAGATTTCTTATCAACGAGTTCTGGATCTTGTCCGCCCCCGCTGCCGTGTTCTTTGTCGTTGCCCTTATGGCTTGAATAACTTCTTCTCTTGTTATCGGTTTGTCCATGTCCTGGTTTTCTTTCCCTTGGTATTCTCCTTGGTAGGCTTTCACCTGTTCTTTTCCGTAGCATTTCTCTTTTACTGCTTGGATTAGCTGCTCCTCCGTCCCTTCGTATTGGTGGATCAGTCTTTGTATCGATTTGTTACTTTCTGCTTTGTTCTTCGATGGGTCCATGAGCTTCCTTAGTATTTGCCACGTTCTGGCCGTGCCTAGGGTGCCATTCAGTGTTGTGCTGAATTGTTGCCATCCCTGTCTAGCCAGTTGTGTTGCGTATTCTTCCGCTCGCTGGGTGATTTCTGCTATCTTCTTTTTTAGTTTCCTGTTAAGCTTCTGTTTCTTCCAGCGTTTGGTCAGGCTTTTCCTTGCCTCCCATAGGCCGAGGAGTCGTTTGTCTATCTCTGGTGCCTGTTCTGTGCGGTTAATTTCTTTGGTATATGTATCTCTTATTTGTTTAAGTTGTTGGCTCCATTCTTCTAAAGACGTGATGTCGCCTTTGATGCTAACGAAAAGTGTGCGCGAGCGCCGAAGGAAGGAAGGAAGGAAAAACTTTATTTTACTCGAGTCCTTTTTCCTGCGGTTAGGGAGCATCTTCAGAGACGTTTTCTCCTTGATTTTACCCCCAGGAGTCTTCTCTGTCGAAGTCGTCCGCCTCTAATCAGTGGTCGGTTGCCCTCAGTCCAGGGCTCCGCTGGCCACTGCCGCCCGTTGAGCTCGCTGTAGATCGAAGGCGTAAGCACGTACATGAGTGTAATCAGCATGCGTCTGGCGCTCTGCTCAAGTAGCTCAAGGACAACAGGTCACAGAACCGCCACTACGTCTTGGTTACATCACAAACGATGACAATGTTTCGCATTATCAATGTTTTGCATTATCGCCAAAAAGCTTTGAGTAATTGCCGATGAAAGAAACCTTTAATGGATTCATTCCATGGCGCACATCTTAGGATTCAGGCTTTTCTTATATGTTCGAATGTGGCACTAAAGCCGCCGAAGATATATGGCGCGTCCAATGTCTGCGTTTGGTGGACATCAACATACTTTGGTGGACGTGCACGAGATCATATATTAGGCATCTAGTGTTCATGCTTCGTGGAGAGAGAGAGAGAGAAAAAATTCAGGGGGCACTTTGACTGTCTAAAGTGGGTAGAGGCGGAAGCGTTTTCCGCACCACCTTCGCTGTTTCTGTGGCGCTGGTGGCGTCACATATAATTGAGTACTAATTACTAAGTGATGACGAATCACTAATTAATTGTTAATTACTGATTAATGCCTGAATACTAATTAACTGCTAATTAATGCCGCTTAAGCTCCGCCTTTAGGAGTGGAACGCGACAGCGCGTTGTAGCGCTGCCAGGGAGTGCACGGAACGCCACCACCCGTTCGGCACGATGCCTTGCCCTTTGAACGCAACGCTTTTTGAGGAAAGGAAATGGCGCAGTAATTCTGTCATCTCGGTGGACAGCTGAACCGCACCGTAGAGGAAGGGAGGAAGTGGGAGTGAAAGACGATAGATAAAGAGGAGCCGTAATGAAGAAAATGAAAATTGTACTTGAGGAAAGGAAATTACGCAGTAACTGTCTCACATATCTCTGTGGACACCCGTCAAAATTCAGGGGGAGGGGGGGGGGCACTTTTTGACCTAAAGTGTGGTTACTGGTTTATGGTTTATGGGGTTTAACGTCCCAAAGCGACTAAGGCTATGAGAGACGCCGTAGTGGAGGGCTCCGGAAATTTCGACCACCTGGGGTTCTTTAACGTGCACTGACATCGTTAAAGGTTACTGATGTGTGGTTAAGATGTTAAGCTTCGCCCCTAAGAGTGGAACGCGACAGCGTCTTGTGCGGAGAAGTCTTCGGACATCTACCACATGGTGTGGGCCTGCCCCTCCAACCCTGCTATCCCCCCTCACCCCAACCCAACCCGGGAGGACTGCGAGGCGACCCTGCTCGGCTGCTCTGACCTGCAGGCCCAAAGGGCCTTGGTCGCGCGAGCCTGAGCGGCGGCCGATGCCACAGGGACCTCCACCTAGTATTTGTAAGGGCTGGCCCCCTCTGGGTCAGCTCATGCATAACCTCCTGTATTATACCTGTACATAAATGTTTTCCACCACCACCACGCTGCCAAGGAGTCCATAGAACGCCATCGCCCATTCGGTTCTACGCCTCGCTCGTCGGTAAATTGGTTTTTGAGGAAAGGAAATGTATCTGTCTCTCATTTGTCGGTGGACACCTAAACCTCGCCGGAAGGGAATGGAGGAGGATGAGAGTGAGTGAAGACACCGTATTCACTAGACGCGCCTTTGTTCATTCCAAACCATCGAGCTGGCATGGCGGAGTGGATAGCATGCTCGTCTCTCACGCCGAAGACCGGGGTTCGATTCCTGAGCTCGACCAATTTCTTAATCGGTTTTATTTATTTATATGGCCTGACTAGTAAAGCTAATTAGGCTAATTGGGTAATTAAGCAATTAACTAAGCTCAGTCCCACTTACTTGGAGCATCACTAATACGATCCCTTCAAATTGGCTGCATGGTTACTAGCCAAAGTGCAATTGGCCCCGTTTGAAATTCGCGCACTGTGACGTCACGACCGTTTCCAACAATTGAAAAGCGTGACATTTTCTGTCGACAACTGCTGCTTACAACGATGAGACATTAAAGGCTTCCGCCTTAAAACTTTATTGTACAAGGAATTCGGGGCACGCCCCAGGGTCCTATGTTCCTAAGGTCCATAACACTGGCAGCCCGGCCGGTTGCGATGGTCTGCACGGCCGTGTCCTCCGAGCGCAGCAGGGTCTCCCAGTCCTCCCAGGTCTTGAGGTTCTCTAGCTCCCGCGGGGGAGGGTCCGCCGGGCAGAGGGAAAGGATGTGGAGGGAAGAGGCGAAGGGTTCTGGGCATAGGGCGCATGCTGGAGTGGGGAAGGAGGGATGGTAGTGGGCTAGGGTAAGGGGTGAGGGAAGAGAGTGTGTCTGTAGTCTGCGCCAGAGCGTTGCGTGTTTGTTATCTAGGGAGGGGTGGGGTGGGGGATAGAGCTGGCGTGAGGCTCTGTAGGCCTGCGTCAGCTCGCTGAAGGAGTGCATGCGCTCCTTCGTGAATCCCCGATCCGAGGGCACCTGAGCCCGGTTTAAAGAACCTCGGGCTAAAAGGTTGGCGGCCTCGTTTCCGGGATTCCCGGAGTGCGCGGGCACCCATATCAGCTCCACTTGGCGGGGCGGGGGTGCATCGGGCGAGTCTAGTATGCCAAAAGCAGGGACATGGACTCGGCCTCGAGCAAAATTTAGAATCGCAGTTTTAGAATCACTTAAAATGTACCGGGCTTCCGTGCGGGTGATAGCAAGTGCAATGGCGGCTTCCTCTGCAGCTTCTGGGGTGTCTGGAGGGAGAGGTAGTGTGAGAAGGGCGGATAAAGAGGAGTCCACCACAGCTGCTGTCGCTTCATCACCCGTGCAGGCAGCGTCCACCCATACGGCGTCCGGCTCGGGGTCGTACGCTCGATGGAGTGCCTTCGCACTGGCTCTGCGGCGCTGCTCATGGTGGGACGGGTGGATATTCCTCGGGAGTGGCCTGATGAGGAGCTCCTGGTGAAGGGGTCGTGGGATGGCGAGGAGGGTTGGGTCGTTGGCCGGTATTCTGATTCCGAGGGAGTCCAGGATATACCGACCTGTGGAGGTTTGTGTGAGCCTGATGTATTGGGCCTGTCGGTGGGCCTCCACCAGTTCCCCGATTGTGTTGTGGAGGCCCAGGCCTAGTAATCTGTCTCTGGGTGTGTTGAGGGGAGGATGAAGTGCTACCTTGAATGCCTTAGGAATCAAAGCATCCAAAGCATTTATGTTATGTTTGGATAGTTGTAAGTATGGGGTAGTGTACAGCACACGGCTGAGGACAAAGGCATGAATGAGGCGACATAGGTCGCGCTCCTTCATGCCTCTGTGATGTCCCGAAACCCTTCGGATGAGGTGCGATATCGCGCCTACAACCTGCTTGAGTTTCTTGAGGGTGGTGGTGTTTTTGCCATCGTTCTGGATGTGCAGGCCCAATACACGGAGGGTGCCAACCTCAGGTACCGGGTCACCATTCAGTTCAATGACAATGGGGGAGCGGGGACAGCGGTGGCTCTTAGGACGGATGACGAGCAGTTCGGACTTCTCTGGGGAGCAAGACAGTCTGATGGTCCGTGCATAATTTTGGGTGAGTGTGGCTGCTTCCTGTAAGGTGTTCTCTATGCCGCCGTCACTGCCGTGGGTGGTCCACAGGGTGATATCGTCGGCATAAAGAGTGTGCTTCAGGTGGGGAATAGTTGCCAATTTTCGGGCGAGGGGGATGAAGGCAATGTTAAAGAGAAAGGGGGAAAGGACGGACCCTTGAGGGGTGCCGATACTCTGAAGCGTGTAGGAGGGGGAAGACAAAGGGCCGAAGTGTGTCTCAGCTGTGCGGCCAGTGAGGAATGCTTGAATGTAGGCATACGTGCGCACACCCACATTCAATGGGGATAGGGCAGTCATGATCGCCTGATGTTCAATGCGATCAAAAGCTTTGGAAAGATCCAAAGCTAAGACTGCCTTGGTGTGACCTGGAAGAAGTGGGTCAAAAAGGTCGTGTGTGAGTTGCAGCATGGCGTCCTGTGCGGATAGATGGGGGCGGAATCCCACTATGCTATGCGGGTGTTGTCTGCTATGTGACTTGTGAGTCTCGCTAACACAACATGCTCGAGGAGCTTCCCGGGGCATGAGGTGGACGTGCTCTAGACTTAACACACAATCATATTATTGAATTCCTATAGACGAATAGCGCGTCCAAACGTGCCGGTGATCCTTATGATGCACATCTAATGGACGCCCCTTTTAGGACATGACGTTTGGATCTTTCCGGTCAATAAAGAAAAAAAAAAGTTTGGATCTTTCCGGTACGTCGAATGGATATTTGTGGTTCACTGGGTCTCCTTTTCTTCAAGCAACAACTGCCGTATGTGCAGTTTTAGAACAAGTGGACCACTCATCGTGAAAGAACAAAGTTGCATGTTCCCACGTTTTTTTTTTCCGGCTTTTGGAGAACGGATTGCAGTCTCGTGACTGCGAGACCGCACCAGCCATTTCACAAAGCTGAAATAGAGGAATGGCAGCTGGAAGCCTGAGGAACTGCGAAAAGGCATTTGTGCATATGTCTTTAGAGCGTTCTTGTGCAATTAGACCTGTCATTGCGGGACTTCATGGAGCGTTCTGAGCTTTCTGAGCTTCTTTCTGAGCTTTCATTTATTGGTGCTTAAATAACGGGCTGCTATCTCTTGCATTTAAGCATCACTGATTAAGATGAAAGGCTTAGAAAACGGCCAGTAACACTATTACGCAAAATGCACCAGTTCTTTTCCTCTTAATAATATCACACGACAACTTACAAAAAGGTGCCATTACGTAACATAAAGTACAATAAGAGAGTTGTGATGGTGTCAGGAAAACGAATATATGAACAACGCTCCCACGCTCACAAATTCATGCTTTAAAGTCTCCATGTGCCATTTTTGCTTTTGTGATTGTTAGGAGGGCTGTGGATGTGTAACGGGGCATCGCGAATGATTGAGTGACTGCCATTTCTAGGCAAGCGTTCGTTGTTTCCGCTGTGTAAACGACGCCGAAGACGACGGCTGCGCACCAGCTCATGTTCTGCATAAGTGTGCAGCCCGAGGATGTTGCATATCGCTTCTATTGTAGCAAAGCACAGTAGCGTTCAGGAATCGTCACCTCCAGCATTCAGTCCACGGGCGCATGTTCAGAGACCCGGTCTTTAAATCAACGAAGTGGACGCAGCGAAAATAATGGTGTCGTTATATGCGAAGAAAAGTCATCTACGGTGACCTGCAAAGGTGTTTCTCGTCTTAGAATTTAAGAACTATGACTTACCGCCTGCCACAAGAATGTATTCAGGTGATTCTTAGAGTGCACAGCCAGACCCCAAAACAAGCAGGTTCTTCGCTTGGTGGTGAAGTACAGGTTATCTTTATTGATACCGGCAAGTATTGGTAAACAAGATCTGGCAATTGTACCCCGGTTTAAAAGTCCATGTCACGTGAAACACTGCTAGCCGAATTTAAGTATATCTAAACGGACGCTATGGGCAGCTCTATAAAATTTTTGTTCTTGCAAAAATCGATTTCTCTAGCTCTTTTTCGCTCTGTGGATATTTATCCAACAACAAAAAGTGAATTTACTGCTGATGGTATTGGTTTAAATATTGGACTTTTTCTCCCACCACTGAATTTAAACTTCCGACGTCAAGAATAAAAATGGCTCCGTGAGCTAATAAGAAGTGAATGGTGAATCCGTGCGCTCCGTCCTATCGTTGCGTGAATCGCTAAGCTGAGTGAAAGCTCCGTGGACCGATTGAGGTAGGGAATTATCAGCACCTCCTTTGTATCGGGGTGGTGAAAAGTGCCAAGTAGCTACTAATTCCTAGCGTGCTCATTATCTTCGGAGGAACTGCCACGTTTCATCTTCCCATTTCAAAACTACTCTCTTGACCTTTCACAGCAATCCTCTAGTCTTCTTTTATTGTTTCTACTTTTTGAAAAATAAACATTCCCTAGATGTTCTGAAACCCCATGCTTCTCGGATTCCGGTGGCATCATGCACAGATGGCTGGAGGGCTTTACTCTGGAAAAGATTATGTTCTGTGGTGAAATATAGGACTACACTGCGTCTTAGCTAGCATGTCTCTTTCTACTGAATAACTGTCCTAAAGCGTGTTTCGAAAAACATAAATGAAAAGAAAAAATGCTCAGATCACGTCCTGTTAGTAGTTGTGGTTGTTAGCGGCTATTTATCGTTAATAAAAAATGAAAATAAAAATGGAGAGAGAGAGAAAAACTTTAATTTAACAGGAATTCGGGGCACGCCCCAGGGTCCCCGCACGACCCCACTGCACTCAAGTGTTTATGTTCCTAAGGTTCATAACACTGGCAGCACGGCCGGTGGCGATGGTCTGCACGGCCGGGTCCTCCGAGCGCAGCAGGGTCTCCCAGTCCTCTCAGGTCTTGAGGTTCTCTAGGTCCCGCGGGGGAGGGTCCGCCGGGCAGAGGGAAAGGATGTGGAGGGAAGAAGCGAAGGGTTCTGGGCATAGGGCGCAAGCAGGAGTGGGGAAGGAGGGATGATAGTGGGTTAGGGTAAGGGGCGAGGGGAGAGTATGTGTTTGTAATCTGCGCCAGAGTGTTGCGTGTCTGTTATCTAGGGAGGGGTGGGGCGGGGGGTAGAGCTGGCGAGAGGCTCTGTATGCCTGGGTCAGCTCACTGAATGAGTGCATGCGATCCTTCGTGAATGCCCGATCCGAGGCCACGTGAGCCCGGTTTAAAGAACCTCGGGCTAAAAGGTTGGCGGCCTCGTTTCCGGGATTCCCGGAGTGCGCAGGCACCCATATCAGCTCCACTTGGCGGGGCGGGGGTGCATCGGGCGAGTCCAGTATGTCAAAAGCAGGGACATGAACTCGGCCTCAAGCAAAATTTAGAATCGCAGTTTTAGAGTCAGTTAAAATATACCGGGCTTCCGTGCGGGTTATAGCAAGTGCAATGGCGGTTTCCTCTGCAGCCTCTGGGGACGTGTCTGGAGGGCGAGGTAGTGTGAGGAGGGTGGATGAAGAGGAGTCCACCGCAGCTGCTGTCGCTTCATCACCCGTGCAGGCAGCGTCCACCCATACGGCGTCCGGCTCGGGGCCGTACGCTCGATGGAGTGCCTTCGCACGGGCTCTGCGGCGCTGCTCATGGTGGGACGGGTGCATATTCCTCGGGAGTGGCCTGATGAGAAGCTCTCGGTGAAGGGATCGTGGGATGGCGAGGAGGGTTGGGTCGTTGGCCGGTATTTTGATTCCCAGGGAGTCCAGGATATACCGACCTGTGGAAGTTTTTGTGAGCCTGATGTATTGGGCCTGTCGGTGGGCCTCCACCAGTTCCCCGATAGTGTTGTGGAGGACCAGGCCTAGTAATCTGTCTGTGGGTGTGTTGAGGGGAAGATGAAGTGCTATCTTGAATGGCTTGCGAATCAAAGCATCCAAAGCGTTTATGTCATGTTTGGATAGTTGTAAGTATGGGGTAGTGTACAGTACACGGCTGAAACACATGTTGCTAGTCGCGGCATCTGCCATCGAAACCTGAAGCACTTGAGCTGCGGCTAGCGGGAATAAAAGGACAGAGAGAGGGAAAGAAAGGGGGAGCTATAGAACAAAGGATAGGGGAAGGGCGGCATTATGCACTGTGTACAAACGCAGGATACTGATGTAGAAAAACTTAGAGATCGCTGCGGCGACCCGCGTTCGGAGAATGCGAAAGCATTGACGACTCCCCGGCACTCGTCTCCTCTCTTTGTCATTTTCTTGTTTGTTAATTAATTTAACTAATTGATTACATAATTTTCTTACACTTTATCGAAAGATTGATTTTTTTTTACTCTGATTATACCTTGTTGTATCTAAATCAACCTTTTTGGTTTTTCAAATTTGGCGCCATGGTGGCTTTCCCGTCCACTTACTATATGCCCGTCCAGCCTATACAACCGCCCATTGGTTTTTGCTGATAATTAATTAAGTCATCTATGCCAATGAAATTTTATTTTCACTCCTTTGCCTATTTTTGCACTATTTTGCCATCCACGGCTGTTTCCCGTCCACTCACTATATCGACGTCCGTTCTATTTCGACCTTTCTTCGACATTTTTGGCTGTAATTAGTTAACTAATCATCCTATCGACGTAATTTTTTGCGCAGCATCCTCACATCATGCTCTTTCGATCTCAACCATTCATTTGACGCTACTGTTAGAACGGACGGTGGTAGCCGCACAGGGCATTACCCTTTTACCTTGAGACCAGTGGGCGCCGAACGCGCCGAACCTCCCCGCACGACGACCTTGGAGGGGATTATATGCCCTTTCTGGGAAAGGGTCGGGACGGTCACGGTGGGGACGGAGACGGGGTTGTCAGGTAGTGTGTTATGAGTGTGTGTTGGGAGTGTGTGTTGTGTGGTGGACTTGCCGTGGTCGGTGATGTAGTGTGCCGCCTTTTTACTCCATGTAATAAATGGTGGTTGTTGTGTTGTAGAAAAAGAATGTGTGTGGTGGCGAGGGATTAAAACGCCGAACGGATCACTTCGTTACTACAGCTACCCCTTCTGAGAACGTCCCAACTGCAGCGAACACGTTTTGGTGACACGACCCCGCCTACATAGCCGAGAAATGCTTTCGCATTAAAAATGTGAGGTGCCGCGCCGCGCAAGGTTTTCGAGAGTACGCGGTGCGCGGGCGTGCAGAAGGCGTGGTGGAAGGTTAGCGACCGATCGCAGCCCACGCGATGACTTTTACACCGGCACAGATGGAATGCCCTGGGCCAGTCAGGGCATCGCGCGGGGCCATTGTTCGTCAGGGAGCATCGACGCACGCGCACTCACTTGGTCGTCGCAGGCCGGCCGCTCAATGTAGATAGTTATAATCCGCGCGCGGGCCGTGTCCTGTCCTGTTAGAACACATCATTGATTTAACGGAATAGTGCTAAAGGCCCCTTGGTCCAGAAAATCCGGCGTCACGGTTGTGAGCGAAAAATCATGAGCATGGCTCTGGCAGGTGATGACCGGAGAGCAACCTAGGAGGCAGGTGGGCCACCTAGGTCACGTGACCTTGTGACGTCACCACAAGTTTCCCACGGGATAGTGAGCGAACTGCCCACCGTAACAGGTGGCAGTTGAATTAAGGATTGGTTGTTTGGGAAGATGATCGTGGGCCGCACAAGGCCGACAGCTGGGAGCACCTGCCATCGCAGGGCATGTCCCATCGCTTAACCACTGCACCACTGCGGGTACGAGGACTCCTAGGGATCTATGAACGCAAAGTAGAGAATGGCCTGTGCTATATGGGAATTAACCCTTTAAAGGTGCACTGAAGCGAAATCTGAACTCGTCTTTTTGCCGCGGTAACTCGATCTACACGTTCTGAGTATTCTTAGAAACTGCGATTTATTGCCCTGTGTGGCTGATTTTCCTAATTAAATCGAATTAACGTCCGGCTCCCGCCTTTTTTTTTTTTTGAATTCTCCCTCGTACGGTGGGCGGCGTCGACCAACGCGTGGAGTGCCTTGCAGCCAGCTCCGTGGAGGCTTTGCTTTCGCTTCATTTTGTTTTTTAAATTTCCGTGAATAAATAGTTTCATTCGCAGATAATATAGCCGCAAAATAAGCCAGCAGAAATAAAAATACGCACGGACTATTTGCTTCTACGGACTACTACGTATTACTCCGCCGATGGCAGAGCGGCAAGCCTCCACGTAGCTGGCTGCAAGGCACTCCACGCGTTGGTCGACTCCGCCCACCGTACGAGGGAGAATTCAAAAACAAAAAGGCGGGAGCCGGACGTTAATTCGATTTAATTAGGAAAATCAGCCACACAGGGCAATAAATCGCAGTTTCTAAGAATGCTCGGAAAGTGTAGATCGAGTTCCCGCGGCAAAAAGACGAGTTCAGATTCCTCTTCAGTGCACCTTTAAGCTATCGCGTCATACACTTAAGTGTCCCCTCCATTTTTTTTTTGTTTCGAGAATCCTACGCGACTTTGAGGTTAGCATTCTTTCTAAATTGTAAAGCGGCATGCGCAGTGCCGTTTTATTTAGTTCCTTAAAAATGAGAGCCGTGAACGTCAAAGAAATTGAATTCACTACTTAGTTAATTTTGAGGGATAGTTAACTTTGATTGTAAAACAAAAAAAACTATAAAACTTCGTTGACACGAGCGAAGGCACCTGGAATCCTGCGTGAACTGCTGCGCCTCCTGGGACCTGCGTACAATGTACATTTACATCCGTAGCCTATGACGTCAACTGTGCTCTGTTGACTTCGCTCTCATCTACGGTTTTTAACTTCTGACATTTTGCCTTCGGGCAATTTCTGCTATGAAAAAATTAGCATTTAGGCACAATGACCTAGGGAACCCCGAAGCAAATGTTTTCATTTTGACTAACCTTTTTCAAAAGAGCTTGCTGTGTTCTATAGGCGGGAGGTTTTGTTTCACAACAGCTGCTCTTAGTGCTCCTCAAGCAAAATGCGAGTGCCCTCGTCGATTTACAATTTGAGCGAAATTCCGCAGGCAGTCCTGATTTTTTACTTAAAATCTCATGAAACATTTTTAATATACCAGTGAAATGTGGTCAGTGGTTGAGAATATGAAACCTTTTAAAGTTTATCAAAAATATGTTTTTTTTACCGTTAGCGCCTAAACGCCTGTTATTATTTTAATATTAATCAGGCATTAATATTATCTTTCCAGCAAATGCCACAGTTTCACATTGAAAAGGCAAAAAATTGCCTACAAACCCATATGTCTGCCCCAATTCACCGGTATCAGTAAGAAGTACCGGTAAAAGCGGAGCCGGTGGCTCTGCTTTTACCGGTACCTTTACCGGGCGCTCCGAAAATGCAGTGAAGACGCCTCGCTTACTTAAATCATGAATGAATCATGTTTTTTTTTTTTAAGGAGGTACGCATTTTATGGGACGACTAAGTTTCGGCGAACATAGCACCACGCAGATTACTTTACAACTTCCTTACAGCACCACGCAGATGACTTTAGAACTTCATTGTAGCATAAAATTTGCCCATGGGGCAGGGGTATAAATTCCTTAGCTGGAGCGGACACCTAAACCAGCGTAGAGGGTAGGGCTGAAAGACGCTGGAGAAGAGGGGTATGAGCAGCTTACGTTGGTCATATAAAAGGCTGCGATTGGCGCAGCAGCGGAGACATAGTAAACGGTGGTGTCGACGGGAGAGTGCTTTATCGCGGCAGAAAGGCAGTGGAGGAGACAATGCAGATGCCAGCAAAGAGGCGAAGCCTGAACGCAATCTGTAGCTCGTCTACACGGTTTAACTACGTTAAAACCCTGCCGCTATTTGTTTTTTTCTTCGTAGCTCTTATGCCACGCTGTCAGCACACTTTTGCCTTTATGATGAGCTCTGCCTGCGGCTTACGCCGTGCTCTACTTAATTTTTTTTTGCCGTTTTTTTTTCTGCTACATAACTGCGTATTTATCATTTGCACTTTCCTGACTCAATTATGATATTCAACTAGAAAGCACAACAACAGCCAGTGCCCTCTCGCTTCTCTGAAGACTTGATAAGAACAGCTGCTGCCAAGCTATAGTGGTTGTCGTCTAAAGACGGCACATAATATTTGAAATGTCGATGACATAGACATTTTTTACTGCGAGGTTCACAAGGTCTTCGTACTTTTTATATAATGGCAGGACGTGCCACGGCACCGAAAATATCAGGGAGGAGACGGAACATATGGAAGAAGCTCTGCCCTGTTGTCTTGAACACTGTAGTAATATCTTTGACGTGTAGTGGTTCTTCTTCCTTTGCACCTGAGGTGTGCCGTCAGGGACGTTTCTCTTAAATTACGACTCGTATAAAGAGGACCAATAATGGCAAAAAGAACCGAAGCTTTATACACTACTTACAATAATTACAAATGTACAACAAGTTACGCCTAGCACAAGGTGGATCTGGCTAACAGGGAAATCATCTCTCCTCGGCATAGTCGGAGATGCAGAGCATCTAAACTTAGCCCGGCGCAAGTGATTGGGCTCCCGGGCTTGGTTTTACACCCATAGGAGTCCCTCTCACATCCGGGAAACATTCAATCACAGCTCGCATTGGTTGCTTGCTGCCTGCAACCCCCAAAACACAAATTCTAAGAAAACCATAAACTTTAGCTGTACCGTATGACGCACACAGTGGATTCCGCAAAAGCGATTGGTTCGTCGAATCGCGCGTCCTGACCTGGAGCTTCAATAGTGCACCCGGCATTCTTTCTGTGCGGAGGAGGAGGAGAAAACATTTATTGTAACACTACTGAATTGGGAAAGGGAGGTGGGGATGTTCGTTGACCTGGGTGGCAGTCCCTATTCCGGGACGCCATTGGCCGCTGCCGGTGCTCTCTGGACCAGGGCCCGCTGGGCATCCAGGTCCGAGCTGGACAGGGCCGCCTACAAGCTTTCCCTAGTTGGCTGTCTTATAACGGCTATATGTGCAGTGTACTGGCAGGCCTACCCCATGTGGTATAGGCCAGTATACCGCCTGCAGAATTTGCGCCTGCACGTGAATGTCGAGTGCCCGTGGTTTAGGGGCAGCCCTTGGCTTGCTGCTAGCGCCCACACACACTCCTTGATGAAAGGAGTGGCGCCCACTTCGTCGGCAGTTCCACAAAAGCATAGCATCGGGTCGTGGGGAGCCGTACTGCTGGCATGCACAAAAGGCTATTCACCTGGTGCGGTGGGTGCCCAAGTGTCCACCAGACAGGCGTGCGTCACCGATGTGTATTCCTCGGTGAAATGACGTCACCCGCCACCGTCGGAGATTCCACGAAGGCCTATTTGCAAACCACCTCCCCTTACTCTTAGGTAATTATGGCGACAGGTACCAGCAATCGACACGAACTGCTTCTTTGTATGCGCGGAGGCTTAACGATCCCTTACAACCGTGTTCAACTGTTTGCAGGAAGGGTGTTTTTTGTTTAAAAAGAATCCATGAGTAGTACACAAAAATGTGCTGCGCACGTAGATTATGGGATGACGAGGACACAAAATTAGCGAGGAATTGTTGCCTCGATATCCTATCTCTTCACTAAGTTCAGTCAGGATGCGTTCTAGTAACTGCATTTAGCATGCGTGCTTACTTCGGACTCTTATAGAGCTGATGGTATTTTTAGATTATTTAATGTAGTAGAATTCTCTGCAAAGGAAACTTTTCCAAGATATCTGCTCCCGAGAGTACAGCTCTGTCCACGAAATCACACACGTGCCACTGAGATGAGCAACGCAAAACTCCCCTCTCGTATAAAGTGTTAGTGAAACAGCAGGCCCCTTTTTTTTCTCTTCTCAAGTCTGTCCTCTCTATATTAAGCCAGCCCACATTTATTACATAACACTATCTATTCTACACTACGGACAGATGCGGTATGGAACGTCTTCTCAATCAGAGTGCGGCCTTTCTGCTCGGCGCCGAACCGCGATATCTCTCCGTTGCCTCACGGTCGTTTCTTACGAATCTTCGCCGACCCCTTCGCTGCGTGTCTTCCTTGATCGAGTTAGCCCTTGATCGCAGCCGCTCCCGCAGCCCTCCTCCGCGCAGCAATGTGGCAGGCCCTCGTCGATTTCTTATGAAGCCAACCACGCGGCCCCTCTGGGGATAGCATGAGGGTCAGTTGTCGCTTTCGAGGGCAGCGCGGTTTCCCGAACATGACTTTTCGCCCTTGCAGCAACAGACCTTGCTGCAAGCCGCCGCTTCGGCGTCAGCATGCCTGCCGCCTCGATTAACGCACACACAGTTCTAGAGCACATAGCTTCTGGATCTGCTTGGGCTGCTCGCG